>NC_092422.1:88827100-89446743 GCF_036169615.1 Heliangelus exortis
AGTGTGTTTTCAAATGCCTGTGAGTCAATAGTTCACATATTGTGATGCTGCGTTGCAGTTAGAAGGGACTTAGTTGTTTTCCCAGTCTCACTAAATTACTGCAGAAAGTATTAAGCTTATGTAAGCAGAATTAATGTTCTGGCTAAAATCACCCAGCCGCAGTCAGCTTTCAGTTTATCCTTTACATACTCACAACCTCCTCTCCGTCTGGCAGACAAGATGATCAGCACAGGCTGAAGAGCTCTATCCCAAGGAACACACCAAAGGGCTGTGCTGTGAGTACAACCATCCGCTCCCCCCTTTGCTCTTCCACCACACACTGAGCACAACCTCAGTCACCAGCCGAAGACCAGGGCAGTGCAGTCTCTTCTGTAGGGGAGGCTTAGCATTCCTCACATTCCCTGAGGGGATTTCCAGATTACGCCCTCTCAAGAAGACAGTTGCTGTATTTCTGCCTTTGCAAGTAATAACCCCACAGGAGAGGTGGGGTGCTTTTGTTTCAAGCCCAAAAGCAGTGGCCCTGCCTGATGGACCCATGGCTCTTTCCCTCTTTCCTCTGCACAGCAAACACGGGGGGAAAGCAGAGCCCCTTGGCTCATCGGGCATGAGGAGATCAGGCAGCGTGGGGATGCACCAAGGCTACCACAAACACACAGGATGCTGCTCAACACTCACTCACTGCATTGGATTTGCCTCGTTTCCAAAGTGGTTAATAGTTCTGTTCTCATTTTGGCAACCATACTCCCAGAAGTCCAGCCTTTTGCCCAGCTCTACTGAACCTACACCCCAGTTCAGCTGCTAAGGAGATGGGGAACGTTTTCCCCAGGAAGAGCAATCACCTGCAGGAATATAAGAAATGAGATCAGTGGCTCACCCAACCTGGCACTCAGCCCTTGAAAGTGGAAATGGGCAATGATATTTAGGGACAGCAAATCTGGTGTATTTAGATTCTGCTGGCCCCCAGATGCCAGCATCCATGATTCCGTTTATTGGGTCAGGGATACTGGGAGACACCCCAGGCTGTAGTATCCACTTATGAGCCTCCTGTTCTGCCCAGTACCTTCTTGGGCCTGTTGACACTGTCATTCTCCATAGCATCCTGTCACAACGAATCCCAGAAATTCCTGACCCACCATATAAAAAGAAATCTGCTCTTTCTTTTAAGATAATCCACTAATTTAGTTGTATATACTAACTATGTACACTAATTTTCGTTGTAGTGTTGCAGGATTTTTTGACTTGCATTTCTGCATTCATGTTTTTCACTGCTTTTATGATTTTTGCAAATACTTTGGTTTCATCTCCAAATTGAAGAATCTTTCCAGTTTCCTTACGGAGCAGCTGTTTCATCTCCTCTAAGAGCTGTTTTCTTTGAATCTCTTCTTACTCCATGATGTCTTCCCTACATGCAGAGACCAAGCTGCAGTAAGTGCTCAAGCTGTCAACAAGTCAAGGCTTCAAATGGCAGAGAAGTCATGCTGCCCTCCTGATGATGCACAGCATTTTTCTGGGTCTTGGATGCTGCTGCATACTGAGCTGGTGATTTTGGTGAGATGTAATTGTACAAAGTCTTTTCCTCAGCTGGACCTGCCACCCCTGAGCTCAGCATCACTCACGAGCGTAAGAACAATGCAGAGACCACAGTTTCCCCATCCATCCCCTCCCAAGAACTGCAGCTTTGGATGTATCCTGACCATAAAAAATGTATCCACTGAGGATGTTCAGAAAACCTTCACAATTTTTTAATCAACTTTATTTGTTCAGTCACTGTTCAAGCACTCTCGCTGCAGGAGATCTCAGCCTGAAAAAAAAAGCTTTTATTAGTGAGAGCTAAACATAAACTTGTCGTTCCTTTGGAGATTTTTTTTGTCTCTGAAGCTATGGGCTACTTTGGCAATAAGCATTTCTCATCCCCTCCCTTCCTCTATAAGTAATTTCTATAAACCTCATGAAAAGTAGTTGGACAAAGGACTGAAATTCAAGATCCTTCCTCCTCAGAGAACTTCTTACCAACAGTTAAAATGTGAGTTTGGATTAATTTTCTCTGTCTCCCTGGTCCAGTGAATACAAATGTACCCACAAAGACTGACAGAGCTTCAGTGGAATGGACTGGGACATCCATTGATTTTCTTCAATGGAGACGGTGTGTCCTCATGGCTGGGCTCTTATACACAACACCAGAAATGTCAGTAGAAACATAAAGCAAGATGAAGGACTTTGCACAGCCTACAGCTGTAAAGATAGAGGAAATTCAACTTGCCAGATCTTAACACAGCTTGTTAGGGTTAAATTAATGTTTTTGAAGACAAAGAAGAGACATGACAGAAAACATATTTATTTAAACTGCTGTAAAACGGAAATCTCAATCATTTTCAAAAGCCAGCTGAGGGAGAAGTGACTCACATAGCTTGGATACAGGAAGACTCCCTGCAGTTTTCAGTGCTGATTTTTTGTCTTTGAATACATCACTGGTGTGAGTGCAGTTATCTTCTCAGTGGCAGTAATGTGTTTGGCAGTATATAAACATGGAGAAAGACATGGTTCCTGCCCTGAGCTTACAATCTAAAATGTGACATGGACAATACTATTCCAACATACAACAATCCACTGAAATATCATCAGTCAGACACAAGAAGATCCATTTAAACAAATAATTGGAATACCAAATATATATATAAAGGCTATAGGTAGGACAAAGTTGTGTATTTGTTCTGTTATGTGTTTATTTATTGATATGTCTACAGACATAAAAGGTAGTGATGGTTTTCTTAAAAGACTGCTTTTATTTTCTTTGATGGAGTAGCTACAGCTTGTGCTTCCTGAAAAAAAAAATAAGGAAAATGAGATTAGCACTCCTGTGACTGTACATGCCTGAACATGGGACAACATTGGGGTGAATTAGTTCCCATGCAAAAGAGGAACAAAAATTTGGGAGAGTTAGCATGGAAGAAGTGACAGATTTTCTGTCCTTTTGAGGTACTGGATCTTCACACCAGCATACATTTGGTGAAACCCATGGCATCTACCTCAGAGACAGAATTAGGTGGGAATCCCACTGCTTCAAGCTTATCACACTCTAATTCTGCAATTAGGAGAGAGTTCTGCCAGCCAAAGGAAAATCTGCTGGAATTTCCAACTTTCTTGTATGTTAACACCTTTTGCCCAGTAAGTGATTGAGCTTAATTTCCATGCATAGGAGAAAAGACATTAGGAAGAAGAAAACCTGAAAATTAAATTTAAAACCACATGCTGGCAAAAATTGAGCATTGCTGGATGCTCATACATCTCATGCTCATACAGGCACCAATTCTGCCTCCCAAATGCTTCCTGCTTTGAGGTTTTAAAGTCATATTTGGCCTAGTTTCTAAGGCAATCAGAGTAATTTTATAGTGTCTTGTATTTCTGGTGAAGCTCCTCTCCCTTCCCCAGTAATTTATTTTTTTTTTAACATTTCTACCATACTTGATAGAGGGCTTCAGATGAGATTTGAAGCTGCTTTTCAATGAAATCTGATTCAGTGAAGCTGATTCAGTGAAATCAACAGCTGAGTAAGAGAGGAGAAGAACAAATTCTTACCACAGATAAAGAGAAGCTGCAATAAATCTAACATTAAATGTACTTTTGGCCTGTACATGGGTGCTTTGTGCACACATACTGACCACTCATGCTGAAGACATCTATCAATCTGCTCTTTGCATTGCTCATGCTTAGGGGACACAGCAGAGAGGTAGGGGGTACCACAGGAAAATGTTAAGGAATATGTCCAAAGCAGGAATTGGAAGCCTGGCAGGAAGGAAAAGTGATGGGGAACAGATTGAAGGGCCCACAGTATTTGGTGAACATTAGGGATCAGGGAAGCAGCTGTGAAGGAAAGTCAGAATCATTGGTGTCACAGAAATAGGGAAAACTACAGACTCCTTAAGGTCAACAGTTCTGGCTGTTATGTGTCAAATGCATAAAAAGTTTTTGGGGCTTGGTACTTTCTTTTCATTCTTGTTGCATGTAACAACAATAAATACCAGAATTTCAAATTTATGGTACTTTAAGAATATTTAGAAAGTGAGCTGGGTGTCTTCATAGTTACCTGAAAACCTGTTCAAGAAAGAATGTGTAGAAGAGAAGTGTACTAAGACTCTTCTTGCTCCTTCACTGCTTCCTTTCCCTCTCCTCCTTCTTGCTGTTCTCCTCCCTCTTCCTGCTGTTCTTCTCCCTTTTCCTGCTGTTCTTCTCCCTCTTCCTGCTGTTCTTCTCCCTTTTCCTGCTGTTCTTCTCCCTCTTTCTGCTGTTCTTCTTCCTAATTAGAAGAAAATAATTGTTGTTATCTTATAGGAACTGAAGGAAAAATTAACAGTCTTGAAATGCAGATATTTGCTTTTGCAACTGTTCTGTTTCTAGTAAACACAATAATATTTGAGTTTAAAAATAGAACAGAGAAGTACTGTGTAGAGCTTTTAATCTTTATATGCCAGGGCTCTACTTTTGTGGATTTAATAGATAAGTGCTGGAATACAAGAACCCTACTCTTAGAGACGTTAAAACAGTACATGGTTAAGATGTAAATAGGCTTCAAGATTAAAATAAGAATATAAAGTAAATATAAATATGACAAAAAGTTTAGTATTTTTAATTATTTGCTTTCTCAGGGCAGCAGAAAAAGTCAGGATTCATGGCAAAGGAAGTAGGCTCCTGAATATAAAGTCACTCAGAATCAGATAATACAGGCTTGTTTCTGTCTGACAAGTTCTTATTGCTCTCTTTTCTACAGGAAAAACAGCAACAGCTCTTTACCTCAATCAATCAACTGAACAGTTATCTGAAAGCTAACATTTATGTCACATAGGCAACAACCTGTGTTTATTGTCTTTTAAGGGTAGAGTAAATGAAGTTTTAAAGTACAGTTCTACTCTGAAAGACAACTGAAAATTGCATTGCAGGCTTCTCTGCTCCTTCTCTTCCATCAAACTCTTGTTCAAAGGCTCTCTCTCCGTTTCTGTGTGTATAAAAAAGCTTCATCTCAAAATGTCAGACCTTCATATACTACCTAGTCTATAAAAATGATGGTAATTTCTTCCTGGTGTAACCAACCAACCAAAGAATACATAATTAGCATTCCATCAGGGCTATGGTTAGTATATATATGATCAGTACAGACATTAGGTTTTCCTCTCAGACAGGAACTGTCTGTACAAGAGGGACATCTGGGTCACTGAAGGAAAATCCTGTTTAAAGACGTGCTTGGGAATGGCTCTGTTGTAAGCAGATTCATGGCTTGAATTGTTGTTTTTCAGGGAAAACCACTGCACTAAGGGATCATCCCTGCAAAAACGAAAATGTAATACGAATGTCTGCACAGGTCATCTGGATTAGAAGTTCTCATGCCAAAGGAATATTGCCTCTTTCAGCATCTTTTCCCAGGAAAGGTGCCTTTCATTACCACTTTTTGAAATAGGGCCAAGCAAGCCCAGAGGTAAACGATATCTTTCAGATATTAAAAACTTCAACACAAAATTCAAATCAATTACAGAAAAAAAAAAAAAAAAAGAAAAAGAAAAAGAGTATTTTTTTCTAGCTTGAAGCATTAGTTAGTGGTGCCAGGGTGCACTAACCAGCCCTTGCCACCCTCATCAGGAGCCTCCACACTTGGTCTATGGGCCCAGAAGCCACCAGGTCCACATTGCTTAAGTCTGATGCATCAGTGGTCACGTGTATGTATGCACATGCATTTATGCATGTGTTGCAGTTTGAGAGTGGGCAGATGGGAATGCATGCTCTTTTTAGTGGAAAATGGACTAAATTAATCATTACTTTTACCAGCAACACTGAATAAATATTCAAGGCATAAACTTGCAATACAGGACAAAGCAGAAAAGTCTATAAGGATCTGCACCTGGATCTTACAAATCCTGGCGAGGAAAATATTTCCTTTAGAGGCAGAACTGCCTGAATTGCCAGAATGACTCTTGCACATTCACAACACTGAAAATGCAATCATCATGGTGTCAGTGATTTTCAAAAATATATCTGTCTTGGGTGTCCTTGGCAAATTTTATTGAAGAATCTGTGAAAGACAATTTCTCTTCCATTTACAGTTTTTAATCATTAATGACATATCTTTGTTCCCCAAACAATGAGACCATGATATGGACAATAAATATGCCTAGCAGAATATAGTACTATATATTTAGTTTCATGAATAAGAATTTAATATCTTTCAAGTGAAACAATGAGACTGAAAAGGAGATGAATGCACACAAACAAAAGATGTACACAAAATATCCAAATATACTATACCCCTGATGCTGCATGTTCTTCTTTGCTTTCCTGTATAAGAGATACAAAAGAAAATTTTTAAAGATAGGTCAAAGAAAGGATATCAGAGGTCATACAGGCAAAACCCAGCAGAAATTAAACACTGAATTTAGGAAAATTATGTTCAATTCAGTGGATTTATTTTGAGATGTTCTCCAGATTAACTCACAAAGCACATTTAGGCTAATTTTTTACTTTTAATAAGGCTAGAAAATCATTAAATACAGCTCCCTTTTGTTCAGTTACTCCCAATCAAATCTGCCTCATTGACAAGCAAAGCATTAGAGGTGGGTTTTATTCAGTTTTTTAGTTGGCTTTTTTGTGTAATAAGCTGGTCTTCAAAATGAAGATTAAATCAGAATTATACAGAACCTTATCTATATTATATATCACCACTCAGATCTGACTGGGAGTTCTGTTCACTGTTGTGGGCTGAAACAGATGTCTTGGCTCCATGGTATTGGGGAATAAGAAATAAAACAAGCTGGCTTGAGACTGCAGATTGAGCAAAATTGATGAAGAGGAAAAAAAAGGAAAATATATAAATGTATGGTGAATAGAATGTAATGTTACATACCCAGCTGGTTAGTGGAGAGAAGAGCTGATCTTACACAGGATCCCAAAGAGAAAGGATATATGGAGAAGTACCATGCAGAAAGCATGAGTGCTTGATAATAGTTTGCATAGAATAAGCTGAGATAAGGAGGTGAGCTGCAGTGCCAGGGTTTATTTATGGGTCTGGGGAACTGCTGAGACAGACTTTCACTATAATATAATTTTTGACCATGTTTCTAAAATAATTCTGCCCTGAAGCGAGCCTAATCTGCACTGCAAACTGATGTAACTGGGACACCACTTTAAAAATACTCTAAACCCAAGCTACAATTTAAAGGTAAAAACAGCAGTTGCTGTTGACACAGCCCTTGCTGTGCCACATGCGTAGGAGGTCACAGGCTTTTCCTCAAAAAACTTAAAACAAAAGCACAGACAAAGCAAGAAAAAAGGATATTCTACCCAAACAGTATGGTTCCTCAACCTTCTCTATCAGAGTATGGGGATTATTAATAAAATAATAATATTTTTTTTTTAAGTTTAGGAAGAAGTCAATAATAAGTTTCATGAATTGCTTAGGGATGGAAAGTACGCAACAGGTGTCAGGTGAAAAAAAAATACAAAGCAAAAAAAACCCCATAATGTAAAGGAATCCCAGCGCAGCTGACCCTTGGTCACCCAGGCTGAAGGATGTTCCTGCTGTTTACCAAAGGATCTGTGTGAGGGAATTTCTACTTCAACAAATGCTCTGGTCTTTCCTGGATGCTTCTGTGCAGGAGGGGCTGGAGATGCTGGAGCTGGGCAGTGGTGTGAGGTGTGTGCAGGACAACCCCTTGCACCACAGATTTATCCCTGCCACTTTCAGGAGGCAGCTGCTGACTTAAGAGTTTTTTCTTCAAGGGGCTGGGGTGTCTTACTGGCTTCCTCAGAGTCCCACCAGGCTGAGACAAAACGCTGGAGCTTCTCGACTCCCACATTTCCCAACAAGGGTGGCAGAAGCAGACGGGGAGACTGCAGCCTCCACACATCCCCACACTCACTATCAGCTGCCAATCCTCCTACCAAGGCATTTGAGGAGCCTTCTGAAATCTGGAACCTTCCATGCAGTTCCACAATTGAGAGAGTCATAGTTGATTTTGTTACCTGGCTTATGCTCGATGGCAAAGACTGAGATAAATTTACTTCACCAAAACCCTCCTAAATTTTTCCCATAGCACAGGAATGTCTCCTACAAAGTCACTGGTTAAAAACTGGCTAGATAACACCCTGCATGAGAGGGTTGTTTTTAAGCAGGTTTGAAACTGAGTGCTAAAAAAGGCCAAAATGCCAGTACTAGATTCTCACGGGTATATTAATTCAGAAGTGGAACATAAAACCATGACTTTTAAATTCTGTCATTTTGATTTGAGGGTTTGTCAGAAGCTGCACTCCAAAAGGGACCTGATTACTGTTTGACAGTTGCAGCTCTTGGTTTACAAAGAGAACCACTGATAAAAAAGGTCACCCTTTCAGGACTCAGTATATGGAGACCAGCTCTTGATAAAACAGAAGAAAAAAAATGTGGGCATGGAGAGCATACAGAAAATATCTGTTCAGTGTGGTCAAGGAGTCAAACAAGATGTGTTGGGCTGCAGAATGAGAGGAAGAGAGGGAAACACTGAAAATACTGTGTTTGTGCTACATGTGTCCTTTAGGACCTAATATCCAGTGGAAATATTCCAATGGCAATCTGGCAGTCTTTAAATGCATTTAACTTCATAAAACGCTGGTCAGGTAAGTAAATGTTATTCTAGCTTTCTCTTATAAGGGAAAAGTGAGAGAGAGACTAAAGGGGGAGGAATTCATCACACTGAAGCTGCCTCAAAGTTGCTGTTCTCATCTAAACCCATTCTCTGTGTGCTGTCTGTAGTGAATGAGAACAACAGGATGTCTACAGCCTGAATGATGCCATCCCAACAGAGGGATAACTGGGATAAAGTGTGGTGAGGAGGACAGATGCTACAGCACTGAAGTGGTTTGTGTTAGGGGTAGCCCTATATGTTAGAGAGTCTCTTGACTCTGTAGAAGTTGAAGTTGGCAATAATAAGGTGGAGTGCCTGTGGGCCAGAATCAGGGGGAAGGCAAACAAAGCTGACATCCTGGTGGGAGTCTGTTACAGACCACCCAGTCAGGAGGATGAGGGTGATGAATTATTCTACAAGCAGCTGGCAGATGTTTCAAAATCATCGTCCCTTGTTCTCGTGGGTGACTTTAACCTGCCGGACATCTGCTGGGAACTCCACACAGCAGAGAGGAGGCAGTCTAGGAGATTCCTAGAGTGTATAGAAGATAATTTCCTGATCCAGCTGGTAAATGAGCCTACCAGGGATGGAGCCCCTCTTGACCTTCTTTTCACAAACAGAGAGGGGCTGGTGAGAGATGTAGTGGTTGGTGGACGTCTGGGACTCAGCAATCATGAAATAATAGAGTTTTCAATACTCAGGGATACAAGGAGGGTCGTTAATAAAACCTCTATGTTGGACTTCCAGAGGGCAGATTTTGGCCTATTCAGAAGACTAGTCCAGAGTATACCCTGGGATACAGCCCTTGAAAACAAAGGGGTCCAGGAGGGATGGACGTACTTCAAGGAGCAAGTTTTGAAAGCACAGGAGCAGGCTGTCCCAGTGTGCCGAAAGGAAAGCCAGTGGGGAAGATGACCGGTCTGGCTGAACAGGGAGACTTTGAAAGAAATTAGGGTTAAGAAGAGGGCCTACTGATTATGGAAAAAAGGGCTAACTACTCAGGAGGAATTTAGGAACATAGTTAGGTTATGTAGAAAGAAAATTAGAGAGACAAAGGCACAACTTGAACTGAATCTCGCCACCTCTGTGAAGGATAACAAAAAGTCCTTCTACAGATACATCAATAGCAAAAGGAGGGGCAAGGAAAACATCCATTCTTTACTGGACATGGGCGGGAATATAGCTGTCAAAGATGAAGAAAAGGCTGAGGTATTTAACACCTTCTTTGCCTCAGTTTTCAACAGTAAGACAGGTTATCCTGAGGACAGATGGCTTCTGGAGCTTATAGAAGGTGACAAGAATCTAAACAGCCCCTCTGTAATCCAGAAGGAAACAATCAGTGACCTATTGAACTGCTTGGATCCCCACAAGTCTATGGGACCAGATGGGATCCACCCAAGGGTGATGAGAGAGCTGGCAGAAGAGCTCACCAAGCCTCTCTCTATCATCTACCAACAGTCCTGGCTCACTGGGGACATCCCAGATGGCTGGAAGTTGGCGAATGTCACGCCAATCCACAAAAAGGGCCGGAAGGAGGACCCGGGAAACTACAGGCCTGTCAGCCTGACCTCAGTGCCTGGCAGGGTTATGGAACAGATCATCCTCAGTGTAATCACACAGCACCTGCAGGATGGGCAAGGGATTAGACCCAGCCAGCACGGGTTTAGGAAGAGCAGGTCCTGTCTGACCAACCTGATCTCCTTTTATGATCAGGTGACCCACCTGGTGGATGAGGGGAAGGCTGTGGATGGGGTCTACCTGGACTTCAGCAAGGCCTTTGACACCGTCTCCCACAGCATCCTCCTGAAAAAGCTGTCAGCCCACAGCTTGGACAGGAGCACCCTGTGCTGGGTTAGGAACTGGCTGGAGGGCCGGGCCCAGAGAGTGGTGCTGAACAGGGCTGCATCCAGTTGGCAGCCAGTCACTAGTGGTGTCCCCCAGGGATCAGTGTTGGGCCCGGTTCTGTTTAATATCTTTGTTGACGATTTAGATGAGGGGATTGAGTCCATCATCAGCAAATTTGCAGATGACACTAAGCTGGGGGGAGTGTGGATCAGCTGGAAGGCAGGAGGGCTCTGCAGAGGGACCTGGACAGACTGGAGAGTTGGGCTGATTCCAACGGGATGAGGTTCAACACGGCCAAGTGCTGGGGTCTGCACTTTGGCCACAACAACCCCATGGGGAGCTGCTGGCTGGGGACAGAGTGGTTGGAGAACAGCCAGGCAGAAAGGGACCTGGGATTCTGGATTGACAGGAAGCTGAACATGAGCCAGCAGTGTGCCCAGGTGGCCAAGAAGGCCAATGGCATCCTGGCCTGTATCAGGAACAGCGTGGCCAGCAGGTCCAAGGAAGTGATTCTGCCCCTGTACTCAGTGCTGGTGAGGCCACACCTCGAGTCCTGTGTCCAGTTCTGGGCCCTCAGTTTAGGAAGGATATCGAGGTCCTGGGGCAGGTCCAAAGGAGGGCAACCAGGCTGGTGAAGGGACTCGAGCACAGATCCTATGAGGAGAGGCTGAGGGAGCTGGGGCTGTTCAGCCTGGAGAAGAGGAGGCTCAGAGGAGACCTCATCACTCTCTACAACTCCCTGAAAGGAGGGTGTATCCAGGGGGGGTTGGTCTCTTTTCCCAGGCAACTCTCAGCAAGACAAGAGGGCACGGTCTCAAGTTGTGCCGGGGGAGGTTTAGGTTGGACATTAGAAAGAATTTCTTTACCGAGAGGGTGATCAGACATTGGAATGGGCTGCCCAGGGAAGTGGTGGATTCTCCATCCCTGGAGATATTTAAAAAGAGACTGGATGTGGCACTCAGTGCCATGGTCTGGTAACTGCAGCGGTAGTGGATCAAGGGTTCGACTTGATGATCTCTGAGGTCCCTTCCAACCCAGCCAATTCTATGATTCTATGATTCTATGGAAGTTGTTGGTGGAACAGAATGAAAATTTTGTTTTGGACATCCCTGGTAGGAGTCCTTGGTACCTTACTGCCTGAAGTGGAGTAACCTCTCTAAAAATGAGTGAGAAAGGAACAGAAACATTTTTTTTCTTCCCCTAAGAACTAATATAAACATAGCATGATGAAAGTTGGCATCAGAGTTGGACGATATCAGGAAGAATTTTCCTCTGCCTCAGGTAAAATCAAGTAAGAATATGTCAACACTGCCAAGACTGCGCAGGTGAAAGGGGGGGATTTGTAGGGCTTATTGTATTTTATGCCCTCATAACCACAGAAGGATCTGTGAAACTAAAGAATGTGTTTTCCACTTACAGATCCAACCCATTCTGTGAGAAATGGAGCAAGGTGTTTGTTGTATAGGAGTGGTACTGCATTATGTCATTACAAAACCTTTCATACACAGCTGCTTGACACATTTGCAGACATGTTCCAGCATTCTGTTCTCATTTGAAAAACATTAGAATAGATTGCCAGCCAGAATGGCAAGTAACCTAACCCAGCCAGGGGATGCTCTGTGGTTTTATGCTGGGTTTCTTTTAACAGCCAAGGAAAAGGGATTTGCTGGCACTCGTGCTGGCTGAAATCCATAGGGACATGGAAAGTGTTTGGGTACAATCTAAGGAGAAGTTTCAGTTCTCACTGAGGACTGTGTCTCCTCCTTGCCAGTCTGAAATTTTAAATGGGACTTCCCGGAGCCTGAGATTTGCATGATGCTGTGTTACAAGGTACTTTTCCAGCCTAACAATGACTGGTTCTGTTGCTGTTAAAATGATAATGGAGAAAGGGCAGCAGAGAGGTGATTCCTCTGGAAAACCATAACAGCTAGATGGAGAAAAAAACAACCAACACTTGTTTTAGTCTTTTGTGAAAGAGATTATACATTTGTGGTAGATATTCCATCAGTACCATCTTATCTTCCAACCACAAAAAAAAGACAAAAACCCAGATAAGTGCTTGACCCAGCAGTATGCCTGCCTCTTTGGGAAGAGTCACCTGACACTGTAGCATCAAAATAAACCCATCCTTAAATGCCAAACTCTCAGGGCAGCAGGAGAAAAAAAGCAGCTGTATCCCCATCTCCAGACACAGGATCCATTTCTGCTTAGTCTCTACTGGGTCTAGAACCTGGGCAGTAACATAAACACCCCCCTGAGGAAGACACCAGCATAGAATGGACCCTTTTTGCAGGACCAAACCTTTGTCTTTCAACCACCAGTACTTCACTGATGTTAGCAAGCTGCAGGGTGTTATGCTAGGGAATTGGAGGAACTCAGATGGCTTCTTCCAAAAACCTTTAGCACTGCAATTTGGTATCTGTCCATGTGACTGTACTATCAGACCACGATGCAGGCAGAAAGGATAATGGTGGTCCCCATCTTTGCACTGCCAAGAGAAGACACTGTCAGATCTGGCTTGCTGCAACAGCAGTCAATGCTGGTACATGACAACAAACATTAACAACTAGATTTATGAGTACTGCAGATGCTGGCCACTGATAGCAGCAAATCTTTCCACCAGATAGGACTCAGTTGTCTGGTCTTAAATTATTCTCCATAACGAGGGTATGGTTCTAAATGAGCATTAAAAAAAAAAAAAAGACAAAGAATTTACAGTAGAAAGTAGCAAAAGGAAACTGTTAAATAAAGACAATTGCTATTCCTCAAGATTTAGAGCAAAGCTTCCAGGAGTTTTATCTAGGTTTCATGTCACCGTGATATCAAAGAAAATGCACCCAAAAGTGAAGCAGGGCCCCTCTGCTATCAGTCTTCCCACCTTGGGGCACACTGGGAGGGACTCTGGGTTTATGTTTTGTGCTCTTAATGCTGGTAAAGCCTTTATATCACAAAGTGCAAAAGGAAAAATTACCTGTTGTTCTTCTGATGGTGACTGAGCAGACTGAGCCTCTTCATGAGCCCCTTCATCTGCCTTGTCTTCTGTGTGTGATTCAGCTTCATCTGTAACCTCAGATTTTTCAGTCTCCTGCCAGCAAAGGAGAAGTCACTGTTTGCTTCAATGCACATAACCAACAATTAATTTCCATAACACTCATGAGTTTATGGTTTTGGCATGTCTTTTTCTAATTTTGCCTCAGCACCCGAATGAAAATATACTCTTTGGATATTTTCCTGTGAAAGGAAGACTTGACATGGTGATCAGTTACTAAAGGTATGGGGCTTGTGTAGGAAAATTAGGAATTCAAGCGCGTCTTCCTCTGCAGGAAGAATTAGAGAATTAGATTCTCTAATTTTTCTGTGGAAAGTTTAAATGAAACATATGCTCACCCTGATGGCACATTCTCACTTCAGATAAAAAAAAAAAATGCCTTTTTTACCAGCATGCATCCCAATTAAACTTCATCAAGAAGCTACAGAAAAACAGAATTAAGGTTTTCATATGTAGTCTCCTAACCTTCTTGCTAAAAACCACCAGTAAAATGTTCTTCAATTTAGACACCAAACTAGCAAATTATTTATTCCAGCTCAATGAACAAGCACTTCCTTAATGGCTCTTTATTTTGAGTCCTGTACCTTCAGCTAAGTACCTGTGAAAGGCCACACTGTGACAGATAAAAGGAGACCAAGATGGTCTTGAGTGGCATAGCAGAAATAGGATGAAATGCAAGAGCATGAAGTGCAAAGGCACATTATTTGGGACAGGTAGTTCTGCGACAAAGATTAGAAACAGACGTTTCCAGTGTGCTTTGGGAGCTTGTTAGTCGATGATTACCAAAGAAAAAAAAATTGATAAATTTAAATAATAAGAAAATAACCAGGTTCTGAATGTGATGCAATAGTCAAAGAGGTAATAAATGTGATCTTCAGCTGTATGAAGTGAGGTGGAGCTGGTGGAGCTGAGAGAAAATCTCAATGTCATCGTATAAGGCCAAAGCAAAAGCTCCTCTGGATCACTCTGTACTTTCCCAGTCACTCAGGCTCAAGAAAGAGAAATTCAGGCTGGAACAGGTGCAGAAGGGGCTACAGATATTTGAGGGAGAGGAGAGGCTGTCTTATGAAAGGGTGACAAAAAAAGCTTCATTACTTTAATCTATTGAAAGTAATGCTATGAGGGGATAAGATGGCTCTCTAAAAATAAATCAGAGTAAACACCAGGGAAGGATAGGACAAGGAAGAGCACTGAAGTACATACAGAATGAGATCAAACTGGTTGTAAATAAAAATTCTAATCAGCAGCAGTATGAAGTTTTGGAAGAGCTTTCTAGTAGACAAGTGGAAGCAAAGGACCTAATCCATTAAAATGGAATTTCACCATTTCTGAGTTGTGTTATCTGGTACTGTTGCCTCCAGAAGCAGAGACTTGGTCTCAGGGGAGGTCCTGTCCTGTGTCCTCCTAACTCCTACATGGTTTGGTCAGAGCAGTATGTTGCTGTGTTCTGGTTTTGGCTGGGATGGTGCTGATTTTCTTGTTAGTAGCTAGAATAGTGCTTTATTTTGGATTTAGCATTGGATTTGGTATGAGAAGAATGTCGGTAATATACTAATGCTTTCGTTGTTGCTAGGAAATCAAGGACTTTCACACATTTTGCTAATGTGTGGGTACACCAGAAGATGGGAGGACAGTTGATCCCAAGTGACCAAAGGGATATTCCATACCATATGACACCAAGCTCAGCATATAAAGCTGGGGGAAGAACAAGGATGGGGGTGATGTTTGGAGTGATGGAGTTTGTCTTCCCAAGTAACCATTAGATGTGATGGAGCCTGGCTTCCCTGGAGATGGCTGAACACCTGCCTGCCCATGGGAATGAGTGAATTAATTCCTTGGTTTCCTTTGCTTGCATGCATGGCTTTTTCTTTACCTATTAAGCTGTGTTTATCTCAACCCACAAGTTTTCTCACTTTTACTCTTCTGATTCCCTCTCCCATCCCACCCACAGGGAGTGAGGGAGCAGCTGTGTGGTGCTTACTTGCTGGCTGACATTAGACCATGACACCCTGTAAGAAGATGAGCTCCTTTCTCATCCCTGTGAGCAAGCCCTTACAACTCATCTACCTAGTTTGGGGGGTTATTTTCTGCTTTTCCATAATTCATTTGTTTCTACATACAAACAAAAGCCCCAGGTCATGATTCCCTGTCTTTTAAGATTCATATGTCTTCCTCCAGTGTCCTCAGCATATGTAATTTCTTCAGCCAGTGTACCTAGCCTGCAGAAGTGTGACAGTAGCATGGCCATCCAGCTTTTAGCTCCAGAGCAGCTTTGGGTGAGTGCTTTGTTCTGGGATTTGGGTGTTCAGCATAAGATATGCCCTCCTGCTGAGATGCTCTGCTGAATGGGGACAAAAATAAAGGCAAGGAGGAGAATGTTTGGAAGAGGGTATCATGACTGAGTGAAGATGGATGAAGCACTTGTGCAGTTTTTTTCTTTTTCCCGAAACCTCACTGTCTGTAAGATCTGGTGCCTTTTTGGCAATTTTCTCCTGAATCATGGAAAATACATTTTATGTGCGAGGAGCTTGTGATACAAAGAGAGAAAGCACATCATCTTGTAAATTCCCTGTCCTCTCCCCACAGAATAACAACAGAAAAAATAATTTCAGCAACAAGCATCACCTTTCCAGAAGTCCCTCCAAGCGCTGCACTGCCCTCGCCCCCCTGGAAGCAAAAGCCTCTGCCAGGCTGGGTGATGAACTGGAGCAGGAGGCTGATCAAGACTAGAGATTTAACAAGCAAAACATTTTTCTATCTCACACAATTTTCACGCTCTGTTACACAGCTGCATGAATATTTTTGCCAGGATGTGGGGGATGCTTGGGGAGAGAACTGAGAAGCTGGGAGTGAGCAGAAGGAAGCAGAGAAAGGAAGAAGGAGAAAAAAAAGAAAACACTCCGGCACTGCTGTCTCATTTCATGTACACATAAAACTCTGGGGTCACTGCACCTGATGCTAGTAGCATTGTTATTAAAAGCAGATCTACAGAGATTTTCTTTGGCTTAATTTATATCTGGCTTTTCTCACACAAGCTAACAGAATATTTGAAGAATAAAATATGTAGCAACACAAACATACACTGAATTTTTCTTGTGCGACACTGTGTTTCTACATTGTTTTCTTAGGCAAATTATATCCTTACAGACACTTTCCTTGTGGTGATTCCTAAAATTAAAATGATAGTGTTCATGAAAACTAAATTGGTTAGATATCTATTTTCAGCATGTACCATAAAATTTTATTTTAAAATCCACATACTCAATACTTTTGACAGATACCTTGAATACATAAAGAGGAAAGATAGCATTCTAATTAAAGTACACCTGTGGTGTAAAACTATCTCAGGCAAGTCTCAGAGCATAAGCAAATAAAAGTTGAAGTAGAAAGAACTCAACTCAAGGAGCAGCATCTTATCAGCCAGGACACACAAGCACACACACACACACATACATGCAGATTTCTTGTTTATTATTTGGAGAACTGTGATGTTTGGAACAGCATCACTACACTGTCAGAGTAGCATCATTACACTAGCTCTACACAGCAACACAAAATTTTATTTTTAACTAATTTAAACAAATCCCACTCATAAAGATTGTCTGACCAGGCATTTTCCCATTCAATAAAATACACATATTTTAAGTTTGCAATTCAGATCAGTTTTAGTAGAAGTCTTCTTCAACTAAAAGACTAAAGAGCAAGTATCTACAGATTTTGGGATGTCAAGACCACAGATATTTAGCTGAAGAATACTAAGATTAAGGATTTAAGAAGATACAAGATTTGAAAACAGATCCTCAGCTCAAGTAAATCAGCTTCACTGAGTTCACAGAACAAATGCAAACCTAAATGGTCTTGCTACAAGATGCAGGCTCTCTGAACTACTGGGAAACAGAGACATCTCACTGTGGTTAATAAAGTTGTCAAAAAACTTGTCTGCCCTTGAAAATAAAAAGAAATTAATTACCTGCATTCAAACCCTGCTGATATTGAGAAAGTGTAATTATTTGGCATAGTGTTTAACAGTTTAAGTAACAGGCATCTCATTGGCAGAGCAATTACTTGTTCCATTGGAGAAAACAAACAGTGCAGTCATAGTTATTAATGGGCTGCTCACACCTTAATAGTATTTCAGAACACTTTCAAGAATACCTAGAACAGCTTCAGACTAAGCATAAAAAGCAACAGGGCTTTTAAAAGGGAACGTACCCACCCATCTTTGGGGGAAGATGAAACTTAAACACCTGACCCTAAACGTACAGGCTACACTGATTATATCTTGAATTTACACATGCATACTACTGGTACATCGCTGTTCATGTCACCAATCAAAGATTAAATGGGATTGTTCCAAGATTTATCACGGACTTGAGTAATCTTTGGGTCAGGAACAAAGCATAGCTGCCATTTAAATCTCAGCCTGCCATGAAACACAAACACTATGCCCACCTCTTCTCTTAGAAAGAGAATAGAAAAGTGTGCAACTAAACTTTGTGAAATGATGCTTTAGAACACTGGGAAGGAAGATAATGTGAGCTAATTGATCCTTTTTGAAGTAACAAAAATTAGGATTGATTTCCTGTAGTGTTACTCAGTTTTATGGTCACCTAGCACCCTTTAGTGATAAAAATGTACTAATCAGATGGGAAAAACGGTGTGAAGGTCTTTGCCTGTCTCCCATAGTGATCTAAGTATTTAGAGCTTTAGCCTTTCCACCAAGATCTGCAGAAATTTCCATATGGGACCCAGGCATCTAGATAATTAATTGTATTCCATCCAGGAACTTGATGATGGACCCCTCAACTGGCCATCAGTACCTGACCAGAACCCCTAGCAGAGGTCTGACACAGCTGGCTGCAGGGAGGAGCAGCTGCCTGCTTAGGGAGCTGCCTCTCAGCTTGTTTTCCAGACAACCTGGTTAAATTTTTACATCAGTGTGTGATTTCCTACTGAAACAATTACAGCTTTTTTGTAACTAAGAGGATACCTAAGTAAGACTACTTTGCAGATCTGAGAAGGATCTCCTTGACATCTGTGCCTATTCAGAGCATCTTTACACAAACCTTATACTAACCTGCACCTTGATGTGTCCTAGGCATATCAGACTGTAATATAAACACTGGTGAACTAGGTCTGGTCTGGTGGCTGTAGCCACCTAACCCAGAGACAGGTCAGGGCTACAAAAATGTGAATTTGAAAAACTGAAACATGTATTTCACTTACCCAGCAGGCAGGGGTGGCAATGAATTTAACTACATGTATTAACTACATATTACATGTATGGGAAGTTATCATTTGTTGAGGGAGTAGCAAAAAGTTCCTCTGGTTGCTCTAAAATATAGGCTGAAATCAGTCCTGAATCAGGACCCTAGCAGGCTGTTCTATGAAACAGCAAGATGGTCACTGGAAACATTCTCTACTGCTGATGAGACAAAAAGTATATGGAAAAGGAAAGAGAATAATCTGAGGCAAGAGTATAAAACATGTATCAGCCCATATTAATCTTTATGACTGCTCAATGAGGTAAAAACCCCTAGAAAGCAAACACTTGCTGACTGTTTTGTGGTGTCTCCTTGCTTTGTAGCTTGTCTCTTTTATAAATTATCACCATATTCCAGGAAAAAAATACAATTATTTAAGAATATATTGGTAGGAAACCCTGTCATATGTGTCCTTGTCACCCTCTCTTGCACACCTGACTTATAATTCCAGATTCCTGTCATTGGAAATCAGTGTCATGAGCTTCCCATTGTATTTCATGTTAAGGTTGAACTGACAGACTAATGAAAGGAAAGCAGAAGCAGTGGAGAAAGGTTATTTGTATGACAAAGTACAGTCAGACTGCCAGGCAGGTAATATGCTGAGAAACACCTCTGCAATAAAAGGTTTGTGTATGTTTCTCTCAAATTTAGGAAAAAATTCCATAAGGGAGATGATGTAAAAAACTTCCATTCTGTACGTGTTTTTTTTTAAAAATACCCTCACTTATTTCCACTTTCAGAGGTGAAACAATCACCACCACCAGCAGTTAATCAGCATAAACCATACTTACTCACTACCAATAACTCTAACAGTTACCAGCCCAGCAGAGTGTACTGAATATATTATTTTCAACATTTACAAAGTTGTCACAAAGTAACTATAACAGCCTCTGCTGACAGCTGGGAATGAATTCTAAAAAATTGCTACTTTGCCTCATAGACCCACTGTCTAACAGCACCTTGGATGAAGGAGCAGAGAATACATGAAGTGGGAAGATGGAAAAATGCACTTTTCTTTATCTCATTGATTCTCCATGTATCTTTTATTATTCTGATATGTAATACCTGAAGTACTTGAAGTCTTTCACGGCTTTGTGGATGTTAATTAAACAAATTCTCACAAGGCCCTTGTGTGGTAGGCAAGAAATTTTTATTTCCCTTGGTGGGAGATGGCACAGCTAAAGCAGAAAGTTTAAATCTCTTTCTCCTTACCACACAGGGACTCAGTGTCAGTGACATTTATAGCAACTGTGCCTCTCCCCTGGGTATCTCCCTGTCTGTAGCTCTCAAAGCACTGAGCAAAGGCTCCCTTTTCTCTCTGCTTTTACAGAAGAGGAAAATCAGAGACTTTTACAAGTGTTTCACTCAAAGTTGCTACTCAGTTGGCAGCAGAGTGGGACCAGAAAGCAGATGTTGAGCTCCAGGGCATCTCTTCAGTCAGGTCACCACAATGCCACAGAGTTCTGTTCTATCACTGTGGTTACTGAGCCTCTTTGTTCGTTTCTTTTGTTGAATGCCCCACATTAAAGATGGCAACATTTGATTATCACCTAACACAATCCATGGATAAGAGCTAGAATGCTCTCAGTTATAAAGATGAATACTTTGCTAAAGATAAAACACATTGCTTTCTGTGAAAGGAAAAAAAAAAAAACAAAAACAACAACCACCCCACAAAACAAAACAAAACAAATAAACATCTTTTTATTTCTCAAAAAATATATCAGAACATTGTGAAGATACAATGGATGGGGAACAGTGGGTAATGTTGCCAAAGGGACCTTGGGAAAGACTTTTTAAGTTATCTCCTCAAGGCAGAGGGAGCAAACCCCATGGTGCCAATCTGTGTGCACCCACAGAGGCTGGAAGGGGCCCAGACACCAACCCCTCTGTGGGTGGCCACTGTTTGCTCAGGCTTCGGAGGGGGGGGGGGGGGGGGGATCAGGGGGAAATGAAGGCTCCTGAGTTGCTTGTAATTAACAAAAGCTATACATTGCATTAGAAAATTCTGCATAAATTAAAAGCTGAAGATGATCAAATACTGCTTTGTGTATACAATAGCCACAACAATCATACAAACTAACAAAAAACCAAAAAAACCCCAGCAGCTGGAGGCATGGTAGCAAGCCTGCAGTGAGAGAAGGAAAGAGAGGTATTTTCTAGTATTTACTGAACCAGCCATTGTTTTGTTTTGTTTTGCTTTGCTTTGTTTTGTGTTTTCCCTTAAGAACACTTAACAGCACCAGCATCTAACATAATGCTTTTCACTGCCACTTATTTGACATGCTGAGTCACTGCCTATCTTCATCTTTTATTAAAATCAAATAAATGTCCTTCATGGAAGGACACCAGTGCCTACCTTTGTGCCTGGAGGAGGAGCAAGACCCAAGAATGAATAAATAATATTTTCTTCTTTAGCAGAGAAAAAAGATTCAAAATCCTAAAAAAGAACAAACAAACAACAGAGAATTGTTAACAAAAAAAAAAAAAATCAAACAAAAAGCACAAGAGGAAGAGACTAGCCCAGCCACATCTTTCTCATATTGATGTGCATGACTATGCATTTGTACAGGCACCTGCACTATCTAGGGCCAGGAAGAAAATTTAGATAAAGGGAGTTTTACACTGTCTGGCAAAATGAACAAATGGGAACATTTCTCCAGAGACTTATACTTCAGTTATATCACATCTATGACAGAATCAGATAAAATTAAGCATCTCATTTTAGTGCGCCTTGTACATGTAAAATCAAGGCTATTACCATTTAAACATTAAAATAAAACTTGCTGTGAGTAACAATACAAAATAGGCCCTCAAAACCCTGGACAGCTTCACTGACAGTAATAGTAAAAATAATAATAGTAAAATAATACTACTAATAATAGTAGAAATAATAATAAAAATTATAATAAAAGGCAACAGTCAATGTAATAGCACAAGTGAAATTACAATGAGGAAGCTGTTTGTTTTTAAGGCACACTGGTTAGAAAATGCAGTTACTTTTCAGGCAAATTTAGCAAAGGGCTGATGTATACATACCAGCCAAAATATCTTGACCACATATGAACCAAAGTTCTAAACCACCATGTTAAATGCTAATATAACTACAAAGGCATGAGGGATCCTACAATCTAGAGCTTTTATGGTCTTTACTGCATTAATCTGTGCAATCTTCCTGCCAGTTAAGGAAATTCTGCTATTGGTAGTTTGTTGCTAGAATAACATCTTAAACAGGTAAAAATTATCATGTTTTTGAGATCTCAACAGAAACTCACTCCACAGCAGCTCTGTTTAGGACAGAGGACTAAATGCATGTCTGCTGAGTCCTGGACCGACCTCAGCTTGACCAAGTAATCATCCTCCCTCTCATCCCCAATAACTCCAAAAATAGAACCTGTAAATAATAAGGTGCTGACTCATCCTTGAAGCTTCTTGGTAAATCTGGGTTAGGAACCCAGAGTTGTTAGGAGCTGTTTTATTGTGCTCCTTTAGTAGTTCCAGAGAATAAGTTGTTGTAATCCTAGGAAAAGGCTGGGCGGGATGGTTTGGAAGTCACCTTAATATCAACAAGAACAGACTCAGTGACATTTCAGTCCTGTTTGGAAGTAGCAACATAGCTTAAAAGACAGGATAAGTGACATCCCATTTTACTGATTTATCTAAGGGACAGATGGGCTTTCACACAGCCTTACCTGCAGGCAGGGGAACTAAGTTTAGGTGAAACCTCAGAGTGCATTTTGCCCTCACCAAGCAGAGTCCTGCTGCTGTTCCAGGACACCCATTTCTCAAATCACCTCTTTGCTGTTTTCATGATGCTGTGGGGTTCTTCTTCTTACCTAACGTGTCTGCCCTAAGTATTTAATAAAGCCAGTGTCTGAAACCTAACCCATAAACTTTGGGGCAATATAGCATGTAAAAACATGAGGATTTTCTGCAGTTCAAAACGCTGGGATTGGGCATTGGCCTTTGGCAGGCCACACAAACACAGGAAACGTGTGTCTTTTTGCAAAACACATACTCAGAAAAGAGCTTAAGCAAACTATGACACAACATGTCAACCGCTGGGAAACAAAGAAAAGACTGTAATAAGGAAGGGTCATGAAGAGGACTTGAGATCTTATGGTTTGTTAGTTCCTTCCTTCCCAGAAGAAAAGCATCAGACAGCAAATGTACTAAGAATCTCTAGGGACACATAGCTTTGTAGATAAGCAGACCTGATGGCAGAAGGAAGGTGTGCAAATGACCAAAAGAACTCCTTATCAGCAGAGGATACAATCTGCTGTTGTATCAGGTACACTCTGGTGACTGATAGTGTACAGTGAGATCCCACAGTAAATGGAAGGCCACTTAACCTTGTTTACACTGATCAGGAAGCTATTATGCACTTGGTGTGGGGTAAAAGCATGATTACAGGGATCATCAAATAGTTTTGGCATTGTACATTTGCACTCTTACTTTTTTAATGGTGACTTGTTCACATTTCCAGTTGCCAAATGATCTAAGAGAAATGTTCCCAAGGCAGGCAGAAAGAAAAATGAGCAGTAGGAATTTATTTCACGTAAGCAATAATAGCAATAATACCATATCTGTATGAGAAGACATAAATGGTCCAGGAGGATGATAGTGCTTTCATTTAATTCACTAATTTCAAATATAATTGGAAAATGTATTAAAAAAAAATACTCTGTGAGATTTTCTTTATGATACAAGTACATATGCACATATATGCTCTATGCTATCATCCTTTGTACGGCCACTGTGGGAATGCCAGACAGCAAAACAGAAAACTCCAGTTGGACATCAGCAGAAAGTTCTTCCCCAGTGGTTGGCACCAGTTCAGAGTGCACAGAGAGAGGAAGGAAATGCCATCCTTGGAGACTTTGGAAACTCAGATTGTCAAAGTCACAAGCAATATAAGCTAATTATTAAGTTATCCCTGCTCTGAGCAGCATGCTGGGCTACAGACCTCCAGACATCCCTAATATTTCTGTATACTTGATTTTAGTAGTTATGTGAAGCATCAAATAAAAGCCTTATCTAATAATTCAGAGATTATTTTAAAAATCTGTACATAGGTATTTTGTCCTATGCATTTAGTTTACAGAGAAAACCGTAGTTTTCAGCTTACAGAGAAAACCAGAATTTTATATTTTATTTCTTTCCTAGTTTTCTAAGGGTTTTTGTTAAGCAAAAGCAATGACAAGAGCAAAAGAGCACTCAATATATTTAGAAAGTGACACAGATGCAGACATCTGTCTAGACATGAGCAAAGAAGCATCTTAAGAAAAATATCAAATAAGAACATAATTGCCAACATTGATGGATTAGAACGGATACTTGAAATTGGTGCTTTAGCCAAGCATATGAATGCATTTCTAATCTGTTTCTTCAAGTCAATACCAAAGATCTGAAAGAAAAATAAGGTTCAAGCTATTTATCAAACAGCCTTAAGCTTCTCTGACCTCAGAGAAAAGCTGCTCAGCATCGGTGTATTTTCATAAATGCATCTGTAAGGAATCTCCATTTCACAGTATTAAGTTAGGAAGTGAAGCAGCTCGTCAGGGGCAGCCAGGAGATGTGGATACCAGGAGAAAAGGAGATTGGCAACATGATCATATTTATTTGCTCATGAAAAAAAAAAAAAAAAAAAAGCCTCCTATCTCTCCCCATTATCCTCTCTTTTCCTATTCCCACCTCTAAAAATCCTGCTGAACCGCAGAAGAGAGGACTGGGGAAGATCTCAAAGGACTAAGGAAGGAACCACTACACTATTCCCAATAGATGTTTTTCAAACCCACTGGTAAGGATTAATTAAATAATTAATGAGATAATGAAACAACCTCCCAAACGACCTCCCACTGCTGTTTTTTTCTTGGTTTTTGGTTTGGTTTTTTTTTTTTTTTTTTTTTTGTTTGTTTTTTTTGTTTTCTTTTCAGACGTCTGATTAAATTTCCTTTGATTAATTTTCTGCTCATTATGTCTCATCCCACCTCCAGTGAGCATGGACCAGAACGTATTTTACAAAATCCTAGAGCCACAGGATAATTCAGCTGGGAAGAGAGATCTCAGAAGCCATCTCCTGCTGAAAGCAGGGTCAATACTGAATTCAGATCGATAATGAATTTCTCTTTGCTGCAGCTTTTAAAATATTTGAAGGTTGTAATGGTTGAAATATATTTGGCAATGAAAATGCAACTTACACAAATTCTCTATTCTATGATTCTATGTGTCTCTCCAAATCTTTCTTGCGGTGAGGAATGAAACCTTTTACCTTGAATTTTCATGTCCTCAAGGCCAAGGCTGCCAGGCCAGCATGCATTTAACATGTAAACACGTGCACGTGTGTGAATGGGAACCAAACATAAAGGACAATCAACAGGAAGGGAGATGAGAGAAGAAGAGTGATCTGAGCAAGGAGAATGAGAAGAAATTAAATATGGTAAGTTTGGTCTAAAAACAAAGGACTACCTGGGACTGAGGAAAGAGTAAAATAAGAAGGAAGGACTAAATTACTTAAAATAAATAAATAAATAAATAGTTGTAAAGAGTTGGCTTGTTTAGCATATCAAAATGAAGATGAAAAGAGGACATGATTTGATTCTCATTTACAAATACAGTGGGCTAGAGCTCTTTAAGCTCTTAAGGTGATTCTGGCCCAATAGGTATGGGTATAAACTGGCTGCCTATACCAGCCTATAAATTTTAGGGTTTCTAGACACCATTAGGCCCTTGAAGACTGTACTAACAAAAAGCAATGTATTTTAAAGGCACTTTCATGAATCCAGGATACTGGACTGGAATCCATGATTCAAACAGAGCTTTGCAATTCTTAGTCCTATTTTTCATGAAGTGACTGAAGACAAAGGATGTGGGACACAGGAGGACTAGTTAAGATATATAAAGTTAACCTTAAACATCATAAAATAGTTGTCAGTTTCAGAACAAGGGGTTTGTTGCACCTGTACTGGGTATGGAGGGAAGTAGAATGCAAATCCCCAGCTTTATATTATAGACATGTTGCAGAACAAGTCCCTTGGGGGAATTTGGCACCAGTCTGCCAGCCCTGACCACGTTCTCAGTCCCATTTTCACACTCAGTGTGCAGCCCCCTTAAGGGAGGAGAAGGGTAAGGCTCATGTATCAATACAGATCTCCTTACCTCATTTATCTGGAAATAATGAAATAATATTAATGAGTCTTTGTATGCACCCACTGGGATGATTAGCTCTGAGCTTTGAGAGCTGGGTGCATTAGAATTCTGGAGACTTTCAGATTAATTGTAAACTTGATTTAGTTTTTAAATCAGTAGCTACAATTCCTTACTGGACCACTTTCCACGTGGAGGTGTCTTTGGAAAGGACTCTTTCTTAACCTGAAATTATTTGAAAAGGCAAATTATTTGGCTTCCTAAAATAGCTTCAGACATGGAGTAAAAAGTGTATATTTATCATTTACTGGCAAGGCTGACAAGCTGCAATGCTTTGTAAGGCAATTACTCTTTAATTCACTACATAAACCCTTCAGGGAACCTCAGAACTCTTTATTGCAATATAAACTGCTGCAATGAACTCTAACCTACCAAGTTCTCTTCTGAGAGCTCTATGACAAAATAAGGAAACAGATGCTCTCTGTTATTTGTGCTATCTACTTTTGCTCTGAGAGCGCTGAAGTTAATTCTAGAAATCTAGTAGCATGTAAATCCCTTCTTTCCCAAAACAACCTTTGCAGTCGTTCACACCAGATTTCTGGAGTAACTTAAAACTGGGCTCACTATGTGATCTGTGTTTCAGAGTACTTTGCAAGTTCATTGCAGAGGTCCTTCTAGAGTAGTTTCCAGTTTGTATTTCCATCCAGACTATAAGCAAAAAACAGTCTCAGATATTTCTTTTGATTCATGAGCCTAATATTCATAGTGGTACAGTATTACCTATCAAACAAACAAACAAACTCTTTCAAAAGATATAATCTGTAACAAGGTTACATGTAACAATATAAAATATCTGATGAATGCCATAGTCTCTGTCATGAAGAGCTGGATATTTGCTGAATAACCAACATAATTTCAATAATTCAAACCACATGCTAGAACTATGGTAATAGCCAATTGTGATTCCTATTGAATTTTTTTATCATGTAATGGAAAAGAAGGATTCCTGTTAACAGCCCCTGGTGCTTCCAGACATCTCCTTGACTTCCTCTGTTTGACACTTGACTTTAGAGAAGTCTCTGTCAAACAAACAGAATACCAACACTCACCATGCAAGGTTAACTGAAAGTTAAAGAGGCAAAGTGAAACACAGCTAGAGATATTAGATCAGCCACATCAGGAACTCCACTAGGCTTGAGAAGCTCAGTATTGTCCAAGTGCAGCTGAGTTGTCTTCATCACCTACACTTAGCAATCCTGAGATACTGTGTGAAGAGGCCATGGTTTCACCAAGACAGTATTGCTCCCTGCCTTTGGTCTTTAGGAGGGAAGTGAGAGAGCAGGCAGAATGACAACAGCAAGACAACTTGTGAGTGAGCTACACAGCAGGAGGTAGGTGAATATGAGAGAAAAACACAGGCAGTAAACTCCACACCTTGCAGTGAGATCAGGGCCCTGCATAGGCTCTGGGACTGCAGGTGATAATCCACAGTCTGCTGAGCAGCTTCTCTACTCAGTTTTCCCTCTATGTGTACTTTTCTTTAATCTTTTGTTTCATTGATTTTCTGTGCCTAAAAAAATGTTTTGTAAGAATTGTTCTTTCAAAGTGAACCTCAAATTGTCTTGAGGAGTTTGTCTTAAGTCACTTCCTCCTAGAAGGCTCCGAGGAGACCTCATTGTAGCCTTCCAATATTGGAAGGGAGCCTACATGAAAGCTGGTGATGGGCTTTTTAGGATGTCAGGTAGTGACAGGACTAGGGGGAACGGATTCAAACTAGAGGAGGGTAGGTTTAGATTGGATGTTATGAAGAAGTTCTTCACCATGAGGGTGGTGAGACACTGGCACAGGTTGCCCAGAGAGGTGGTGGAAGCCCCATCCCTGGAAGTATTTAAGGCCAGGCTGGAGAGGGCTCTGAGCAACCTGATCTAGTGGGAGGTGTCCCTGCCCATGGCAGGGGGGTTGGAAGTTGGTGATCTTAAAGGTCCCTTCCAACCCTGAAAATTCTATGATTCTGTGATAATGGAAAAGGGTCACTTTCTGTGAAAGAAGACTCTATTTAAATTTCTAAACAGTTTCTTACCCCACAGTACCGCTCCTCATTGAAAATCTGTGGTGGGAGGGGAATACCATTCTGAGGCTTTTTTTCACCCGGGACATTCTCTCTCATCCATTTCCTGTTGTCTTCATCACCTGCTATGTCCATCTGCTGGAAGTCAATCTTGTTGGCCTCTAAAAAACCCACTACTTCTTGCTGTTTCTTTTTGATCTGTTTAGGAAAGAGGAAAAGCAAAATTTCTTCTTTAAAAAGATATTTGTTTCTAATAGCTATTGACATTAAAAGCAGAGCTGATCTAAGTATGTCAAGCTGGACCTACTATTCAAGTAGCCCCCAGACTTTTTGAAGCTGACATTAAACACTGCTTCTCAGCACCCAGACCACTGCCATTACTTCCTTATTTCCCCATCTTTTTTCTTTCCTCCCTAGAAGCAGTGACACCTCCATCGAAGAAACCAGACTCAGCAGGAAGCCTCCTACTCCTGTTCCCAAATCTGTGAGTGTGGTGTACAGATACCTAAGATAATCCCGCTTAATGTCAGCACAGATCTGAGAATGCACATATTCTCCCCAAAATGTAACTGTCCCCTTTTTCCTACTCACTTCATATGACGTTTAGCTCTTTGTGAGCCACACGTTTCTCTCTATCCCTGTTCTTTAATGGTAGGCATAAATGAAAGCTTGATGAAGATCCAGTGCAGCTTAACTGCTGTGCCTGAGTATTTCCCACATTACGGAATGACATTCCAGTTGGACCAAGAAGAATACATTACACACAAACAAAACATGTTACACAGACCTTGTGTGCCAGCTACAATTGACTCATGGCCCTTATTCCCTTTGATATTAGTATTGTATACACCTAGGATGCAGGCATTAACCTTGCAATTTTTCCCTTTACTTTGAAGAAATAATACTTTAATTGTCTACTAATGGATTGCTACCTTTAAAGAAAATCCCCGTTTTGCATATGGATAATTTGCCTAAGAGCTGCAAGGACAAACTTTAGCCCTGTAAGTATTGCAGCATTTGAAATAAGGACCATTTGAACTGATCTGTACAAATTGTCTCATGCTTCTCTTTGGTCACAGACAACTAAATTACTCTCCAGCACAATCACATCCCAGACGTGACTCGTGTCTCCTCCTAGTTATGTTACTCTACACAGCAAATTCATGTCCTATATAGATGTTAGCTAGAATGATGTATCAAGGTAATTTTTACAAGCAAGACATCATATGATTTGAAATCATGTCTCCTACAAATCAGACATCTGAAAAATTAGTTTGAAGTGACACCAAGCTAGTGGAAATGAGCCTGAGACAAACAATAGGACAAGAAGTAATTAACAGATTATGTATTTCTATAACCTAGTAACCTCAAAAAGCTGAATTAGTGTGATAACCTATTGTACTGGAAGAATGAATTTTCATAATTAAGGATAAAATTTCTTTTTCTCATTTGTGTAAGACAGTATCTGTCTATAAAACTATGCTTGCTTATAAAAAACAAAAAGCATGAAATGCTGTATAATTTTATGACAACATCAGAGGTTTATGGTTGCCTTCAAAAAAGCCCAAATCACTTTCAATGGAAACACTAATCTGAAGTGTTTAAAAACCATGCAGCTTATTTACAGTCTTATTCTCACTTTTTAAACAGAGGTCATTTTCTTAATGTCTCTTTTGCAGCACAGCTCTTTCCAGAATACATTCAGGTGGCAGAAGGAATTGCTTGAGGGTCACTTCATCGGAGGAAGTGGCAGGATCTATAAATGGTTAATAAAATCTGCATGAGCCAGTACTAAACGTTTCACCACATGCTCTGAAAGCCAGTGCTCTCAAGTGCTGTCAGCTGCAATTTCAACATCAGCTTGTCCCTTTGGACACAGGCACTGAAGTAGATATGGCTCCTGGAACAGACAGTGCCCCAGAGAGATAGTGCCTCTGAGGAGATAATGGAAACAGCTACAGATTCTGTGCTCCATTGCTTGTGGCTGTAGCCATGACTTTTAGAATTAAACCTGGATAAATTTTTTTTCTTCACCTTGAGGTTCATAATACTCATGATTATGATGTTAGCATATTAGGATGCTCAGGCAACACCAGGAATTAAAGGGGAGGATTGCATCAAAACTGTATGCTGAGGAAAAATAAAAAGTTACAGGTAATTATGCCCGCATAAGGAAAAGACAAGGTGCCTCTCATGATGATAACGACAACAAACCATGCAGAAGATGTAGGTGGTCTTAGAGCTGACAATTACTAGGGTTTAGGAAGAACAAAAGACTTGGGACACAAGCTAAATATGGAAATGTAAAGCAAGCCTCTGTAGTGGCTGACACTATGTAGCTGGGCAACCAAAAGAAATTTTACAGCAAACAGCATTCAGAGAGGGAAATATTCCAGGATGTAATGAACAGAGGAGATGCAAAGACTTTCCCAGAATGGGAGCTTGTTTGTGCCCTCACTTGTGTTTGATGGGATGGTAAGAATTCAGAATATTTGGGCATAGATTCCCTGGGAAGTGGTGGTGAGCAGGATATTATTTTGTTAATGTCACATTCTCTTTCAACAAAGCTTAAGTTCCACCATCCTTACCTGCTTGTCCCTTAAAATGAGAATAAAATTACTTTAAATAAACATTACCCAGATAGTGTTCAGGAACTACAGATAATATTAGAATCATAGAATCATAGAATTTTCAGGGTTGGAAGGGACCTTTAAGATCATCGAGTTCCAACGCCCTCCCATGGACAGGTACACCTCCCACTAACATCAAACCTGATACATTTTAATTTTACAGTTAAAATTTTACCTTGTTAAGTTATTAATTTAATATTGGTTTATTTATTATTTTATTGTTATTAAATTAATATTGTTAATTTTACAGTTAATTAATACATTTTACAGTTAAATGTTATCATCTATATCCTCACAGTCCAGAGAATTCACTTTGACCAACTGCTGCCTGTGGTAGAAGCAAACAGCACGAAGTCACCCACAAGAAGAGAAACACTAAATTTTAGTAGGCAGAGTTGCTGCAGCTCGTGGTTCTAACACTGCATGGACAGCCTATTGCTAACAATTATTCTTGTTCATCACACTTCTGGTTTGACTTGAAATTTGAGTTCAGGTTTATCTATGGCCAGATTCACAGTCACAGATGACAACCCCCTACCCTGTATTTTAGAGGACATAATACATATTGTCTGTGCTTTCTTCAGTCTTTTTGAGACTTACGGGCTTGAAAGTGGGCAAGTCCATAAAATGCCACCAAACCCGCCAGGAATTAAAGGATTTTAGAGGTGCTCTGAGCATACAGAGCAGTAAGCAAGACTTTAGAAGACATGAACCCTCTTTCTCCTGTGATCCATGGTAGCTTAGAGCCTTGCAGAGTATTACTTGTTTCTAAATACCTCTGTGGTTAGTAACAAAATTATTTTATTTTTTTATTGCTTCCTTCAAACCAACCATTTAGTAGTTTTTAGTGCTAGAAATAAGTGACTCCACTTCGTTTGCCTGGATGAATAGTTCAATATAAGCTAAGCTTGGAGCAAAAAGAGTATCAAGCTGAACCTATTTAAAATAAATTTCTGAATCACTGAGGGAAAAATACAGACTGCAGATTTGCTCTAGAGCCATGGTGAATTATATTTTTTCAAATGTCTGATCCAGAGCAACAGAATGGTACTGGGTTTACTGTATTCGCTTTCAAGAAATATTTATTAACATAATAACCACTTGCAATTAGTAATGTGACTGTAGTACATAGAACATAAATGTTTTCCATTCTTTACCAATGATCCTTTGTTGATTTACACCAGGTGAGGCTGAGCCCATCTTATATTGAAATTCAAAACAACCAACATGCAGTTGGTGGAGATCAGGCACACTGAAGAGAGCACCAGTGCTATGAAGGCAATTTAGACTTTCAATTTAAGCTCTTCAAGGATTAAATTCCTTCTTCTCAGGAAAAGCTGTACAAGGCTGATAGAAAATTTGTTTTTAATAGGATTTTAGTGATACATTGGGGTATTTGCTTGTGCCTTGCATGAGTGAGTTTTATTTTATACATACCGAAACTCATTAAAGTGTCATTGGAAGGATACCTTCCATCCATGTTAATCAGCAAATGTGTCAAACTACTCCAGCTGAACATTGTGTTTACTTGGCATTGCAATTACATGTCAATAATCCAAACATGATGCCTCTGAGATTGCTACAGCTATGCCTAGGCCCGACACACCAGAAAGAAGGAAATACAGAGGGATATTGCCATGTAAAGATGCCATAACCTTCTTTCCACTGCATGCCTGGGATCTCCCTGACAGCTTTTGTGGGCTGAAAACATACAGTGGAGACTGGCATTAAAAAGCTGGTGGTGAGTTGGTGACTGATCACCAGTGGTGTTCCCCAGGAGTCAGTATTAGGGTCACCCCCTTTAATATCTTTATCAAGTCATCTGGACGAGGGGATCAAGAACACGCTCAGCGAGTTTGCAGATGTTTGTGCCAAGCCGGGAGTGGGTGTTCATTTGCCAGAGGGTAGGAAGGTTCTACAGATAGATCTGGGCAGGTTGGATCAATGGGCTAAGGCCAGTTGTATGAGGTTAAGCAAGGACAAGTGCCAGGTCCTGCACAACAACCCCAGACACTACAGGCTTGGGGAGGAGCAGCTGGAAACTGCCAAGAGGAAAATGACCTGGGGGTGCTGGTCGACATCTGCTGAATGTGAGCCAGCAGTGTGCCCAGGTGGCCAAGAAGGCCAACAGCATCCTGGCTTGTATCAGAAGTAGTGTGGCCAGCAGGTCTAGGGAAGTGACTGTCCCCCTGTACTCGGCACAGGTGAGGCTGCACCTCTAATGCTGTGTTCAGTTTTGGAACCAAATTTTGGACTAATTTTGGAACTAAGTTTTGGACTTCAAAATGTTGGAGAGGAGGGCGTTAAAGCTGGTGAAAGGTTTGAAGCACAAAGCCTTAAGAGGAGTATCTGAGAGAACTGGATTTGTTTAACCTGCAGGAAAGGAGGCTGAGGGGAGACATTGTCCCTCTCCACAGCTACCTGAAAGGAGGGTGTAGAGAAGGAGAGGTAGGTCTCTTCTTCCTAGTAAGCAAAACAACATGAGGAAACGGTCCCAAGTTGCACCAGGGATGGTTTAGATTAGATATTAGGAAAAAAATTCTTCACTGTCTGCCCAAGGAAATCACTGACTTACCATGCTTGGAGGTATTTAAAAGTTGTGCAGGTGTGGTGCTTGGGGACATGTTTAGTGCTGGACTTGGCAGTGTGCTAAGCTAGTGGTTGGAAATGATGATCTTAAGGGTCTTTTCCAGCCAAAACAATTCTATAATTCTGTGATTCCAAGCTTAAAACCTGTTACAGTTCACTGGTATTTGTTATCTTTTTTAGCAGTAATAAAAGTAGCAATGCTTTACAGCTCACAATGGCCGAATAAAGCTTACATGTTGCTCAGTGTTTGGTGTAGCATACACATCCCTTGATTGCCATCCAAAGAAGAAAGGATTGAAGTTATAGCTGCTGGCTGGAAGGAGATACAAGGAATGTGTGCAGCAGAGGAAAGATCTGTGTTCAGCTAGTGCTAAATATGCAATACACTTTGCTTTAATTGCATAAGAGATCTCTGAATGTCAGCACTTGTACAAGTCAAGGGACTTGTACAAAACTGCCTTGCTGAACTGCAGCCCCCATCCTACAGCAGAAGGCCCAACAGGTCTTGCCTGAGGCACACAAGACCAGGATGGCCCCAACACACACACAGAATGCCTGCAGTGGGATTTCAGTCCTTGCCACAGCTTTCCCCAGAAAATGCACGACTGGCAAAGGAGGTAGGGGCAACACTGCTTTGGTCAACCAAAAAAGGCCATAAGGGGAGACCAAACAGGAGAGAAAAGGCTGCCAAGGAACAGCGCATGGCGGTTTAAAAAGCTGCTTGAGAAATAATTGCCAGAGTACAAAATAACAAACCTACAGCTTCCAATCCTCTCTTCTTTTGCTGCCTGGCATCTGAGGATTCTTATTAAAAAAGGAATGGTAAAATGTCAATAGCAAATTTAGAATATCAGGCTTAGTGATAGGCTGGCGAGACAAGCTGATGCGAGGACTGCAAAATCCCTCGGCTGTATTCCATTTCGGATTTAAGTGAATGTCCTCCGGTTTGTTTTCTGGAGATGGCCTTTGAACAGGGGGTTGTTTTTGGGAACCTTGCAACTCTGGAAACTTCTTAAAGTAACGGAGCTGGTGTCAGAGAGATGGAGATGTTCTTACAGCTATGTGCAAGCACCAGAGAGTTTGTTTCGCCATGTCACCGGGAGCAAGTGACTGCCAAAGGAAAGCTGCAACATGAGCTCATCTGGGAACTGGATATAAAAGGAAACAGTCCTTTCCCAGTTCCCACCTCCCACGGACTCCCAACCTCCCTACTATTCTCATGCCCTCCCCTTCAACTGATACACTGTGCTGACAGCTACCGCAGTAGATCTCAACACTAAAAAATCATTAGTACAGCATTTCAAGAGCCACAAATACAACAACAACAACAACAAAATAAAGACCCCAAGGAAAAACAAAAACAGAACCCAAAAATCTAAGGAAAGGGAAGAGTGTGGGGAAGAATTCTTTTCTCCATAGCTTTATTCAGCTTGCTTCAGCCCTCAGCTTTTTCTTAGAGAGTTCCCATTTTACAGAGCAGTGTCCTAAAGCTTCTTTTAAAGACAAATACATTAGCCTCTTCTGTAAACAACCTACCTTAGATTTTATGCAAATACAGTATCAACTTTTTCCTTCTTCGGTGAATATAAATTGCATATATTTTTTCAAACAGTAGGAAATCTAATAGTAGAAATCGTAGAAAATCTAATAGCTGTTAGATAATGTATTTGTAAATACTATACCTGTAGTAAAACCTGGCAGGCAAGCAAGCCTGCATTAACAGGAATTCTCTACATCAGTTCCTGCCAACAACAAGGTGTGCAATACAGACAAGAAGAAATCCAGCAGGTTTTTCCTCCTATGCAGCTCAGGCTGTCCTGGGATCTTCTAGGCTAATTTACCAACCTGATCCCAGCAGAAAGAAGAGTATGTTAAATGAAACACCTACCGCTGTTGACCCCGAGGATGTGGCTACAAAGACTTTGATCACCATGTTGACACAGAAGAAGAAGAAGAAGAATCAGCAGAGCACTCCTGCTGTCCTCAAGCCACCACAGTCCCAAGAGGAATCCAAGTATTCGGCAGCTCCTGGGCTAAGCGGGGTCCTAAATGGATAACCACCCTCCCCAGCCCCTCCCCAGCAATCCAGCAGCTTTGGCCTCTCCCCTGGGTCCCAGGTTTTCCCACTCCATTGGCTGTTTGGTATTTTGGGACGAGGGGCCAGTAGAGGGATTGGTTAGCAAGAAAAGCCATAGCAAGGGGTTTGCACCTGCCCCTGGCCTTATTGCATTAGATTGACAGGGTGGCAGTCCAAAAAAGGCAAAGGAGAGTAATGCACCAATGAGACAGGGCTGGAGAAATATTTGGGAGAGGGGGAAGGGACAAGTGAGAAGTAAGAAGGGACAGGGAGCAGGCAAGTTAGTGCTGGGGACAACCACAGAGCTGCCAGGTAGCTTTTAATGTCACACGGGCACAGCCGCATCCTGCAGGAAAATGTTGCATGGGTGCTGCAGCTGCCTCCTCTCCCAGGCCACAGCAAGGAGGCTTCAGGGCTGTAGCTGCAAATTTTACATTATCAGAGGGGGGGAAGGAAGGGGAGGGCAAGGGGAGTATGGATGCAGAAGTAATTATAGCAGAGATCATAATGAAATAAGCCTCAGCTATGAACTGTCTCAACTTTAAAGAATTCAGGTCAGTCTCCACACAGCAGGGCTCAGGCACTTCTCTGAAATAAATGTCAGTGCACGTCCTGACACTGAGGAGGGTGGTTTGGCTGACTCCAGAACCTATTGTATTTCCTCCTTGCTTTTCCATCGCCGGTGAAAATTGCCATGAGCTGTAAGGTTAAGTCCAGATACTTGGTAAAAAATATCCTATTCTTCTGCGTTATCCAGGCTGCTCTTTCCATCTCATTGTCACCTTCTTCCCCGGAGATGGTTACAATTCAGTTGCTGCCTGGATGTATTTGGTGTATTTGGTTACGGAGGTCTTCAAGCATGAAAGGTATTTTAAGAATGTTAAACGGTAACAGATTACTTTCAAATTTTAAGGACTAAGTTTGCTTCTGTTGGAAGTGATCAACATGCCATTGAGCTCAGAGAAGCTGACCCTGTGTCAGAGGTGAAACTCTCCTAGGTTTTAGAAAGTGTTCATACATATTTCAAATGTTAAGATTCCATGTAGCTGTGTGTAATCCTGAAAATACTTATAATGGAATTACAGCACTTTCTTTCAAGGATTAGATTGGAATGTATGCACAGTAGTAAAAACACTCTTGAAACTAAGTTTTTTTTATCTATGCAAACCAATACATGAAGCTGGAAATGTAGTATTCCATGTATGGAGCAAATACCCTCAAAAAAAACAAAAACAAAAACAAAAACAAAAACAAAAACAAAACAATGAAAAATAATAATAAATGTGGTGTTTGCACTGTTTACTGTGGCTCACTGACTGTCATTTTTCATTCTGTTGCGAGGCAATAGGAGGAAGCCTGTTAGAATTGGGTATTTTCAGAGTATTTTCCTGTAAAACAAAAAAACCCAACCAAACAAAAAAAACACCAAAGAAGCAAACAAACAAAAGCCAAACAAACAAACAACAAAAAAACCCCTCAAACCCCACCTTACGCTGAAACATGAATTATAGCCAGAAGTTATTACTCTTGCTTCTTTCTCAGGGGATTTTATTTCTAAGTGTAACCTAGTAAATTCAACAGAAATGATTGGCCATTTGGAACATACCATTTCTGAGCACCAGTGCTCTTGAACCAGTAAAAACAAAGCAGGCAGCAGTCATGGGATTCAAAGCATACTGGTAAGCATTGCAGGTATAGTTGTACCAACAATTAATACTCAAAGCAGAAATATCAGACACCCATGGTCAGGACTGTGACAGAGCTGCCAATGGATGCTCTCCTGCTCTCCTGCACACCCGACATCCCTATTGAAGGACACGGGGAGGAAACATGTCCCAAAGCATCTGCCCACCTTGGGTTTGGCTTGGCAGCTAAGGACTTCAAGGCAAGGCTCCCACTGCTTTGAAGCCTTGATGAAAAATATCGCACCAACTGCTTCCATTCCTGTGGGATTTCCCCCCGTTTTTCAGCACAATTTTGTGTGTGGGTGTGTGTGTGTGTGTGAACCCAGACTCTTTGTTTGGTGCCTATTGGGTTGGGTCTGACTGCCAACACCCCCCCAGCCCACATAACTCAACAGGAGCAGAGATGCCTCCGCAGCCACCATGAGGCTCTGCCGCCTCACGAGAGCAGAGAGCCCCGCACCCTCAAATTCACCCCGAGGCCGCGGGCGGCAGTGGATGCGCAGACGCTTCCCCTGCGGGACACGGGGCAAGGGAAGCGGGAGAGGCCGCCGAGTCCAAGCTGGGACTACAACTCCCAGGGTGCCCCGCGGCCCGCGCCCGTCTCCATGGCGACGGGGACGCGCTAGTCGGCCGAGGAGGGCGGTAATGGCGGTGGGGGGGCGGCGGCGGTGGGGAAGAGGTGCGGGAAGGCGGGAGGGGGACGGGGCACGCTGCGGTGGGCATTGAGGGTGGGACAGGGCGGCGGTGGGGAGGGGTGGAGATTTTTTTGAGAGGAGAGAGGGGAAAGTAGGATCCCCTGCCTGAGGGTGTTCGGTGGGGAGGGAGGGGCTGCGCTACCGCGCTGGATAAGGAGAGCAGAGCCAGGATGGTGTAAGGTTGGGTGGCAGGGACTCGAGAGGGGTTCCAGGCTCCGGGGTTGGGGTGAGGTGCCGAGCTGGCTGTAGGGGCGGGAGGGGGCTGCCTGGGCATCGGGAGGGGAGGGGGGCTTGGAGGCCCCTGAGATGGTTGTTGGCAGCAGGGTGGCAGATGGACCCTACCAGCACCCTGGGGAACTGGTGAAGGCGACGGGAGAGCTCTGGTTTGTGTGGACCACCACCAGGGAGCTGTTTGGGGCCCTTGGAGGATCCCGCAGGCAAGGTCCGAGAGCCCTGTTTATGGCCTCGGCCTTTCTGCCGCCCCCCGCCTGGCGCCCCTGGAGCTCCGGGCTTCTGTGTGAGGCCCTGGGGTCATGTCCTGGCCTGGAAGTCTGGCAGCGTTCTCCCATCAGGACTCCACTTTACTCTGTTTTTACACACAGACTACAATTAATTCTTCCCCGTGACAGTTTCTGGATGCTTGATGTGGGATTTTCATCTCTGACCTTAATTATTTTTTGTTCCTGCATCTCTTCTTTCAACAAACATTCTTGTGTTTGGCCATTCCAGTGTCAATTCTGCTACTCCTTTTTAAATTCACATCAATAGTAGTAGCTCTAATGTAATTTCTCTGTTTCTTGTCCTTTGCCTTTTATTTTGCTGTCTTTTCATGTCCTTATCCATTTTATTTACTTCTCAACATCTGCTCTTGAGGGTGGATGGTAAGGTTCAGCCCACACTTCTTGTCAAAACAGATTAAAGCAGTAGTTTTAAGTTTAGTTTAAGCTGGTTTAACTCAAAGACAGTTTGGCCAATTGTGTTTGACAATTTGTGTCGACAGCACCAAATCAAACTTAAGCAAAAATGCAAATCTATGTACCAAGTCAGTGCTTACCTAATCCTCATTTTAAAATATAAGTTATCTCTCAGGGTTTCATACACTGGGTCATAATTAGTTGGACCTTGGGCATTCATTGGTTTTCTATGAGGGAGAATTGTTCATGTAAGGGAATGAAGGGTAGTGAAACTATTTTGATTCAACCTAGGACATCTTGTGCAATCCTAAATTAAACTTTTTAATTTTCTTTGGGAGTTATGTGATTTTCTTCTCCCCTTTAAGAAATTTGATTTAAAATAAAATGCCACCACAAAGCAAAAATGCCAACAAAGGAGTTAGAATGTTCTTAATATCTTTTTTATTATTATTTTTATCGAAGGCTACTTGATAAAAGTGATCTAAAATACTTTAACCCCCCCTAAAATTGCTTTTACATAATTGCTATGCCCTTTTACACACCTCCAAATACACAACTTATTCTACTACTGGGTAGAATTCTGCACCTGTAAGACTATGTTCTGAATAGTCTTCATGAGATATTAAGAAACTTAAATGGATTGAACCATATAACAAAGTGTAAGAAAACCACTAAGTTTAAATAATGCTGCCAGGAGTATGAAATGATCTGTTCTACTCTCCAGTAGCCTCAATGAGGAAAAAAATGAGGTGCAGCAGATATTCAAAATGATAAAAAATTAGTCAGCATTCTGTATTTTATGATAGATAAATGTTGGGTTTTTTTAAGCAAAACACTTATGAATTTTTGTTTTGCTTGAAAAATGGACTACTGAAAAAAGACAATTCCAGAGGAAACGGCAATGTTACTTAGAACCTGATCAAACAAAATTAAATCATCATCAAAGAAACATATCTCTCACAAGAGGTGATATTTTCCAAGCTATATTGGTTTGTAGACATGGAGATAAGTGTCTTGCAGCATTTCTAAAAGCAAACAAATATGTTAGGTAGGGTTAGGCCATGAAGAAATTGTTTTAATTAGAAAAACAACAACACTGTGTTCCCTAACGTTTCTTCTGAAATTGTGCTGACAGCTTTATTACATTGTGAGATTTTATTCAACAAGCTTTTTTTATTTATACAAATATTTTTCTTTGAAAATAAATAAATTTTGTAAATCCCCAGATCTTAATAAAACCTTTATTTCAGTCTCTAAGTCAAGTACTCTGTGATGCAGATTTAGGTACTGCTGTATGCTCTACTTAGAATCTTAATACAGCAGCTGAGATTTTTTTTTTCCTATTTTAATGTATAACTTCATTTTGCAATTGATTTTTTTATCTGCTTATTGAAAAATATGTCTAAATGATATTTTAATTACATCAATGGACAGATAGAAATACTGTAGAAACATAGAAATATCCAGTTTCTAGATGCTTGAACATTTTTTTTTAATAAATACGGTTAGAATTATCAGGACCTGAAGAGAAGAAAACAGAAAAAGGAAAGAAAGAAAAAAGAAAAAAAATGTAAAAGAAGAAAATAGGGCAGTGTATCTTCTCCCAAGATGTCAAAAAGGTACTTTGTTTTCTGGCTGTAGTAAAATTAAGTTCTCTTTAGCAGCAGAGCCGTTCCCTTTCTTTGGCATTTTTCAGTAATTAGGAAAAAGGGGGGAACAGATCCCTTTCTTTGGCATTTTTCAGTAATTAGGAAAAAGGGAGAAACAGCTTTTCAGTGGAGAAAAATAATAAATCACGTTTCAAACACTAGGAAGGGGAGGGAAGAGAGATGGAGATTCCCTGCTGTATTCTCCCACAATACTCAGGAATCCAAGAGGCAGAATAATCACCTGAGATGTGGGAGCTCAGTTTTAATGTGGGGACTTGAAAATGCCTCTCCCATATATACTGCAGTTACTGGTTTTGACCATGTATGATATGACGAGTCTGAAAAATCCTTTCCTGAGGAATGTATCTCAAAAATTATGTCTGCACAAAAATCGTCAGTTTTGACATAGTGTTTCATGTAAAATTAAGTCTGTTCTTCATTTGAATGATCATACAGCACAAGTCTATTCCCTTTACATAAATGACAGTGAAGAATCTCTTTAGATCTACATGTTTTCATACCTAGACCCATACTTTCATACATACATAGTGGGATTTTTAAATCCCACTGTGCCACTTAAAAAAATCAGTGTAAAACCAGTGAAGCTTTTTCTGTTGAACTTCAAAATTTTACCTAGATCTACCTAATCAACACAAACAAAAAAACCCAGACAGAAACCACTGATTATCTCCTCTATTATGTAAGCTGGATGCTGCTGCCAAGAAGTCATACTGGGATGAAACTAGCAGACAAGAAAGAATAACCACATTTTTAGAATCTGCTTAGCAGAAGAATCATTATTGACTATGAGAAGTGTTGGGTATTTGAAGTGGTTATTTTTGCTTGTTCATGGCTCCTTGAAATGGTCACTTTCACAGAAACACAATTATAATATACATTTTCACCCTGTATAGATGTGTATAGATTTTACAGTATTTTTGTCAGCTTTTGCAGGTAGGTATTTTGCCATTTCTTTTACATCCTCTTGTTCCACTCTACCAACATAAAACAGTAATTTTATGGTTGTTCTCATTTTGCAAATAGTTGTGTGACAACATTTGTGGCCCTATTGTAGTCTTCCTGCAGCGCAGTCGTGTCACAGAGGACATGATGCTCACATACCTTCCCTTTGCTTTTTTATTTACCTCTGGTGAGTGTTTTTTTCACAGCACCTGTTAATTTTTCTCACTGCAGAAGCTCTTTAATGTGTCTGACCTCAACTGACTGCTATTATTTCTTCTCTGTTCATTTGAACCTCCGTGATAGTCCTTCTAAATCCATTGAAAACAGATGAAACAAATGACTGCCCTGCCCAAATCACAGACGTTCCTCCTTCTGAGTCCTCATCTCAGATTCTTTCTCTATCCTTTCCTTTTTGCTATCACACTGAATTTGGTAGCCTCTTTTCCCCATCTGGCTCTTCATGGGTGAGGTCCCACCAGCCTGACCCCTCTTTCCTCTCTCAGCAGGGCCACCAGGACAGAGGTGGAGTGGGTCAGGTGTTCCAGGAGTGAGAGCAATGGACAGGCAAGGCTGCACGACAGGCACCCTTCATACCTCCCTCTAATTTGCTACTTCACACACCAGGTAGGGTGGGTGTCAGGCCAGGGCCCAGCCCCAGGTTCTGCCTTGGAAGGGGAAGGATAAAGCTGGGCTGGTGCTGTGGAGAACCAGAAGGCTGATGTGGGTGCTGTTAGCAGGGAAGGAGAAAGAGAATCAGGTGCTGATGGTGCTGCAGCTGAAGCCACTGTCCCACACAGCTCTGCCTTCCTTGCTCATACTGCTTTGGTAGCTTTCCACAACTCTGGATTAGGTCATGGAAGCAGAGAGGCCGTGGTGTGGTGGTGCCTTAGGCAGTGACCTGCTCTCCGATGCTGATGTGATGTTGTTCCTCATCTGCAAGAAGGTGTTCTGGTTGGGGCCTGCTCCTATAAAGAGCAGAACTACCATGGGATTCAACAAAAGTGCTTGAAAGGACACTTGTCTATCTGTAAAATGTTAAGTAATTTATAAATTAATATAGTAAACTTATACCAAAATACTGCCTGAAATGATGTGAGAGCCATAGTGAGATTGAATATATGCCTGAAAAGGGGAACTCACTCAGATTTAAAGCCTTGACTATTTTCAAATTCTGATTATGTTTCAGGAATGGAAAATGAGAGTAATTCACTCAGGATTCTAGCCATAATGAAAGGCAAATGGCAGTAATGCACTTAGAATGCTACCCCATAAGTATTTTTCTTTCAATTGCTCTATAGAAACAGTGCACACAACTGCATAACTGTTCTATATTAATATTAATAAGCATGTAAGGTTTAAAAATGTTTTTCCCTTCTAAGCTGACTTGAAAACTCCAGAAAGCTTGTTAGAAATCCAAGTTGCAGATAAATTTGAAATTTTTGAAATTTAAATTTGAAACTTTCTGCTGTTGCAGTCTCCTTGTTTCATGAGTCCTTGCAGATGTGTAGATTTTTCTGTTGGGTTTCTTCTATCAGGCCCCTATTCAAGGTGCAGTCCCTCCCCCTTGGCAATCTTTCCCTGTATCGTGCCTGTTTAGTGAACTGAGAATGATTTACAAAGAGAAAATTTATTTCTGTTGATACTGGAGTAATGCATTAACATGGACATAGTTTCCTAAGTTATTCACAAAGCATTGTTACTGTTTGCCTCAGAAGACACCACCTGTGTAGATACCTTTTTTAATGGAAAGTGAGCATGGTGGTTATTTCATATGACACTGGCTTCAGAGAATGAAAGGAGAAAAACTTATAGAACCATAGAATTGGCTGGGTTGGAAGGGACCTCAGAGATCATCAAGTCCAACCCTTGATCCACTCCCGCTGCAGTTCCCAGCCCATGGCACTGAGTGCCACATCCAGTCTCTTTTTAAATATCTCCAGGGACGGAGAATCCACCACTTCCCGGGGCAGCCCATTCCAATGTCTGATCACCCTCTCAGTAAAGAAATTCTTTCTAATGTCCAACCTAAACCTCCCCCGGCACAACTTGAGACCGTGCCCTCTTGTCTTGCTGAGAGTTGCCTGGGAAAAGAGACCAACCCCCCCCTGGCTACCCCCTCCTTTCAGGGAGTTGTAGAGAGTGATGAGGTCTCCCCTGAGCCTCCTCTTCTCCAGGCTGAACAGCCCCAGCTCCCTCAGCCTCTCCTCATAGGATCTGTGCTCGAGTCCCTTCACAATTTGACCTCCTATAGAACTTAGCTATGTCCCAGTGCAGCCACATAAAAGCAAACAGATATAAAATCTCTAGGTTTTATCCGTGGAATACTTGAACACTGGAGTGTTAGTACAGATTTTTGTCAAATATACCATAGTTAAGTAGCTTGGATGGTCATTATAAGAGCTTATGTGAGCAGTAAAGATATAGAGTGACTTTTGCTGTCTCAAATGATTGCTATGTATCAATGCCAGTGTACTTTGGTCTTAATGCAGGAGGAAAAAAAGTTGCCAGCTGAGAAGGTACATCAGAATTCTTCATTTTTAAGCCTGCAGAATAGTATGATTTCCCAGAAAAAAAACAGAGTGGCTCAGCGAATATCATCAGCAAGACTTCACAAAATTAAAGAGCTGAAGAATGAAATATTTGATTTACAGCACAAATTAGAAGCATCAAGCTTAGAAAACCACCTTTTGAAACAGCTTGAACGTCGACACTTGAAAGCAATAGATAGTTATGAAAATTCAGAAAGTAGCTTGCCAGATCTTCTAGCAAATCACTATAATGAGGTGAGAGATTTAAGGGAGCTCCTGAGGATATCTCACAAGAAAGAGAGAAATACATCCAGGAAGCTCAGAAAAGTTGAAGTAGAGTTGCAGAAAGCCAAAGATGCTTGCCAGACCTTGCATATGCTTTCAGAAGACAAAGCTCTTGCAGAGAGAGAGGAACTTGATTACAGATTATCAGTCTTTAGAGAAAAAATGGAAGAGAATGATAAGAGAATACAGGTAATATGTCATATCATTGTATTTGTAGAACAATAATAGCAGAGATCTCTGTGCAAGAATATGGAAAATTTTTAGCTGTTTCTTGTCACATTAGTAATTCTGATACAATTCCCTAAAATTGAACATTTTTGTAAAATTCCAGTGCTGTCCTAAGTGTAAAGCACTAAAAGTGGCAGTAGCACCCCCTTCCAGTGGGGGTTCTTTAAAACCCTCTGGTGTTTTAAAATCTGGCAGAAACATATGAGTAGATGAAGACTGCAATAATGATCTTTTAGAAACTAAATTGTATGCCTTAATCCCATTAGGCCAGAAGCATTGCCTATATCTGGAGAGACATCTTCAGCAGAGTCTCCCCTGTACTCCCTGACAGCACCATGGGGCACCCAGGCTTGCTTGGGCCATCTTGCCACGATAACACAGACCTTAATTTATTTTGGCAAAGGACAGTATTAGTCAAGTGTAAAGATCACCAGGCTGCTGCAGATGTAGTTCCTTGAACATCCAAAACTGGCTCATCTGGAACCAACACTGTTTTTTTTACATGGTGCTGGTGGGCAGTATGGACATAGCTACATCTCCTGTTCATTTATCACTGTCAGTCACTGCAGTCAGCTGTAAAGCCCTAGATTTTAGGGCTGGTTCTGCTATTGGTCCATTATGCAATTATAAAAGCCTGATGGGAGTTTAAGAGGAGATAATTCAGTTCTTTATAATATCTCATGCTTCTTTACTCTTACTGAACCTTTTACAATAAGATAGCAATACAGTTTTTAATACACAACTGGAAGAGTAAAACTTCCATTATCCTCCAGGAATTAATTTCTATTTTATATGGGGTATATTATATATAGGCAAACTTGGAGGCATTTCACCATCTGATCAGCTGGGTTTGAATTACATTTATTACATGAAATAAAATTAAAATGTAAACAGCTGAATTCAGACTCCCTTGAAAACTTTCTATTTACAGAAGTCCTATTGAGAAGCTTTAAAAAGCATGCAGGGTTGGGTGCCCACCTTACAGTTTTAGCAACATGTAGTACAATTTAGAACAATTTTAGTGCATGGCACTGGGTTCTGATGATGAAGTACTTGAGATAGAGTACTCAGTAAACTATCTACTATTCTCATCTAAACTAAACCTCTGTATGCTGCCACAGATAATAGATATTGGTGTGAAAAGAAATGTTGCCTTAACATTTCTCAAAGATGATTGTATTCATTAATCCATCAGAAAGGTATTGTACAGCTTATATTTTATGTTTGAATGCCAAATATTTTTATTTGTTTAGTAAAATTAGGTTTAAACCAGTTTTTCCTCATTTCTAAAGAAATGTTGAAGATACGTCATAATTTCATGCATTGGTTACAATAGAATATAATTAGTAGAAGCTTACTTTTCAACATGCTTATTTTTTAAATCTGAGAAGAAAGAATTGAAAATTTTCAACAGTTATAAACTGAGTACATCCTTGGGATAAAATATGTAATTTTTTTAAGAGCCTAGAAAAGCAGCTGGAGTTGAACAATAACACCTTTAGTCGTCATCTGGCAAATGTGAACAAAAAAGCTCTGGAAGCTGGGATAATTACAAAGAACTTGCAAATGGAAATTAGCTCTCTTCACCATAAAATTAAGGTATTCAAAATTTTAAACAGGCTTCTGTTCCTACAAGAAAACTCACGTTTTTAATGTTTTTTTGCTTTTTTTTTTTTTTTTTTTTTTTTTTTTTTTTTGTATTATGTAGCAGTGAAATATTTGTTTCCTAGTTGAGTCTACAGTCTGCCAAAAAAAGTCAAAATATCAAATGATGAAATTATTTTAGAGTTTGTAGAGTTTATTGTAGAGTTTATTTGTCAAAAGTTCAAAGCAGTCCAGTAACTCCACTAGGGGAGGTTTAGATTGGATATTAGGAGAATCTTCTTCACTGAAAGGGTAATTAAGCAATGGAACAGGCTGCCCAGGGAGGTGGTTGAATCACCATCCCTGGTGATGTTTCAAGAGGTGGTGCTTAGGGACAGGGTTTAACAATGGACTTGGTAGAATTAGGTTAATGGTTGGGCTTGATGATCTTAAAGATCTTTTCCAACCTGAACAATTCTGTTCTGAATTCTAAATCTGTAATCTAAACAGATTAATGCCTCACAATTTGAACAAATAATCCTCACTAGCTGGTAACCATCTTGATAGACCTAGGTCAGTATATTCATTCCTAGCTTTAAATGGTCTTCCTTATAGAAACACTTTCAAATCAAATTTAGTGAGATTGAATCATAGGATGGTTTGGGTTGGAAGGGACCTTAAAGATCATTTAGTTCCAACCCCCCCTGACAGGGCAGGGACACCTCCCACCAGACCAGGTTGCTCACAGGCCCATCCAGCCTGGCCTTGAACACTGCCAGGGAGGGGGCAGCCACAGCTTCCCTGGGCAACCCCTGCCAGTGTCTCACCACCCTCAAATTAAAGAATTTCATCCTGATGTCTAACCTAAATCTTCCCTCTTCAAGTTTTAAACCATTCCCTTTGTCCTCTCATTATACACCCATGCAAAAAGCCCCACCCCAGCTTTCCTGTAGGCCCCCTTCAGGCATTGGAAAGCCACTATAAGGTCACCTCAGAGCCTCCTCTTCTGTAGGCTGAACAACCCCAACTTCCTCAGCCTGTCTTTATAGGGGAGGTGCTCCATCCCTCTGATTATTTTAGTGTCTCTCCTCTGGACACGTTCCAGGAGCCCTATGTCCTTCTTATGCTGGGGACTCCAGAACTGGACACAGTATTACAGGTGGGGTCTCACAAGATATTACGATCTGCAAAACCAGAGTTGAACAAAAAGACGTGTAAATTTTTCAAGAATTTGTTTTTATTCTAGCTTGTCCCAAGCTAGAATAAATATTGTTCAATATTTATAAATAAATAAATATAATATTTGTAAAAAATAAATATAAATATTGTCCCAAATATTTTTGGGACAAAAATATTTCACTTCAACACATACTGTAATGCTTGTAAGCCAAACATACAGGAAAACCTAAAAGTGACACTAAATAGAAAAAAAAAACAAACCTACCATGAACTCTGTGAGTTGTAAACAAGAAAAATAGTACATATGCTGTAAAATATGAAAATCCTTTAGCTTTTAATAATTTAAACAATGCTTGTTACACAGTTGAATACACTTTTTAAAAAGATTTCTCTATAAAGTGACCAATCCACCTGCTGATCCTGCTAGGGAGCTTTCTCTTTATTAAATGAATCAAATGCCTGTGAAAGGAATTGTTATGGGAGGTTTTCCCAGGCATTTTGAAGGACAGACCAGGCAAGTCCTCAGGATTCATGGAGATTTGTATTTCTGTATAGGACCATTGTATGTCATTCTTACCTATGTATCAGGTACAGAAACTTTCCTCCTGATATTTAGCAGCAACCAGGCTGCCCAGCTGAAAAAGCCAAATATGCTGTTGGGAAAGGGAAAAAACAGAGTGCTCTTCCCCAGGCCCAAGAGTGCTCTTACCCAAGTCCCCTGAACAGCACTGGCATTGATATTTCCCCTGCCAGAGTCTGATCTCTTCCTGTATGTGCAAATCCGGGAGATGGGAATACTTATAGTCCCAGAAACACTACTGTAAAACTGTTCCAAATGCAAATTATTCTAAACTACAGTTCTTATTTCCCTAAAATATTTCTATTTCATGTGTTTACCACACAGTGTTCTATGCATGGCCAGTTCTCTAAACGTTATAGATTCACAAAACCTTCAATTGTTTTATCACAAACAAGACCCAACATGCTTATTAACCTTATTTCTGTTTCAGATTATCCTTACACATTCAGTTTTGGCCACTTAAGATTATTCAGACCATTCAAGGTATTTGACACACTTTTAGGACAACCTGGATGTCCAAAGTAAATGCAGCTCCTATTTTTCATCCCAAAAACTGATATAGTGAGAGTGCTGTTGAAATCTCTCTTCTGTGCTTTAGTTTTCAGTAAGGAAAGAAGAATCCTTCTAAACAAATTCTGAAGTTGTGCCTCAGAAGTTTTTGTCATGTCCCAAGCAGTAGGTCGTAAAACATAACTGAGCACACTGTAACCAAGGGCACTTAGTAAATTAATTTTAAAAGGAAAGTAAAGCAAAAAATTACTCTGAAAATGGCCCTTGGCACAACAAATGAAAAACTCATTAGAGAAGACTTAATCTTCTGAACACTGCATTATGAAAAAGATCATGTAGGTGTACAGATGTGTTCTTAGCATTAAAAAGGGACAAGCTTGACTTGGCTCATGAAAGAAAATGACAGATTCCTATTTATGTAAATGACAGTGTCACCACATAGCCTGACACAAAGCAAAATCACTGACATATTTCTCCCAACATGGGAAAATTAAGTTGGTAAAAAGTCTTTCTTAATGCATATTAGAAGTTTAATAGTGTTTGTTTCTTCTTAGGAAAAGAATCGGCAACTTTCTGTAAAAAATATCTATGCAAATCGGATGCCTAAAATCCCAAAAGATGGAAGTTATTCAGTACCATACAAAAAAAGTACATGTATGTTCATCTCCTTTTTTTTGTTCAGTTATGTAAAGCATTGTTTTACAACTGCAAGGTATATTCCAGAATAAAGACAATATTGTCCTTTTAGGTGGGTTAAAAATATTGGTTTACATGTAACTTAAAGAGTTGTGCCTGGGTTTTTTGTACTTTATTTTAAGAATACAAATACGTGACCAGTTTTTAATATGTAACCCATTTTTCATAATAAGTAGCATTAGCATATATAGTTTTAATATACTAACAGTGACACGGAAGTAGTGTGGCTACTTTAAGCTTCTATTTGCATCAGAAGCTCTTTGTCTATTTGGTTTTTAGCAAGGTTAATCTATCAACCCACAAAACTTTTGCAGAGAACTTTTTGTTCACCAGGTTCCCTTTGATTTGGCCTGGAGAAATGGCTGCTCTTGCCTAGAATTGCCCCAATGTGGCACCTCACAAAGAACTCTTCTGTAGCAAATTCCTTCCTGGTTTTAGTACAGACTTTTGAAGTGCATTTATACAAGCAAATATCATCCATTCAATTGGGCCTTTAAAAATTGTTTTCTCATCTTTAAAATCCTCAGACCCTATAACACAGAACTAGCAGAGATGCTTTAATATCCATTATTGAGGATCCCACAACTTGCATTTTGTTGGGGTGAAAGGAGGGGAGGGGTTTTCAGATAAAAGTGTGGAAGTTTAGAGGCCAGTCTGATGATCATAGTGTCAGTTTATCTGAGAGAAGATAATGTTCATCCTTTGTAGTCCTTTGTTTTTTAGTGTAAGTAAATTTAAATGGTCAACCATAAATTGCAATAACCCAGTAATTGTATATCCTTTCAATTGATGCTATCCAGAGAGTTGATGTTATTTAGAATAATACAGTAGAATGATAGAAAAACAAACAAGAGAAAGTCAACTCTATCAAGGAAAAAAGAGCTCTTTACTAAAAGGAGTTATTTCTTTCACGTGGATGCTCAGACAGGTATTGTAGAGAGAAATACCTAGTATATACCATCTTTTCTATCAAACATTTCAAGAATAACTACCTTGGGGGGGATTCAGCTGCCTGAATCCAGTGCCACCTGAGGTGTCTTGGCACATCCTGCCTGGCCACGTAAGTTGTTGTTCCAGAGGGACATGGGTGCCTCATCAGTTCTGTGTAACATCAGCCAGCCTTGTGTTATCCACACGTGTTATCCTTGAATACTGGGGGGCATCCCAAATAGCATGAAGCACTTGTGTCCAGGCAAGTGAACTTGAACTCTTGAACTAAGCAAGCAACAGCTAAAAACCACTATGAATCTTACAAGCCAAGAAATGTTATGTTGCCAATGTGTTCATTATGTTAATCAGGGACAAAAATGTTGGAGAAGATTTTTCTTGAAGCTCTTACAAATTTCTAAATTGTCATATGCTTTAGATGTAGTATCTCAAACTTACCAAGAAATATGTTTTATACAGAAATTAATAAACAGATTTAAAGTACTTTCCCCACGTTGAAAATAATATTTTGCCTCCTACTCAGTATTATAAACATTCTGTCAAAATCGTAACGGAGATCTTTCTGCACCACAGATTTTCAGCCTTAATTTTGGATAACAATCTGAACATTGACTTTCCTAAGTCAATTACCTCTTTAAAATAATGCTCAGATATTCCTGTGCTAAACTGAAGGAGGAATTGAAACTTTCTTCATATAAGTACAGAAAGGCACTTAAAATTTCTACAGTAGCAAACATATCTGCTGAAAATATCACACATGCCCACAGAATTCTTCAAACTACAGAATCAGTACAAAGTATTATCATACTCAACTGCTTACTTCTTTCCCTTTGTTGCCTTTGCAAATCCATTACTTTGTCTTAACTTCAGGTGAGCTACAGGGAAAAGGATGGTAATCCAAGCTGTAAAAAAAAAGAAACACAAATTCCTATTTCTCATTTCAAGTCAGAAACCTTTTTTATGAAGTTCTGAATTACAGTTTTACTTAAATCACATAACAAGCTGTGATTTTAAAATTTTAGTCCCATATAGACTTTGTTCAATATTGTCACTTAAATTATGGTACTTTAATCACTGTTTACTGTTTAAGTTCTTCTTTTCTTTAAGCTTAGTTGGAGGGAGACCTGATATTTTGTAATGAAAAGGTTCCAAGCAAAATTGTCTGATCTTTTGGTATTTTTGGCCAATAAAGGTTTCGTTCTGTGCCAGCTAATGGAACAGATGATTTAGAAATCTAGAATTGGAATTACTGAAAACTGTTTTTCCTTTTCACTACTGACTTGAATTTTCCTATAACAGACTTAGAAAGAGCTACTTCAAGTTGTTACTTTCTATTCTGTGTTCTCAAAAACTTTTACCCAGCAGGAAAAAAAAACGTGGGGCTGCATTTTTTAGCACTCCTGATAAATAGCTGTAGGTAAACCTGCTTAAGTTATCAGGAATCTCTATGTACATAAATAAAATTGTTTTATTGAATGAAGCCATTAATCTAAGAAGCTCTTTATGCTTCTTAGCAGAAAGTTTATTCAGTGGGGGGAAGACTGTGCCAGCTCATCTGGAGGTGCAGCTCCCCCTAGTTCTGAATCTGAGGAACACTCTGCTGATCGCTGTTAAAAAAACTGCTGAATCACTTGCTGGTTGCCTTCCAAAACGGAAAACTAATTCCCTCCATATCATCAGAGCCATTCCTTCAGTAGTAATCCTCAAATTGGTTGTCAATATCCATTTCATCACCAAACCACAAACATTTGAAAATCACAACTTTTATGGACTCTTTCTCTGGTTTCAGAGATCAAAAATGGGAATAATATTGAGTGGTGACATAGGTAAGGTCACTTTTTTGCTGCTGTGCTAGCAACTTTCTCAGCTACAGTGGTTATGTCAGCAACTTTTTCAGCTGCTGTAGTTATGTCAAAATTACTCTAACAATAGAATAAAATATACTCACCTTCCCCATCCCATCTCCTCACAGCAATGTCTTTGAAAGTCTCATTCAATCACTCCCTTGGAATCTCTTTCAAAGACTCTTTCAAAGTGTTAAGCATTTTCTCTGACAACTTTGGTTCCATAAAGCCTTAGATAAATGTCTAACTTTGCAAAAGGTGAGTAACCAAGTCAGAAGGCATAAATCAAGCATTTTTATTAGACACTGTATGATCCAAATTTAGGAACCTGAAGGCTGCGACCTGATACTAAACCTCTTAAATTTACATTAGAATGTTACCACACAAATGAAGTCCACAGGGACTTTGGGATACAGATACATTTGTCTGACTTCACATGTTGTATCTGAATAGGACTTTATAGATCTGAAACTTAAGTATATCTTTGATTTACTGAGGTACAGATGTTTGTGCTCCAGTTGCAACATTTATAGATTAGACAGAAGAGAAATTTTCTCAATTAAAGGGCATTAAGACATGTGACAAAAAAAAAAAAAAAGTTTAAATTCTAGGCTACAAACCAGTATTGTCAGTCACCAAAGATGTCTTTTGTTTATGCCAACAGTATAATTCCAGAAACTACTATATTACTAACAACTGTTCTTTTTCACTAGGTCTTAGTATAAACAAATCAATACAAGTAGATAAACAGAGTTTTAGATCATTGCTGCTGTCCCAGTACCAAACTCAGGAAACAGCAAAAAGTCCAATTCATCCAACAAAGGTATGGAAGAGCTGGATCCAATCTCTCAACTAAACTGTATGTTACTCCATAAGTTTCAGTAATGAAACCTGAATGATTCACCATCTTAACTTTCTAGGATGTGGATATTGTATGAATGTAATTACATTACAAAAAATACACAGGACAAACATTTTGATATAAAATAAGAATATAATAGTAGTAAGTAATGTTTTTAGAAGTATTGTACTGACAGTGTGCTTTTAAAAGTCACTAAACATGTATTCCCTCATTATTTTTACCCTTAATTGCTAATTATAGGGGGAAAAGTCTTCTGAAGAGAAGAATCAGAAAGATAATGCAAATGAAGCATACACAGATGCCCAGTGTGGAACAGAAAATCCATCAACCAAGAAAATACTTAAGCTGGAAACTTTTGATATAACACATGGAGGTATATTTTAACATTTTTTTCAGAAACTCGTTGATCTTTTCCCAAGTTGAATGAACTGATGGTAATTTACATAGGTCTGACAGCTACTAGCTAGCACCTGACTGATGGGAACTAGTTCAACAAAATAATGTACGGAGCACCACTGAAATTCAGCTGCTGTCAGTGCTGCACTAACCTCAGAGCAGCTCAACAGTATAAGTCATCTTCATAGTGCTGTACTTATAAAAGGAGTTCCTGGTCATGTTGATAAAAAGTCAGAGCTGTATCTGTAAAAGTGTACTTCAGTTAATAGTAGTTAATTCCTCACTAATGTAACACTGATCTCAAATTGTTGCTTGTGAATCTTCATCATAGCTCATGTCAACATATGCTTCTAGCTCAGGATCTGTTGCTGAGAAAAGGTCTTCCTCAAGAGCTGGGAGTATCTCCTCACTACAGTGATCACTGTAAATATATTTTATGTTTATATTTAAGCCATTAACTGTGTTCTCATATAATGGCTATATGCAAGAGAATAACCTATAAACACCTCTATTTTGAAGGAGTTCTATACAACAGAAGAAACCAACGCTTCTATTTCTTCAGCTGAGCTTTTCTTTCTAAAAATACTCATGTGATTTCATTATAGAGAGCCTTGTAGAAAGAACCAAGGTCTGAATGCCATCATGCTGAATACATAAAAAATGGCAGGAGACATTACATGACCTAAAGGTCATGCATTTACAGAGGTGAAACAGGTTGTTGGGGTCACTTACTAGATCAGTAACAAGAGCTAGTAATCTGGAATGCATTAACTCCTGTGTTTTATACTCCACCTTCTCAGCCAGTACCCTTTCCAGACTTCATCAGAGAACTGAAGTCATCACTTGCCTTTGAAATCTCCTTTTAAAATTTAAAAATCAGAAAATGCAGGTCTTTTGATTCTGCCTGTGACCCTCTCTTCTGTTTGTCAGACTGTCTTCTGGCTTTCTTCCACTGCTATATTAGCCTTAATTGAAGTCTTATGTAGCTATTTTAATTATTGCAACTTCCTACTTCTCCTTTAAGCTTGGACTTAATCTCATTTTGGAGGGATTCTGAGTCTCTCCAAAGCACAGAACCTATCATAATTTGTCCACTGCAGCAGACATGTGTCTACTGTAGGCATTCAGTATACACATAAACTTTTTCTATTAAAGAGTGGAACTACAGGCTAGAGAGTTGCAGTGTATTCTGCTCTATGCAACAAGTAATGGTTTTGTTAATTGAAAGAAAGTCATACGTATTTTTAAGTTCCATTTAAAATCAAGAAAATTGCAATTAGAGTTTAGATCTCATATGGTTTTCTCTTGTGTTGTATGTGACTTTTCTGGACCTATGTTTAGCCATTACTGATTATATTTACATGCTAATTGATTTTAATAAAATTAAATATAATGAAAAAAGGTAAAAATATTTACCTGGATTCAATGGTACGATTTAAATCTTGCCCCATCCTGTTGTGTTTATTAGAAAATAGCATTGCCATAACCCTGAAGACAGAAATGCCATCGACAGTAACAACTGAAACAATTAAATAAGGAAGTAAATTTTGCTGTCATTAATGCTTCATGAGCCTTCCTGTTCCTTAGCAATTTAGGAACATTCCTAAAATCCACAAAATTTCATTTTAGACTATTTAAGGGAGGGCAAACTACAGATGGAAGACTACGCTTCCTTGGAATTTATGAAAGAAGAAAAAGAGAGAGATTTGCTTGAACAGGAGCTGAAAAAAATTATGAAAACTGAACAAGCTCTTCCAAGTGACAGTGTGAAAGAGAGCAATCAAGAGGAAGATGCAGTGGAAGAATCTGAAAAAGAAGAAAAAAAGCCAGAAGAACAGCTAAATAACAGTGAGAAGGCAGGGCGTAAATGTGTAACTCCAAGTCCAAAAAACAAAACACACACAAGGCCAAGAAAAAAATACATATTCTCTGAAGCCACTGAGAATTTGCATCATGGGCTTCCTGCATCAGGTAAAAAATCCAGTCTTTGCAACAAAAGACACACAGGTCATAACTGCAGTGAAACAGCTGAATCGAAAGTGAAAAATTCCTTTGGGTTATATGAACCATCTTGTGGTAAAATTACCAAAACAAGGCGTAAGTGCAGTTCCACTGAAACAGAAGGATGCGCTCATGTGACATTTGCTGACAGGAAAAACAGTCTTATGAAAGAACTCTTTGGACCAGGCTGTGTTTGAAGAGACAACCATTCAAGTTATAACATGAGAGGAATGGAGAAGAGAAAGGATGCAGGATTACACAAAACAAATTTCAAACCACCACTACTAACTAGTTCATAACGTAAAGCATCTAACACTAATGATGTAGTCATAAAAATACAAATTAAATGCTCTGTTTAACATCAAGTAGAACTTATCTTTATTTGAGAAATACAATTGAAAACATCTAAAAACCAAAGCCTTCATTTTTTACCTTCATTAAATGCATATTAAATCTTACAAGTCCTGAGAATTTCCTTCTATGATTTTTCAAAAATTAGTGTCCCAGAAAGACATTCTGTTCTTGGTCCGTGCACACACACGTGCCTTAAACTGCCTTAGCAATTACATTTTTAGTTGTTAAAATGTGTCCAAGTTTGCCACATTACAAAACAAATTGGTCTTTGTTTTGTAATTTCCAGTTTTTTTTTTTGTGGTCTCTGCATTCTGAATTTTGAAGCTGATTATTTGTTAACTAGCTAATCTGCATTCATGAGTTTCATTATTAGTTAGTACCAAGAATGTGGTAAAAGAATTTTTTTTATTTTCTTCACTCCTGAAATAGTCTCCAGAATTCAAAGATAAAAATATTTTTTCTATTGCATTGTTTTCACTAGCATTATAAATCTCTAAAGCTTCATTCTTTTCCACTGCTAGAACTTACCAAAGCAGTTTGCCTGGTAACTTCCACAGCTGACATCCAAAGATGAATGTGCAAGAGTAAACTATTGTTTTGGAGAAGTCAGGCATATCCAGCTCTCAAAAACCCTTTAAAAATTCTGTGTTTAAGGTTATGTAAGCGAGGGTAGGAGGATTATGTTTTGTTCCTCATAGTAATTCATGAAACGTTTGCAAAAAAGTGAACTTAGGGAAAACTGCCTATTCTACTAAAGACAGTAGCACTTAAAAAAAGATCCAACTAGATCTGAACCTTCTTGCAACGTGTGTTTGTTCCAAATCTTTTTTGATCTTTGAAGTAGTGCTTAAGCTGTACAGAGGACAAGTTTCATAGCATGACTTGGTGCAGTCAGAAGAGTGTTTCTCTCCTCTGTGAACTGCCCTCACTGCTGTCCCAAAGCTAAAGGCAAACAAGCAGACATAACCCAACACTCCTGTTTGCACGGATGAGGTGACAAAAAGCCTTTCACTCTTATTCACACAAATGTTTGGAGCAGAGCAGCTAACAAGCTGTGTGTTTGATGACCTTACACCGTGTGGATAAATAGCAAAAGCCACCGTGAAGATTTTATATTATGCTGCTTAACTTCTTAAGCTCCGTAGCAAGCTAAGTAGTGAGGTAATCGGGTGCATCTTTAGATTCAGAAATGTCAATGTCATAGTTAAATCATCTGACCCAAATACTTTAAAAAAATACTAAATTAGACTTGTTGCTTACAATAATATCTCCCTATGAAATAACATGGTGGGGGGTGGGGTGGAATGGAGTGGATGTTGGCTTGGGGGGGTTTATTTTGTGGGGCTTGTTGGGGTTTTTTTTTTAAGGAAAACTATGATTAACATAGAAAATGCATTAGGAAACTTGAAATTGGTTGAAAAGCTTTATTTAATAAAACACAATTATACATAACATTTAATCACAACATTTTTTCTTGGTATTTACTGCATCTATTTTCACAGTGGCTAAACTTAATCCCTAATATAAAACTTTTGTTTTTAAATTAACGTTCAAAAACGCCCAAGCATTTCATGCATATATATACACACAGTGTCTCATGACCTTCTGAGCTGATTTCTAAATTACTGCTAATTATCAAGGGTCCCTAGCCCCTTCCTTCCTTCCTACAGGAAGGCAAAGGACCTGAAATTACACAAGAGATGCATTCAACTGTACAGCATGGGAAGCTGAACGAGAATCATCAAAGCCCAGCAGAGAAGGAAAAGGTGTTCCCTGGAGCTTTGTTCAGGCTCATATCAAAAAAAAAGGAGGTGTGGAACAAGAACTTTATGAACCAGCCATTTGTCTTGTGGGACAGCAATGACAGGGTAGCAGACACCACTGTGGCTTGGAAGATAACACAGATAAGAAGCTGTACTACAGACACAGTATTACAAAGCATTCTGCCTGCCTTTAAATTCAAAATATTGCAGTTACTTCTTGTATCTAAATACAGCAAGAAGGATGTACTCAAAAGAATCTTGTTTTCCCTTCTCCTCCTGCTTGTTACCACTCTGTTACTACTTTAGTATTATTATAGTAAATTCTTAAATTACTAATTTGCCTTTTCACATTTACCTAGTGGTTTTGCACTGTCCTGGCCTACCATTAATCTATGCTAAAGCCCTTAGAAATGTAGTGCTCTGGAGGAACAGCACTGTCTTCTAATTTCTCTTTCTCCACATGGATCTTGAGAAGGCTGACCAGAACTTTTCTCCCAAACACAGAAGGAAATTGTTTCAGTAATCCCACTCAGTTTGAGAAGCAGAAAAAATGTCATGGAAGAAGTCAGTTATCAATAAAAGTGGGAAAAAATTCAAGCATCCAATAAATTTTAAAGGTAGCCAGCTGTCCTGTATTTGGCAACTGAGTGAGTCTCTTAAGGCTTGATTATGCAAATATATGAATAACATTTTCTAAAATAGCCCAAGAATACACCAATTTTAGTATAAAAAATAACAAGGAGGTAACTAGTTCTGCTTTATGCTAAGCCAACCAAACCACCCACCTCTGTCTCCTAGCACTACTTGTCACCAAATATAATCCCACCTTTGGGTGAAACTGCCATGTTATACAGCAAAGAAACAATAAATCTCCCAAATTAATTCCTAATGCCAGTACATTCCCATCTTCAAAATACAAAATCCAACACTTAGATTTTGGTGAACATATGCCATGACAAAGTCTTATGGTTGTCATGAATCACTGTTCATACTGGTTGATATAGACATAAAATGAGGTTCTATAAGTACCAATACTATTCTTTGAAAACTGACCACCAAACTGAAAACCAAAGAAATAATAAAATAAATCACAAGGAATACTGACTGATTCCAAACGAAGTGGCAAAGGTTATCTCAGACCCAGTCTCATGAAGGACATCTGTTCTCTTTTTTTTAAAATAATTTAAAACAGTAATAATGAAAATGTAGTTGAGGACTCCATGGATTACTGGGATTCCTTCAGCTGAAAGGGTGTAGCATGATAGCTACAACTTTATTACAAACCACAAGCCAGCATGTAATTCCAACACCACCTGAAAGAGATACAAAACACAATTTAGTACATTGCATCAGTAATCTGGAAGCACACAAACTTCTAAAAACAACTTTGGAAGTATAAAAAAGAGCTATGAGGTGAACAAGAACATAACATCTTTCTTTTTATAAAGAAATATCTCATCCAAGGGATGGCAGCAAACTCCAGGCTTGTTCTGAGAAACACTGAAGACTGTCTGGAGAAGAGTGCCAGAGAACTCAAATATGAGCCAAAGTGTGGTATATACAACCCACAGCTAAAAACATTTGCTGTAGACAGAAGATGTCTAAGGTGCTGAATTTAAAGGCATGGCAAGTAACATAACACTTTGCTAGAACCTAAATTCAAATGTTGAGAAGCAAAAAGTAAATTTACTCTGAAATTCAAATCAGTCTTTTAAAAAGTATTCAATGCAAACTTCTTTCCCCTTGCTTCCCAAACATCTAAAGAGAAATATGTAAAACTGAGACCTTCACTACTGACCCAGATGCCTTGCACTACTATTTTACAGGGTCCTGTCATTCCAACTAGCAGCACAGAAAGGGAACAGACAGTGTGCCATGACTGTAATACACAGCCAGTCCATAGTTCAGACTACACAGAATCATGCTACACAGTATCACAGAATACATAGTGATTCATAGCACACACATGAAGAAGCCACCATCTGGTGATTTTTATACTTTTTTGTGCATATCATCTAGAATTCAAAACTGATCTCTTAACTGTGATTATCAGCTAAGACAACAAAAAAATTTAAAAACTTAAACATTTGAAGGCAAGCATGGATGTGAACCTTTTTTAATCCCTTCTACAACTACATAAATAAATGTCTTCCAAAGACTTCTCCCACCCTGCACAGAAGCAGATTCTTCTCTTGCCCAGTAACCATGCTGGATACAAGCAATTCTCTAGACAGCTATTAAAGATACAACTACATGCAATTCCAACAACATATTTTGGAATTCCTTCTAAGGCAATTAGGACTTACAAGCCTAGTGTGAACATTCACCAGCAGCATTCTAGATTGAAGGGGGATTTCCACACTTCATTGCCATGTCATTCTGCCTGTCTACTTATCCTGTAAGTGCAGAGCTAACCACACTTCTCACTCAGGAATGGGTATCTGCAACCTGTGATACTGTTCTGATCATTAATTTGTTAAATTGCCCAAAAGAAAAGGATTTAAGTAGGCAAAAATGCAACAGAAGTATGATGGGGGAAAGAGTGGGAACAGACAAGACAAAATGCCAAGAGAGAGCACACCTAAACTGTCCCAGGCTTAGCTGCTATGAAACCCTAGCCATTTGTAGGAAACACATGCAAGCGATACAGAGTGATGAAGCATTTGCCCATTTTTAAACCCAATTCTCCTGTTTCACTGGACTTTTTAACACAAAAATATTTCCAATTTGAAATCTTCTCCAGCTGGAGGAACACGTTTTCTCCCATGTGCACTCCTTACCTGCCACCCCAGTCGGAAAAGCTACCAAGCGCTCCAGTGGAGTGAGCCATTTGCTGGGAAGCACTGTCACTGGCTCAGAGTAGTACTTCCAAATCAGAGAGATCATCAAGGCAGCCTGGAATTGAAATTATTATTAGCTTGGATAATAATGCACATCAAAGTACATTTCCACCATTATTTTGAAGCTCTAAATAACAAATTCTTATTCAATGGAATAGTTTCTTTGTTACACTACCTTGTTCTTAACCAAGTTCAAAATATTCTGGAACTCACTATAACCTTAAATTTATACACAATATTAAGAAGTAGCAGCGAGATGTTAGAAAATATTATTTCTTTTGAGACCCTGGTCCCAGACATAGTAATAGCAATTGTTAAATTCTAATGACTGTTTGTAGTCATAATCCATGCCTTCTGGGCAACTTACTTTAACAGGACCATAAGGACAATTTCAGGTTGACCACTGTCATCCTTATTAGCAGACAATTCTTTGGCATCAAGTCTGAACTACAAGCAATCTGACGGGGCACCATGGTGAAATTTGTGGCAGCTCTAAATGGAGACTTACACTGTTATCACGAGCACATTTTGTTTTCAAAACCATAAGCAATATATATTTACAGGTATCAGGACCTTCCTGGATCCAGTGCCACAGATAAATGTAAAAAACCAAACCAAACCAAAAAAAAAAAACAGAACAGTGAAGAAAGAACTAAGACTAACCCCTATCTTGTCATCTCAAAACCAGAAACACTGAGCTAAAATGAAAGTCAAAAATCTTTTCACCCAAAATTACCAGACCTTATCAGCAACATCTCTCCCTTCTATTTTAAGAAACTCTTCCAGTTTGGCATGCACTGAGTCACTGGAATGTCAAACACCTTTGTAACTCATCATCAACCAATAGATGCAGGAGAGAATTCTAAGACTACTGAGGATTTGGTTTAGTACTCTGTATTCATAATAAAATATTTACTTACTTGTAAGATGTAGAACACAATATTTATAACCCACTTTATTTTGGCTAATTGGGCAGTTCGTGCTTTCACTGTTAAAAAAAAAATACTCTGCATTATTTTTAATAGTAAATTATACTTACACAAAATCATAACTTATTAATATTTCAACTCTTCAAATCAAGACATTACACTGTTTAAAAAAAAATAATTTCAATTGCCTCATAGCTATATTGAAAATATCCCTCTGCAAGAAAGTCCTAGGTTCAGATCACACAATAGTTTCTTATTAACACTACTATGAAAAGTTGTAAAACACTGATAGTACAGAGGAGAAATGCCACACGTAATCAAGAGCACAATTCCCAGATGAGAACAGTCACTGAGGCTACTAGTTTAAGAACGTGCTTCAGATGAAGCACAAAGTATATTTTTTCCCCTTCCTAAAAGGGGAGAATTATGACTTTAGTAGATGGGATTTCATTTCATTCAAGAACATAGTTAACTCTATTCTTCTCTGCATGAATCTTGGTCAGGCAAAGTAGGAAAATTTTTCTTCTATTATGGTGCCTCATACCAATATGAAGAAGCCCAGTGAAGACAGCACATCTTCAAACATAATGGTGGCTTAAGTTTTCTAAACCAACATTTTCAGTTGCTAAGTAAACTACCCAAATCTAGTTTAATTGAAATTATTGGGTTAAGAATCATACTACTGAAATTAATCCAAAACAGACAGTTGCCCCAAAACATTCATACATTCTGCACAGGGATGGCAGACAAAGCAAGTAGTCTCCTATGCTGTTAGGATCAGCTGTTGAATTTGGGCAAAGACAAGAGCAAAAGCTCTGGTGCCAAAGGTCTACATGTACTTTCTACCAAAAGATGATGGACTATACTACTACAAAATCCCAACTGAGGCAAAGCACTACATCTTGATCACATCAAAATCACAAAGATCAGCCAAAATTGCAAAAAAAACAGGGAACAACTCATGTGGTTACTTCATAGATTAAGGCTTTATCATCTTGTAGCACACCAACCAAATACAGAATCATGGAATGGTTTGGGCTGTTGGAAGGCACCTTTAAAGGGTGCCCTGAGACAGGCAAAGACACCTATCACAGACCAGGCTGCTCAAACCTGGTCTTGAGCACCCCCAAGCACGGGGCATCCACAACCTCCCTGGGCGACCTGTTAAGTAGCCCTGACCAACCAATGCATCCTTTTGCAGTGAAAATACACAGCAGCAGATGTCCTCAACTTACTCAACATTTGGTAAAGCCCAGGAAATTCCTCATAAGAAAATTTTTCTCTCTGAGTCAATACCTTATAAGTGCATGCAGAACCATGCACAACTTAAAGACAAGCAAGCTCTCCAAGACAAAAAGACAGTAACACCAGAAACTGGTAAGAGAGGAAGGAAAAGAGTTGAAGAAATATAGCTAAAATTGAAAACACCCTTGACAAAATGCTTTTCAGAAACTAGAAAAGGGAGCAAACATTGCACTTTACCATGAGTTTTAAGCTTGTCAGTCATTTTGTTAATCTTCCTTTCCAGACGGGCATATCTAGCAAACTCATCCATCATACTAATTGTTGAGAGTTCTTGCTTCATGCCCTGAATCTCAGCTCTCATTTGGGATTCCTGCTCTGCATCTTTTTGTAACAGTCTGGATATCTAAGAAGTAAAGAAACCGTATCAGTTAGCATTAGTTATCTGGAATTCCATAGATTTTCTTTAACGTGTTAATTATAATCTGTTTATGTACTCAAAAAACTCCCGTTAAAAAAAGGCTTTCATCAAGACACAGCGAAACCTTGGCTTAACATCTGCAACATATTCTAAAAAGCAAAGGATTTTTACTCTTGTTCTGGCTAAAGCAAACCCAAAAGGGTTTTATCACTGTTGGGCTGTGATTTTCAATTTTTCTAATTATAGTTGACTGCCTTTTCCTTCTCTATTTCTTCTTTCACCTCCTCATCTCCCCACTCCTGATGCTCCTGCTTCCCAAGATCTTTCCAACCTCCCAGTCTCTGCCTGTGGCTGCATCCTGAGCTGAATTCTGTCCTCCCACCTTGCAGTTCTCAAGCTGTCGGATGATGAGTATCTGATATAAGTGCAGGGAAGGACTGGAGAAACACTCCTCATCACTACTGCTCTTTCTAGCTCCAGCAATGCCCTTTACTCATTTTTTGTTGCCATTTCCAGCTCTAAGAGCCCCAGCGAGGGCCTACACTAACTAATGGGGAAACTTCTTTCACTGAAGCCAAATTTTAGACCTCAGCAATTATGCATGGCTCACCAACTGGGAATCACTCCTCCAGATTACAGATTATCTAGCCTGGGCTGTCAGAAACACAGTAACAGCCACACTGGCTGAGAGGTGTGATCCATCTAGTGCACTATCTTACCACGGCTTCAAAACCAGAAACATAAATTTCCAGTATTAGTTATTATTAGCTTCTGACAACTTATCCATGCATTTAAATATAGTTTTCTTATAACATCTACATGGTTTCTTGGCTAAAATTATTTGCTACTGGCAGAAATGTAAAAAAAGTGATCACATGTGCTAGCAAGTACTTTCTCCCCTTCTTTTACTTTCCTTTCTTTTCATGAGGCATCACCTGCTTATTAGTTCATGAACTCCTTTTACCTTAAAAATCAGGATACAAAGAACATAAAATCTTTTTCTTGATGCAAATCTTTGTAGCTTTCTCAAGACGTGTAATTTTTCCCACAGCGTGTTCAGAACTCCAGTGAGAACATTACACTACTTTGTCACAAACCACAGCATAACGTTAAGCAGATTTTCATTGTCATGCGTGGTGACACCGAGTGCAGCCTTCCAAATTGGTATTTTAACTTTTAAAGGATTTTTATCGATTACCAAGCAGTGTACACTGATCCGTGTGACAGTGAAGTTACATGAAAGAGCAGAATGATAGTTTTCTTAGTGTTGTTCCTGACACGTACATTTATTTCTCAGTCAGTTTATTGGTCTGTAATTCTGCTATCCATGCTTCCACAGAAACGCTTAAAACCACCCCAGGGGGCATCCTGATTAGTGATTGCAATTTAAGGCGGTTTTTTTTTTTCCTATGACGCCTAACTCCTTAATCCCTGATCTCCCTTCTCTATAGTAGAGGATATGTCCATCTGTCGAAAACATGGAAGACTGAGCAACATTGTTCTTTATATTCCCTGCAGTGTTCTAAAGGCTGGAGCCTCAAGAGCATCATTTACAGACGACGCTGTCTATAACTCATTCGACATAATTTCGCTTCCAAGTTCTGCTTAACCGAGGCTGCCACGGCATTAGGTTTCGCCATCTCCAGTTTTGCCCACAATCAATCCTTAAGCTTCCCAGGGCGAGAAGCACCACAGGCCCCGCCAGCCACAGCTGAGGATGCCCGCCGGGCATTGCCAAGCACCCAAACCCCACCCGGACCCCCCCATCGCTTCCCTTCACCCTTTCACTCAGCTGCCGGAGGGAGGGGGGGTGTGACACCACCTCCGGAAGGCCCTGCCCGCGGCCTCACCCGCACCTCACCCACCACGGGGCCTGACGCCTCTACTCCCAGCCCCGCTCTGCCGCGGCGGAGCAAAGCTTGGGCGGGCAGAGAGAAGCGCGCAGCCCTGCCACCCGGGATGGGGGGCGGAGGGATGCGGCGGGGGGAGGAATGAACGCGACGAGGGGGGGGGGGGAAGGATAGATGCGGCAGGGGGGAGGGATGCGGCGGCGGGCACAGGGCCGCGGGTCCCCTGGCGTAGGGACGGCATGCAGCGGGCGGGGCGGGAGCGCTGACGCCACTCACAACGGAGGAGCAGGAGGGCAGGAGGATCTTGAGAGCGTTGCAGAGGAAGACGGAGCTCAGCACCAGCAGCCAGGCGCCGCTCTCCGCCATGCCGCACGCAAACTCCCCCCCCCCGCCTTCACCTCCTCCTCCCTTCCCCCGGCACTAACAGAGCCCCGGGGCGGGCGGCATTGGGGCGGAGAGAGGCGGAGCGGCTCCCTCCTCCTCTCCCCCTCCCGCCCCCCCTTTTCCCGCGCACGTGGGACGGCGGGTGCCTGCCCGTGCGTGAGGGGAAACGGGGACAGGTGGCGGCCACGTGACTCGGGCCGGCCAATCAGCAGGGCGGGAGGCAGGCGGAGGGGGGAGTAGGTGAGGCGAGAGATCCCGCCTGGCGCCAGGCGGCGTTAGGGCGCGCGAGAGCAGTGGCCCCGCCCCCTCGCCAAGGCGCCCCCGCGGGGAAGGGAAGGAGGAGGAATGGGAATGACGGAGGGCGGTGACAGCGGCCGCCGGAGAGCGGGAGCGTCCCCCACCCCCCCTGCAGGCGCCCCCTCCTACCCGCCCGCCCTCCCCCCTCCCTCCCTCCGTCTCCAATCCGGCTGGATCCTGTTGCGATGCCGCTGGCGCTGCTGGGATGGGGAGGGGGAGGGGGCGGTTTCCCTGCGCAGCGAGGCTGGCTCGCAGGCAACCGCAGCCGCTCGCCGTGAGGCACCGAGGGCGTGCAACAGCCGGGAGGGAGCCACCGCAGCTCCGGGAGTCGCGGCCGGGAGCCGCCGACACACAGCCTCGCCATGCCGAAGAGAAAGGTGAAAGCGGGTGGCAGCGAGCGCAAACGACGACGGGGAACCGGCGCTGCCCGGGCCAACCACCGCTGCGGGGAGGGGAGGGCTGGGGAGGGCAGGGCAGGGCGGTCTGTCCGAGCGGGGATGGGGCTCGGAGGGAAGCCCCGGTGCGGCGGCCGTTAACGCTCGTTGGCTGGGGACAGCCGCTTCCCCTGCTCCGTACCCCATGACGGGGGCCCCGCTAGGGGCAGTGACGGCGCCTGGAAGGTTCGGCGGGATCTCGCCGGGCGCCTCGCCTCTCCGGGAATGGCAATCCGAAAGCGGCGGCGGGAAGGGGCGGGAGGGCGGGCGGGCGAGCGGCGTTGTCAAACGCCCGCCCTCCCGCCCCGCCGACGACGGCTTCGGGCGCCTGCGCAGGCTGAGGCGGGTTGTTTGTGTTGGCAGGTGACGGTGGCGGACGGGGAGGCCCCTGAGGAGGTAAGTGCCCGGGGCAGGGTGGAGGAGGAGGAGGAGGAGGAGGTGGCGGTCAGGCGGGGCTCGCCCCCGGCCCGCCCGCTCACGCTGTGTCTCTGTTTTCCCCGTCTGTAGCCGAAGAGACGATCGGCGCGGCTGTCGGCGGTAAGTAGGGGAGCGAGAGGGAGGGGACTGTAGCAGGAAGGGGATTACCGAGGGCTGAATCTCTTGTTCTTTCCTCTCAGAAACCTGCTCCTGCCAAAGCGGAGCCGAAACCAAAAAAGTTAGCGGCAAAGGTGAGTGTCACTGGGAAGAAGGGAGAGAGCGGAGGTGGTCGAGTTCGTTGTGCAGGTGCCTGGGAGCTCCCTGGTTCCTGTCGTCGATTCACTGCAGTGTCTGAACCTTTTCACTCATCTTTGCAAGTTCCTTGTGGTGGGCATGTGTATGTAGTTGAAGTATCATTTTCAGATGCTTCTGCCGGTATCTACAGCTACCTTCTGCCACTGTTGGAGTAGGTCCCTGTAAGCGCTCAAAGTATTAAGTAGAACTACAGGCACTGATTTGTGGGTGTTAGGTGGTTGGTACTGGGTAGAACTCTTGAATGTCAAAGCAATTGTATGTAAGCTTATATTTCAATAGTGTAACAAAAGGGGAGAAAATACACTCGCAGTTTAAAGCAGCATGTTAGGACAGGAGAAATAGTTGTGCTGCCACTGGAAGAGTTCTGAGCTTCCATTCATGCAGCCTAGCTTTCAGGTGTGTGTGTGTGTGTGTAAGTAAGCATGGTTTAGTGTGATCTTTCAGTTTGACGGTATAGCCTTCATGGTGCTAGTAAATGAGGTGTAGAAGCCTTTGCTTCCTGGGAGGAAAAAAAAGGTTATCTATCTGTTGGCTTGTTGTTCTATGTGTGTTTAAGTGTTCCTTTTTTATTATAAACTTCTCTATATAATTTATGGATTAAGAGTTTTTTAAATATACAGACCTCTGCTTTGCAAACTTTTCCACGTTTTTATTTTACTAATCCTATTGAACAGTCACATCACCGGTAATGCACTTTCATTCCAACAATTTGAATATCAGTGCATTCCCATTCTCAAAGTTGTAAGCCTAAAGAATTTGATTAAGATTCACAGTTTTATTAGTTATGATTCTGTTGTTGAAGTGTCTTCTACGTGGTCTAATTCTTAAATTTCATCTAATTAAAATTAATGCAATTCTTAAAGCTGCTCGTTGATGCCAAGTGATGTGCATGATACTGACCTGCTGCCTGTAGCTACTTTACTTTTAGAAAGAAATATTTCCACAGTTCATAGATGGGAACATACTAATCTAAAACTGAGGACATAGCAAATTACTGTAATCTCAAAATATTGAGTAGCACACCTTGCAAAAGAGCCCCATGGAATACTGCTGTAGTGTGAATATGTGAAAAGTCTTTATTTTTTAAATTGACATTCCATTGGCAATTCAAATAAATGTATGACTTGTTTTACATTTGACCGTGTTTGTTCTAAAAGTCATGCTGTCACTAAAGTCTTTTATCATTTGGATAATATATACATCTCTTGTTCTGATTGTGTTTTACTTCTCCAGCTTCAGTACTCTCTCATTTTAGATATCTCTGAACTTAAGTGTATTTAAATATATTGCATAAATACTCAGATACCAGTCAAATTATTTTTTTTTTCAATTGGTATCTTTTCCCTGTATTTGAGTCAACAAAAGATGCTGCTTTGCATCAACTACTTAAATTTTTAAAAGCTTTCCTTACAGTATTTTTTCTGGTTGGGAAAACTTTGTGCATTATGGAGTTACTTAGTGGTTTTGTTACTTTTTAATTTTGACAATCGAAACACAAAGGTCTGCATGTTATGAAATTGTCTGTTATCTTGATTTGTAATACTGAGTTTAGTCTTTATAGCATCAAAGGTTTTTTTGCATTCTCATGTTTCATAATTTTTTATCTGTGTACTTGAGCATATAAAAAATTGTCTTTTCTAAAAATTTCTTAGGTTTTATGGATATCAGTGATTTAGGTACCTGGCACATGATGCTTCGGTATCACTTTTTTTTTTCCTTGTGTATCTTGTATATGTAGAATCATTGCATGTTTGTTTCTAGTGGTGTGAAAACAACTTTGCTGAACACTTGCAATTATTTGACACAATCTTATTTTCATGAAGAGAGTATATTACATAAGCTTAAAATAGGAAATTATTCAGATAGCTATTAAAAAGGTGTACGAGTATATTAAGGAAGTTGCATGGTCTTTGTAAGGAAGAATGCTTGGAGTGGATATAGTATGGAGTATTTCTGACCAAATGGTTTTTAATAGTAACTTAAAATAAGCATTTCTACAGTACTTAAAATACGCAAAAATTATATAACTTCATTTATGGGAAGTGAATTTTAGGTCAGAGAAAACAAATTTGGACATAATGTGAAGAACACGTATGAAAGGCACAAAATACTTCTAAAGAGATAAGATGTGTTTTAAGGTAGTGGTCTTCTGCTCAGAGGTGTTAGTGTGTGGCATTCTCTTGCCATTTACTTATGTTGTACTTGCCCAGAAAAAGTTTCAGTTTGTCGTTTATTGAAAGTTATTAGTATTATAAAATAATATTGGACAAATAGTGTCAGAAACAGTACATTTATGTAACGTAGAATTGGCAGAAAAAAAATTTAAGTAGAGGAATCAGCTGGAGGGTTAGGCAAACTTCCTAGCACTTGGTGGCTGTAAGGAATGCTTTGGAGGATGTGTTACATACTTCTATGAAAATGGCTCCTGAACAGATGGATCTTCACTGCCCATTCAGCAGCAGTCATGTAGGTACAGAGGAGGTGACAGAGGTACCAGCAGAGCAGCACTTAAAATGATACTTCAGGGTGATGCATTTGTTTAGGTGAGGTTACTGAAATTCCTGCCTATTGATAAAAGAGTGCAGTGCTTTGTATTTTACTGTGTGGAAGGACTGCATTGCTCTTAATGTCTCACGAGGTTAAATAATACATTACAGAGTTCATCCCAGTTTGAGTCTGTGATCTTACTGACTACATGAAACTGTGATTCATTTGTCTATATATAGTTTGGAAACCTTTATTGGCAGTAGAATTATGTAGTAGTAATTGGTAGTAGCTCTTTCTGTTTTGCAAGTCGATCTTGAGTTTGTGTAGGTTTTATTGTCAAAGTTTGCCTAGTAGGTCATAGGAATTTACTTACTGGAAAATTATTTCATTGTAGGATAAATCTGAGGAAAAGAAAGCTCAATCAAAGGGGAAAAAGGGGCCTAAAGGAAAACAGACAGAAGAGACAAACCAAGAACAGACAAAGGACAACTTGCCTGCAGAAAATGGGGAAGCTAAAAGTGAGGAGGTAAAGTTTTCCATATTCTTTGGGGCAAAGCAGCTGGATAACTTACTGCAGCAGTTTATCTACCAGGATACAAATCTACCAGGATACTGCAGTTTTTATAATACTATCAATTTCTGCCAAAACAAAGATGTAGGCTATTGAGACATTAGTAAATACACTGGAAAATTCTAGTTGCTCCCAAAAGAGTAGTGATGTGATAACAGCCCCCAAAATTAAGGAAAAAGGTGAGATTTTGACCAAAGTTCCTGTACAGGCTAATGTCCTTCAGAGAGGTGCTGTTTGCCCTGCAGGTAGGTGTTGGCAACATAATACCTACTGGATATACAGAGGGGGATACTGCTTTGTGTGTGGGTTGGTGTCTGTCTTTGGAGGGTTTGGTTTGGGTTTTAGTCCACCTTTGCTGTTACTGGAAGAGAAGAGCCTTCTTGCTACGCAATTTTTTGACTAGTGAAATTTTCATTTTCTTGGAACTGGAAGCAGTTTACTCTGAAAGTGAAGTGATTTAACCAAAGCTGAGGTAATCATAGGATTCTTAGACACACTGCTGGCAGAAGGGTCAAGTTGGTGCAGGGATGGAAGAGAAAGTCCAAGAACTGCTAATAGTGTTGCTGAAGAAATGAACGTGCCAAATCAGTCTTGGCTGTAATACTGTGCTAAAATGGCTGTGTTGCTGGAGTTTCCGGAGTCACTGATAATCTAACTTAATATCCTCCATGCTGTATTATTTTCCTGAAACATAGAAATAATTTGGTTTAAAATTTAGGACAATCTGTAGGGAGAAGTGGTGCCTCTTGGTAGGGCAGCTGTTAACAACTGGATGAAACAGTTTTCATGTGCTAACAGGCCTAGAATCAGTCTCCTGTTTCTGCAGTATTGAATGCCTCACTCATTTTAATTAGTTCAGCTGAGTTTGCTGATAAGATGATTTTTTATTTAAATGAGTGATTCATGCTTCTTGTCTGGTTGTTGCACATAATTTTTTTAAGACAGGAAAGAAGCTTGTCTGAATTCTATCACACTGCTCTATCAGTGTGAACATAGATCTTCAGGTAGAGGAGAAGAGTATTCAGTTTTGAGGTAGATGATGTGTTTTGGTGGGTGAAGAAGGTGCAAGATGGTACTTGAGTATACAAGACAACTTTGGGGTAACAGTTTTTCACTTCCAAAGCTTACAATATGGTCTTTGTGAAAAAGTTGTGTTATAAGTGGGAATACTTTAGCTGGCATAACTTCTGTATAGTTCTGTATTACTGTCATACAAGGTGGCCTCTTAATTTGTGCGTGTCAGATTTCAGCAATACCAGCAAAAGTTACATTTGGCAGTATTTCTCAGCTGGGGTCTACTTAATACACCAGTGTAGAGATGATGGCAATTTATAAGGCATGGTTCGTGACTCCTGGGGCACATCTCTGTGCTGATCTCACTTGAGTCTCACCAGCCAGAATTGCAGCTTTAATGTAATACTTTAATCTAGATAAGGCAGGGTTGTGGTCTGTCCTGTTGGACATCACAGTTTTCGATCAGGACAATAGTGTCAGTGATGCCATTGTTAATGGACGTTCTGGTGAAAGGCCAGCGAGGACTTCTGGTGACAAGGTGACAATGCCTACGAATGGAAATGGCTTCTGTCCTTCAGATTCTGTGCTTCATCCTTAAAAAGCTTCCCCCAGGTGGCAGCAAAGACTGAACGGGTGTTGGGGTTCCTCTTCGGGTACTGCTGGGACTAAAAAATCAGTTCTGTGGGTGGTGCTACAAAACTTTGGAATAAGTATAACTGATCTGTTCAGACTTTTTTTTTTTCCTACATTGCAAATGCTCTGAGTTTTCTGATCTAGACAAAGTTGTAACTTCAGTCAGTTAAGTTTGTATGAACTTTATGAAGTTGAGGTGCACCACATAAACTGACACAATATAGCTTTGCTGCCACAGTTCAGTTTCACTTAATATATTTTTACAAAATTGTTTACTGCAGTATGGTGTTTCTAAGTCTTAGTTACTTTAAAGCATGGTAAGAGCTGAGAATATGTTACTGCTGCACTGAAAATTAAATTAATGAAGGGTATCTATAATATCTTTTTTTAAACACCCTATCTGTAGGGATTTTAGCTTAGTAGGTTTGAAAGCTCCCTTTCCTGTCACAAAGGCAGTAATTGAAATGGGCTTTGTTCTCTGAAAAAAATAAAAAACCTTTGCAGTATGTATTGAGTAGTAACAATAGCAACATTCTGAAATTAATATGGATACATTTGAAGAGACAGAAGCCTTTTTAAGACAGTTTGATTTTTAGCAGGTCATTTTCCAAGAGAAATAAGCAGCTCATGACACCAGTTTGTTAAAGCTGTAAAGCACAGTATGTAGAAACAAGCCATGGTTGTTCTGTATGTCAAGACATGTAATGTGCGCATTAAAAACTCTACAAACTAAGAGACTGAGTCCCAAAGAAACTTTCTGCATTGAAATGTTCTGTTTTTCTGTCTTTTCAGACCCCAGCAGCTGATGCAGCAGTAGAGAAAGAAGCTAAGTCTGAGTAACATTGGGTACCAAGTCTTTAACTGGTGGTCCTTATACCTTTCTTCTTGTACAATTCAGAGGAATATTTTTATCAACTATTTTGTAAATGCGAGTTTTTTAGTAGTTCTAGAAAACACATTTTTAAAAAGGAGAGAATCCCAACTCAACCCATTTTTTTACATATTTAGATAAGTGTAAATGCTTTTTTTAAGTGGTAAAATCATGTACTGGTTGTCTGTTTTCTATGAAACCAGAAATTAATGGCATATTACATTAAGGAGAGGGCTTGGGACCCTTGAGGCTTCACGTTTGATAGACTGAGGGACAGTTTTTCTATCCTATTAATGAAGCATAACACAGATCAGACTTTGGAATTCATAATATGTTGAGAATGTCTTAACATTTTAGTTATTTATCTGTGGTTGTACCATCAGTAGAATTGCTTATCTAATAAAACTGCTCCCTAGTGTTGGATTTCTTGCTGAGTGATGTTATATCTGTGACAAAGTTATTTCTTGTAGTTGCAGCTTATTTTTCCCAGCAACTTTGTAGCTGTGATGTGAAAGATTGGAAACCTTTTATTATATCTTTAAATACTGGCTAAGTAGAAGTCTATTCTTGGCAGATGTAACTTGTTAGGTCCGTGTTTAAGGTACTGGAACTTCACATTCAGTTTTAAAGGACAGCTTGTCTACAAATATCGAACAAAAAGTATTTGAAATAGTCTTAGGAAAAAAAACACAATAGTTTTTAGATTTAAAAAACTATGTGAATAAAAAAAAATGTAAAATTGTTCATAGTGTCTGTGATCACCAAACAGAAGCCAAATAAATCTTGATTATGAAAGGATGTTTCTGTAGCTCCTGCATTGACCCTGACAATTCTCAATATAAATGGTGCAATTATTTGTTCTTAACCACGGTCTTAATATTAAAATTGTGCTTTTCAAGAGCTGGATGGTAATGCAGGGAATAAGTAGCAAGTAGAAAACTGCAGTTGTGGAATTAATCTTTCCATTTTGAAAGCTGATAGCCTACTACTGCTTCTGTAATCCTAAAAGAATGAAAGAAAATAAGTATAAGCATCAGACATTTTCACCTGTTCGGAACCTAAGATTTGCATATGCACTCTTGTGTACATAAAAAGCAGTCCCCTTGAACATGAACTGATCAGACACGTTGCTGTCGTGTTGGAAATGTATTGGTATTTTCCTAAATCCTGCCTTAAAATCAACAATGCTTCATATATTGGGAAAAATAAACCTTGGCTGTGAAATTCCCCAGGTATAGCTCAGTGTATGTAATAGAACCCATCAGGGATGGATGTGCCATGAAACAGCCTGCACAGGAGCAGGGAGGGAAGTAGAAGGAAACTTCCCTTTTGGTACTGCTGAGCTTTATAGGGGAGCTTACTGTGCTGTGAGCAGGTGAAGCCACTCTGTGAGATTGCAGGTTGGCAGAGCATCATTTCAAATAAGATACACTTGTGCTGAGGAGCTAATTCCTGCAGTACAAAACTGTCTTGATTCTTCCTTGCTGTATTTAAGAAAATGGAATCAATCTTGTTGAAGATTTAACAACCCTTCATCAGAAAGGGACATACTAAATATATATTACTTCACCTTAAGATTAAAAAAACAAACACAGTACACTACTACTTCAGTTCTCTCACAGAGTGCACAGTTGTTTTGGTGTTTTGGGGTTTTTTTTCCCCTCTATTTCACATTATTTGCTTTTATCTTACCAGTCTATTTGATACCAGTCAGACATGTGTCAGAGTTATGATTGAAAAGTAATGTTTGTTCTCTGGGGTTTTTTGTTTGTTTGTTTGTTTTTTCCACTTGACCAAGAACTTGTTCGTGCTCTTAAGTGACACCTGCAAGCACAGTATCTGCTTCCTGTACATTTTTATGTCTTTTTCAAATGCTTATGCGGTTACTTCAAACAAACAAACACACCACTTGTTCGCCTCTAACTTGATTTTCTTAAACAATGCTTTAATTAGAGAAAGTATTTCACCATTTTACCTCTTCACTATTTCAGCTACTTTTTCCTTAGCATATATATAGGATGTCTTCCAACACTGGACTACAATATGCTTCTGGTCTGCTACCACAGCTATGTTCCCAGAAAAGTCCACCTGGCACTGGCAGTGGCTATGGGTTCAAGTTCTTGGATATTCCAAAACTGTAAATTTATGCCACTTTTTTTAGTTCTGCCTTCCTCCCTGACCCTCTCTCCAGTTAACCTGTTTTGTTGGTTTAGCTCAGTAGCAACATGACATTCTTTACTTTCTGGTTTTACCAAGTGAAAAGTGACTAGTTTAAGTGGCTAGTAAACTTCCAGGTAAATACCCCTAAGTAACCTCTCTGACCTCCTTTTACTGACTGCCTACTTTGCACGTGTTTTGAATCTGTTGTTGACATCTCCCTAACATCTCTCATCCACTGTTTAATATATTTTAATTGCTTCCTAATATTTACTCTTGGGAACAAAAAGTTACTTTTTTTTATGATGGAAATGAAAGGTCTCTGCAAAGGTAAATCAGTGACAGTATTCCTTACGCAGGAAAGAGGAATTTTCATGCTGGCAAAAGGAAAGGACAGAGGTAGTTCTATCAGGAGCAGCACAGCCCACATGAGCCAGTGAATTATGCAATACTTTTTCATAATTACATAAAGCATGCCTAGTAAACATGTAGGTGGATCAACTGAATTTTGATTGATTCTGCAGCAGACAGGTGTACTATTGCCCTTCTCCATACAGCATGAAATGCCAACGTGTAACTAAAAAAACCCACCCCTTCAGTTACTGGGAACACGAGGAATTGTATGTATTGGCACTAGATGTCCTTTCTGCCTGTGGAGAATTGAAGCCATTTAAATTTGTTCAACAAGAATTTCCATGGGCATGCTTCAGAAAAAGCATTCTTTCCCATGTGATGACAGATACGTTGGCTCTGCAATTTGGGAATGGAATGACAGCTAACAGAGATTTCCACACAGCACTGCAGAATGCATAGGTAACGGAGAACCTTCCATTTCGAAATACAACACGAACAAAATGTTTCTTTTGAAGTTACTCAACTGTATTCCTGTGCTGCTACTGGTTGTTCTGGTTGGGAGTGTGCTGTGTCATACAGCGCTGTTGCGGAGCTCATTTTCTAGGGTGAGCTGTATCAGCTCCTTTAAAAAAACAGCACAGCCAGGGTGCTGAAATGCATCCAAACTTACCTAGTGAATTCTGACTGAAATCCAGAGGAACACAGGTGGCCTTTAAGAACAATGCAGCTGAACCTTGCCGCATACAGGGAGCAGAAAAATCGTGGATGTGTTTTAAAGTTTGGTTTTCCCAACCTGAACTGTGATGCAGTACTAAGTAGGTGGTGAAGAGCAGGAAGCACAGGCAGGTGTCTGGGGAAAGTGCTTGCTGCTGGGCTGTCACATCAGGTGCACGAAAAGCTCTTTATTAAAAGCTTAAAAAACATGAGCTCTTGAGATTAACAAAATACATGCCTATTTTTACAATGATAGGTAAAAATACCGTACTTCGAAAGTTCTTAAAACGCGTTATCAAGCCAACACGGGAAATTAACAAAGCAAGGAATAGTCTAGATTTACAGCACGAGTATGGCCATTGCTACACATTTGCATTCATGCGGGGCAGAAGTGGAATACGATTTATGAAGGAAACAAAACAAAAAAAAAATTCCTCCAGGAACAGGCTCCCGCAGCCAGGGTGGGGTGTAGATAGCGCTGGGCACTGGGGAAAAAAACAAACCAAAACTGGTTTGGAAAGGTTGATGCCAGCAAAGGAACACGTTGAGAAGTGGGGTAATACCACTCCCAAACCTGGGGATCAGGATTGCCGAGGTGCTCCCCAGCATCACAGCCAGGGAGTCCCTCTCAGTCTGAGGAGTTGGGCGATCCGCCTCAAGTGACAAACAGCCGAAATAACGACTGAAAAAACCGTGGTATTTGGTGATGCGGTGGTTGTATGGTTGTAACCACACTCGTGCTGCTGCCCGAGCCATTCCCGAGCTCCACCGACCCAGGAGGAAGCACCGCTGCACCCCACTCCAGCGGCTGCTGCCAAACAACGTTCAAGGCAACGCGCTTTAAGGCGAAAGTCTGAGCCCCGCACGGCCCTAGGAAAGGGTTCGCTTCGCCGCCAGCTCTCGGCTCCTTCCTGCCGGCTGCAGCTGGACCACGGGCGGACCGGACCGGGCCGAGCCCTTGCCCGGGGCGGGGCAGAGGCCGCACCGCCTTCCCCTATGGCGACGGACGGCAGCAGCGTGGCTCGCGCCGGCACCCCGGCGGGCCCGCGCGCTCCCGGCTCCCCACCTCGAGCCAACGGCCGCGCCGCGTGACACCGCCCCGCCCCCAGTGCGCATCACAGCCGCTTCCCTCACCCAATCCTTCCGCGCCCGCGCCTCTGATTCACCCACAGGGAACTTTCTCCCCCGCAACCCCCGTCCGCTTCCCGCCGCCCTCTCCGCACCGTTGCCCGTAACCACATAGGGAACCCTCTCCCCGCGCCGTCCATCCCACCCCTCCCCTTTCCTCCCTCTTCCAACTCAGGCCGGGGACTATTTTTTTTTTCTCTCCCCGCCTCCCCTCCCCCTTCCTCCCTCCCATCCCGGGCGTGCCCGGCGCAGGTGGCAGCGGCGGCTCTGTGTGGCTGGTGGCGCGGCTGCGATGGCGGCGGCGGCGCCGCTGAGACTGCGCTAAACGCCAGCGCAGGGGAGGGGGGGAGAGGAGGAGGAGGAGGAGGAGGGAAAGGGAAGGAGGGGAGGGGAGCCGGAGCGCGAGCGCGAGCGAGGCGTCCGGCGGGGGGAGGGGGCGGGGGCGGCTCGCGCCCGCGCGCGGAGGGGAAGGAGGGGAGGAGGAGAAGAGTGGAGGGAAAGGGAGGGGGGGCGGTTGGCTGTCGGTTGGCGGTGGGGGAGGGGCGGCGCTGACAGGGGCTATGCCGAGCCGGGCCCTGCCCGCGCCTGGCGCCGCTTGAGCCCTAATCCCTGCCCGGGCAGCAACGGCCGCCGCCAGCAGCGAATTGTGCCGAGCGAGCGAGCCAACGAAGCAGTGAGTGAGTGAGTGAAGTGGCAGCCGCACGTCCGGGGCAGTCATGGCTGAGCCCCCGGCCTCCTCCAACTCCGGCGGCGGCGGCGGCGTGTCCATGCCGCTCATTGAATCAGGTAAAACCGCCGGGGCGCGGGCGGCCGCGGGGCCAGGGCGAGAGCTACCGCCGGTGCCGCCGCCGCCGCTGCCTGCCGCCATCTTCCTGACCGTGATTATGAATTACAGTCACCCCGGGGGCTTCCCCCCCCTTCCCTCACAGCCCCCGCCAGCTCCGGACTCATCCCCCGTCTCTCCCCGTGTCTCTTGCAGAGCTCTACTTCCTCATAGCTCGGTTCCTGACCACCGGGCCCTGTAGGAGAGCGCTGAAGGTGAGTACCGGAGTGCCGCACACTCACCTGGGCGTACTGGCTGGCACCCCTCGGCCATTCGCTGCCGCCAAGAGTATTAAAGGGGAGGTGTGAGCTGCCGGTCCCCTTCTTCCCCTACACCCCCCCCCCCCCCCCGAGCCCGTTCGCGGCAACAGCCGCATGAGAAGCCAGAGGTTTACTCGTCCCCTGACTATTTTTTTACCTTTTTGTCCGCAGGTGCTGGTGCAGGAGCTGGAGCAGCACCAGGTCTGTGTGGGCTCCGGTGAAATCATCTTTTGATGTAGTCAAAAGTTTACTTTACTTTAAAAGTCATTCAAGTTTCTTACACTCTACTGTCTAACTTTTCCCCCTCAACGCACATTGTTTTGGATGTGATGTATCTCTCTTTCCCCTTTAACCGCTCCTTTTTATTTTTTTTTCCCCCTTCATTTAGTTGCTTCCTAAAAGGTTGGATTGGCAAGGAAATGAGCATTATAGAAGTTACGAAGAATTGGTGAGAATTTTTTTTTTGTAATTAATTAGATTATAACATTGATGTTAGACCCTTTATCTTTAAAAGAAGGCCCAGAGCTTTACCTTCCAGTTTCTTTCCGGCTCTGTTAAGGCACTGGAGTTGTTTTGGAAGGGGCCTTTAATTTCTTTACGTTAGACTAACAAAAACGCAAGTGGTGTTTTAAATTCAGGATATTGTTTACATAGCAGAGGTGGAGCTTGGCGTTGTGCATTGGTACATGCCACTGCCTACATATAGGGGAGAACCAATCTGAAGCAAGGTTTCATTCCAGAGTTTCATGAGCAAGTTTGTTACGCGTGTTTTGATTTGATGGTATTTATTTTCTGGTTGGCTTCCTTCATCAGTCCCCTTCAACAGATTAGGAAATGAAATCGCTGTTCAGAAATCAAGGGTTGGCAGTTCTGGTGCCTGAGTATGCTCTTTATCTCTTGTTACTCACTGGTCATGGCTTTGTTTCTAAATATTAGAACGATATGAGTGCTCTCTCAACAGCACATACTTTATGCCTTGTATGGCTGATACTGTTAGCTCTAAATGTTTAAACTTGTATCAATTTCAGAAAGAAAGGCTGTCTTTCTCTTGGTGTTATATTTTACTGTTTCTTAAACGGTAAAATAGATTTGGCAGTTGAATCTTGTGAAGTGATGGCCTGGTGGTTCCTGCCCAGTGTGGTTTTATTCTTCGTTCTTTTAACTCATCTTGGTTTGGTTTTTTTTTTTTTTTTTTTTTTTGGGTTTTTTTGGGGTTTGTTTTTTTTTTTGATGCATGCTTCTTCTTGCTTTCCCTCCCCTAAGATTCAGGCATTCCTGGTCAATCAACTGGCTTATCCTTTACCCATCAGTTAGTTAGATTCCCTTGTCTCTTGTGTAACACTTGAAGACCTCAAAATCATATTTTTATAGAGAAGGAATGATTTAAAAAAACAAAACAAAACATTTTCTTAATTTTTTAAATGCTCTTAAAATGATAAGTTGGATTCCATTTCTTCTACTTGTCAGTGTGGTCAGTTGAGCAAGTGCTTCAAATACTTAAATTAATGCTTCAAGTCACTAAAAATCCTAGTCTTGTTAAACAGGAATAGTTTCAAGCTCTGACTTGAGTTTAGGAAACATGCAAGTAGTATTAAGTTTAAAAGGATTCCTTCAATGTTTGGTGTTTTGTTGTGTTTTTTGTTGTTGTTGTTGTTTTTGTTGTTTTTTTTGAGATATGGCTTTAGTGCAGTTTTGTTTTGGTTTTTTACTGTGTTTATTATGCATATACAGTTGTCACATTAGTTCTTTAATATGTGCTGCTTGTACCTCTTTCCTACATATTTTAAAAGAAAACTCTATAGAGGTTAATAGTCGTGCAGAATATCCCAATTAATATACCAAAGGTTTTATTTTCTGCTTTTGAGGGGCTTTGGGAACCTCTTGTCCCACTGGTCTTGCTCCAAATTTTTAGAGATGGCAAGCAAATGCAATCATGTGGTGTGATTGTTTCTTTTCCTCTCCGTTCATTATAGACCTGGAGTAAGACTTTGTTCCCCAAATCTGAGTGAAGTAGTGGTATAGTAAACTAAATTAATTGCAAGGTTTTGTATGCTTGCTTCTATCAGGGTATACAGTTTAAATATGTACTTCTTAATGATGGCACACAAAATGGTTTATAGTTCTTGGCATAAAGCATTACAAGCTGAGCTTTCTGTCCTGACTTTGATCTGCTGCTCTATACCAATTCAAGAAGCAAAATTTATAAAGAAACCATGAAAAAGTGCATTTTGTGGTAACATAAAATTCTCAGTATCAACCTTAAGCATCTGATGAGCTGATACTGCTTGGATTTGTTTGACTCTGTTGTGATGTTAACAATTTCACTGATTCTGCTGCTCCCCCTCCCCCCCCCCATGTCCTCAAGAATACAGGTGAAAACCCTGCAAGCTGTACACTACTTGAATTTTTATTATTGAAGCAAGTATTAGGCTGTGGCTTAAATCATACATTCTCAATACTTTGTGTGCATTTGGACAACTTTTTTTTTTTTTTTAAACAGATCTTACACTATAGCATATGGTATTTTTATTCCCACTCTTGCAATGACAAGATCAGCCTTTTCAGGGCTTTCCTCACCTAAGTTAAGTCAGTAGGCTAAGGGAATAGCATCACGAGCACAAGCTCGTTCTACCTGTGTTATGAGCTGCGTGGGCAAGAGGCCACATACCTGCCTTGGTGTGGCCCTCTGCCTCTCCTGGATGTACTGGCTGGTAATAGTCTGGCTGCTGAAGTGGCAGTGTGGCTTCTGTGTCTAACTGGTTTTGACATGGCCAGATCAGAGAGAGGAGTAAGCATGGGACTGCTTGTGCCTGCTGATTCAGGCCTCCTCAGCAGTTTAAATATATGATTCTGAGGGTTTGGTTTACTCAAGTCTGTGTAAATTCTACTTGGCTTATTTAAACTTTGGTGTTACTGTGATTTATAGATGGAGAAGGATTTTTTCATTGAACTCTGGAAAGTATAGAAGGAAAAAAATAATCAGAAACTACACATATCTCTTCTTGACGGGGACATCTGAGTGTCTGTGGGGGTGTAGTTTTAACATTGTTAGATGTAGATAGTATGGGACCCTTCAGGAAGGGGTGAAAGATTGTTGTGATCCTTTTGGTTTCAGGAAGTAGGGTAATCTTGTATAGTACTGGTTCTTCAAGGAAACTATTTGCAGAGAGATGGTACTCAAACCTAATAGTTTACAATCACTGTGTGACTGAAGTACAAGTTGCTTAAATTATTGTGCTGAATTACAACAAAATTCTCAATGATCTTGAGTTATGAGGGTTTGAATTTCATTTTTCTGTTTTTGATAGTTGGGTGAATTGGGCAAAGACACTTATTCTAGGGTGCTGCACAAATGGGTGCCATATGTGTGAGTATTGCAGGCTTTCAGTAGTAAAGTATTTAGGTGGAGAGAGTAATTTTACCGCAGTTATTTTTAGTACAGTTCTCCTGTTGTTTTGGAGTACTCAGTAGATTACAACTTAACAGAGTTGATTTTGGGCTTTAAGTTGAACTGTAAAATATTGAAGCAGTGTTTAATATACTTGTGAATAATGATGTTTTTAGCTTCATCTGTTCTGGATGTACCATATAGATTTTAAAACTTAAATTTCTGTCAGGTGCTGTCCAACAAACATGTGGCTCCAGACCATTTGTTACAAATTTGCAAGCGTATTGGCCCCATACTGGATAAGGAGATACCACCCAGCATTTCGAGAGTGAATTCCTTACTTGGTGCAGGGAGACAGTCATTGTTACGTACAGCAAAAGGTATGTCTTTTTATTCTTTGGAATGGGATTGATACATTTGCATAATTACACGGTGAAAACTTTAGGAATACTTGAAAATGATGAGCTTTTACCAATATTGGCCCCCATTTCTGTGCTGTGTTTAGTCAAGCAAAAGACCAGTGATCTGTGTATTAATATAAAGGCATAGCTATATATTGATTATTATGGAGAGAAAGTTTTAAGTTGGCATCACAAGGGTTACTGTTACTGTGAGTGCTCAGGCTGCTCAACCTGACCAGTTTTCAGTGTCACTGCAATAAAAAGAATCATCAGGACATGGGTGCTGCTCCGCTTAACATCTGCCAAAACTTCCAGTAGTCTATTGGCCCATGTTGATTCTGAGCACAGGTAGCTGTTGTGCTGTGTTCAGTGCAAATGTGGGACAGTAACACCAGCTTTCTGAAAGGTTTCTTGCTTAATGCAAATGACATCAAAACTAGTACTTTTGAATTTGGCTTTGCCCAGAATTTAAAGGGAATTGTTGGCAATGCAATGACTTATGCATATGCTTTATTTGATAGAGTAGATTTTAGCTTAGATTTGTGTTTTTGAATGTTTCTTGGAGGTGGGTGCTTATGTTTGTAGGAAGTTCTGCTGGGTAGCTAGATGCTATGGTGTAGGACTTTTCTGGGATAACACTTCATTTCCAGTTATCTCTCCTAAGTGCTTTATATGATGCCCACTGAATGAAAATGACTGTTCAATCATGACAATCAGGACTGCAATTATTTTTGCCTGACTGTGGCAAAATATGTCAGTGTGGGAGTATTTTTTTTTTAAGAATTGCAGAATTGACAGGTTTAAAGGGACCTCAGTCTAGTTATATAATTTCATTCTAATAAATAGTTAATAATACTTATGAATAAATATTCATTTGAAAATTAAAAAAAATCTTAAACGCAACTGAGAACAAGAAAGAAAAATGCAGTTGAAAAGTTTTTTGTTGCAAACTGCAGGGACATCACCTTTTAGAAATAATCTCTAAGTCTGGTGGCTGGTTGTGGGGTTTTTTCCCCCTCCTGTTAGTTTATTAAATGGGTTTTTCTCTCCTCATTAAAAGTTTTGGGGAATTTGGTGTTCTGTTTTTTTAATTGTTTCAACACTGTGTTTAGGACCACCTATAGGTACGTTACTTACTGTGTTTTGGAACTGCAACTGTCTTATCATTTTTAACATGTACTTAAGATGAACTTCAACCAGTTGGTTTTAAAGATTGCAGGAACACTGTTTGGAAGGGCTCTGCATTTGCTGCTCTTCACAGAGGAAGACCTCCTGAAATTCCTGTGAACTATGGGACACCCCCAAATCTTGGTAAGTTCTTTTCAACACTCATCAGTGCTGCTGTGAGCATACAGTGCGTACCTTGATACTGGCCTTGCTACAACCCTGAAAGGTGCACCACAGAACTGCATCTGGAGGCTTATCTGGAGAACTTCATATGACTTCACTGGAGTTATGCATTGGGTACAAAGGTCTTCTTACAGCACTAGAGACAGCAGCCCCTAGATGACATAATTTTCTTTTATAAAGCCCTTGTATTAAGTGGATAAACCTACCAAAAACACTAATTATTTTTCTTTGGGTAGAAGGACTCTTTTATGATTAGAGGTACAGAAAGCCGTGGGAAAATAAAGGTAACATTAAGAGCTTCTTAATTAGAGACTGAAGTTTTGGTTGGAGCAGATTTAAAATACTGTCTTTTATAGTGAAAATTGCAAATACAAAACCCCCTGACTTTATGAAATCTGAAAGTCATTTCTAATAAGTCCTTAAATAAAGCATTAAATGGAAGTTAAATCAAATCATGTTTTAAAATAGACCTGCTTTAAACATCTGTACGTTCATTCTTTGATTTCTTTGTGTCTTAGTGGAAGTACATCGAGCAAAACAATTAACTGGATATGCAAAATTCAGTACTTCGTTTCCAGGAAGTATGTATCAGCATGTCAAGATGCACAGACGGATTCTTGGCCATCTTTCTTCTGTATATTGTGTTGCATTCGATAGGACTGGACATAGAATATTTACTGTGAGTTGACAAAATGGTTCCAAATGTGAATATAGCTTTAGATGGATGCACGGAAAAGAGCTTTGAAAAGCATGTTATGCTAAAACTTCTAAAGGTGGATATCAGTAGTGTTAAAATGTAGTATTTAGTATTAAAAGTAGTATTAAAATGTGGTTGATCAGCTCCACTGCTGTACTTAAATAGAACACTTTGATGTAATTAAAGGGTGGGAGCGTGTAAGAAATAGTACTTAGTATCTGGTCGGGTGTTGACATGAGTGATGAAGCTTTATTCAGTGATGTGGTTTGATACTAAGCATGTTCATGTTCTCTATAAAGGATCAGAAGAGAGATTGCTTTTACAGAGCAGTATTTTCATTGGCCTTTAATGTAAGGAATCCCCTCAAACTTATTCCAGACTTTTTGTATCAAATAGTATAGATTGTGTTGATCATGGTGCAACCCTAAACTTTAGATGAACACTTAGGTTTTTTTTTAGATGTTGTTTGTATGACTTTTTCTTTCAGATAACATACCATACAAAGTTTTAAGTAGAAGTGTAATTTAGCAAGCTGCAGAAAAGCATAGATAGCTTCTTTAAAGAAAACATAAAACTTCTGTCCTTAATGTCTTGGGAAATCCTTGCTGAGAATAGTAAATATTTCTTTCTAGGGCTCAGATGACTGTTTGGTAAAGATTTGGTCAACCCATAATGGCAGATTAATGGCCACGTTACGAGGACATTCAGCAGAGATTTCTGATATGGCTGTCAATTATGAGAACACTATGATTGCAGCTGGAAGCTGTGATAAAATGATCAGAGTGTGGTGTCTGAGAACTTGTGCACCAGTTGCGGTTCTCCATGGACACACGGGATCCATTACCTCATTACAGGTAGGTTGTTTTGTGTTTTGGTGGTTGTTTGTTTGGTTTGGTTTGGTGTGGTTTTGTTTTTTTGCTTTTTTTTTTAATGTTTCTGCATGTTGAAGTACAAATAATGTAGATGGGTAGTAAAAAGCAGGGAGTCCACCAAACTCCAAATTTTCACTTGACAGTGTGGTATAGAAAGTTTGAAGATATAATCAAGTAGCAGAAAACAAGAAATAACATAGTAAAAAAAAAGGTGCTGTTGCACCTGACTTCAAAAGTTAAAAGTCTGTTTTAGTAGTTGGATTTAGATTTATGGGATATTGTAAGACTAACTATCAGTTTGGTGAGAAATAACCAGTTTCCTTGGCTGCTCATTGAAATTGTAAAAAATAGTTACATGAATGCTCTACACCAACAGAGGCTTGTATTTTTTGTGTTAATACTTCATGAGAAGGAAGGTTAGTACCTTTTCTTCTGTTTGTGGGGAAAAGTACTTTGTGGTTGCTGTTACTAGGCTAATTAAAAAACTTGTCCATTTTATTTTTCATGTCTAAATGCAAGGAACTGATGTTGTGTTTCCCATGTAGGCTGGCACGTGAAGGGCAAATAGCTATCTGTTCCTGTCATTGTGGTTTTCACATGACTGAGATGATCTCTATATGACTGCCCATGGAAATATTAAAATCTGAACTTTTAAATATTTATGTAAAAAATTGTCAAAACCACAGGAGAAAAACCCCCCACTAATTTAAAAAAAAAAAGTTTCCATGCCTCCCTGAAATTCTTGAGTATTTACTTGAAGATCATGAGAGACCTTCTTCACCTAAAAAAGATCACTACCTGTAGTAGTTGAGCTGTTGGAATCAAAGAGTTTCTGGGAAATACCATGTCCTCCTATTGTCTGTTACTGGAGATCTGATATGCTGGTTTACATAGGTGTGTGTTCTGATCCAGAATGTGATTCTTACAACCTCTGTGACATGGATATGTCTCTTAATCTCAAAAGTATGTGTTGTTTCAAAAGTGCAGAGATGTTGCATTAATTGTAATACTGCATTTGTAAATGTAGTGTTGCATTTAAATTTGAAGGCATTGTGCTTCTTTATGTGCTCTTGATAGTCCTTTGGATTTGGTCTTGTTTTGCCTCAGTGATTTTTTTACTTAACAGATAAACTAGCAACTCATTATCCAGATTTGCTGTGTTTTCTAGTAAAACAAATAGGCTTATGTTGAGAGGTAGAGTGGCTACCTGCCAGCTTGTGAAGTTCAGTATAAAAAAAATATTGTGCAGTTTTCTCAAAAAAGCTGCCTTTGATAGTAATCTTCATATTTGCAGAATTTCTGTGGCATTCATTGCACATTTTCTTTGTTTTCTAGTGGCAAAGCATGTATTCGTGGTGTTTCTTTTATTGTAGTGTGTTGTGGGGTTTTTTTAAGTTCTTAATAATACTGTAATTGCAATATGTACAATTTATGTGGCCATTTCTAATAGCAGTAGTAATTGCTGAGCAAGTTAATAAACTTGTGACACTTGTGTTCTGTACAGTATTATGAAGGGTAGCTGTGTACATAGCATCAATTCCATGTCTTAAGAGAAGCATCCACAAGGACTTCCTATAAATCTGTGTGTACTGGGTTACACATACTTGGACTTTCTCATAGATGATGCTCTGCTTAATTATAGAATTTACCAAGTAAGCCTGTGTGGTGAAACTTGAAACTTGCTTCTGTTTTGGTTTTGGTTTTTTTGTTTTTTGGTTTTTGGTTTTTTTTGTTTGGTTGGGTTTTTTTGTTTTTTGAGGGGGGTGTTCTCTGCTCATCACTTCATATGTTGACAACATGTTTAGTGAATGATTGTGATTAGTTAAGACTTCAAAAACAAAGCAGTGAATAAATTGTTTTTATGCAGTAAATAATTGAAACATAGACTATACACTGACTTTGAAATGTAGATGTTATTTTGTAAACATTAATAATGAGAGTTACCAACAATGCATTAGCAGTTTTAGTTGAATAATCCAAAGATTTTACAGTAATGATTTCAGAAGTTCATAAGCAGTTTTTAAATATCTGTTTCTTTGTCTGATTTTACTTTATTTAGTTTAGTCCAATGGTGAAAGGCTCCATGCGATACATGGTCTCTACTGGTGCAGATGGAACTGTTTGCTTTTGGCAATGGGATACAGATTCCATGAAATTCAAGTATGTAAATAGGTTGCTGATTAATTTTATGCTGTATTATGCTTGTTTATATTAAGTTGAGTATTTTCACTAGCTAAAAAAAATTGTCTTTTTGTGATAATAAAAATGTGTGGAAATAATCTGTTACTTAATTATTTTAAAATACCACCACTAGGTATATCCTTTACAAATTTATTATAGTGTTGTCCTGGGAGATGAGTCCAGAAATACATTAACTTCTTAATACACTAGAGGTAAAATATGAGACAGATGAAATTGCTGCAAACATAAATATGTTGGAAAAGTATAATAGAGTTTTTTGTTTAGTTTTCAATAATTGTGTGATATTGGGATGATTTTTACAGATCTTCCATGCAGAGTATGTTCAGGATAGGCTTTGTTTTCTCTATGTGATTGTCATTTATTTGTACCAAAAAAATTTAGATTATTAGCAGAAAAAGTAAGATCTGGGACAGTCAGTGTGTATCTAGTATTGTGCCATATAATGGTAGTTAGTATAAAATGATCCATTTTACATTACACCAGCTTTAAAAAACAAACAACAAAACAAACAAACAAATCCGTAAAAAAACCTAACTAAACAGAAAAACCCCACAAAGCAGCAACCAAAACCCCAAAACCAGAACAGTACCTCAGGAAGCAGATTATTTTTTTTATTCAGATTTATGATCTTAAGGTAGTAGAGTTGCAGCAAAAGCCATCAAAGGCATAGTTTCATCAGAAGAATCTTTTAAGGCTGTGAGTTATCTAAAGAAAGTGTTAAAACTGAATGTATAATTAATTATTCTCCTAAAATTAATTTAGAGGACTATATGAGATGTAAGCAGAGTTTAACCATGGGCTTAAGTTTTAGGTTTAAGTATTGGTAGATCTCAAAGCAGCACTTCTAGGATTTGAATCTCTGTACTGAGTGTCATATAAGCACAAGAAATACTGTTACACTCAAGGTTTCCTTTGATAAACAGAAAACACTCCAACAGAAACGTGGTGGAATAGTGGGTAGAAACTTACAAAGCTTTTAAGTGGCACAGTTTGCTGATTTCTCCTTTTAATGAAGTTCTTTGTAGCTAACTCCAGGGAGGTTATGGCCATGTCAGCTTGAAGACTGTGTACGTGACTTGTAGAACAGGAAATCAGTCTTTTAAATCACCATGTACAGAATGTTGAAAAACTTTTTTTTTTTTTACTTCTGTAAGTTTTTATGATTTTGCACATTCTGCAGTAATGGTATTTACCAGACTTTATTACACTGTTCGTGGCTTGTAATTTTAGGGTAAGAGTTCAGTAGGAGGGTAAGAGTTCAGTACAATGTGGGTATGTTAGGGAGGGACTAAATCATACTGAAGGATGAGAGAGAATAAACATTCTTTGGCATGTCACCTTTTGTAGCAGCATGTTGCAGAAAAAGTCAGGCTGTGTGGACTTCAAATGTCATTTGTGTATGTGTCTATGATAATTTTGAAAACTGAACCTTATTGCTCATCTGCCTACATAAGACGTATATAAATGTTATTGTACATATTTATGAAATACCTTTTATGCAAATGTTTGAAGAAATACACCTTTATGTTTTGAAACGTTGATGAAAGTCAAGTTTTGTGTGCTATGTCCTATTTCAAGATTATTTTAATTTTCTTTTTTATTTTTAAAGCAATCGGCCAGTGAAATTTACAGAGAAGCCTAGACCAGGAGTTCAGATGCTTTGTTCTTCATTCAGTGTAGGTAAGTATGTGCAGATAGAGTTCAGCACTGTGATATCTCTTCTCTCCTTGTATATAGTTATTTTAATACTCTGGTTGTGACAGCTTTCAAATACCCAAAATCAGCAGCTGTGTAGTTAGTAATTGTATATATGGGTATTGTTAGCTCATGACATAATGAAATAATATGACACTTGCCTTAGCTAACAGTGTAAGACTGTTGAACTAAGTGATACTATTTTCCTTTTGCCATTGGTGATTTTACAGAAGTAAAAGTAACCTGATGCTTCTTTAATTTTTATCCATCTTTATCGTATTTTTATTTTTCTTTAATTCCTTAGTATAAGGTCAGGGATTTGCAAAATTAGTTCTCTATGATAGCAGTCAGCAGCAGTGGAAGTGGCTACTGCCACAGTGGTTACTGAGGCCCTTGGTTTTGTGTGGGTTGAGATGATCATAGGTGGTCATAAAGATAGTCATAAAGATCCCTTCTTTCTTAGGAATCCACAAATATATCTGTAGAGGTGCTGCATTCCTGGCTTGCAGTCATCTCATTCTGATATGGGTGACTTGAGGAAAGGCTTACTGGTACCAGACAACATGAACATTAGAAGAACTTGGGATTTCCAGAAATAAAATAGAAATCAAAGTAGAGTTATTAACATTGTCAGGATATAGCTGTGTTTGGGTTTAGGTTTTTTTGAGCGTTTATTTTCTTGGTGGGGGTTTTTTGGTTTTTTTTTGGGTTTTTTTTGGTTGGTTGGTTGGTTGGTTTTTTTTGCATCTTGGCACCTGTAAATGCTCTCAGATCTGTGTATTGCTGCCACCACAGCTAGTGGTATACTCATACTGGTTTACTTCTCTTTTACCCAGTTTTGAAGCGGTTTACAATCCACAAATGAGACCTATGCTACAGTGAAAGAGTCATCTAGATAATTCTGATGATGGCTGGCCATATTCACCATAATCAAAGCCTTCTGTGTTCAATTAGTAGTGTCAGATGTTTCAACATTCCCCTAGTTACATTTTTTTTACCTTCTAACACTCAGAAAGCTACTTATTATACTATTTATACTTACTGTATCTGAGAGAACTTTCTTGGAGCTAGAAGGCGATTTACTTCCAATTTGTTTGTCAGTGGAAGACTGTAAAAGTGACACTCACTAGGTTGTTTTTGGGTTTTTTTTTAAAAATGAGGCATCTGAGAAATGTTGCTCTGCTTTAATTCTACAGTAGCTTAATTATTGCTTGTTTTTTTACAGGTGGTATGTTTTTAGCAACTGGCAGCACTGACCATGTCATCAGGATGTATTTTTTTGGCTCTGAAACACCTGAGAGAATAGCTGAATTGGAAAGTCATGCTGTACGTAAGAATGCTACAAACCCACTAACGGGATAAACTTGCAACTTAATACTGCTTGAAGTGACTCAGATTTGACAATGTTTTTTTATTGAATATTTTTAGAGCTTTTACTGAATTTAAGGGAGTCAGAATGTATTCAGAATCTTTTCAACTGGCTATCATATATCTCTCTCATTTTAAAGCATGTGGTTTGCTCAGTTGCTTCCCTCTTACTCCAAGTGTGCCCAGCAACCCGCGTTACTACATGCAGTGTACAGGAAGTAGATAGACTGAAAGTGTGGATTCCATTACTCAGGTTATTTACCACTTCACACCTGTTAAGTCTTTAAGTGGGGTTATTATGTGTCCAGAATTTCATGTCAGTTCTTGACCTTTGTTCATGCCAGCAGTGATTGTGAAAGCTACTTTACTACTTCCACGTAACAAGTCAGCTTACTGGCTTACTGTTATTTCCCCGTGTGTTTCATGTAACTTATGCTGTCTGTACTTGCTTTCTTGATCTAATCTGTAGGAACAGATTTTCTTACATAAAATGCTCTCAATTTTTATTTGTGTACCTAGTCTAGTGGACTCGGTGTTCTAAGGAATCTAAGGGAAACTTGGCTTACATTCATGTGCAGAAGGTTGAGTTGGATTTTTTTCAGCATTTGATGCACAAAGAATCTGTAGATTTATTTGAACCCTTAAAACTCTTTGAGTGGCAGTTCTTAAAAATACTGATAATTTTGTTTGCCTTATGGTTTTGCTAATGCTGAATCTTACTTAAACAATTAAAGTGATAAGTCTTGATCAGTACATATTTTGTATGTAGGGAAGACTTTCAGCTCTGAAGATAAACTGATCTGAGTGTGTTATCTCCTTTTCCTATTTTTGTATTGTGATGAAATTATTAACTAATGGTGTATTTAAGTAGGAGCAGGAGCATCAGACTCCTCTTGACTGTAGGAGATGTATATTCAAATATGAGTTAATTTGCTGTCCTGTTGTTAATGGACAGTTAAGTGGGACATTTTATTCAAGCTTAAACGTGTTAATGGTTAGTGAATTCAAGTAAGTATTTATTGGGACTGGGTCATCTTGCAGTTAAAACTGTTAGTAATTATACAGTATGCAGGTTTTTCATTCAGGTTTTACGAAGCTCAGATGTGTAAAAAAATGTATGTCCTATTAAAATAAATAATTTCTAACAAACTGTGCTTTTTCTTATAGGACAAAGTTGACAGTATCCAGTTTTCTAACAGTGGTGATAGGTATGTTGAAAGATGCTAAAATGTTAACAAACAATACATTATTTTGGAATAAAGAATGTATTATTCCAAATGGAAGTTTCCAGTAAGAAAATTCTATTTATTAGGAACTAAAAAATGAAATTTAGGCTCATCCAGGTGACTGAACTTACATTTCAGCTCCCTGTCTCTGTTGTTAGGCAATGTCTTTGGACTGGCTGGGTTTTTTGTTTATGTGGAGGAATGTTACCACTTTTTAACATACCTGATATATTGTGGCTTCATAAATCTCCTCTTCCCCATTCTTTCCTTTCAGATTCAGGAAGTACTGGATCAAAATAGGGAATGGGAAAACAATACAAATTGTCTAAAATGGGTTTTAATAATTTTAGGTTTTTTTTCCAGTCTGCTATTTTTTTTTTTTTTTTTTTTTTTTTTTAGGGAAATGACTTCACAAAATTTTACAGCAGAATCAGGGGAGGGAATATCATGTAAAGCCCATTTGTACAATTTCACTCAGAGGACAGAATGGAGTCAAAATTGACTCAGATTTGCCTGTCATTAATGAAGATCTGGATTTTAGTCTTCAGGGCAGACTTGGATCTGCAACCATAATTTGCAGTGTAATTTTTATTGGGTTTTGTCAGTCTTCTTGAAAGCCAGATAACTGTGATTAAGAACACTAGTAATTTACATTCAATTCAGAAGTTGTAATTGTCTTCCTTTTAAATGTGTTTTTCTGCAACTTTGCTTGTCTTCAGGGTTGTTATGTTGCACTGGTCCATCCATGTTGCTTGCATTGAAGTACCCCCAAAAAGACCCCAAAACTTCTCTTTCATTTGGTGACAATTCTGTGGAAGATGTTTAAGATTTATAATAATTAAAATTAATCATAGCAAATCATGTCTTGATACAATTAGCACACAAACCTTTTTTGTGGGAGTCATATCACCTGTCTTTCAGGGTTGTGATTCATGGACTAGGGGAATTATCTTTATGTCTTAAAATGTTTCAGTTCCTCTCTCCAGGATTTCCATTCTGCTGCACTGATTGTTCAGCAGTTTGTGAAATGAAAGTGTGAACTGCTGTGGTTTACACCTTGGTATCTTAAAGTAGACCACTGGTGATTCCTTATACACAGCTGTGGGTGGGAACATCTCAGATGTTTCTGTGTTTCTGTGATGATCTGGTACTGCCTCTGCTTCGGTATCTGAACTCTGCAGTTTCAGAATGGTTAATGGCTTTTTTTTTTTTTTTTTTTTTTTTACATTGAAATATCATAATTGAGAAGGAGTTGGAGATTAACTTGTGAACTGAGTTTAACTTTGGGACTTGCTTTTCTGGTGGATTTAGACAGCATTATTCATTTTTTCAATTCAGAAAAACTCTTCCTTGGGCTTCTGGAAAAAAAATTTAATAGATAGGTAACTGCAAAGAATTATCTTGCACACACAAATCTAATATTTCATTATTATCAGTCTTTCATTGTAACATTTTAAATTGTGATAGCATCTTAACTTTGAATGTACTTTAAAGTAAATTATTTTGAAGATTAACTATTTTAAAAACTTCTCCAAGGTTCATAAGTGGCAGTAGAGATGGAACAGCTAGAATCTGGCGTTTTGAGCAAGCAGAGTGGAGGAGTATTTTGTTGGACATGTCTGATCGATTGCCAGGGTAGGTGAAGTATTCCTTTTCTGTTGTGTTAAGTCAGAAAGTTTGAAAAACTTAGCAAGCACACTTATTTACACTCAAACTAGAGCAAGCCTTAGCAGTTTAATGATCAAGTAGTATGGTATTTGTGGGAATGAGATGAGTGTTCTGGTGACATAATAACTTGCTAAATTTTAGTTTGTTCTTGAATGAATGCGTAAATGTTTATATAGCTTTCAAGTGTATACTGTACCAAATTAATTACATTTCTTTAAGGAAAAAAAGTTGTCAGGAAGTGCTATAAATCTTGATCTGAATTTCAGTTGGACACCTGATATGTGGCAGGAGAGACTTTTTTTGATTAGTAAAAATAAGGTACATGATAACCTCTTCTAAGAGAGATCATGACAGGTAATAGGTAGGTTTTATCAAGGACTGATCTTTCTGGTCACTTTTATATATGCTTTTGTACTTTTAAAAAGTGTTATTAGTGAAATATAGCGTATGGTTTGAATAGTTCATTACAGATGAAGATCAGGGTATTATATGGCACTGAAGGGTTAGAGGATTTACAGTAGTACAGAATGCTTAGTCAAGTTTTCTAGACACTAAGCAGAAATGAATTTTTAGGTGATTAGATGAGGGGTAGGATAAACACAGAAAACAAACCCTGACTATAGTAGTTGATGGGAGGGAGATTGCAAGGTCTTTTTATCATGCAGCCTTAAAAAAAAATTTTTTTTACTAAGAAAGAAGGAGGTATTAATATTTGATATTTGATAGTTGCATCTTTCTGGTTTAATTGTAATTGTGAATAGCTGTGAGAGAGGCTGCTCTTTGAATACAGATAATACTGTGTGAAAGTGTGTTTCAGAAAACACTCTTGACTAAGATGCTGACAAGGGTGTGTTACAGTATCCTCTAAAGGAATATTTGGGAGAGAAACATAGAAATTGAGGTGAATACAAAATATCCATAATGTGTTGTGAGTAAGAAAAAAGGCTTAAATGTAGGTGTTATCTTCTGTAACATCATCTGTAACAGTTAGTTGAAGAGCTTCTGACTGTAAAAAATGAAATTGTTTTGCAGGAGTTTTTTTAGGAGTCTAATTGTAGAAAAGATAAGTCTCCATGAAAAAAATAGGGCCTTTTTTTGCTTTGCATCTCAAATGGGGAAAGATGGTACTATGTCCAATGTAATAAGTGCACTAGACATCCAGATTTATTATTAATTGTTCCAAAAATAATGTTTATGGACTATGGCTTTAAAACAAAATTAATTTTAACTTTCCTTCCTTTGTGTGCTTGTTAATATGGGAAAAAGTTATTTTTCTGTATTTTGAGATAGAAGTTGGCAAAATAAAAATATCTCATTCCTGTTCAACTCTTAGTGACACATGTTCAGAAGAAGACAAATTTATGAAGCCTAAAGTAACCATGATAGCTTGGAATCAAAATGATAACTATGTTGTTACGGCTGTCAATAATCATCTGCTCAAAGTTTGGAATTCCTATACAGGACAATTGCTTCATGACTTGGTGGTATGTGATTTTACTTCCTTTTTGAAGCAGAGGGCCTTCCTAGAATTGCAGTGATGTGCGTGTTGAGTTCATCATTAGGTCTGATTTGTCTTGAAGTTTCTTTATGAATGAAAATGTAAATAAAGTGCTTCTTGGATTATTTTTTTTAACTTAAGCTAGCTGCCTTCTCCTGTGTTTGAACAGTCCTTCCCCTAGCTGCTCTGTTGAACTTGCATGTCCTGTGACATAATTAAAAGGTTTTGTGCTGTAATGTATTTGCCCATAGAATAATTCACTGTCCTATGGCAAAAGCTCCATATTTCTAGAGTTCTTGATTGAATCTAGAACATTATTAGATTTAGAATGATCAAAAGTCTTTCTGACTGCCTGAAGTTTTGCCCTGCTGACATACCACAGGTAGACACCCAGGTAGATAAACTATGGAATTTGCTAAATCCATGTATTTTTGAAGACAGCTTGTAGGGGACTAATTTTCCAGAAGCCTGCATTTAAGGACAGGCTAATGTAGTGCATTAGTCTCTACAGTAAATATCCTACTGACGTTGATTAATGTCCTCTTGTTTGCACTTGATATGCAATTTTAAATTCTAGGGGCATGCGGATGAAGTATTTGTCTTGGAGACCCATCCTTTTGATTCCAGGATAATGCTGTCTGCGGGTCATGATGGCAACATCTTTATATGGGACGTTACCAAAGGCACAAAAACAAAGCATTATTTTAATATGGTAAGACTTTTTTAATACTCCTTTTGTTTCTTAACACACAGCAGTGTGTTCACATTTTAGTGGTGCCCAGTAACAGGACAAGGAATAATGGGTTTATACTAGAACAAAAGAAGTTCCACCTCAACATGAAAAGAAACTTCTTTACTGTGAGGGTTGTGGAGTGCTGGAACAGGCTGCCTGGAGAGGTTGTGGGGACTCCTTCTCTGGGGACTTTCAAAACCCACCTAGATATGTTCTGTGTTGCACTAAACAGATGATCTCTAGAGGTCTCTTCCAACCCCTAACATTCTATGATGATTCTAGTTTAAAGAATTGTTAAGAGAGCACACACCACACCCTCTGTGCCTTTTGGGAAAAAAAAGACCCCACCATTAAAACCAAACAACAGAAGCCCACCAGAAAAACAAAAACAAAAAAGCAAAAATTTATGAGTTCATTTTTTTCCCTGGAGCTTTTACCTTTTACTTTCTTGGTTATTGTAATGGTAGGCGCAAAGGGACTAGGAGCCAGTTTTTAACAGTTAAGTGTGGCAGAAGTGGGAGGCCAGGATTGCCTCTTATCTGCATCCATTCTCTGCTTTAATCAGATGCCTCTCACTGGACCTTTTGCCATGCTGAGTCAGTTCACTGATCTTCTGCAAAAGCATTTGTTGCTTCCTTCCACTGCTGCTTTCTTACAGAGTTGAATTGAGTTGAATTGGTGAGGGGCATCTTGATAAGCTTCTGAAATAAGGAAGGTTAATTATGAGAATTAGCACTTGGGTGTGAGGAATGTGAGGTGTGGTGGAACAGAGCAGGACTTTGCTTTCATCACATTCAATGTCTGAGCTTTTCAATCTTGACCCGTTGTGAGGTGGTGTGAATAGCTGACATCAGGGCTTTTCCACTCTTTGGTACTGAAGATCTTGTTGCATCTCATCTGTAGTAGTAATTTTCCTTGGTTGAGATCAGGTGCCATCTAAAAAGACTGAAAGGTCTCCTTTTAGACCATCATTTCAAGAGTCATATGGACATATATTTGTGTTCTCAACTGTCATAAAAGTTACAATATTGTTACCATAGCATCAGTGTACTGGGGCAGTTCTTAAGAGCTCCCATGACATTTGCTCCATTTGACAGCTCCTGATTAGCACTTTAAAATAGGATATTTTCTTTGAAACTGAAGTTATCACCCAGAGTTTGTACTAGTTTTTAAGTCCTCTTCTGGTTACAGTTGATAGCAAAGTGATTTTTTTTCCTTTAGCTTTAAGATTCTCTGTGCTTTTCTTGAAAGTGGTTTAACAAAATCAGTGTATGTTAGCTGCATTTTAAGCAGTGTACTAACAGCTAAAAATAAAAAAAAAAGCTTTTTTTTTTTTTCTCCTTAATAGTAAGTTTCCATATATTCACTGCATCTTTTAAAACTGGTGATTCAGGACTTAAATTCACACATCAAGGGGAAAAGAAATAAACTGAAGAAAAGATATTATTTGTGTTTAATGGAGGTTTTTAATAGGTACATGACTGCTTTTGACAGTAATTGATTTTTGATTGCTTTATTTATTGTTTGTTTAAAAAAAAATTGTCAGTTTTGAGTATCTTTCCTTCACTCTAGATTGAAGGCCAAGGACATGGTGCTGTTTTTGACTGTAAATTTTCACCGGATGGGCAGCATTTTGCATGTACAGATTCTCATGGGCATCTGTTGATATTTGGTTTTGGCTGTAGCAGGCCTTATGAAAAGGTAAGTTCAGCTTTTTATTAGAACTGCTTATTCAAACTTCTAACTGGAACTTGTCATACTCGTTCCTCTAAAATATCAGATGTAAAAAATTTTGTATGGTAACAGGTCTAGGTTCAATGGTTTCCTTGATGTCTGTGAGTTCTCTTCTATGTATGGTCCTGGCACAGCAGAAACAACCAGTGTATTACAGTCTCTTGGGAGTAGCTCCCAAGAACTTTTTTGGAATCCATTTTTATCTTCCAGACAGCTAATTTGCATGTTAATTGTTCAACCTCAAAATTACTTTTATTTCTAATTTCTGAATATAGCATAATGTTTAAAGATTGGAATGTAGCGTAAAGTTTGTTGAATTACTACATAATTCACAAAAAAGCAGACTCTATGTTAAGAGTAATTTGCTGATTTATTTCAGTTGTTAAAAGTTGTAGTTCTTTAGGCCTTTGGTTATTCAAACCTAGAGTCACTGTAGTAGTTTGGATGAATATTTACTTTTGCTTATCTTAATCAACACTGTCAATTTCAAAATGTTGGGAAAACGTGCTTGGGATAAATGTTTTGCTTTTGATATCTTATCATGCTGTTTCTTTTTTGTTTTGATAAATGTGTGTTTCTGTCTTGAAAAAAATTCGTATTGTATGGGAAATTTAAAAAAAAATTTTAAAAAAATTATCTTTTGTATTCTCTTCATCCTGCTCATCACTGTTAGGAGCAAAGGTTTGGACTATAATCTAATACTTGTATAACTGTTTTCCTTCAGCTGCATGGATTTAACAGACTTTTGGTTGCAGAAAACATTTCTGGTGGACATTGCATGATTAAGAAAGAACTTCGAGAGCTTATGTTGAACTTGAGACAATTATTTCCTTGCGTGGAAACAAAGGAAACTTTTCTTAATTGTGTGGAAAAAAATAAGAGGTGTAAAATACTCTAAGTGTAAAACAATGCTTCTGCTTTTAAGTTACCTTAATTGTCTGTCTCCCAAAAGCATTTTTTTTTCTTGAAAAAGCACTATTGAGAATGAGAGTACTGCAGCATCCACACAGGTTAATTGTAGCTATGTGTAACTCTTTTTGTTAGGAGTTTGTCCTTTTATTTTTAAGGATACTTTACATATTTTAGTGTAACTTCTTCTTCTCTGTTCTTTAGCATATTTTTCAAATTGATAACATAAAGACTTAATTTCTTTCTAGATTCCTGATCAGATGTTTTTCCACACTGACTATCGGCCACTTATTCGAGACTCAAACAATTATGTCCTAGATGAGCAGACTCAACAGGCTCCTCATCTCATGCCCCCTCCCTTCTTGGTCGATGTGGATGGCAACCCTCATCCAACAAAATATCAAAGACTGGTGCCGGGAAGAGAGAATTGTGCAGATGAACATTTGATTCCTCAACTTGGATATGTTGCAACAAGTAAGAGCAGTGTCACTAAAGACCTACATCCAGTAGTTAAGAGTTACTGTAGTAGTTCTGGATGGGAACAGAGTAGATATGACATAGGTGGTTTAAAAATGCCTTTATTTTCTGCTAGAAGAACTGTCATGTGTTTATGTTCACTAAAGATGCTTAAAGGTCCCATGGTTAATATTTTCAACAAATGAAAAAAATAACCAGTTGTTCAAATAGATCTCAATTCTTTTCTGCATGTACTGGCATGCAGAAATTGTGCTTAATTGTAGACTCGAAGTGTCTCATTTGGAACAAACAATTGGTATCATTTCAAGAATGGTTTTCATTGTGTTTGGTTGTAGAATGTTTCACTGTGATGTGAACAATGGGATTAAATCATTTGCTATAGTTATTTAGTTAAGTAAATCCACTCATTTTATTTGCATTACACTTGCAAGGTGATGGAGAAGTGGTTGAACAAGTTATAGGGCAACAGACAGTTGATCAGGATGAGCAAGGCATGGAGCCCAGCATCCTTGATGGCATGATTAGACAATTACAACTACAGCAAGATCAACAATTCGGAGCTGAACAAGAATCTGCTTCAAGTGGCCCACAAAATGGGGAAGGAACACCTAGAAGAGGTTAGTACTTGCTGGTTAATTCTTAGGCAATTTTTCTATCCCCATTTTTATTATAGTATCTGAAGTATTTAAGCCAGGCTTTAATTTTGTCTTGAACAAGATTCCCTTAACATGGTGATATCTGGCTAAGATATTTTTTTCATTAAAGTATTGCTACTCCTGTGATTAAAATTTGATTTAAAAATAAAAAACAAGTCTTCCGCATTTCCTTTTAAAAAGCATTAACTGTATTTCTTGTAAAGTGCTCTGTATTTGGTAGTAATTATAGAGCTGCATTTATTCTCCTCTGAAGTATTTTACTGTTATTCAAACTGGGTTCCTCTCTCCCTTCTTTACAGATTTAAACCAGGCACTCTTCTCACCTATGTCCCTGTAGTTTCAGTTATGTAAGCTTAGATCCAGGAAAAGTGCTTTTTAGAGCCTCACTCACCTCAGAGCTGCCTGAAATAGTTGAGAGAAACACCTCTGGCATATTACATGTCCTTTCACTGTATTAAAATAGCAGTAGAAATAGCTATTTAAAAAGTATATGTGTAATCTTTCTGTTTTTTCTACAGGACAGATTATTTCCTGAAGGTGATAACTAGTCATATGGTGGAGATAAAAAATATATAAAGCATGAACTTTTTATCCTGTAGTAAGCAGAAACAAAGTTCACATTCTATGTAGTTGAAAAAAATGTTTTTATTTGCATATTTTAGCTTTTAGAAGACCAAGTTTTGACATCCAGTCTCCTCCCAACATCGGTCTGCGGCGTAGCGGGCAAGTCGAAGGTGTGCGTCAGATGCATCAGAACGCCCCACGAAGCCAGATGGCGACCGAGAGGGACCTTCAGGCTTGGAGACGAAGAGTTGTTGTACCAGAAATACCCCCCAGCTTACTCAGGTCTGTGGAGAGCTTACTGGTCTGCAGATGTGATTGGAGAGAAAGCATCATGGTGTTGCTTTCTAAATGCAGTTCTGTGAGACCTAAGATAAAACAGGGTACAAATTAAATAGGTCTGTGTTATAGTCAAATCCACTCAAAAACTTTTAGTTGTAAATAGTTCATTCGACAAAAAAGAAAAGAGAGTTTCTCTAATTTAATAATGATGTTTTCTCCTGTATTTGAATACTTGTAGTCATCTTAAAGGACAGCTAAATTACCTAGGTTCTTGTGCTTCCTAAAATAGAGGAATGTAGGTTAGATTCATTTATATTACATAGTTTGGAGAGATTGTGCTTTTGTGAGACTGTGTGGGGGTGATGTGTTATGACCAGAAGCAGCCCTGAGTACTTGAAATCCTAAATTATTTAGCTTCTTTCAAAGGTACTGTCAGTATGCACCTGTGAAAAGGAGAATTAATATCAATGGCTAAACATTTTTTAATGGTACAGCCATATTTGCTGATACATATCTGAAGTGTTTAAAAAGCTTCCCACGTTTTGGGAGGTACAAAAAGGGAAAAATATGGATTAAAAATGGTGTAAAAAGTTTATTATAGTCTGAAATTTAAAAGGAAGACTTTCTTAATATCATCATTTTTTTTCAAATCTGGAAATGAGAAGAAATGTCTTAGGTGTTTAAGCAATAACATCTGAAATTAATAATGTAATGGAATTGAGTGTTAGGATTTAGTAGCTAGATCCTTCAAAAAGGATCGTTTAATTTTTTATCACTGTCAAAACAGATCTAGAATTTGATTTTCATTACTTTTTTGTAGGAAGCAAGAAGAATACCGAATTGCAAAAGGGGAAGAAGAGAGGGAGCTTTATGCAACAGAGAAGAAAAAGTCATTTGAGTCATTGGAAAAGGTATGCAACAGCTTCTAGGAAAAAAGGCATTCTGTGTCCAGGGAGGAGTCATTGTTTAAAAAATGAAAGCAGGCGTTTCTGAAGGTGTGGTCTTCAAAGGTTCATGCTGATTCAGCTTCCACTTACTGCAGGACAAGGTCTGATTTATTTTTATGAATACCTAGAATTGTTTTTTTCTTTCAGGAATGTTTCCTTCCATCTAAAGTATTTGGTAGCAATTTTTAAAGGCAGACTTGATTTTCAGACTGTTCTGGTTTTACTGCAGTTTCAAATTCAGTTCTTGAAGGCTCATGAGAAAGCATTGAGGTTCAGGGTCCTGTATTTGAAGAGTTATATGCTATGTTGCTATTGCCTTGTGATTTTATTTTAGTTTTGTGTATGGGGCAGGTTTTCAGACTTGTCCTGTTTTGAATATTTTTTGCTTTATCAATTTCTTGGAAGGAATCTGTACGAAGGAAAAACCTGGTTATTGTAAGATAGTGGCCTGATCTGTATCTTGCAGTACAAAATAATTTGAGGCAAGAGCTCTCCTACATGATCCACTTAACAAGGTTCGGCCAAGGATTCCTGATCCTCTCAGAACTGCAAGTTGTATGCAGTTAATGTCTGATTCTGTACCTGTATTTATCAGGTAATGCTAGTGGGCTTATCACTGTAGTTTATAAGGAGTAATTTCTGAGACCACCATTAAATACTAAATTTGGAACAGCAAATCATTAGCTTACAGGAAATGGACTGAAAAGGAATTTTGATGTGATCATGCTGTGATGTGATGAAATCATTTCATTTCTTACATTCAGGTCTTCTAGCCATGTATGTATTCTTAAATAACTTCATTTTTTCACTTCTTGTGTAAAATAGAGTGACTCTGAGTCTTCATTAATACAATCTAAGCGTAGACTACATAGACGGAAATATGCCAGTTACCGAACACGGAATAACATTGAACAGCTGGAGTCTTCTGATGAGGAAAGAGAGAACTGCTTTGGCTTGATAGAACAGGTAGGTTCTCTTCATAGTTCTGTGTTTTGAATTTGAGTTTCTCAGTAAGTGAAGTTTCATGTAAACTTGCCTTTTTCTTTCTTGAAACAAGCAAGCAAGCTAAAGAAAACCCTCTTTTACCAGGGAATCTATTTCCGTAAGCATCATTAGTGCTATCAGTTCTGAAACCTAGATATCTGTTGTTTTAGTAATGACAGTCTTAGCTTTCACTTTATAAATGGTGTGGCTGAATTATTTTTGCTGAGTGACTTCTAAACAGAATACACAACCCAAGGCAAAACTGGTACACAATGCTAAGGCTGGCTAAAAGTGAAGTTTGGATTTTGGATGCGTTGTGTTCCTTCCTGTGAAAACCTTCCAAATATGTGAATGCACCTAAAAGTGGAAATTTTGCAGGTTCTTTGAGAGTGGTACAGCCTGGTAATGTGCTTCTACCACAATCTGTTTATCCTGGCTAAGTCCTTGGGGCTAAAAGAGGACTTCGTGTGTAGAAGGAGCTTTTGGCTGTTATCAGATGCTGTATATAGTGGTAGGACTGCTTGGACTACTGTTGTCCTGCCTTGCACACAAGGAAATAGTCTCAAACTGGGATAGAGGGAAGAAGTGGAAGGAGCAGAGAAGGTTTTACTTGTTGGACTGGTCACTTATATTGTTAAGAATAGTGAACAAGATCAAGGATGTTCAGGAGATAATTTTGTTAGACTAAGAATGATACTCCTCAGAACTGGACTCTCCTAGACTCTTAATTGTCTTGTGAAACAGTAGATCACTTAGGGTGGAAGGGGACTTGTCAGGACACTTCTGGCACCTGAAAAATTCAAAGCAGACAAAATGCGGATAGGAGTGTTACGTGTAATGTCCTGTAAATACTACACATACTTTTGAAGTGATGTTAGATCTATTAATACTGAAACTAATAGTACTTTAAGAAGCCAAACTTAGATATAAATGGGGTTTGAGTTTGTCCTTTTTAATGCTACAAATCATAGGTTAAAAGAGGAGACCTGAATAATGAGTGTTGTCCATCCGGTACACTGTATGAACAGATCTTAGGCAAAAGGCTGTTACTTTGCTAATGACAAAAAAAATAATCAGTTTGACTAATTCAAGCACTATCAAAATATACTTACACATTTCAATATGGAAAACATTAAGAAAAATGATGTTAATATAAATTGTTGAACAATTATCAGAAAATTGCTTAAGTTGTAATCTGTTTTGATCTATCTTGACACCTCCCTTTTGCATTTACATATAAGCATGAATATACCAAATTAGTACTTGGTCAATCTGTTGATACTAAAATCAGAAAAATCACCCAATTCTAAATGGCATAAATGGTTGGGAAATGGTTGGGGGGAAAAAAAAATCATGGAAGTGCCACTCCTGTAAGAGAATGTACCTACAGGATGTGTGAATGGGAGATGTGATAGTTCTTGATTTGTTCCTTTTTCGGTCTTCATATTCTTCCTTTGCATTCTAGTGAGTTTGATTTTATTGTGTATTTTTCATGACCTAATTACATCATTGTGAGTCTGGAATTTGAAGGAATCAAAATCACCCATCACTTTCTTCTGATAAATGATGTGAACTGAGACTGGAGGAAAATAGAAACATCATATGGTATAGAGAGATGTTGCTTTTGAAGAGTGGGTGCAGTGGTTAGATCCACATGGGGCTAATAAAATATGAGTGAATATACAGAAGTAAATGATTAATAGTGATTAATTATTAATGCTGAATTCCTGAGGTTAATAGGGTAAGTTGAAATCAGCTACAAAGAAGAACTGCTTTTATTTACATTTCATCTTTTTACCTTATTTCTTCCTAACTTGATAATATGCAGACAGGAATGGGGAATGTGGTTTGTGTTTCAAACCCTTAAAACATGTGTTGTGAGAAAGTTTTGTACTGACTGGATATTTTTAAATTCAGGAAGCAGAAGAAAGTGAGGGCTCTGGCTCATCTGAGGAAGAGGAAGAATGGAGAAGTGACAAGAAAAGTAACAGTAATAGTTCTAGGTAAAAGCAAATAAACAAATTGTAGCTTTTACTGTAATGGCTTCTGCTTGAATTTTAGCAAGTTAAAAGCTGTATGGAAGTTCTGCTGTGCTTTATATTTTTTTAAGGTTGGTTTTTGAGTGGTTTTTGTTTTGTACTGAGTTTGTTTTACAGTTTTTTTTTTTAATGCTGCAGCAACAGTCAGTTGCTTGCTCTTACAAAAATGATTGAAAAAAAATCCTAATTTTGACAAGTTCATAATTTTATTTAGAGCTGAAGATATCTGACTTTTTAATCACTTTACTATGACTTTTTAGATACTCTTTCTAGAACTCTGCAGTAGGAGAACAAAAAATACCAACAGAGAAAGATGGGAAAAAAGCAAATGTGTACTTGTGATCACAATTTCCAGACTTTCATCTCACAATTTTTTTAAAATAAGATTATTGATTTTTAGAATCCACCGGACTCGAGTTTTGTTTTTTTGAAAAAAAACATGCTTTGTATTACTGTGGTTAACAATTACTTTGAGTTACTGTGGTTTAACAAAAAATTGTTAAACATCAAGTGAAGTAATTGTTCTGACAAAAGGTCAAAGTAATTTTAGTGTTTTGATAAAGCTTTCAACAGTAATCTGTATCTGCATCTGTTGATCTTAGAGATTTTATCATCCTGAAATACTGACAGCTTGATTCTGGTTTTACTTTTCCTGACACCATCCACTCTGGACAGTGATTCATCCAGTAGATACTCTGACTGGATTGCTGATGCAGGAATTAACCTACAGCCTCCCGTACGGACTTCTCGGCGGAAAGCTGTCAGATATTGCAGTACTTCAGAAGATGAAGTATCAGCAGAGAAATCATCTCCTCCAAAGAGGAGAAGAAGGAAAAGACGAAAAAAGCCCAAACCCAAAAAGCAGGACGAGGTATACAGTTTATTTCTTCTGCTGACTCTTTAATGAATTTCTTAGGTTTTTAGACCTCTCCAATGGAAACTGTTAAAGTAGTTGTTATTGCCATTGGACAAGGATATTTGTATCCCTACATGAAATATACCCTTAATAAATCTGAGACCATTCTGAATACAAGGTATCTGCTTACATGTATGGAAAAATCTTCATCGCTAGAGAAGTAATTTTAGCTTTTCAGATAAAAAGGATTCTCAAGGTTGCTGGCATTAAAGAGTAAATTAATTATCAAATAACTGTATAGACTATTAGACTAAGACCCTGTTAAATTTGTTTTAACTAATACATCTTTCTGAAAACTTAAGGACTCTAATAGTTACAATGACTACTTATACTTCAGTTGAATTTTTGATTTCTTTGTAAGTTAGCAATAATTACTCATTTTTTCAGTCAGTGATGTTTTTAAGTTAACTTAAATAGTTATCCTTTTTGAGTCAAAGCAGGTATTACTTATTTTCTACCATAAAGGGGAAAACATGTTTTTTTTAATGGTTAAGGCAATGGTGTGTTTATCTCTTCATCCTTTCACTTTCTTTCAAGTGTTCTCAAAATACTATTTTTGAGTATTTAATTTAATCCAATTTACTGTGGAGTAACTTTCATAATTTTTCATCTTTAAATAGTTTCTTGCAGCTTGATAGATTTTAATTGGGTACTGAGACCGCCACTTCAAATTATAACACTGTTTCTCTTAAGACCTGCATAACAGTAATCTTGTACACTCAAATCTTCACATAGGAAAGACTTGCTTAGAATTAACACTAGAAATACAGTTACAACTCAAGCAAAGCCTTGGAAGCATTTTGTTAATATGTTTTGGAAGTGTATGTCAGTCTTTTTGGTGCCATGTCAGCAATGTGTCCATTATGTCTAATTTTGCTCTATTAAATGTGAAGGCGAATGCTTCAACACAAGCAGTAAACTTGGAATTGTCATATGATTGGCATCCTCCCATTTGGATAACAGACACAGCTCTTCGGAGATCCCCTTTTGTTCCCCAGATGGGTGATGAGGTAGGAATATTGGTTAAAATCTTGAAATGTTTGTGCTAAGATCATTGTAGTTACTAAGTATAGGCTAACATTTACTGTTTGGGATTTGTGGTCTTGGGGTTTTTTTAGGTAATATATTTCCGACAAGGACACGAAGCTTACATTGAAGCAGTCAGAAGAAATAACATCTATGAATTGAATCCACATAAGGAGCCCTGGAGAAAAGTAGTCCTTAGGGTAAGTCTGCATTGAAGACACTGTGGGTTCAGTAATAGTAGCCTGTGAATGAAGAATTGTATTACAACTGTTTGCAAAACATTGATTTATGAGGTAATAATCTTTCCCTAATGAAACAATAGGAGAAAGCTTCTCCAATTACCAGAGTGTCTTTGGAGTTAAGGCCAAATATAAATATAAATATGTGAAAACTGCCAGGTCTGAGGCACTGAAACCTCAAATACAGTTTGAGCATTTTTGGATGCAGTAATTCATGTGGTTGGTTAATTAATGTTAAATTAATACTTCTGTGCCTAGTCCAGATGGTAATACTTGCTGAACTGTTTGTTCTTACCTTTAGGATCAGGAATTAGTAAAAATTGTTGGAATTAGATACGAAGTTGGTCCTCCCACACTGTGTTGCCTGAAGCTTGCCTTTATAGATCACGCCACTGGAAAACATACGGACAAATCATTTTCTATCAGGTATGTGCATCTTTATTTTTTCAGAAAAGTATTTAAAACTGTTTCTTTCTGAGCTTCTTCCTAAAGCTTTAAGGCATACATACACATGAAAGGCATTATTTTTTATCTAGATACCACGACATGCCAGATGTTATCGACTTCCTCATATTACGTCAGTTCTATGATGAAGCACGTCAGAGGAACTGGCAAGCTTGTAAGTGTGTTTTCTAAAGATTTTCACTTATTTTGAAATCAATAATTTTGTCCTTGGCTGGATGTTTCTTGCTTGGAATTACAGGGGGCTCTGTGGTAGGTAAGGTCCCCTTGCCCATTAGAAATCTGAGCCTTACTACTAAGCATTTTGGAGGGATTACCATAGATCCAAGAAACAGTTTTCAAAACAAATATTGAGACTCTAGTGTTCCCTTGTCTTCATAGCTATGTAGCAAATGTATTTAGATTTTAGCGCTTGTATTTTTTTGGTATAGTAAGTTGTCTGAGATTTTATTGAATATCAATGGGTTTAGAACTTTTATACAATAATCAGAAATACAATAATCAGAAGTTTGTTTTTATTTTTTTCCTAATTGCATGTATAAGAATCATAGTTACATAACTTTTCACAGTAGAATATCTGAGCAGACTTTTTCACTCTAGCTGACAGGTTCCGATCCATTATTGATGATGCATGGTGGTTTGGAACAGTGTTGGGTCAAGAACCCTATCAACCTCAGTATCCAGATAGTCACTTTCAGTGTTACAGTGTTAAGTAAGTATAAATAGATTCAAAACTTCTATTGTTAGTAGTGTGGGTTGCCTTTTACATAGCTAGATTATTGGTATAAGAAAGTATAACAAATAGTTAAAATTATTTTACTTACTGTTTTATTGCTGCTTAATAGTTTCAGGTTGCTAATCCAGCACAATGTGAATGTGAAATAACTTGTGCCAACTTTTTAGTGAATCTAACATGCTAAAAGATGTTACTAACCTCACTCACATATGTGAATAATTTTTTATAATGGCTAGTGCTGGAATCTCTTCCACTAAGCAAACAATTCAATTTCCCATGTACCGTAATTATTGGTATATTAAAGAAATATTAAATATTAAAGAAATAAATAACACTATCTACTTGGGAACATAATCTACCAAACCATGGATGTTTCTTTTCTTCTCTTGCTGTGTTGTTTTACTCAGCAGCTTCATAACTAAGAAGATACAAATTCTTAGCTACCTTAATTTCAGTTTCTAATTCCTTTTGAGAGGGCAGAGATAGATACATCTAATGTCAGATGATTATGAAGTCACTGAAGTAATCCCTGAAAAGGAAACTGTAAGAGCCATGACCTATAGTTACCAATGCTACATTACTTATGTCACTCCTTTGTTTGTAATTGTTCATTTTGCTGCTGAGTAAGATTGGCCTAGCGGACATCTGTGTCCTTTATGCCCGCTGTTGCTGCTAAATTCTAAAATGTTTATATAATATTGTGCTTACTGGTAGATTCAGCTGAAGACAGAAATGGTGACAGATAGTCATTGACAGTTCTCAAAATGTCAGTTGTGTATGCAGTGGTAGCTACAAAACCCAACAAGGTGTTGACCACTATCAGAAACAATATCAAAGACAAAAGAGCATTGCTCACGGCTTCCTAATACTTGATTGTCTTGGTGCATTTTGTGTCTCAGCATCCAAAGGAAAGATGTAATGACTTTGGGAAACATAAAGAGAATAGCAACTAAAAAGGTGAAAAATGTGTACCAAGTGCTTTCTGAGTTAAGATTAAAAAAAAAAAAACAAAACCAGCTCTTCAGATGTAAGAGAATGTTGGACAGGGTGTGTTCATAGTCCACAAAACCGTAAAGGCAGCAGGCGAAGTGAATAGAGAATTATCATTCAGTAGATTCTGTAATGACAGAACTAGAGATGTGTGTTGAAATCTGCAGGGAATTTGAAAAAGTTTGGGGTTTTGGGGTTTTTTGTTTTTTAGCATTGGGGTAGTGACCTTTAGAAATACACAGGGGGTTGTGGAAACAGTATTAGCAGGTTCAAAAAGACAAAATGATTATTAGACAAAATAAGCAGATACTAAAGGAAACAGGTTGGGAGGTATTCACAAACATGGCTGGAACAATGCAATGATCATGCCTGTCTTCATGTGAAGATATGAAATGTTAAAATACCAAATAGCTCACTTCTTTCCCTGTAACTTCCATGGACTGTTTTGGTTAGTGAAAAAAACCACTCTCCTGTGGTTTGTTTTTTTCTATCTTACGTTTAAAGTTATCTCATTTTTCTACTTTAACTTCTTGATACAGGCTTTGTAAACTGAGTTATATATTGGGTAAGTTACATACAGCCAAAATCAGGAGCACAATTTTAATTAAAAATTTGTTATGAACAGTGTTTCCTTTTTGCACTGTGGCAGCTGATTGCTAGCTAATCCTTTTGTTTATATGTATGTTTATACAGTATATTTTATTAATACCTAAAAATAGATGTAATTTTAATATGTTTGGAGGGAATAATTCTGAATCAACATAGCTTTAATTTTATTTTTTTAACTTGGTGATTCAGGTGGGACAATGGTGAAATCGAAAAGCTTAGCCCATGGGACATGGAACCAGTTCCTGACAATGGTAGGTAGAAACTCACTTAATAAAACAGTCTAATGTGTTTCATCCTCTTTCCACCTCCTTCTTTCATTCAGGTAGTGGGTCTTAGGTGACTCTTTCTTATGAGTCATGCCACTAAGTCGTCAGAGTACAGTATCCATTGTGCACATCTACCTAACAGGTAGAACTGATGTAGTAATAGTTGTCATTCAAATTATAGAGAATGTCAGCAGGGTGTTTTTGTGTTTAGGCAAGAAAGTTCTTAAAAACAATCTTGCTCCAGATTTGGTGAAATATCTTCAATATACCTATATTTTTTGCCTTTGCCATTTTGAAAGAAATTCTTCTAATATGTAGCTCTGGCCTATGCAATAAAGCCTGCTACTTCCAAACACTTAAGTTTCAGTAACCTCTCAAGTTTCAAAAATCTAGTTTGTTGTAATACATTACAGTATAAGGGGGTAGGGGAAGAATGCATGTAAAATAATTTCCAGCCAGCAGATCATTACTGCTTATAGTTGAAACAATCTATTTATGATGTTTGCTTGTCAAATCAAAATTAACTGCAAATGGAACAGTTGGATTCTTGGTTTGTCTTACTCAGTACAGTTTTCCAGTGTTTGCCAGCACCAGCTGGGTGGAGGAAGGAGAATCTGTGAAGAGCTGAGGGAGTAGTTACTGAATAAGCTGTCAAAAAGATTAATTCTCTCAATAACCTTTGCTAGGAGTTAGCTCACTTCCCAGATGCCAGTAAAGCATTTTTTCTTAAAAACAAGTACAGTATGCACATGTAGATATTCATAGTAGACACCTAATTAATCTTTGAGGTGTTTAGCTGGCTGCTTCAGCCATAGCTTGTAATGATAAATTCTAAAAAACAGTTGGAAATCAAAATGTGAAATTGAAAATGTTGTACATTTTAGTTTTTGAAAAACAAGTACTCAGCAGGATTTTGGTTTTACACACAAGTTTAATTGAAACACAATTTTTGCATCACCATCTGTCTCCTAACATACAAAAGCTTTTCTTACTCTTTGTGAAGTGCTTAATGCTTCTCACATATGTTACTGAGGAACAGTCATATTATTGTTAGAGACTCAACTGCCTTATGTTTGAACTTGAGTCAGGATTTATTTCAACTGAACAAATTTTATCAGTTTCTTCTGAATGCTGTATGCTATGGCTTAAGTTTTCGTTTATATCAGTATTTTAATGGTCACTCCTTCCTTTAGTGGATTGAAATGTAACGAATAATATTGTCAACCACTTAAGTTTGATAGCATAAAGGAACTAGAATTCTTGAAAGTGGTACACTGATAATTTAATGACAGAGACATCCTACAGACACTAATTTTAAATTGGGATGGTAATACATTTCTAAGTCATCGTTTACCTGCTATATCAGAGGCAAATTGTAACTTCTGTCTTTGATCCAGTAACTTCTTACTTTGCCATGTTAAGAGCTGAAGGTTTGATTGTTGGGAGGAGCTACTGATTTACCACAAGAAAACTGGAAAGGGTGCACAAAGGGTAGTACCAACAAAGATAAGTACCACAGCAGCCACTAGGTTAGATGAAGGACAAAAATTGGCTGAAGGCAATTTGGAACTCCTTGTTTTCTGCCTTTCTTTCCAGGCAGAGTGTGTTTATTCTATAGGAAAGTAAACCTCTTGCAGAAAGGTTCTGTGCATTTCTGGAAAGCATTATTATGTAAACACTACTGTAGAAAACAGGTTTTAAACCCATTTTCTGTTGCTTTCTCTTCCTTTTGTGGACTGAAAGACTTACATACCACATTGAAATTCTGATTCACATTTGCCATTCTTCTCTAAAAATATTTATTCTTCATTCAGTTTACTAAGATAGATGCATGGTAGAACAACAGTGACTAGCTAACTGGTTGCAACTTTAATTTGTTACCTTTGTGCCCTGCAATCATAAGGTTTTGTGTCATATTTATCAAGATAGTGTCAGATGCCAAACTGATGCCTTGTCAAAGACAATGCCATCAAGAGCAGGAAAAGCTCATGCATATGAACCTGAAGTTCAGTTATTGGCAGCTTGCTCACTAAATCAGTATTGGTATGGACTGGTTATTGTATATATTAACTGCCTGTACCTCTGCTGTAAGCACTGCAGCCCTTCTGGGCACTCAGCTTTCTCTGACCAATATACTTCCCAAGATTAGACCATATGGTTATATATATGTGTGTCTGTGTGTGTGTCTGTCTGTCTGTATGTCTATCTATCTATCTATCTGTGAGCAAGTATGTGTGTGTACAAACAAGGCAGGAGTTATGACAAAATCAGGCTGCTGTAGAGAACACTAAGCAGAGATCTTTACATGCCTTTTGAGGAGGACAGTTTTGTTTGGTTTAGTCTGTCATTCTGCTTTGTTTGGTTTAGTCTGTCATTCTGCTTTAGTTGTTTCTCCTGCAGGAGAAAATCCCTTGAGTGCTTATGCAATGGAGTACCAGATAGCATGTTGAGTTCTTCTTGACACAACCCTGTGTAAGTGTAGAAGCATTACTTGGTGCTTTCTCTTAGTGTTGTCTTCAGGAAGTTTGGTTGCAGAATTTGTTTCAGCTCCAGGATGAGTTAGAAGGATCATCTAAACAAGTCACCTCTGCCCCTTCAGCTTTTCCTAGCATCTTTTTTATCCTTTTATTTCTTGAAGAACTGTTTCATCTTCAGTACTAGTTCAGTGGATAACAAATACTGTCAATCCTTCAGTGTAATAATGAGCAAAGAACTATAGATGGTTTTGGGTTATTAAGACTAATTTCCTTCATTCAGATGAAGGAAAAACAGTCCTTTTTGTAAACTTAAAAGTTCCCTCACCAGAGCTTGAGTTTTTTCTTTACAGTTCATTTCTGTACAGCTACATTCAGTTGTAGCTGAAATGTGTTTTAGAATTTGTATGTAACACTTTCATGGATTACAGTCGTCATAACTCTGAGGAGGACCATATCCTCTTTCTTGCTTTCATTTTTAATGGACAGACTCTGGCATGTTAATGGAAGTTCTTGCTGTTAGTTTCTCTGTATAAGCCTACACTCTTTATACTGTTGAATTGATCTGCTAATAAAAAATAATTTATCTTCTAATTCCAGTGTCCTAATCAGTACAAAGAAGTGATCTTGCCTACCAACACTGTCTGATAAGGAACATTCACATGCTTTCTTTTTTCTTTTCAAGCACTTAAATGAAATAAGGAACTGAACTTTTCAAAAACAACCAAAGTGTGGAAACTGCAGATTTACTAAAAACAGTCTATGAGTTTGAGGGGGAAAGATACCCCAGGATAATACATGACCTACTCAAATAATTTTGCATGGGCCAGACTTCACTAGTCTTGGGAAGTGTGATACTTTTCATGGAGCCAAATATCACAGCTTTTTATTTCTACTAGTTCTTTGAACTAGTTACTCTGTCATGTATAAAATCTGTCATTTTATTACTCTGTCATGTATAAAATCTGTCATTTTATTACTCTGTCATGTATAAAACAAATATATTTTTAAATGTCAAAAAAATCACAGTTGCTAAGCCCAGGAACCCATTATCACAATGTAGTACCTGTCTTACACATGTTTTAAGGTTGGGGGCACAAACAGACTTAGTTAAACTAAGTTATGACCCTGTGAAGGCATGCACTTAAAAAAAAAAAAGCATATAAATAACTCCTTTGAGTCTAAGTCCTCTTTTAAACCTAGTGTTTGGATGAAATGAGGAAAGAGTCATCTGGAAATGCAGAACTGCAGAAAAGGTGAATACAGGGTATCTTTGTTGGATGCATGTTCAGTACTTCTTTTCCCTGTCTTAGCATCTAACTCCATTTTAAGGCAAGATTTTTTTGTTGGTTATGAACATACGAGTACTTAGTAAGAATGAGTACCTAACAGTTTACCTTGTTTTGTGTTCTTGCTTCTTACCCTTTCCTGTTTGCTGTGACTCTTCAGTTGATCAGCCTGAAGAATTAGGAGCCAGTGTTTCTGTCACTTTTGAAGAGGTGGAGAAGCTGCTGTACAAACCTGAAGAAGGGGAGTGGGGGACAAGATCTCGTGATGAAGCATGTGAACGGATTATCAGTGGTATTGATCAGCTTCTGACTCTCGGTGAGCACGTCATCTAAGCTTTAGGTAGTTTTCTCCTAACATTACATTTATAAACAGGTCCCTGGAATATCCATGGCATCCTTTAAAAATTTTCTTTGATAAAGTACTGTAAATGTTCATACATTTTTATGTGTGGTTCTTTCTGTTTGTACTGAGATTTTTATATTCTTATGCATAATTGGCTTTATCATGAATGCACATAGCAACTGAACACCTGTCTCAATTTGTAATACTCACACAAGCCTTGAAATAACTAAATTCATCTTTCTGTTTCTTAACAGACATTTCAGCAGCTTTTGCTGGTCCAGTTGACCTGTGTACTTATCCCAAGTATTGTACTGTGATTGCTTATCCAACAGACCTCAACACTATACGGACAAGACTGGCTAACAGGTTTTACAGGTTAGTACTAGCAGTAGAAACTAGGGAGAATCTGGCCTTAAGTTTGTCCACAGTGAGATACAAACACACATAGTGGACACATACTTCACTTCTCCATGGGAATGAAAGTTTTGTGACTGGTCTAATGAGACTTTAAGTAAAGCACATATATCTTAACCTAATGTGTACAGAAAATTACTGAGAGAGAATTTCTGCAGCTTTTAAGCTTTTCAGCCTAGTATTAAAGGTGCAATGTTTCTTAATTTTAAGGAGGATCTCTGCATTGGTTTGGGAAGTGAGATACATTGAAAGCAACGCTAGGACTTTCAATGAACCCGGGAGTGCTATTGCCAGAGCTGCAAAAAAGATCACTACTCAGCTCTTAAAGTTTATCAAGTAAGTGGCACTTACTAAATAGTGCTTGAATACTTGTACTCTTAACCAGTAGGAGAGTATTAGCTACTTAATATTCCTTTGTTGTGAATCATGCTTCTTTTGATTTCTTTTTTTCAAGACACTGCAGGGTTCTTGTATACTTCTTTTTGACTATTTTCTTAACCAATGAAATATTTACAAGTTCTTTTTTAGTTCTTCCCTTAGTAGCATTGACTGGTATTTACAGCACCAAAATGTCACAGTGTGAAAGTAGCTAAACCTATAAAGTAAATTGTGTGTTCTCCAGGAGATGTAGAAGGTCCTAGTGTAGCTTGTCTGAGCTTGACTTAGTAGCTTGAGAGGTTTATTTTGAAAAGAAGTTAGTACAGGCCATCTTGTTGCAGGTAGATCAGGTGTGAAGGCTTTTTTATAATCCCTAATCTCACCCTAATCTTCACCCATCTCACTCCTCCTGAAATGCACAGCAAAGTGGATTACACAGTTTTTCAGATGTAGCATTACTTTGTTAATACTATAATCACCATGAGATTTTGATATTTAATTCTTAGATGCTGTCATCAGTTTATGTATAGCTTTTGGTTGCAGCTTGGTTTAATCTAGGAAATTATAACTATGTTTTAGCTATTCCATTAACAGATTTAATTGTATTACAGTGATCAAGACTGTACAAACATTTTTGAGCTGTGCAGCACAACTGATGATGAACAAGATTGTCTCGATGCTGATCTGGTAAGCTCCTTTTTGTGAATAATTCCAATAATGTATGGTGGTAAGAAAATAACATGAGCCATCAAATATTTTTGGTAAAATTGCTTAGTTATGTTGTGTGTATTGAAACATTTACACAGGTAATATAAACATGGAATACACTAGGAATGTGGGGAATGATGTGAAGAGATGCTTTATTAAAATAATATTGAGTTGTTAGTATTTAAGAATGTAGCAAATAAACATGTTTCACTGTGAGCCTGTGCCATCAATGAGAAGTTCTTCCATAGTTTGTGAACATTTCTGAATGTATTTCTTATTCTGAACCATGCTAATATGCAGTAATGTTACACATATTTTAAGAGTGGATGAGTAGCTATCTTTAATTGTATTTTAATGGTATGTGATTTAATTATATGGCTATTTCTAAGGTCAGAATTGTCAGCTTTTAGCATTTAAAAGTATATGAATGCCAAGCTTTATAATTGGTGTTTTGGCTCTCAGTTTCTCTGTGAACCACAAAAAGCATGAGGTTTGCATGCCTTACTGAGAGTTTAATGAAGTGCATTATCTTAAGTCTGACAGAGGTAAATAGGCACTGTTGTTATACAGTGACTGCTGTCTGCAGTGCTGTATATTCAGTAACAGCTTAACCAAAACTGCCTAAACTGATGTCTTTTTCCTGTTTTTATTGCTAACTGGGTGTTTACTAACAAGCCTTCATAAAGTTATAATGGAGTTGCTCTCCCTTTCAGGTTAACATCTAGGGAGGAAATTACCTTGAGTCATTTTAGTTCTTTATGTAACCTACTTAAGCATCACCTTAGTACTTCCATATTATAAGGTTTTTCTTTTTTACTAAAAGTAACCTAAACACAAGACATCTTTTCAGAATTTTTTATGTATTATCACTGAATTGAATTACTGATGATTTTTAGTTATTGGGGTTAAAGGTGATAGGTATCTTCTCATTGCACTTTCTGGGGATGTTTTTTCCTTTGTATTAAAGACAAGCTGAAGTTGGAAAATTTCAGTGGTGGTATCTAGGATGTTGCTTTTCAAGTCTCTCAAATGCTGTGGGGTTATTTTTTAATATGCTTCTGACTTTTTTTGGATAAATTAGAAAAAATAGATACTTTTACTACAGTATCAAACTAATAACACTTTAAGCATCTGTTATTTTTTTTTCTTACATAACTTTTAAGTTGTTTGATTGTATTTTGTGCAGGATGATGAAAAATGTCTTCCAAGAACATCATACAGAAGAAGGAAAGTGAGTTGGCTAATCCTTACTATACATACCAAATCATTTCTGGTAGGAAAAACTGGTTAACAGACTGCATTCAAAATCAGTGATGCTGAGTGATGCCTAATTTTATGAAAATCATAGAACAGAATTTTTCCATTGGTATTTAGGAAGTAAGAGCTTTGCTTAAGTATCATAGAATCATAGAACAGGCTGGGTTGGAAGGGACCTCAGAGATCATCGAGTCCAACCCTTGAACAACTACCTCCACAGTCACTAGACCATGGCACTGAGTGCCATATCGAGTCGCTTTTTAAATGTCTCCAGGGACGAAGAGTCCACCACCTCCCCAGGCAGCCCGTTCCAATGTCTGATCACCCTTTCCATGAAAAAATTCTTTCTAATATCCAATCTGAACTTCCCCCGGCACAATTTAAGACCATGCCCTCTTGTCTTACTGAGAGTTGCCTGGGAAAAGAGACCAACCCCCCCCCTGGCTACCCCCTCCTTTCAGGGAGTTGTAGAGAGCAATGAGGTCTCCCCTGAGCCTCCTCTTCTCCAGGCTGAACACCCCCAGCTCCCTCAGCCTCTCCTCATAGGATCTGTGTTCGAGTCCCTTCACCAGCCTGGTTGCCCTCCTTTGGACCTGTTCGAGGACCTCAATATCCTTCTTGAACTGAGGGGCCCAGAACTGAACACTTTGCAGTTTTAGTGCTTCTGTACCCATTTTGTATAGCTGTCTGGGAAGATCTTATTTATGAGTTTGATACCAGTACTGTTCAGTGTAACAATATTCAGTAATCTGTATGGTAAGTAAAAGCTGAGATGCTTGGCAAATAGTATTTTGAGTGATGGATGTTATTAAAATACTTTGAGAATAATTTGATATCAGAAGGTGTATTTGTGTGTCATTGTTTTAAAACAAAACAAAACAAAAGAAAAACAACAAAAACCCACCTTGAAAGACAGTAAAAGAAAATTGTGTAATTTGTCAAAGTTTATTAATGAAGATTAGGAAACAGTCTGCTAGTCATACAGTGCCCAATTTATTATAAAGCAGTATGCTTGGAATTGGGTTTTTCTGCTACAGAAATAATTCCAGACAGATTTAGTTTGTCTTGCTGTATTTCAGTAATACTTAGTTTTCTAACTTTTTTTTCTAAGGGACGGGGCTTTAAAAAAGGCAGGAGCATGAAAACTGGCTATGATGAAAATTCTTGGAAGAAGCAATGTATGGAACTGGTGAATTTAATTTTCCAATGTGAAGATTCTGAACCTTTCCGGCAGCCAGTTGATTTGGATCAATATCCTGTAAGTTGTTCATATTAACCTTGTAAGAGAATTTTTTTTCCTTTTAGTCTTTGGTACCATAATAAGCTCTCTATATTACTCTTGGAGCTATTTGTTCTCTTTATGGCTTTAGTCCCAAACCACTGAAAAAAATTTGCTTTGCTCTGTGCCTAGAACTATGAGCTCTACTGCATCAAGATAACATCCATCATAATATTGGTACAGAACACAAAGCAACTGAACAGCAGCAATGGTGTCTACAAATACCTATGTCCCTTAAATATGGCTTGAAACTACTCTGTTGGTTTTTTTGCTTGCTTTCTTACTGTGCATTATAAGGAAATAATTTTAGATAAGTCTGTGTTCTTAATTAAAACTAGTTTCTTGAGGGACAATCTACAAAACCTGTTTACTAAACCTGAGATACAAAACTTGATTTGTTCCTTCCCTTAGCGGTTCATGGTATTCTTGCTCTTTGGTCTCTTTCTTTTTTTCTAAAAACTCAAACTTGAAAGGAAGAAAACTTCCTACCAAGCATGCAAGCTTTTCCTGTGGACTTCACATCTTGAGTTTGGGTCTTGCTTCATGTTTTAAAAACATCTTGGCTTTCCTCTAAAGCTCATTAACAGGAGAGAAAGACAGAGCTGGTCATTTTAAGACACCCTTAAATACAGAAATAAAATTTAAAAGAGATGTTTTTCCTTTATACCACCTTGAATCTTTTTTTTTGTATGTTCTATCTAGGATTACAGACATATTATAGACACTCCAATGGACTTCGGTACAGTGAAAGAAACTCTGGAAGCTGGAAATTATGACACTCCAATGGAATTGTGCAAAGATATAAGACTAATATTTAGTAATGCAAAGTCTTATACTCCAAACAAAAAGTCAAAGGTAGCTGTTAATGTTGGGGGTTTTATGATTGTCATGAGTTTGGAATTTGTTTATTAGTACTTTGAATAACGCTGCTGTTAGAGCTGGGGAGAAGTATGAGAAAAATAATGTGTTCATTTCTTGCTTATTTAGTACTTAGTGTATTGTGTGCCATGCTTTTTCCATTTCTTTTCTGTACAAGTTTTAATTTTAGAAATGTTATTCTTGTATGAAAGGCTCCATTTTTAATATCATCCCCTTTCTTACCTAGATTTATAGCATGACCTTGAGATTATCAGCACTGTTTGAAGAGAAAATAAGACGAATTGTTTCAGATTTCAAAAATGGTCAGAAGCAGAATGAAAAACTACGAAGAAACCAGAGGTATACGAGAAGATTTCATAATCAAAGCTCAGCACAGCATCCTACCAAAATGCTCAGGTAACCAAATTATGAAAATAAAGAGGTCACAGAAAAAATTGGTCACAACTGACCAATACTTATATTGACTGGTAGGTTTAGTCTGTGAAGAAGAGTATATTGTGGTTTATTAAATGGTTACCTAACTCTGGTCTAAAGACTTAGTTTAACTACTTCTCTTGCAGTAGGAAAGGTGTGCCCCAAAAAAAAGGGGGTCTGTGAAACACAAAGTGTCAAAAGAGTAGAAAGGTTGGGTCTTTCTTCTCCTCCTCCCCTCCTTCTCCCTTTTTGTTTAATATTTCAATCAGGAAGTCAATATTTAGTATGACCAAAATAATAAGGAATGAAACAAAGATTTACTTACTGTATATGCTAAGTAAGCCTGGAGAAGAGAAGGCTCCAAGGAGACCTTATAAGCAGCCTTCCAGTACCTCAAGGGGGCCTACAGGGAAGCTGGTGAGGGTCTTTTTATGAGGGCATGGAGTGATAGGACAAAGGGTAATGACCTTAAATTGGAAAAGAGTAGATTTAGGCTAGACATGAGGCTAGAAGAAATTTTTTCTTGTGAGTGTGGTGAGACACTGGCAGGGGTTGCCCAGGGGAGCTGTGGCAACCCCATCCCTGGCAGTGTTCAAGGCCAGGTTGGATGGGGCTGTGAGCAACCTGGTCTGGTGGGAGGTGTCCCTGCCCATGCAGGGGGGATTGGAAGTAGGTGATCTTTAAGGTCCCTTCCAACCAAAACCAATCTGAGAATACAAAGCTGTGTGTGTATTACATGTTTCATCACATACAGAAAAAAGTCAGTCCTTACAGGATTTATAGAAATTTTCACTTGCTGTAGCATTCTTTTGGTAGCTAGATATATCTTTTCTCTTTTCAAGGAAAAGAAGTTTTGGACACAACTGCTGGTTGGCATGATTAACTGTTCTTAATTTGCATATGTAATGAAGTGAGACAAAATACAAAAGCTAAACATGGTAAATCATAGAAACTGGGCTTGCATCTTTCTGCTGCTGTCCAGCCTTTTTTCTTTGGCAGTAAAAGTGTAGTAATCAAGAGTTTAAAAAAACAAAACAAAACATAGGAATACATTGTTTACCATGTTTTAAATTGTAAGAAAAAACAGCCAATGGATTACTGTTACATTTTCAAATTCTTTGTGTGTGTTGGATTACGCCACAGAAAATACTTGGCAATGAGCTTTACACTTTACTTGGTTCCTACTTCTTCACAGAGAAACACATTTCAGGATAAGTGAAAATTTTGCTTTGAAACCACACCTCTGCTTGTATCAATAATTGTATGTGACTTGTTTAGAAGTCAGTGATGCTTGGCAGAACTGAGGTTTGGGAATCTTTGGGAAAGTATTTTTATGGCAGAAAATGCATATGCATCTTGTGTGCCTGGATGGATACTGGAAAAACTTCAGTTGTAAGCAAGTAACTGACAATATAGAAGTTCTAAATGTGAAAATAAATGAAAACAGTTAACTTTTACTAAAGATGAACCTGTCTGTGTGTCTTGAACTCGGTTTATTACAGCATATAATGTTAGTATGCATACCACTTAGTTTATGTGCAATTAAAAATTCAAAAGAAATTAAGGCTCCTGTTGCAGTTTCTTGGTAAACAGTAGGACATTACTGTCTAGAAAGTATATGGTATGAAATTCTTTGTTTTTCATAGCAATGTGTCTCCTTGTGTATAAATTCACTACAATATTAGGCTGTTATTTTAATGAAAGTACTTAATGCTTACCTTTCTCAAAGTTGATACTGTCTCACACCTTGTTACCTTGCATATCTAACTCTTGCATAAATCTAAAATCATGTGGCATACAGCTAGTTAAGCTTTCAGAGAGAAGTATTATTAAAATAAAATAATTGCCATCATTTCTCATAGTTTAACAACTTGTGTTGCTTTTACTACTTTCTCCTTTCACTAGAAATATGAAGCAGAAACCATTGAAGTCGCAGGCAAAAAATGAATCTGAGCATGAAGATTCTTTTACTCAACCTACCTCAAGCAGAGCTGCCTGTGTTGCAAGCCATAAAATGAATGCTAGCAATTACAACCACAGTTCCTCTGGTGAATCCTCTGATTCTGCATGCCTGGCATCCTTTGAAAGGAATGGAAAAGCTAGATCCACAACACTAACAAATTGTTCTGCAGTATCATCAGGTCAGAAATTGAGTTTTTCAGATGACAGTTTTCATCTTGGTCTTCTCTATGAATTGTCCACTAATGTTTCCTTTATAATTGATGTAATTTGCATTTGCATTCTAAATTGTTAAAAGAGGTTTGCATTGTTCATGTGAAAGATTTTTAGACAAGATTTCTGTGTAGCTTGTTTTTTCTTTAATAGAGAATTTTGTGTAATTTAATGAATTTTGGACACTTCTTACATTATTGAATACTATAAAAAGGTTTGTGTACTAAACAGCTTTTTGCTTTAAAATCCTCTAGAATGCAGGAAGTTAACTGTTATTAATGAAAAAGCTTGTACCTAAGTGGAAATCTATCAGTAGTATGGTGTGCTGCTCAGAAGTAGAGCTGTCTTGGTTGTTAATTCATTTTGTAGTCAAGTAGATGATATTTTTTGGCAGCATTTATATGGAGATTCACAACAAAGCTGCATTGAGTAAGATACATGATAAGAAAAAGTTGAAAGAAAAAGATCCTCTTAAGTTTCACTGAATACTGTAATAGAAGAATAGAATTTCTTCATTTCCGGCAGCTATCCCAGAAAATTGGTTGTAGTGAATGGAAGTCTCTTACATAAAATGGAGTGTATTTGATAAATAGTACTATACAAAAGTACAGATTATACACTTGTATATGTTACCTTAAAAAGTGTCACCCAAAGTTAGCAAGTTACAAGTTCCCCAAGACATAAAAATCTTCCATACTTGTTTTTTTTTTTCTTTACCTGACCTTCACAGAAGTTCAGCTTCTTTCAAAGAATAAGAAGGAAAGTCCTAGTAAAAGAAATTTGTCATAGTAGGTTTTGTGTTGGTTTTTAGCATGTTTTTTCTCTTAAATCAACTTTGTTATTTTACTTGAAACTTAAATACAGGCTAAAGAAGCTTCCTATCAGTGAGCACTGTAGAAATATGGAGTGGTGTATTCTGTAGGGTTGTCAGTTTCATACATGTAAGACATTAAGGCATGGCAGTGTATTGTACAATAATATGAGGAAATATTTCCTTGATCAGCAAATTGTTTCTCTTAATTTGAAGGTAATTGTACGCTTAGAATTCTAATGACAATTTTTTTTTAATAGAAAGTGAAACAGAAGTTTCTTTGGTTTCTTCATCATCTTCATCTTCTACGAGCAGCTCAGAAGACAGCAAAGAAGGCTCTGCAACTCTTTTGTCACCTCTACTACACAATGGTGTATGTAGAAGAACAAACAGCAATCAAAGGATAACTAGAAATCAAGCTGCTCAGAGGAAACAAATAGGTCAGGTTTGAGTAGTTTTCTTGGGAATGGCAAATAAATTTGTTTACATATAGCTATATATAATTATCTTTAATTACTGTATATCTAAGGTACTAATTTGTTTATGGTAGTTCTGCTGTTCTGAAATTACCTACATGGCACTTCTGAAAACATTTTTTTCAGTACTTAGGTGGGTAGGGCAGAAACAGACTAGTGAGAGGGATTGTCTTGCAGCATTTTGTATGTTAATGAGAGTAAAAGCAGTAATTCATAAAGTTTTAATTTTGCAGTAGAATGAACCCAAAATTTACGCTATAGTTAAGTAATTTTTCTTTTGACAGACAACAAAAGCACATAATTTCCTAGTTAAGAGTGTATTTCATTTGACATATCTGTGGGTTGAACCTGTTCCAGATTCGACAGAACTTAAGAAGCTGCTATTTTTATATTTAAGATATTAATCAGTCCTTTTCTTTGCAGGAACACTTCCTCAGGAGAATGGGAATACAAGAAAAACTGTCAGGAAAAGGTTATATGGAAGTGACTCTGAAAATTCATCAGTGGTAACAACACAGTCACTCAATAAGAGTGCTGGGAGACATAGAAAAACTCCACGCAGAAGTGCTGCAGTGGCTGCTAATAAGTTAAGGCTAATGAGTGATGTGGAGGAAGAGGTTTCAAGCTCAGAAAGTATTGGCATTGGATGTAAGAATAGAAAACTGCCTCACCGAAATGCCTCAGCTGCAGCCAGGAGAATGTTACTGGAGGGGTCTGAGGATGATGTTGGCTTAAAGTCTGAAAGTGAAAAAGAAATAGAAGAGCAGCTCAGCAAAAGGAAAATTTTTTCTCTACCTGGTTCGTCTGTAGCACGAAGAAAATTTGTTAGTGAATCAGAAAATGGAACTTCGGATTCTGAGACAGACACACAGATGAAGGAGAAAAACTTAGAAAGCAATGGTCATAAGCTGTTGTGTTCAACAGTCAGCTCTATGTCTTCCAAAATGAGAAGCCCCACCCTAGACTTTTCAGAGGAGGATTGCAAAAGCCATAATTCAGAGGATGGGAGCAGTCAAAAAGTTTTTGACCAGTCAACGTCTGCACATAATAAGTCTGCAGTGAGCAACTCTGAGAATGAAATGGATTCTGAATCAGATAGATGGAATGGCAGAAAAGCAACTGGTCTGCAGCTTGCTGCTCCTTTAAAAAAAGCAAAAGTCCTGAGTGATTTAGAGGACACAGGAGAATCTGAAACAGAAGATAGAAAAGAGGGGAGTATTTTCTCAGAGAACTTGGTGCCAACTAGAATTGCAAGGAGTTCAAAATCTGGACCTCGTGCCAGATTCAATTGCTCTTCCAATACAGAATCTGAGACAGATTCCAATAACAGTAATTGCTGTGAAATGTCTTCAAAAGCAAAAAAGAGGAAGAGAAAAGGAAAAACAAAAATCATTAGAAAAGGTACATTTTTTTTTTTTTTTTTTTTTTTTTTTAAATTTCGTGCATCTAACTCTTGATACTGACTAGGCAAAGGATCCAGCATACAATTAATGACTGAGGATTTGACTGTACAAAGTGCAATAGTGTTCCTTGTTTTCCTAAAATAACTATAAATGGTGGAAGGAGAACTGTAAGGTATGATGATGATGGCAATGATGTCTAGAAGTCTAGACAAGTTTGGGACTGGGAGGTTAACAAACCATGTTGAGAGAAAACTCATTGTAGTTCTGTAGGATTTAGAATTCCTGTTGGACACTGGACGTTTTTGTGCAATTTGGGTGTTCTATTTCTCTGTGAAGAACTTGTTATTAAATCATGATTAGTGTTGATATTTACAGGGGTTCAGGTGGTTGCTGCTGTAACTACATTATACTTCTAAGACATTACATGAGAAGGTCTCAGTAAAGCAGTAACAACAGCTAACTCTGAAGGGCAGAAATTCCAGATAGTTGCAGAAACAAGATTTACTATTCCACTTGTTGAAACTTTAGTTCTTTATTCCACTTTAGTTCTTTGCTTTTTATTTTTCCTAAAATATTCTCTGTCACTCAAAAGTTTGTATGTGTTAGCTGACACGATTTGGAGACTTGGTTTTTCAGAGTTTTTTTTAAAGTATATCAGAATAATATTAAGATTTATTATAACAAGTTCTGTACATTTTATGTTATCAAATTGTTAGGGAATTAGTTCTGACTTGGAATTTGAAAGACTGTTCAGAAGTTGGCATTAAGTCTAATCCTTCCAAATGTGTCACTGAGGCGCAGAGACCAGATTACAGACTTCTAAGAACTCCTTAGGAATTTTAACTATAACTGTCTATTGAGCTCTAGTTTTACCAGAACCACATTGCCATAGTCACTTTCTAAAAATAGGGAGGGGGATCTTAATTGCTTTATAGAATTCAAAATCTTTGTTCATTGTGCTTCATATGTCAAAACTCCTGGGTCAAAACTTGGGTTTTGTTATTTTTTGAGGCTAGTACCATTACTTTTAGAAGTTTTGATGAGACTTAATATAGAAAAAAGGGAAGGTATTTGTACACAAATACTTCATCTAGTTTAGGAATCTGTAGCTTTTGGTGTAGGCAATTTGTAGCATTTCCCTTACCAAGTTTGTTTAACACCTCATTGTTAAGGGAAAAACCAGACTGTTTAATTTTTTTTTTTTTCCTTTTTGTGTGTAAATATTTCCCATGAAAATAGAATCTCATCCTGGGTAGCCGACACTGATCCGTTACTTCAGTGGCTTGTCCTTTGAATGTAACATGGATTTTCTAACAGTTAATATTGTAGTGTTTTAAAGCTCAATGAAAACTTGGTTTCTCTCCTAGCCAAGTCTTTAACACACTGGTTAAAGTGTGGCTTGCGCTGTATTGTACCTTTTATGCCATGGGTTGAAATGTTATATTTGTCATACATCTGTGACTTGGAGCAAAACTTCTCTCACATTTTGTCTCCTAATTTTTTATTTTTTTTTTAAATTCTTATCCTTTTACTATGGCCATAGCTTCTTCAGTATTCAGTGTTCATTCAACTAGGATCATAAAACCAAATTCAGTATAGTTTTCCATGTGCAGCTGGTTCCAAACATTGGCAAGTGTTAATATGTATTATTAATTAGTTGCCAAGGGCTGCAGTTGCTAATGATGATAATAAATTCTGAAATATTTTAATGAGAATCAGTAAGAAAATAAACAACAGCTTTTACTTTTAATATCTGTTTTAGCTTTAAGGGGGACTCATTTATCCTGGAGCAGTCTTACTTTGTACAAAATGTTTAACATTCCCTCCCCTTATAGCCACCTGAATGTTTACTTGTGCACACAGCAGAATGTCAGTTTTTTTGTTTTACCACAATTCTTAAGCTGATGCCTTTCTTAAACTCTAAAACCTAATTAAGAAACCCTTAAGAAGGGAATCCTTTGGGTAATTATGGGGGGAGGGTGAGTATCACCAAATTTCTATGAGGCCATGGAATATCTTTCTTTAAAAAAGCAGTAGAGGTAAGATACAGTAATGAATACTTGCATTGTTTGGGTCTCATGACACAGTCATCTGCCTAGAGGGATCAGGATACTGTTAACTTAGTAAAAAACTTAATACTGTGTTTCCAGCATGTGCTGGAAGAATGGTCAAAGACAAGAAAAGTTAAAGACATGGGACCAAATTTGAGATTCCTTTTACATGAAAGGGCCATGTGTCATTGTCATATACAGTGTCCTGTATAGGCAAGTAACTTGAAGGCATTTTATTTTCTTTAAGTTGTGAGGTTTTCCCTCTGTTTTCTTGAAACATTAGCTGTCCTTTATATGAACTGATAGCTAGCTTTGGACAATGTTTGCTGTAAAGCACAATATTTTCCATTTCAAGTTTATATAATCTAATTTGGGATGTTACCACTAATTTTTAAATTAACAGATGACCCTTTCTGTCTTACTTTTCTCCTTAGCAGCCAATAGATGTCACAATAGATGTGCTCTTAGGACAGCCTGGATTGGCTGTGATTTGCAAAACTGATGCATTTATCACTCTTTTCTAAAGAGGCTGATAGTTAATTGGAAATAGCAACCTAAACTTGTTTTTACTTCTGAAAGTTACTGCTGGAGTCCATGCGTATTTTTATATAAAGACATAGGTACATATTTATTTAGTATCTATTTTCAAATATATATATATGACACTAGATATATACTATGCAGTTACTCATCTTAGCATTTTACGTGGGAACTTTGCATTGGTTATTTTAAAAATAATGTATATACTACATTTAAAATGCATAAGCTGGGCAACAGTCTTGGGAAAACTAACTTTGTAAAATACATTTCTGCTAAAATAGCAAAATTTTGTTGCTTTTTTTCGGGTCTGTGCAGTTAAGTTTACTTCAAGAACCTCCGCTTTTAATTTTTATAGATGCCTATGAGTAACTGTTTTATTTAGAAGGTAAAAGTTTAAACCACTGATCTTCATTCATGTGCTTTACAGATTGAATATTTGTTTTGAAATCCAACATAAGAACCAAGTGCTATATTAAAAGTAACACTGAATGGAAGATTTCACTGCTAGAAGCAATCTTACCATTTTAAGTCACTAAGAAACTGAACATTTAAAATGTTTTTTATGGATGTGATTTAGAAACAGTTCTAAAACTGTTCCATTCAGGGCTTATGGCTACATAAGATATAATCTGTCTGTAATGTGTAATAGTTAATTTTGAAAGTTATTTCTAGTAAGGAAATGATAGCTTATAATGATGGAAGTACTAGTAATACAAGACAATTTGATTGCCAAGTTGGGTGGTTTACAATTTTTAAGCTAGTTATTAGAATGATGCTAAAGAATGTTACTTGCAAACACTTCCATTTTCTCAGAGTTGAAAGTAAAGTTAAAAGCCTGGGACATTGTATTTTTAGTAAAGACTTAAGGTAAATTCTATATAACAACAAAAAAAAAAAGCTTCTGTCAGTTTTATTAAAGGTGGTAGTGTTTGTGCTTAAGTAATGATTTCAGGAATTTAATTACAAAAAAAGAACTTTTAAATCTTTATTTTGTAGAATCGACATTGGAGGAGGCTGGACAAAATGCAAAAGTTCTCAGGAGCAGGACATGTATCATCAACTATAAGAAACACATAAAGCTGTCTAATGTGATTGAGAAGAAAAATCCACGCAGATGTGCCACTTTGGCAGCTAATAAGATTAAGATAATGAGTGATACAAAGGAAGAATTATCAAGCTCAGAAAGTGCTTACACAGTAAAAAAGAACAAAAGGCAGCTTCATGGCAATATGTCTGCAGCATCCAGGAAGAAACTGATCAGCAGTTTGGAGATAGATACTTGCTTAAAGTCTGAAAATGAGGGAGAACAGCTCTCTGGCAGAAAAAAGCTGCCCTGCCCCGAATCATCTGCTCCTAAAAGAAAATACATCAGTGAGTCTGAGAATGAAAAAACAGAATCCGAGGTAGAGATAAAAGTGACTCAGAAGCAGAATGACAGTAACCACAAGCAGGCACACAAAACAGTCTGTGCTGAAGCTCTTAAGAATTTTGAATACGACTCTTCAGAGGAGAATTCCACAAATCACAACATGGAAAATGGGGGGAACTCAGGAAGTTCTAGTCAGTCAGTTTCAGCCCACAAGCATTGTATGAGCAGCTCTGAAGAGGAGAGAGATTCTGACTTAGCTAAGCATGAAACTAATAATACCAGAGAGGTATCAAGTAAAAAATCTAGAGCTTCTTTCAAAAGATCAAAAATATTGGATGAATTAAATGAAACAGCAGAATCTGAAACAGGGGGAAAGAAAGATGAAAAAAACTCAGGATCAGAGAATGTGGAAGCACCTGGGACTGCAGGAAGTTCAAAAGCCACTTTCAACTGTTTTTCTGATTCAGACTCTGGAACTGACAACAGTATCTCTAGTGACGCCACAGGAACAAGAAAGAGGAAAAGGAAATCGGAAACCATTAGAAAAGAAATTACCAATTCCAACTCACTTGCACCTTCCAAAAGACCCCAGCGAAGGAAACGTCGGAAACCTAACAAGGAAAATGACTCTGAAGATTTGGATTACACCAAATACAGAAGAGCAAATCGGCGTTCTAAGATCAGAACTCGGAACTGCGGCAGACGGACTGTGAGATACGACAATTGCGACGATGACGATGAGAGAGGTTTAGATGATGTAGATTGTGAAACATAACCTTAAAAGGAAAAGCCAGCCCACTTTTTTTTTTTTTTTTTTTAATGGTAATAGCACTAGAACTCATGACGGATGCTGGCTCTTCTTTGTCCTACATTTCAGGGAATATATTTATATTTTTCTATGAAAAAGTTATGAATGTGATTAGATGATGACTTTCTCCTTTTCATATTTTGACTTGCACTTGCCTGCCCATGTAGCAGCATTTAGCACAGATGCCAAAATGTGCCTCATTATAGGGGCAATTTTTTGTCTTTACTGGTATTTTATTACATATAGCAAGAGTTAAAAAAATGTTAAAACACTGCGCAACAGGTTAATAGCAGTATGTTGAGTATTATTGTTATGGGTGCTGCAATGGAATACTACCTAGGTCATACAACATTCAAGAACAGATTTCAAACATCTCTAATGCTGTGTAAAATGATATACAATAGTAACAGGCTTATAAATTATACTGTACACTATAGAAATCTGGCAGATGCTAGCATTGCATCAAATAAGTAATGAATGGCCACTAGGCTAATAACTCTACAGCTTGTATGAGTACAGAGTTAAATGTTCCGTACTTCCATTGTTGATAACATGCAACTAGGACCAGTTACCAGTCAAAAAAGCATATTTGCCAATTAAAAGGGCATATTGGTGCTGGTGAAAACAGGATTTATGCAGACAGGTAGTACTATCATCATTAATGTGACTTCTATACTGTAAACTTAAGAATATGAAATGCAGGTGAACTTTTGGGCCTAAGGGGTTTTGTGTGTTTTCTTTATAAAATAGAAAAACAAACAAAACACTTGTTCTGTTTTCTTTATGCGTGAAAAGCTTAAGGTGCAGGATTTTTACATTCCAGACCTTTTTGCTACATTTCTGTTGTTCTTCCATATTTAAACTTTTAAGTGCTTTAATGTTAGACTTCACATTGATTAAACCTTACCACTTTCTGATTATTGCAGTACATCTCCTATTTTTTAAATGTTTGAGGTGGCTGTTTTTGACAAGAAATAATCCTCATGTAGAAGATAGGAGAAAATTTCTCCAGGGAAAAGTGTGTAAATTCTTGGTCGGCCATGTGGCAACTACAAGAACACTTAGGCCATCTAAACTCTGACCTACCATTAATGCCTTCAGTCCAACACCAGCCACTTAGTTATCTTCATTTCTTCCCCACTCTTCACTCTAGATTTCCTCCCTCTGCTCTGCCTGGTTCACTTTCTCACTCTTAGGAAGACTTGGTGTTTCCTGATTTCATCATTCAGTAAGAGATATGTTAGAATACTGTATGTATCCTAACCCAGCTAATTTTAACTGAAATATCAAGTTTGTGAATTCGTTTTCCAGCAGACTGGTCTGGTAGTAGCATCTGGAAGGCTTGGGGGTTTTTGGTGGTGAAGTTAGTGCATAATTGCAGTCACTGATGCCAGAACCGGTTGCAGACATGGCAGTGAGTTACTGGAAGAGGGAGTCTCGCGTGCTGATCAGCAAGAAACACTTCTCCAGCATCACTGACATTATGTGCATTATGTGCCAAAAGGTGTATTTACCACCATGACATTTTGGTATCTGGAATGTTACCTCAGTATAGAGAAATCTTTTTTTTCCCTACCTTTTAAAACTTCAATATGAAGTTCAAAAATAACCTAGTTTGTATCATTCTTGCCCCAGGAATTGTCTTTATTTAGAGTGCAGTCCTTAATATGATTCAACACAATTTTTTACATTCAAGATAACATGTTTATCTGAATTCTTTAAGTTGGTTTCTAAAATATGAACACAGTTGTGTTTAATGATGAAACTTTGAGGTGGCTTTGTGTATCATACCTTTGAGGGGCAATTTTGTTAAAAGAGAGTAAGTCAACTGCTATTTTTATATTATCCATAGACAGTATCCATAGTCAGAATGAATTGTTCAGCAGCTGCCTATGATCCAATGGAATGATAACCTTCCAGTGTAGGAATAAATACTGGTATACTAGTTCTTAAGTGAACATCAGAGTTTTTGGTAATTTTCAAGTTTAACTAAAATTGAGCTGTAGGTTTGTATTTCTCATTCAGGCTTAGATTAAAAAATACAGTTTTCTTTCCCACCCTTACTGAGATGTTGTATTCTCTGTCTTCCTGCACTCATGCACTACATGTTCATGGTGATCCCCGAGAGCTGGGAGAAGGTTCTGGTCTCTGTATTTATGTGTAAGAGGAAATTGCTGGCCTGGGGACACTTATATTGTATAAGCAAAGAAAATGCTGTTTTGTATTTCCTAATTTTATACATACAGACAGGTTCCAAAGAGCCATTAGGAGGGGAAATTCTTAAACTGGAAAGGGACTTTTTCACTCTTTCATCCTCGAAGAGTTAGAATTTATTTATTTATTTATTTATTTATTTCACTGAGCATGCTTACCTTATCAGAACTGGCTCTTTTAAACCTTGCAGAAAGCAGTTATTTCATCTGCCTGGTAAATTTAATCTGTCACCGTTCTTTATTTGGTCTAGCTGTACTCAGGGAAGCAAAGTGATTTAGTAGACCTGTAAAAATAGTATCTTTATTTAAAGCTGCTTAATGCACTGCAGGGGTAAGCTTTGCTTTTTCCTGGGGGGGAAGGGGCGCGGGGTGGAGGAGGGGGTGTTTCTGTTTGTTCTAAAGCAGGACCTGGAACTGGAGAAGTGAACAAGCGGATGGGCAGCAGGGACAGAGAGAAATACTCTTTATTAAGTGCAGGACAGAGGTGTAGAAGAATCAAATTCTTCACTATTAAAGACTTTTACGATGTACCTGTAGAAGTGGATCAAAGTAAAGCTATACCTGAAACCGTAACCTCCCTGTACGCTTATTTGCACACCTGCGCTGCCTTTCCCCTTCCTCTCCCCCCCACACCACCTCCCGGTGTCCCCCGACCCCACGCACGCCCTGCCCCGGGGCCGCAGCCCCGCCTCGGTCTTCGGTCGCTACCCCGCAGCCCTTCTGTGGGGTAGAGAAGCCCACGGGAATCCCGCGGGGTGTGAAGGGAGCGGGGCTGCCCCCTCCTCCACGCTGGGGGCCCTCACCTTCCCCGTTCTTCCCTCCCTTCGCCTCAGCCTCCTACAGCGGAACCTCCGCTGCCACCCTCGGGGGTTGGTACGGCGGCGGAGGGCAAGAGGAGGGCGGCTGGGGAGTTCGCTGCCCTCCCGCTTCTGGGCCGGAGCTCGGAAGCCGCCGGTTCGGGCAGCCCGGGTGCGGTAGCGGTTCCCGGGGAGGTCTCCGGCGGCGCTCTCTATGGTCTGCGGAACCAGAGCGTCCCCGGGCGGAGCGGAACTGGGCGGTGGCGGCGGCGGCCATACAGAGCGGCCGGGCGGGGCGAGCGGAGGAGATGGCGACTTTCTTCGGGGAGGTGGTGGTGGCGCCGTCCCGAGCCGGCGTGGACGACGAGGAGGAGGCCCGGGATGAGACACCCGAAGACCGGGAGATTCGCAGGGAGTTGGAGAAGAAAAGGTAGTGGCCCCGTGGGGCATCTCGGCTGCTCTCCTCCGCGCCGTGGCGCGGCCGTCCCCTCCGCCACCGGATTCCCCAAGGGGGCCTGGTCCGGGGCTGGGCCCGAGCGTGAGTAGGGACAGGGGTAGCTCCACTTCCCTCCGCATCTTTTGCCAGGGAGATCGACGTCCTCTGGACCTGGAAGTCTGCCGAAAGCTCTGCCGACGAGCAGCTTGTGTGCTCCAAACTGATCGTAGCGATAGGACATAACGCCGCAGGTAGGTGTGAGAACTTCCAAAAAAACGCCTGAAAATAACATTGCGGTGCTGGGTTGTCCTTGGATAAATTTTGAGAAAGCGAAGGGTTAAAAGAAAACAAGTCTACCGGGACACTCGGTTTGCTGTCGCCTGTTTTTAGCGCTGATCTCAGCTGTAAAATGGCCCTTGAGAGCGTCTAGCTCTTCGTTTAGGAAGTAAGTGGAGCTTTAACGCAGAGGCAGCTGAGCTGCCCAGAAAAAGCCGAAGGTACTCTGTACATTAAAAAATAGATTTTGTTACAGCTGCTTATTCCTCTTAGCACGATATTGGTGAAATGATATATTTTTAGTTGAAGGGCAGAAGCAAACTAAACTATGGTTTAGATTTTAGTTGGAATGACATTGCCCTTTCCCTTGCCTGACTTTAGTTTGATAGACTGGCCTAGATTATTTCTTAATTGGCAAAAGTCTCCTTCTAATAACATCAGATTGCTCAGTGTAGTCAGTGTTTTGAAATAGGGATCTGTCAAAGATGTAAAATTACGGGCCTGAAAGCTGTAGTTTCCTTATTTTTAAATGAACAGTGTTTTTATTCTTTTACTGATTTTTTATTTATTTCATCAGTTAGTCCTTTCACATTTTAATTCTCCACTTGTTCAACATGCCCTTATTGGAGGTGTTTATTTATTCCTAAAGGCCTAAAGTCTTGATACACCCTCTCCTCTTCCCCCACACACAGTGTCCAGGCCCTTGCATAGCACTTTCTCTGTACATTTAGGTCACATCTAGATGACATCTAGATTACATCAAAGTTAAATCTGCTACCCTACTTCTTCTTTGTTAATTTTTTTAATAGAGAAATAGTTACAGGTATTTTAGATGTGATTTCTGTTTAACAAGAGCTTTTGGCAGTAATTTGATCAGTGAACATTTGATTCAGAATCCCTTTGCCACTAAGTTATACATAGTCTCATCTTAACCTCCTACAGCCAGTATTATTAATAGTATTATTTATATTAGTATATACTACATAATAGTATTATAATAGTAGCATTATTAGTAGTAGTTAATAGTTCTGCCTTGCTCGTTCAGTGATGTAGTTTTAGAAATCTGTTATATCTGGTGTGTCAAGAAGTATCAGAGACATAATATTTATACCCTTAGTGTATACTAAGGGAATTAAAGTTGACTGTGATCATATAACTCATAATAGTACATGTTAGGGATGGCTATATGTAAAACTCCTGTTTATCATGTAAGTCTTGACATGCTGAGGTTATGCATTCTTTGCCTTTGCTAGATTAGGTCAATAAATATATGTTGATAAAAAGTTATTCCATTTTTTTAACTTGAAATTTCAAAGGAATAACCTAAGATCGGCTATTTATTTTTAGAACAGCGATTTTGTTCTTTATAAATTAACAGTATTTTTTTGTTTTTGTTTTTTTACAGCTTTCCTGTCTTCTTTTATTCTGGATTCTGTATGTTGGGAGGTAGTTGGAGTTGTGAAGTTGTGGAACGAATGGTGTCGAACAACCAGTACAACAAACATCCTCCTGACAGATTCTTTCTGTTTGTTCTACAGATTAATATCAGATCCAACAGTAAGTGGCTTTTGCCTGAATTCTTCTGTGTTTTAGCTTTCTGAAAAAGAGGGCAACCTTCATCTACCCCCTACTCTGCCTAGGCAATAAGGCATGAATTCTGGGTAAATCTCATAAAAAATATGAAGGGTCATTATGCTTACTTAAACTGATTGAAGTTCTGGCACGTTGAGTTCAGCGTGAAGAAGACGTATGACAGTGTGAATTCCTCAGCTCCATTGTGAATAAAAAATTCTCATTGCAATAAAATTGAAGAAGCCCAAGAAAACCAAACGAGTTTTTCACTGCAGACACATCATCTTCATGTTGATTGCAAGCTGTTGTGCTCTTTGAACCACTTGGTTATGCAACTTTTTTCTTTCTTGTTTTTTTTTTTTTTAAGGTTTTGTTGTGCCAGTGTAGTTGTTACGTTGCAGAGGATCAACAGTTCCAGTGGCTTGAAAAGGTAAAACTGGCAGGGCAGCAAATTGGGCAATAAAATCTTTGGGGTGGGGATCTTCAACTTAAATTGAGTCCTCCTCTCTCATATTCTAAACATGACAGTTTTGCCATAACTGTTTTCCCTGTGGCTTTCTTAAATTTTCAACAAATGAGCAAAATTATTCTCTGCAGATCATGTGAAATTCCTTTCTAGATGCTTCTGGTTGTATCTGCTGTAACTTACCAACTTTGTGCATTTCATTCTTTTGGACAGTTTCAATTCTGTTGCCCTCAACCACTTCCCAAACATTTTTTCTTGTTCGGCTTAAATTTTCTCTGGCTTCTTTCAGCTGCATTTCAGGTGTGGGAGAATCCTTCCTTAAAAATTAATAACGTAACTGCATTTGCACAGCTGCAAAAGGATCACCAGACAAACATGTTATGAAACTCAGGATGGATGGTATCTTTCCTAATGGATGTGTTCTGTTCCTTTCACAAAGAGGAGCTCTAAAGGAAGGTGCCTCCAGAGCAGTTTTTGTCCCATTTGTGTATGCTAAGTGCATTACCCCAGCATCATTCAGGTACACTGCTGGGTTGTTCAGGTCCCTCCAAATATGTTGATTTTAATATGACAAAGGCAGAGGGGTAGGCTCTGGCCATTGATTATTATTATGGATTTGGGTCACTGCTTAGCCTTAAGGGAAGCATGGCTTATTTGTTCCTGTTGTCCGTCTGCTAACCAGCCTTCTTTTAGATCTGCTCAGCCTAGGGGCCAGCTGGGCCAGCCAGCACATGAGAGGGATTACTTTGTTGCAAGGGAGAAGGGTAGGAGCATCTCACTGTGGGGGAGAGAGCAGAGAAATTAGGGGAAGGATAGAAAACTGGGGAAACTTCACTGAATGATACAGACATTTCAGACCTAAGTTTGTGGAAAAGTAGCCTTTTGTGGTTCCTTGGCTTGCAGAAACATTTAATTTGCTTTGGTAGGGGGATAATGGTTCACTTCAAAGTTTAGAAGCCCTAAAACCTAAATCATTGTGGCTTTGCCATATTAGATGCATTCTTGCACTTCATTTAAACTGGGATTACAAAACAAAGATGACTGTGATTTTGCTGTCTTCTCCGTTTGTGTTTTTCCAGCTGTTTGCATATTGTTTCAAATTGTTTCAAATATGGGTGCTTATGAACAGTAGGACCGTGGAGTTTTACCAAGTCAGTGGTCCTGAGTATTCTTAGACTCCGTGGTTATGGGTATTCTCAAATGAACAGCAGAAATGTGCTGGTAATTTACTTCTAGTGAGTTGCAGACCTCTTCTGCACACTTCATAAATTGACTCACTGAGCATCTTCACAGTCTCCAGGAGTCACATTTTCTCTTCTGTATGTGTTTTCTCAGTTAGTGATCACTGACAAAATGAAAACATGCAGACTAAAGTTTCACAAAAATGCACACCAGCCAGTGCTTCCAACAAAGTAAATACATGGTAAATTGAAAGTATGTGTGCTTCTGAAAAGTTATGTCAGTTTTATATTACAGTGGTAACATGCTGATCTGAGGGAACAGTCAGCTTCCCTTGTGTGATTGGTACCATATTTAGAAACAGGTTAGTTTTTGTAATGTTTACCAAAATCCCTATATTCTTACTGGTTATAAAACTGGAGAGAACACTGTACAGGGAAGGTACAGGCTTATCATGCTTCTCATTTCAATGTACATCCTTTAAAAACAGTGGATCACTGTTCAGGATGTTGGTGTTTTCTTACAGAAGGCAATGGATCCAGAAGTATATTTTGTAAAATGTTTTTGAAACTCTATTCTTTGAATTTGAGGAAAACTGTGGAAAAATTTAGGTTCCATCTCTCAATACTCAATTGAACTTGAATATGATTAAAGAAAATCTTAACATTTAATGTGAAGACTGTTTAAATACTGTGTAGCATCTGGGGAGAATGATTTCAATTTCAAATGTATTACAGATGTGCAGGCTGCCTTCCTGTCTTAACCAGCCTGGTTTTATTTGGAGTCCTTTTTCTTTCCACAGTCACCATTAGTAAAAATAGTAAGTCTGAAGGTGAATAGAAAGTGCTGACAACCTAAAGCCTCTTGAGAAAATCAACAGAGTAAATCTGTTAGCTGCTCTATTGATTTTTTTTTTATCTCCATCCCAAGAGCAATGCATGAGAAATACCTACCTGAAGGCTGTGATTCAAATTTCAATCCCACAAACCTGGATTAAATTGCAGTTTGCCATCTGCACCAAAACTGAATTAATTCAATTAATATCTTTGTGTTTTTACAGTGTTACTGTGAGAAGATAAATTTTGTTTATGTATTTACATTTTTGTTCAGGTTTTTGGCTGCATGCGGAGGGAGGGCCTGCAAGTAACCATTCTTTCAACGTGTCCTGTAGCTGATTATAAAACTCAGGAATCCACTTTAACACTTCCATCTCCGTTTCTGAAAGCCTTGAAGACAAAAGAATTCAAAGAGCAGATCTGCTGCCCACTGCTGGAACAACCTAACATTGTTCGAGATCTTCCTGCTGCTGGTATTTTGCAATTCCAGTTATTTACAGTGCTGCTGGTGGCAACACAAAAAGGGAATTTTTGCTTAACTCTGTGAACTGGTTAAGAAGGTAGCTTGGAAGATTAATTCCTAGCCGTTTGACATTTAATATGTTGCCTTGTAAAATAAGGACAAATTCCAAAACCACCCACAAATCCTTTTACTTCTTACGAGGGGGACCTAAGTACTAGCAGATTCTTCAGTATAACCTCACAAAGTTTGTTGTGTGTATTGGGTTCTTTGAGCATTTTGTGACCTCAAGTAAAAGATAGATTCAGATTTATTATGTAATGTAATAGAAAGTGGAGGCTTTTCATTATAGAATATTGAATAAGTGGAAAAACTTGTCTAGCATAAGAAAAAGGTGGATTAATTTTCTATTAAGTTTTCTTGTTTGCACTTTGTGTTAAGCTTTTATGTTTGGTTGGTTTTAGGGGTTTTATTTTGTATTTTTTTTTTCTCCAGAAGCTCATATTATTTTTGCTTACCAGTAATATACAGGTCCCAGTTAGGGTATTTGCCAGGAAGAAATACCAACTACATTTTACTAATTTTTTGTGGTTTATTTTCTTGTGCACCTGAGGAATGATGGATGATGGTCTAGCAGTCAGCATCCTAAGTAGTTAATTCATAAACTGTTATGCTTTTGTAGTTCTGGCCAGAACAAATGTGATTTTATACACAGACCTGGGATCCCTTCTCTCCCGAATGTAACACACAATTTCTTTTGGTTTTTAGTTTTGAGTTACTGTCAAGTGTGGCACATTCCTGCTGTGCTGTATCAGTGTTACACTGATGTCATCAAACTGGACACAGTTACAGTTGAAGCCTTCAAGCCTCTGCTTTCTTCTAAAACCCTGAAAAGTTTAGTCAAGGTAAAAATTCATATTTAAAAATTAGTTTATTCTGGTCCATCTTTCATCTCTTGCATTCTGCTGTTGATTAGACACTATTGATTCCACCTGAAAAGGGTGATGTGTGTAATTTACAGAAGGATGCAGCCAGAAGTGATTGCTGGTGTAGTATCTGCTGTAACATCTGTTCATAAGTTGCTTTAAAATTGTGAATCCATAGCTTTTTGCAAAAATTCGTTTTGACTTTTCAAGGTCTTGTAGTGGTACTGGTTCATCAGGAAGTGATTTCTTGTGATTGGTTAAGCTAGAGTTTCCTGTGGAGGTGTCTTGTGTTAAAACCATTAAGTATATTTACCTTTTTCTTACATTAATATGCAAGATGTCTGCGTTCTAGGTCTGTACAAGACCCACCTGTCTTGCACCAGATGTGAAAGCTTGTTAAGAAGTCCATCTTGACCTATAATTTCTTTCTGGAATTAGAAGACTGAATTTTTAAAGATGATTCTTAATAGTTTTGCATTAATTAAGCAGCTGAGAAATGATGGCATTATAGCTACTACAGTGTATGTTTTCTTCTTTCTGAAATGTTTTTAATTGAAGTAACTTTGTTCAAAACACTCCATTTTTTGCCAGCTGAACTTACATTTAAATGACAGGAGAGGTTTGTGTGCACTGAACTATTTATTTTAGGTTTAAATGTTACAAGTTAGTTTTCATTACAGCTTACAGTGGTCTACTAGGTAAATCTAACAGACTAGTACTTAAGCATTTATTTTTTGAAGGAAAACAACAGCAAAGATGCAGGCTCTTCCTCTCATATACAGGTGAAGAGGAATGTAGATTAACAAATCCCATTTTATGGTTGAACTGCAGATTCTTTTGGAGGCTTCAGCAGGTCTCTGGATACATCTGTTCAGAAGGCCTGAGTTTTGTTCACAGTTAACATTTTAATCAAACTATTCAGAGTAATAAAAATTGGAATATAGGACAGTGAGACTGTGCTTTGTTTTTTTTTTTGTTGCCAGCAATGTAACTGTTTATCATCTCTTCCTCTCCCTAGGATGCATCTGAAAGCACAAAGATTTTGAAGAAACTACTGACAACCAATGAAATTCACAATAATATCTATATCTAGAGAGAACATTTTTGACACAGACTGCACAGTTTCTTCCACAGAGGACATTTTGGAATTGTAATTGTTTCCTTAAAAGTGGAATAAATTCCCGTAGATTTTTACTTCTGCACTCATTTTTGTTACTTTCAGATTTGTCACCACAAAGACATAGGTTTCTTCTGCATGGCTTGAGATACTTTCTTCTGAAGTGATTTTAGGAGATATCTTGAATTATGGAAACCAAGTTCATTTTCTCCTCCTGAAGGGATTAGCTTATCTGAATTTATACCTTTTATATGTAAAAGAGGAGATGCATTTAAGTACTTATGTCTTGTTTCTAATGAGAACATCTATTTTTACTTTATTTCTCAGACACAGAAGATTTCCTAAAATTCAGTCCTCTTTAAGGATTTGTCTGTGATGAATACACTACATCTTTTTGCATACATAATACATATAAATTTTTGTGTGTATGTAGGAATGATACATATATATATATATATGTATACATGCTCATACATCTTTTTGCATACATAATACATGTAAATTTTTGTGTGTATGTAGGAATGAAACATATATATGTATACATGCTCATACATTTGTTACATATATGTGGATACAACATACATAAGTATGGTCAGTACCTTCAAAAGATTTACTAGTGGAAAGTGAGCTTGCTTTACGACTTAGTGGGAAGCAGGAACGTGGGAGCTGGTGTGAACTCCATGGAAGGGCCGTGACTTGGATTCACTGAGTAGATCATCACAGGTGTTTGGGATGCTGCTTCCTGCAGATGTGGGAGGAGGAGAGGTGTATCCTCACTCCTGTGCTGCAGCTCCCCTTGGCACTGCCCTGCTGAGAGTTCCCCTTTCTTGCTGCTTTCAGCCACGGAGTGATCAGGCGGCAGAGAGGCGCGGTAGCGTTCCCTGCTGCCAGATTTCTGACAGCGGTGGGGACACCTCCCAGTGAAACGGAGTGGTAGGTGTAGGGTTTGCAAGCCTCTTCAGCAGGATTTGCCAAGGCAAACTGGTTTAATCTTTCCACTTTAAAACTCTGAACTGCTGGCAGCAGTAGGAATAGCGGAAGGTCTCTTACGCAGAGGCTGAGTTGTAGAGATCTTTAAATCACATACAGTTTATCCTTTTGGAACAGAAGGCTTACAGGTTCCAAGTTTTGAGTTTAACTTTGACTTAACACTGGATGCCCAGTAGATCTTTTTGAACAGTGTGTTCTTGTAACAGAACTGCCATCCCTTCAGATTTGCAAGTGGTTGGCTAAGTCAACATTTGCTGAAACAAGTAACTCCTGGCTTCAGCAGGCCCTCTGCAACTTCTGATTCTGCACTTGCTCTGTGTCAGATTCCACAGGAGAAGAATATTCTTGATGTGGATATCAAGTTGTGTATCAGTCAAGACATTGATTTAAACTTCTGTTAATATAATTACAGATGAGCAAGCAACTGTTAAAGTAGGTGGTACTGTATTTTGGAACAAACTTTGAATCATGAAGACATGGTTCTGTCTGGGTTTGTTTTTTGGTTGTTTTTGTTGTTGTTTTGTTTTATTATTATTTTTTATTTCTGTTCAACACTTTAATTAAAACCTGTTTGTATGTGTGACCTGAGCTGGAGAGAGTTCCTCTCTGAGAACGAGTTGGCTGTGCCATTTTCTTACTTGCATACTGAACATGTTTGGTTCATGATAAATAAAGTACATAACAAGAAATAACTTTAATAATAAATATGGAGGTGCTTGTAAGAACTCTAAATATGCTTCTAGTATTGGTTTTATTGCTTATGGAGTTTGGAATGTTTCAAAACAGTTTTCTGTTAAGTATAATTCAATTTTTACTACCTGGTTTTATGCTGAGGTGTGATACGCTGTGTCATAAATACCTTAAATAAAAGTGCTAAACAAAACACAGTAGTGATTTGGGAGAAGTTAAGAGTGAAAACTGATGTACTGGTAGGATGCTGCCAAGGTCAATCACTCTTGCTTCAAAGGGTATGGTAGCTCTCCATAGCTAGAAATGTTTACTTAGGATATGTTTTGGATTTTTTTCTGTTGGTAGTGGTTTTCTATCAAGGTAGTGGTTTCACTCTGTGCATACAGGAATATTTCTGTGATCCACAGCACAGATTAGGTCAGTCTTGCTGCAGTAGTAGTTCTCTCTGATATGAAACTATAGGTCAGGGAATGTGCATACACAGTACAGTCAGTAAGGTTGCTCTTCATCAGTGTCATCATCAGCATAGCACTTACCCTGGCAGGTTTGAGGGAGCGTGATACAATTTGCCAGGCCTCCCCATGCCTATATTTCAACCATATCCCCCAATACCACAAAGGTTCCAACCATTTATCTTGCTGAGTTGCAGTGACTGTTTCACAATCGTGGATAACTTGTGCAGTAGCATCCAGAGTTGAGTCCACCCCTCAGTCACGAGCCCATCGCTATGTTACATCCCTTCCTTGATGACCTGAGGTGTCATGGGCCCACCTAGCTAAAAATAGTTCACTTTTATGTTCCAGATCTATTTGGAACACTTGAGCAACCTCATCTGCTCTTTGGTTGTTTTGCTGTTCCTCATCAGCTCATCTACGTGACACACCTTTACACTGAATTTCTCTAACAGAGAGCATCAGTGTCCTGCCACAGTTTGGCAATGCAGACAGGTTTACCTTTACACTGCCAGTAGTCTGGCTTCTCATGGGGTGACTTGCAGGAAACAGCTCTACAACTTGGAAAGGTATAGAGAGGGGTATGTTTATTCAGCACTGGGGATAATTCCTCCAAAATCCGTGTGCACCAATCTCGCAACCAGGCTTTTGTTACACACACTGAAGTTTTACACATTCGTTAGATTTTGCAATACACCTGTGCATATGCATCACCTACTCCTGCTTTGTATTCAAATTAGTCCCAAGAGGTCATTTGCATAATCTCCTCCCTCCTGTGTTTGCATAGTATCTCCTGGCAGTGGTCGTGAGGGTTGTGGGGATGAAGTAAAAGGAAGCAAAGTTCTTTATGTCAACTTCTCACCTCTTCTTCTCTGGGCATGCCCATTTCTTCAGCCAAACTGATAACATGTTGTTCCTTATCTCAAGGTTGCTATAGTTATCAGCTTAGCACATATATTTCCCTTATAGGGTGATGACTACCTAAACAATTTCTTAGCTTCTATTAGGCAAGCATTCTGTGTTAGCTTCTATCAGGTCAATGTGACCCCTAGCCAATTACTAGCAGGCATTTTATATTAACCCTTACATCAGTGGTAAAACCAGCACTGAGGATCTGACCAGCATGAGCCACAGGGAAAGCAGGTGGTGGAGAAGCACCCCAGGCAAGTCAGGAGATCCAGCTGGTGGGCTCAGCAGTGGTTCCTACACCTGCACCTGCCTTCAGGAGCAGAACTGCTGCTTCTCCTACCTCTTCCACAGTAAGTGCTGTGAAAAAAGATACTTTAATTTAAAATTCCTTCCACCTTTTTCCATAATTGGATGTATGAAGTAGCTCATATTCCTTCCTTCAAACAAGTAGTTCTGGATGCATCAGAACTGACGATGAGTAACTCATAAGAAATGAGTGCTGGCTGAAGATTTTTTCATGTTTGAACATTGCTAAGTTGTTTTTTTCCCTATGCTGAGATAAAGTTGTCTTTGTTTCTAACAGCTGCTGTTTTTTTCTAATACTTGTAGGAGTGTATAAACTTAAAGCTCATTTGTCAAACATGGCAGATGGCTTCAAAAGCTTTACAAGTGCATTCTTGCCTGCATGTCTGATATGTGATTACATAAGATGTGTTTATTTAAGGTATTGAGCTAAATGCAGTAAGAGTAAACTATTAGACTGGAAGAGTCTTCTTTTTGTGTTTTTTCTATTACCGAAGTCATTTGATACCCACTGTTTTTTCAGATAACACTGGGCTGTCTTCTGCTGAACGCTGTTGTCTTCCATACCAAGGACGCATCTTCTTGAATCTGATCAGCTTGATCATGCTGCAGAATATATTTGGTAGGCACACATCTTTCTTTCCTCAAAGGCTCCTACTTTAAGGTGATGTTCCTGAGCTAATTCTTATGTCTGGAATTGTGGTCCTTTAATGTGGCTCCTTAGGTTTTTGCTTGTAACACACTGGTGTCTGTGCAGCTCAGTTCATAGGTATTTGAGTACAGAACTGTACAGATGTAGTTAGAAGACAATGTCCAAGCCTGAAATCTGGATTTTGTGTGAAATTGTTACAAAATCTCCATACTTGGATGCCAAAACCAGCAGTATAGCTGCTATTCTACTCTAATTTCCTTATGGTTATTGTGGTCACATACAGTGAGTGCATTGACTCTCCAGTAATAAAATCCTGATTTTTTTAAAGGTTCCATTGTCTACCTAAAACACTGAAAGATTTGAGTGAGCTAAGAATGGATGTAGGAGAGATTAATGATTTTTTTCAGTGTAATCTTTCCTGTGTATTTCTTTCCTTTAATTATTTTAGATTAAAAGTTTTGACAGCTGCTGCACATAACACCAACCAGCATTAACGGGCACCTCTATCTAGCTGAATGAGATCAGAGCTTTGAGGTAAGACTTCCTTACTTTGTAGAAAACACTGAGGTCCTGTTCATAGATACAGTTTGTGAGGAAAAGCACTTGAGAATCCCCTACAAAAAATACTGTGAGAAACCATTAACTCACAGAGATAAAAATGCAAAGCACTTGTTTGATAACAAGGTATCCGGAGATGTACAGGATACCAACAGTGTCCATGTAGAAGAAAGTTAAAGGTTTAATGGTAGGATATGAGTTCAAGTTTTTCACATTTTGACGTAATTTTATTGCCCTATGTGTAAACATTCCTTGTATGGGATGTTATATAGTTGCCTGTGAAATTTCTCTAAAGTAGAAAATGTTTTGTAAGGATGGTGATGTACCTTGAGAAAGCAGTTTCATAACATAAGCATTTACTGAAAAGTCTGAGTTCTGTCCCTGTGTTTTAATCAGAATATTACAGAGTGCTTTCATATGCTAAACCCACTATGCTTATATTCTTGAATTTTCTTGTATTCTTCTGTTAGGTCAGATTTGGACTTTGATCTCTTTTCATGAAGAGAAATGAAAGCCATTGCTTTTCCATCAGCTCTATAGACTTTAAAGCCAATCTGCTGCTTCACAGGGAATTAGCAAAATGGGGAATGAACATAATAGATTCACAATCATTGTAGGCAATAGTTTGATTGCTGAACAGATGAATAGTGAATGTACAGTCTTGCTTTAAAAAAAGTGCAAACCAGTGGGTAGAAAGGTTATAGATGGAAGGTTGTATGAGAACAGAGGCAGCCAGTATGGAAAAGGTGAGAGCATAGTAGAAAAAAACCTGAGTGCTGATTATCCTATAAAATTGGGGTTTGAGACGGTAGTTGTTAAATAAAAGTAGAGTGTAAGGTAGGTTAGCTATTACCTGCTGGCTCTGAGTAACATTCTTACAGGTCACAAAGAATGCCTTTATGCTGTTCTGCTTAATTTACTTCCAAATTGTATTGAAAAAGACTTTTTTTTATGCAGAGTGAGCACAGTGATCAAGTATAAAATACCATGCCTGGCTATTTCCACCCTGACACCCTGGAGGACACTTGCAACAAACCCTGCAGATGCTGTCAGAAACAAGCAGTTCTTTTGTTCATTACTTAGAAAGTGCTGGCACAAAACTCTTCAACCTGAAACCAGAAATAAGAGTCTCCAATGTAGCTCTAGTTATTTTTCCAAATGGCAGGAAGCAAGCAGATTTGGGATTATAACCTTGTAGTGCCACATGTGAGGAGATGCTCTCCAATAGTGGATTTAGCAGACAAGGCAATTCAGAACCTGCCCTTAAAGTTTTTACTTAGTTCTTCCAGTTCTCTATGAATTTGTGTGAGAGTGTATGTGAGAAGTACTTAGTTTTAACAACTATTGAAATATAGTAGTATTCTATAAACAAAAAAAAATAATCCAATCTGTGGGGGTTTTATAAATACTTATGCCCAGGTGTTGTGTTAAGCATGTTTTCTCTCTTCATGAATGCAGACTTTGTCTCCTACAAGGCTTGTTGCAGAGGTCTTAGGAGTGAAAACTAAGTGTCAATCCTCACAGTTCCTAGCTCACATCCTGTCTGGCAAGTAAAGGCATTCTGGATGGTGCAGATTTGTCTAGAATAATTTTCATTGAAGGATTTGTTAGCTCTAACTGCAATGCTCTGTTTTTTGTCCTACTGGACAATGATCCTATTATTTGCTTTTCTGAGCATCCCAATATAGAGGAGACTGAGAGGTCAAATAATCAAAACCTTAGGCTGGTTTGTTCTGTCGTGCTTATTTGTGGCTTTAGTTTTGGAAACACAAGTTTCTAAGGCTCTATTTTTTCACTGTTTTCTATTAATTTAATAATTTTCTTTAAAAAACTATGGATGCATTTCTCCCAGTCAATGCTGGAGATCAAATGCCATATTGGCTCAGTTCTGAGCTGTTTTTTGACCCTGTTCTGATTCAGGTTCATCTGTCTGATGCTATTCTGCTTCTAGAGGTCAGAGTCCCCTACTTGATGTGGTTACCCTGAGTGTGCTCAAAATTGTGTGTGTTGGAAAACAAAACATTTATGAACAGGATGCCTCACAGCAGATGGGCCCCCTTCACTGAGTGTCATCCCAGCTCCCCTTTTCCATGTGTGCTGTTCCCTTTCCTGATTGTGGATAGTGCCTTGGCAGGGATCACCTGGAAGAATGAAGAAATTTACCAGTTCTTAGGAAGTAAACCAGCAGATGTGATAGCTGAGATCTCAGACCCAAGAGTGGTGCTGTAGGGTACTTCTCAAGGTAGTGGCATCCACTTCAACGCCACGGGACAGAGGCAACCAAGCAGAGCAACTTTTCTCCTTGTAACACTATAGTGAGTGCTTCCCTCAAAGAAGGCACAAAAGTTCCTTTGCTAAGGGAACACTGTGGTCCTCAGAACAGCCCAGTAAAACCACAGGCTGCAGAAGTGTTTCCATGTTGCACACACTGGTGTGAATCATCTGCTTCCTTGCAGCAGGGACCCGAAGTCCCCAGCTGAGTCCCCAGAGCTCTGCACCACGTCAGTGCGTTGGGCAAGAGGTTCCTGTTCATTCATTCATCAACTCACTCAAAACAGGAATAAATACTGAGTCTTACTCAGTAAGCAGGGGTCTTTAACATCACATTTGTTTAGCACGTTCTCATTTAGACTTCCCAGTACTTTATGAACAAAGAAACAGGAACAAAAGGAGTTGTTTGATTTTGTATGCCTCCGTTTTTGCCCTGCACTATGCTTGCAGTGTTCGCTTCAAGTAAGAAGCTAAAATTAAGATCAGTTGGTAAAGTTCTTGGCTTAGTATGGGGTAGAGAAAATAATGCTGTAATGCTCATAGAAATGGCCACTTGTCTGAAAGGAAAGGAGCATGCCTTAACATTTGACATCACTTCTACCTTGGGGGTGCTGCTAAGTGTTTCTGCAGAGCAGCCAGCTGCCACAGCTGTGATGCTGTGTAGCAGGTCTGTAATGTTTTGAAAGTGGCCTTTAATGTTTGAACTTCCAGCAAGGCAGCCTTGTGTTTTCTAGTGTTGACATGTGGTTTCCAGACTTTAAAATCCAATACATGTTATGAAAATGCATGAGTGTTGAATTTAAACCATATTTTAATAATTTGGCCACCTGTACAATATTCTAATAACCTTAAAATAGAGAACTTGAGAGCCTCTGTAAAATTATTTGTAGCAGATGTTAAATCTTTGGTGTATTCCACACATTTACACGCTGAGGGACAGATATTAAACATTACCCTTACAAAAATAACCTGAAACATATTTATTTCAAAGAATTAGAGTGGTTCATAGCAGGAAGTGGATGCAGGAAGCTCAATCCATTGTTGTGGTTTGTTTTAAAGGTGTGTTCAAAATGAGATGAAAAAGTTTCAGTCGTTATTGCAGTTGGACAAAATTATTTGAATGTTTAAAAGATAAAAAGCCTTTAAAAAAAATTATTCCAGGAACTTTCTCAGCTGTTATTTTTCTAGCCCAACTTTCTTTTATATTACTTTTTTGGCACACATCAACTCTCTGACTTTAAAGGTGTAATTATGGGGCACTAAATCCTGTGTCAAACCCATTCTCTGAGGGTTGAAAGATTTCCCTTTGGTCAGAACTTGAGAGCCAGAAATGAAAAATTTGCTGGCAAGAGGCAAATACCCAGTGTGAGTGAGTTTCTTAGTAGTAAAGTGAAGTGGTGCTTTTAAAGATAAAGTCATGGTTGACAAGCAAAGTGTATACAGAGTCCCCATTGATGTAGGTAGCTCCATGTGTGCAGACTCTGAATCATCTTCAGAAACCAAGCCACTTTGAAAATCTCAGGACATTTTGGGTTGTTTCTGTTTGCCTCCTGAGTTTACCTAATAACTATGAGGCCTAGACTTTTTCTCTCTTTCCTTCTTTTCTAGAACTTTCACCATAAAGTCACATGTTTCCAGGACCTAGGACTTTTGGAAAATCAGTAAATGTGTTTCACCCAAGAAGGATGGTGAGCTCCTCCCTACTTTCTCAACTACTGCCTCTTTCTCTGTAGAAAACACCACCTATGGCTTCTTCAGTTTGGAATAAATAATCACTTTATATACTTGCCCCACTCTTTCCTTCTTCAGTTGTCTCTCTTGTCCACCTCCCAGCCTGTGCTAGCACCTTCCTCCTCCCCTTGCATCCTTGAATTTTGGACATTGTCCAGCCCCAGGTGTAGGGGCAAACTCTAGACTGTGTTATTCTGTGTAAAGACTCCCAGCCTTTCCCCTGGTGCTACTGAGCATTTTTGATGCTGATGGTAAGGGCAAATTCTAGGGCAGAAGGAAGGAAAAAAAAAAAAGTGGATGGAGGGCTGTTAAGTGCAAAGACTAAATGCTAGATTGCCAGCAACTGGTAGGGCAGATCCATGGGTTATTGCTGCAGGCTTTCTCAGAGCATCTGCTCTTTCTTTCCCTCGTTATCTGTCATCAGCTGCTGTGAAATGAGATGCTGGCCGGGGCCTCGCTTTGTCCAATTTCAGCTCCTTTGATGTTCCCAATGTTCCCAATGATGGGGAGCCAGAGGAGCACGTGGTGGGCACCAGCTCTGAGCTGGGACCTGAGAAGTGCTGTCCCTGCCTTATTGCAGCCTGTTACTAGCATTTCCCACAGTGGAAAAATGTAGAGTCACAGAAAATATCATGTGACTGTCACCTTGAGATGCTAGTAGGGTTAGGAAAAAGAACCCAAGTTTAGAGAGACCACTGATTGTGGAGGCTTCAGTTTTGTGTATATTTGTCCTAAGACAATTTGGCCATAACTTGGGGAAGAGCAGATCATGCAGAGGTCTAACTCTGTTATCTCACCTGCTTCAAACTCCAGGAACTAATTCAGGAATGAAAAGGCAGGTGCTTGGTCTTGAGCTGTGGTTGACATGTCCTGCTTGAAGACCAGAGTGGAATACTCTAGAGGCTGATTCCTAATTAAAACTAGGAATTTTGCTACATAGTCTAAGTTCACAAAGAAAATAAGAGGATCAGTCAGTGAGCTGTGCTGGCTGGTGTGTTTAGGAATTACTATTGAAAATCTGGCTTAGAGAGTAAAAAGTATGAGTGCCACTGCTGCTGGAGCTCATAAAGATACATCTATTGGCCTTTCCTGCACAGATGTAAAGTCAACCTGGATGTGGCCTTTCTGTTTCTGGAGGAGAGCAGATCATAGGTGTTACGCAGGCAAAGATTTGCAGATGGAGGTGGTACAAACTTTTCCTCTTTTCTCATAAATCAGTGGAAAGCTTTTTCCGTGATTAGAACAAAAATGCATCATCCTGTCAGTTTGTGGTGTGTGAGGTAATAATGAAATATGTGATAACCTCTGCTGCTTTATTCTGAAATAAACTAAAAGTCATCCCAAAGGCTTTTTAATTCCAACTTATAGTGAGTGAAAACATACAAGTGTATATATGGACTTAAATGATCCCTAGATGGCTTTTCTCAGAGTCAACGTAAATGCTGTTGATTTCTCTGTGCTTTGGAATAGTCATCCTTGTGCATAAATCATAAATGAATTCAATAAACACAAAATCACTGCTTTGGTCTTGAATATTACTGAGGACATGAACTGAATATGTTGCAATACACAGGACTGGTGAAACAGTTCCTGAGCTGTCATCGGCAGAAAGGAAAGCTATAAATCCTGCAGAGCTAATGTGGAAAAGCTAATGCCTTTTCTATGGAAAAAGATTTACAAAAATCTGTTCCCTGTATCTTTAAAATCATAAAATTCAGAAATGAAAAATCGGTTAGTACCTCATGAAATTGAGAAAACAGGGGATCTTACTCTTAAAAGATCATAGTAGCGTAATATATATGTACTCCTGTGCTTTACCTCTGCGAATACTGCTTCTGCACAAAATGCTTCTGTCCTGGAAATATTTCAGCAGCTCATTAGCCGTGCAGAAGGCAGCCTCGGTGACTGTCAGGTTGCTGGGTGGACCGTGTGTCAGCTTGTTCAATTATTTCCTCCTTCTTTTACTCTTAGAGTTGAAACTATGAATATTATTTCTGCGTTACTGGCTCAAGCAAAATAACCTTGGAAAAGTGACAGAGAGGGGTCTCTAAAAAGCATGAAAAAAAAAATCTGCTTTCTGGAAAAAAATCCACAGAATCATTATTTGTATGATTCTATGATTTTAATTTGTTTTTCCAGAAAGTGGATTTTTTTCGTAGCTGCTGGTCCATAAGAAGCATGGGGAGAAAATCCTCTTTCACGAAAAAATGTAAAGAGAAAAGGACTTCAGAGATTTTTTTTTAGTTGAAAATTTAAAATTTCTTGTAGGTTATTTGTTTTCAGTGGTTTGGTTTTTTTCCCCTAATCTAGTTCTTTAAATCGAGACAAATTTGGGCTTATTTTTTTTTCGTTTAAAAAACAAAACAAATCAAACAAAAAAACCCAAACCAACACAAACCCCCCCAAAAAACAAAGGGCATGATAGCAGTCCAGACTAAAACGTCTTAAACGGGGGATGGGGGGATGTGTTGGTGGCGCAGCATCTCCGTTGCTCCTCATTTTTCTGTCACGGCGATGAAGAAATCAATCTTAAACTCAGGGAATCTTTGCGCATTCACCCTCCTATACTTTTGTTTCTCCTCCTCCCAACTTACCACCCCCTTACCCTCCCATCTCCCCCCTCCCCGCTTCCGTCGGTTCGCTGCCGGGCGGGACCCCCCCGGGCCGGTACCGGTACCGGGAGGGGTGCTCAGGGTGCGTTTCTCAGCGGGGCCGCTGTGTGGCGCTGTAGCACAGGGCAGCGCGGGTGCCCCGCGGCGCTGCGGCTGCGGGACCGGGGAGCGCCCGGTACCGGGGGGCTGAGCCCGGTTCCGGGACAGCGAGCTCGTACCGAGGCCGGGAGGGGTCGGTGAGGCTCCATCGGCACCGGCTGAGGCTCCTGCGGTGGAGCGGCGGGTCGCCCCGTTTCCCCGAGTTGCCGTCCCTGGTGTCTCCGGGGCTGCGTTTCAGCCGTAGCCGCCGCTGGGGTTCAGACCCGGATAAGGCTTGGGCGGTCCGGAGCTGGGAACTGCTGTCCCCAGAAGTGAATATTTGCACTTTATGTGGCTACTCTCAGGTGATAAAGTGGTGGCAGGTATCTGTAATAAGGGCACAGCCTTTGGGGACTTTTTTCCCCCATTTTCAGGGTTTTAGAGGTCCTCGGGTTTGTCCGTCTGACAAGTAATGGTGGCCATCACCCCGCTGCCTTCCCCACCTCCTGTGCGTGTTTTGCCTCTCCAGCTCCGACAGTACTTTAAAACCTGCTGGTATGTGAACTATTTTAGTTATTTATCAGCACCATCCATCAGCAATTTGCTGTTGTGATTGGCACCGATTTTACAGCACTCTGCTTTTTCTGTGGCCGTGATAACATATATTGTGCCATGTTTTTAGATCCTGGCCGATTTCCCCATATGGTTTCCATATGGGAACATGCTGCTCTTGTTAGCCACCTTCGAAGCAGCCCGTCAGCCAGGTCCCCACTCAGAAACAAATAAATTGTCTGGTGTCTACTGTATTTCCTTTCAGGCCGCACTCTCCACTTTAAACTTGGCAACATTTCAGAACAATCAAAATCCAATCAGCGGCCCTGCTAACTCCATATGTTTTATTTCCAGGCTATGCAAGGCAGAGGAAGATGAAACTATTTTCGGCGTGTAGCAGTGTTTTGGGTGACATGCCACAGCTTGAGCTGCATGCTTTCTGCTGACTGTTAACCCAAAGCCCCGTTCAGTGAAGAGAGGCACTCAGGTTTCATGCAGAAATCTGTGGCTGGCCGAGTGCTGCAGATCAAATTAGTTTTCCTGGAAAGCAGAGCACCTCTAATAGAGAGTGAAATAAATGTAAACTACAATTAGTTCGATGTGTTGGAAATATGCTGGAGTCCTCGGAGCCTGAGTCTTACAATACAAGCAAACTTGACAGGTTACCTTTCTTTAAATGGTGTTTCAAATGCAGTGATTACCCCTGTCACTGGTCTGTTGGCGTGTTCTGTTGGGCTGTGTGCTGGACTCCATCAGTCAGTCTCCTTCTGCTTCTAAAAAGAGTGTAGCCTGCGTCTGGATGTAAAATACCATTTTGGGAGGAATGCATGTGCACAGGCAACAGTAGTCTCTCCAGCAGAGCTGCCTGGCATCCCTCTGGGATCGGGCTTCTTCCTGCAAATTTGAGCTGTGTCTGTTTATTCTGCCCTGATGTGTACTAAAATAGTTGGTAGGTGATGACTGCAGTGCCTGAGCTGTGCTGGCAGGATTGCAGGATTGGCTGGCAGTGATGAGGGACACAGAGCTGAGGAAGCTACTTGCTTAAAAGCAGGCAGGAGGTATGAAGCGGTGTTGGGAATTGTTCTTCCATCTCTGGAGTGCAGATATTAGGAACTCGCTCTCAGAGCAAATTGTTCCTGCTCAGAAAAGTGCTTATGTTATGTTGCTTAGGAGGGAAAAGTAAAGCAAACATGAGTAAGACTTACCTTGCACACAGGAAAACCAGCCCTGATCCCAAAAGCATCACAGTTCTCACTTAGGGGCATACAAGGAGGTGAATGAGAGGGTAGGTTTAGGTTGATAGTAACATGAGTATGTGATTTGCCAGCCATGTAAGTAAAGAGCTGACTTCAGGAGACTGGAAAGCAGCAGCAGTCCAATCTCCTTGCCTGTGGTCCTGCTACATTTCATTCCTCCCTTTCCTGCTGGCTACGTGTTGCAAGTCTGGCATAGCGCAAGCAAAGCCCTGCCTTTTGAGATTTTTCCTGAGAGAGAGTTGTAGCCCATTCTGCAAGCGTACGGCAGAGTGGGGAAAGCTTGCTGCCAAAGTGCAGGAAGCACCAGCAGAGCTGTTGACTGTTAATCCAATATTTAATGTTCAGTGGGTTGCCAGTAGTTATAAAACCGTTCATATGGTTTGATGGTTGTATACAGCTTTCCGTGGTTACTTTACATCTGGCTTCAAGAGTGATGGATTTGACAATACCACTAAGATGTCTGTTAGGAAACACTGTGAGGCCTTAGGAAAGGCAATAAACTAAGATTTGTCATTGTCAGAGAGCTGGCTTGAAGGATGCTTTGAAAAAGCACTCTGCATGACCTTCGAGTGCAGAGCAAAGTCAAGCTTCCAGGCATCAAAGTAATGCCACATGTTGGGAAAAACCCAACATGTATGTGAAGCCTAGAAGATGATAGCCAGCATCAGGCAAATGTGCAGATCAGTGCTAATTAAGTGAGTAGTAATGTTTGAGTAAAAATATCTGACGGACTGTTCATCTGTGGTGTTCAATGATGCAAAATGCCAGTGAGTGTGGGGGAAGCAGCACACACGTAAAGCTTCTGGACCCCCTTCTCTTCCCCAGCCTCTCTGGAAGGAAAACATGGTGCTGCACATGTAGCTCTCCCAATAACATAAAGGGGATGAACACAAGGGTGAAAGGTGTTAGTGATGCCTGAATCACAAAATCATCTCGTTGGAAAGGACCTCTGAGATCATCAAGTACAACCCTTGATCTACTACTGCCATGGTTACCAGACCATGGCACTGAGTGCCACATCCATCTCTTCTTAAAAACCTCCAGGGATGGAGAATCCACCACCTCCCTGGGCAGCCCATTCCAATGCCCGATCACCCTCTCTGTAAAGAATTTTTTCCTAACATCCAACCTAAACCTCCCCTGGCAGAGCTTAAGTCCATGCCCTCTTTTCTTACTGATGGCTGCCTAGGAGAAGAGACCAACCCCCCCCTGGATACCCCCTCCTTTCAGGGAGTTGTAGAGAGTGATAAGGTCTCCCCTGAGCCTCCTCTTCTCCAAACTGAACACCCCCAGCTCCCTCAGCCCTTCCTCACAGGGCTTGTGCTGGGGTCCATTCATGACCTCCTTGCCCTTCTCTGGACCTGCTCCAAACAGCATTCCTGGAGAGTGTGTGCTTGGTGTGAGCTGTGGGCTGTGCCAGTGAAGAGTGTGGCAGTGTTGATTCCTGAGTGTGCTCAAGACCAAAAAAAAGGCTTTGGTCAGATCAACGATGTGGCAGGGTAAAGGAGATAAGGGAGAGAGTGCTTGAGCAGGGGATTTGGAGACTCAGACTGGTAATGCTTTGGGTTCAAATAAAAAAACCAGAAGGGCTTTGGGGTGACAAAAAAGGCAAGATTAGTGCTTACATCTGCTTTTCCTAATAACTTTTTTTTTTTTCCTTTGGAAGCAGAAATGTTCTTCGTATGGTGTACAGAGCACAGACAATTTTTACCAGGTTAACCTTTACCTTTTAAGTGTGAATGTTTATGTGACAAATGAGTGGAGGGCAAAGCCAACTTTGTGCTTTTGAAGGAGGACAGATGTCCAGAGAAGTCTGGGACACATTAACACCAGGGGACTCAGGTATGTCAGTACTAGGCAGCAGTACCCTGGGCCTGATCTACAGGAACTCAGAAACAAACAAAGGATTTTTTTATTTTGTAAATCTCCTTTATCTCATTTTGTTAACAGGCTTGTTCACCTCCTGTGTTCAATAAGCCTTTTCAAGCTTTTTTTTTTTTCCTGCACCTTTTGAGTATTTCCAATCTTTTCTAAACCCCAGCTTACGTCCTCTCTTTGTGAGATGTTTTCTGTTCCTTCCTCATTACTGCTGTTATTTGTTTTTCACAATTGCTTTGCAAGCAGTTCCTTCCTTTCAGTTTTCTTGGTTTATTTGCACATCCCAGCTTGTTTTTGTTTCTCTAAGGAAAAAAATGCAGAGGCTCACATAAAGCAGGTTACCAAATACAGGGTAGAGTTTCCATCATTATTTTACTTTACAGTAGTTATCTTTGAGGCTGAGAAAACTGTTTTTGTTCAGCCTTGAGAAGAGAGAAGCCTTATGGGAGACCTTATTACAACTTAATACTGCCCAGTACTTAAATGGCAGCTCGAAAGAAGATGGAGAGTCCCTATTTAGAAGGAGTCACATGGACAAGATGAAGGGCAATGGGCACAAGTTACTCCTGGGGAGATTCCCTTTGAACACAAAAGGAAAATCTTCCACTCTGAGGACAGCCAGACATTGGAATGGTCTCCCAGGAAAAGTCTTGGATTCCCTCCCCTTTGGAAAGTTTTCAGTCTCAGCTCAACTGGGTGCTGAGACATGTATAAATAGTAATATTAGAAGGGTTGGACCAGGTGATCCTCAAGGTTCCTTCCAAGCTGACATTCTATGATTCTATCTATGATCTTCAGCATATGCTTAAATTAACCCTTCGAGTCACCTTGTTGATGTGCTTAGGCTTCACCAGTTTCCTGGAGCATCATTACCAGCAGCACCTGGCTGCAAGTCTTTTCCTTGGTCTGTGTGGGGAGGGGGATGTGTCCTCTCTTCTTTTGCATACTTTCCTCTGTAGGATGTCTGCTCTGTTGACCTACAGAGGACAGCTGTTTCCATAGGAGCAGATAGGAACAGGTCATAGGGATTAATGTTTTTAATTGTATTTTAATTTGATTAATTTTTTATATTTTAATCTGGCCAGGGTCAGAGTATTATGTCTTTCCCTCCCATGCCACTCCGGAAACAATGAAAGCAGAAAGAGTCAGATTAATCTAATATAATCCAACAATCTATTTCTCTGACTTTGTTAGCATTTTCATTGTGTTTAAACTAATGAAAAGAACTGATATAAGCCATTTTCAATTCTGAGATGAATTAATTATAATTTTATTATTTGTTGTTAATTCAGTTATAAAGCCTGAAGCTGAACCCAGAAATCAAACAGTGGATTTTGAGATGATTTTTATAGCTGCTTGTATTCCCCTGAGAAAACCATGAAATTAAAATTTCAAGCTTTTATTATCCTCTTTTCCCTAGCAAGATGTGTCTTTCCTGCCTGCACAAGGAGATTTGAATAAACTGAAGGAAACTCTGTGCTGGGAATAGCTGCTCTTGGCCCAGGGTGTGCTGAAGATGAAAAAAGGGCAGGAATCACTAGGAAGCAGGAGGGCAGTGTTGCCACACCATATGAGTTTATTTTAAGTGCTCTGGTATTTTCTGCCTTTCTTTAAACCCTACATCTTGGTAAGTGGTGCTATTTATTGTGGTGGAGCCCAGTGTCGGGGAAGCCACACTGCTGAGCAAAGCCCTGACATTTGGTCCCTGCTCCTCTGCTTTGTTCAGCTTTGGGTCCTTGCTGGGATATTTTCTTTGTGAAATGAAGTCATGGTTTACAGTACACATCCATCAGTCAGTTTTTTCTTTCTGGCAGCACTGGAAAATGGAGCCATATCTTGGGGTTTTTGTCTGTAGTGCAGAATGGTGATTTTACCAACAATTTTGTTCGCACTGGATTTTTGGTTTTACAAATTATGCTTTTGCTGTTAGTGTAAGTGCACTATTTCTTATCATGCTCAGAATTAATTTGGTGAGTTCATTTAAAACAGGTAAAAAAAAGACATAGGACCTATTTAACTTATATGGGTTTGTCTGTGGGTTTCATTTGTGGGTGGGAATAAATAACCTGCTGTTCAGTGGCAACATTTTAATCACACTAAAAATAAAGTATGAATTAAAATAGGCAGCCTTTAGCCTATGTGCAAGCACATAGCTAGGCATGCTTGTGCATACCTATGATGATAAAGCATATTAGGCTGATTTAGAGAATTATTTTGTTATTTTTTTTCTTGCTGCAAAGTGTCAGTTTTGCATTTACATGACCCACATCCTAGAGAAACAGAAAGTCAGTATTTGAAGTTATTTTGCTGTTTCCCTTCAGTATTGTTGAAATTAGTAAGAACTTTGTGTTTGACCCCACACCTTGGGCACCTTGGCACTATCTGTATTTTCCTTTTTCAAATGGGTCTGTGATATAATTGATATTTAACCCATATGTCCCACATATTTAGATGCAGAGCAGAATTTCCATGTAAATGGGATAGTAGTAAAACCTGGGCAATGCTTGCAGCTTATTTTGTGTGCACACTGGGTAGAAAGTGAAAAGTAACAAGCAAACTTTTGGGGGGCCCAGCCCTGTGTCTTGGTGCTTGAGGATGTAAGCCCGGCCCTCACACTGCACAGGCAAACCAGTCCTGCAGCTGATGAGCAGATTTTGTGGTAAGCACAAAGAATGAACTCTGAGTTGAAGTGGCAAAAGGTAATTTTTCAGCACCATCTTTTCCCCCAGGGAGTGCTGTCCTTCAAGGCTTGGCAGGAGTGGTGGCACCTCCAGAGGTTGCCTGAGTTCAGGAGTTCTGGTTGTTGCTTTTCCAGGTGTGGTGAGAACTTTGGAGTGACTGGCCTGGCAGCCACAGGTTGTTAGCAAAGACCTCTGAAGGCTGCAAGAGAATGTAGCTGTCTGGGGAGCTGGAAATTTTATGCACAGGATATATATAGAGAGACTAGAAGTCCATTAAAATGAGAGTGCAGAGGGCAGAGGAGAGAGAGGGAGAGCTCACCATAGCAGTTGGGTTTTCTGGCCAGGACATTTCAAGCCAGACGAAGGTCTAATGGGAAGTGCAGGATCTGCAGCTGAGCTTCAACTTTTGTTGACTGGGCACTTGTGCTGTGTGCACTGGTTTTCCCTGCAGACCCTCAGACAAGATGTTTTTTCTTAATTTTCCCCTGGTTGTGTCCCTCTGCCTTTTACGAACACAGTTCCTTGCTGTGAAGACCCCATGGCTCCCTGCTCCCCTAGGGTCTCTCCATCTTCCCGTCTGCCCTGGCTGCTTTTTGATTTAAGCACAATTTGAATGCTTTGCTGAGCTGGGATCTTGCTGTAGTGGATGTGAGGATGGCATCCACAGAACTGAAGGAGTGACATTTGGAAGAAAGGGTCTAGTTTGAGGTATGGCAGGTGGCACTCCATGTGTGTGTAGCCCTTCCTTATTCTGCACACTGGAGTAAAGCACGAGTTGTGTGTCCTCTTTCTGCAAGGGCCTGGCCAACAACAAATAATGTGAGCATGAGCATGAAGAAGCATGAAGAAGGGCAAGGGAAAGAAAGTGATTGGGGAGTCATCTGTCCTCGGATATAAGGATGTAGCAACTGCACTTACTGTTAATAAACCCAAACTAAGAAAAGGGTGATCAGCTACACAGTTGTTGAACTCTTCCTTCTGACATTGGCAAATGAGTGAAAGGTTTTAGAAAACCAGGGAGAGTTTGCTCAGGTCTTTTGGGCATCTGCAGAAAATGTCTAAGGTTTGGCAGGATTGGCACCCCTGGGAGAAAAGGTAAACCTGGCGATGGACATGTACTTACTGTGCCTCCTCGATGGAAGTGTTTGAAGGGGATCTCTAAGAACACAAATTATGTAACCAGGAGGAAGGCAGCCATGGATGTCCAAGCAGAGTTAATGTGTTTGGTAGCTCATCCTGATGGAGAAGAAGAGCTGAACTCACTCAGAAGGGCTTGGTGTTCAGCACCTTCCTTGTCTCACCAAAACAAGAGAAATCATAACAACAAAATGGTTCTTAACCTATTTTTCCAACCATTTGTTCTTGGTTGTGTTTCTCTGGCTTCTGGTCGTAGCATTTCCTTACACAAGTTAAAATGATCTATGAGCCAGAGCTGCTTTAATAAAAGTTAATAAAAATAATTTTTTTTTTTCTGAAGGATTTTCAGCTGTTAAGACAAATAGACAAACAGCACCAAGGGATCCTAGTAGACCTGTTAGACCTGTATCACACCAAATACATTCAGATATTGTCTCCCGTGGACCTATTTACACCATTGCCGAGTGAGCAGCCTAGACTGAGTGTTCCTGAAAATGTGTTGGGGATGGATGACCACTTTCCCACATCCCCTCAGGGTTGTGGTGGGGCCCCAGAGGAGGCAGCTGGGGGGTTCATGGATGCAGTCCTGGTGCCTGGCAGAGCAGCTGCCTCCGGCACTGCATGGCTGGGTTTGCTGGGGAGGCTGCCAGTGGTGTGCTGGTGGTTGCTGCCTGTGGTTGATGGGTCCCTGGGGAGCTGTGGAATAATTTTAAGAAGCAACTTGTGAAAAGTAACTAAGAAGAAGAAGAAGCCCTGTGTTCACTGAATGAATGAAAGAAATAATGAATGAATGAATGAATGAATAAACGAATGAATGGACAAATAAATGACTGAATGACTGAAAGAAGGGGTTGGGTTGGGGCTGCAGCCACAGGTGTCTGAACCTGAGCTGTGAAAATTCATCCAGTCCCTGCTGTATGGACTGAATACTTTAGCAGTGACCTGTTGGAAAGCTGTGGCCAAGTTGTCTCAGAAATACTATCCCTGAAGTTTCTGGGTGCTAGAGAGACCTGCTAAGGAACTGTTTGTGCTTTTGTAGTCCACACCCACATGGCTGAGAGGGGAGAAGGCAGAACCAAGAGGATGCATGTGGGAGAGGGGATGCTTTTGTCCCCAAGCTTTGTGAGCAGCCACCAGCTTTGAGGATTCTTCCAGGGTGAGAGACAGGCATCCATGTGAAGGACTGGACTCCCAGTTCAAGAAAAGGTTATTGTCAGCTCTCTACCTGTGCTCCAGGACTGGGAAGGCAAACAGTGCAGGCATTGACTTGTGCTCCTTGCACCTTTCTATGATGGAGAGATGCCTGGTAGTGGCTCTGGGGGTGGGAGGGTGTGTAACCCTGCCTACCTAGGGGGATGTGCCAACTCCCAGTGGCATTCCTGGCCACTTTTTTTCCCACCCCCTTCCTTAGTTCCCTATGCTATTCCCAGTTTTTACAGCTGCCCTTTTTGTCTTGCCTTTTTAAGCCCTTCTGCTAAACCTGGGGAATGGGGGTGTGTGCCCCATCTCATCATCTCCATAGCCTAGGCTCTCCCACAGGGCTCTTTAGGGCTTATGGTTTCTCTGATGGTTTTGCTGTATTTTTGTTTGTCTCCTGTTTGGTGTGAGTAGTACTGGGCCTGTGGGCTGGAAAAAAAATGTAATGGTAAGAATGTGGTCCACACTGATGATTATCATTACTTTTTTAGTGTCTAACATACGCTATTTTGAATAGCAGCAATATTTTTGAAAGTGTGTGTCTTAGAGGGGTGGAGAGGTATCTCATTTTAGTGCTGTAAATTTGCCTTTCTGTATAGAGAACGAACAGCAAAACCCTTCACCAGTTTAAATCAGTGCAACTTTTTGGCATCTGTGTCAACTCTTCTTCCACCAGAATTTGTACTACAACCCTAGGAGAACTACAACCCAGCAGCAGAGGACAAACATAGCACGAAGCCTGTATATTGGCACAGCCAATACTGAGGCTGAGCTGAATAGCAGTCCGTGTGTTGTTTTCTTGGCCTCAGCATCTCAACCTAAAATAAACATCAGTCGTGGTTCTTTCTTCACCGAGTTGAAAAGCAGCCTGTAAAAAAACCCAAAACCCAGTGCTTGCCATCCTATATGGCTGTGGCACATGACCTGTGAGTCAGGGACATTACTTCATGGGACAGGGGGCAGTGACAGTAAATCTGCCAGAGATGTGATGAGTGATGGCTTCAAAGGGAGAACAATCTGGTTGCCCCAATCCTGGCATCCAGCAGGCTTGGCCAGCAGGGCCACGGCCACACCAGCCTGTGGCAGCCAAGCACAGCCAGACTGAAGCCAAGTCCCCCAGGCTAGCAGAGGAGGCTGGCAGGGGGATGCTCCACCTTTCAGCTGCAGAGGAGGCAGCCCCAGAGCAGGAGGAGGGTGGGATGTGCTTGGCATGGAGGTGTGGAATGATGCCTTGCATCATTCCCCCAGGAACAAGGGGAAGGAAGGGTGAGGGAGGGTTTGTCAATGCTGCTGTGTGATACTTGGGGTTTTAGCCCCAGCTCAAGGACTGTGCATGGGCGTTCTGCTGCCTCGCTGTTCCCAGTGATTGTGGTGGGACTGGTCACCACTACTCATCTGTTACCAGCCTTTTCTGTGCTGCTAGGTACTTACCAAGTAAATGGACATGACCATAGAGCTTCATCATTCAGATGAAATTCAGGAACAGAAAAAAAAAGAAAGAGGAGAACCTGAAGGATGAAACTAGGAACATAATGTTGTTTTCTGAAAGTGAAGCATCAGCTATAAAATCAGAGGCTGGAGTGGATGGTGCATGAATCACTGTCCCACAGTTCAGTTTGTGCTTTTGAGAGCAGAGGAGCATTTTGTAGTCTACAGATAGATCTTGTCACTCAAGGATTTTAAAAGACCCATGCCTAACCCAGGTGAAGGATGGAGCTATTTCTTTTCATAACTGCCACTCTTCTTGGTTATGTAATCATTTGTTGGGCATTATGAAAACTGCAGTCCTTATTTTTACAATTTATTATTAGGTCAGAAATTAGGGAAAAATTATTTCCTCTTAGGGTGCTGAGATTCTAGAACAGGTAGTACAGGGGAGCTGTGGCTGCCCCCTCCCTGGCAGTGCCCAAGGCCAGGTTGGATGGGGCTGTGAGCAACCTGGTCCTGTGGTAGGTGTCCCTGCCCACGGCAGGGGGGATTGGAAGTAGATGGTCTTTAAGGTTCCTTCCAACCCAAACCATTCTATGATTCTATGATTCTCAGTTCTTCTGAGGTCTGACCTCATCTTATGCTTCCACAGAGTCACAGAAGCATCATAATTTTTTCCCAGCTCTGTCAAAATCAGGCTCCAAAGGGGATACCACCTCAATGTGACAAGGAAAAATGTCATGCTCTCATCCCTCCTTCATTTTAATCATTAATTAACTTCTTTTTTATTTCAGGACATTCAGTATTCACGTATGTGATGGAAAAACAAGAGTTGCAATAAAAGCATAAATGCTCAGGGAGATAACATGCTGCAAACTGGTTGATTATTTGTCACATAAGCAATCTATATTTAGAGAGTTACATAAAAAATATAGTTGCCATAGTGAAAAGTGAGAACACCCACCAGTGTTAGGCAGTCGGGAACAACGAGTTTATATGAAAGCTAAGAGGAGAAACATAAAGAACACCCTTCAGCTTTCTTAACCACTGTTTTACTTGGACCACAAGGTGCACTAAATGTTTCTGAGAACACTTAAAACTTTCTCCAATGTGCTCAAGGATTCAGATCCACGTCTTTCATTGTCACTGGCTGAGTGCACGTATTTACTTGTAGGGCATTTTTAATACAGTGTGATGGAGACATTAAGCTTGAGCCTGTTCTAGTACTCTGAAAATAACTCACCACTTGGGAGGAGAATAAAGGATGTTAATCTCAGCTCCCTGGCTGAAATTCCTAGTAAAGTTTTTACTTCTCTATTCTCAAGAATAGGCACAGTGTTCCTCAAGAAGTAATTCGTATTCAGAGTGTTACTCTGTATATAAAATTTCAGTGCACCCGTGCACAACTAATCCTTAGAAGGAAAATTTACCCTCAAAAATCTAGCCAGCTCTGCAATGCTTAATGTATATGGACTTGAATGATATGCAAAATGTTGAAAGAATTAAGTTAAATGTATTTCAGGGGGAAAAAAACACTAGGAAAACTCTTGGGCAAATCTTTTACAGATGGTAGACAGCTTAATTGCTGTGGTAAACTTGTCTGACATTTTTGGAAAAATCTGGGTGCTTCAGTAATCCGTAGAACCCAGTGGGCCCAGGTTTAAATGAAATTGAAACAAAGACACACACGTCTTCATCTTAGCTGGGTTGATAGAGTTTCACTCTGGGTTTTGGGGCTAATTTTTTTTCCTTCTTTGTTTTTTTTTTCCATTTAACTGCTGTTAACCAATCTTAAAGTTGTACATATATTATTCGGATGGAAAAGCAACAGAGGCCTTAAATAAAGTGAATGATGCTACAGCGTTGCTCTGACCCAAATGTCTTTCTGGAAAATTTTATGCTGGACACAGCTGGACAAACTTGAAGAAAAAAAAAATATATTTTTTTTGCATGGAATGTTGTGTAGGGCATGACGCTCATAACTGGAAGAGCACAGCCTCTGGCTGATGGTGCAAGTGTAAGAGTTCAGGTGTTACTTCTTGCTCTCTCCTTCCCAGACTGGTGACTGAATTGGCATCCAATGCTAGTGAGTATTGTGACTGATTCTCCTGTGTCTCACTGAACTGCTCCTTCTTCTGTGGTTCACGAGCACGTGTCACTTGCCTTTTTTTTTTTTCACCACCGTCTGCCTAAACTGAAGTTCACGTATGAAGCTAAATTGTAATCTTTTCCTCATTTGTCAGTGAGCACGTATGAAGAGACAAAAATCAGTATGATACTCAGCTCATATTCTTTCCACTACATTTACTTCCTTTATCATCAGGCTACAGCTGAAAGATAAACTCTTATCATTTCTGCAAAATCAGTCTATTCTTCCCTTTTTTGAGAAGTTATTTCTTCTCATACTGTCTTTTTATACACACAAATAGCAAAATTTCATGTCATTCCTGTAATGTTAATGGAAATTAGAATAGAATTATTATTCAGTTATATCCCTTTTTTATTTAAAGCCTACATTATCTTGTATGCATGTTTGGTTTTTTGTTTTTTCCGACTCCTTGATAGGCAAATCTCTTTTCTTGGGTCAAATTTCTTCTTGGGTCTGGGCTCATAGTATGGCCTGGGACGGAGATGCCCTGCATATGCTGTACTGTACAGGTGCTGAAGGGAGTGCAAATGTGTCTCGTCCTGGCTGCAGACCTCCATGTCTGTGGCTCATCTGAGGGCTTTTAGGGTCTGGCCCAGGCACTGTTAATTACTGGTGTGATGGGAGCAGGGTTTGCATGGACCTCATGAGGCCAGTGGTGCCTTTTCAGATCCCTTGCTCATTGCATAGTTGAGGATTTCTTCCTTTCTTCCATTGTTCTGCTTCTCAGTTCAGTTTGCCATGTCCTGTCTTGGCCTTAGCAACTTTCTTTAATAAACTTTCCCACTGAGAGACTATTTGTTGTAATAACAGGCAGAAGAAAATTCCTGTCTCTCTCGGGGAATACAGTAATTGTGAAAGCTCATCCATCAGTGGGAACAGAGCTGGGCCACTCTCTGATGTAGTGTTTTGCATTACAAGTGTTATGTTTCAGTGATATCTAATAGCATGCCTGTTTTATGGATAATGTATGGATATAGTATTTTGCATTTCCTGGAAACTTTGAGGGAGACATGTACCAAATCAAGTTACTGGTGTGCAGTTTTAGAGTCAGAGGAGTCTATTTCTGTTCTGGTTTTGTATCTTTTTAGATGTTTTCTGCATCATCATTAGCCTGTCTGGCTTAATTGTTGCTCAAATTCTTCTTGCTCTTAAAAAGCAAAATAAAAAGTGTGTTGTTTCTCATTTCTCTCAAATGTGTGTTGGTTTTAAAGGCTGTTAGAGAGCTGCATATGTTCCTCTAGGGTTGGGTGGGGGTCTGCTCTTTGTCACTGCACATGTCTCTCCTTTAAGGACAGCCTTCCTGGGACTCAGGGCTCTGTCAAAGGATAATAGGATTTAAAGATGAAAATATACCTGGCAAAGGAGTGGGATCAAGATTATACAGTAGTGTCATTCTTCAAAGATCATTGTATTTATACAAAAATATTCCCTGAGTATTTGATTCGCTGCTTGGGTTGAACTGCTGTAACAGGTGGCATAGTCAGGGTTTTCCTCTGCAAGGCTGGCACTGAGCCTGGACTCTTGAACCACAGGAGTTTTCAGCATCCAGGGCAAGCCCTGTGTCCCAGCAAGGGGGGACTAGTGCTGGAGCATCCCAGGAAAGGATCTGTGCTACCTTGAATGAAGCTTTGCAGAAGCCCCAGTGGTGACAGCCACAGCTAAGGGGCTGGATGGAGTCACCAGGGAGGAGACCTGGGTGGTGGAGAGAGGGCAGCAGATCCAACAGGAGGGGTACTGGGAGAAACTCTGTTATCCTGGGGGCAGGGCAGTGGGAAAACACACTTCAGTGTGGGTTGAGGAGCTTTGGGAATTTAGGGGGGGGAGGCGTAAGTGCTGCCTAAAGGGACCCAACACTGAGGGAGTGAGCGTTGGGCTGGGGAGAGGACAGTGTGGGCAGGATTTCCAGAGAAGACAGAGGCTGGTCACCTTCCCCACATGCCTGGCACTCTGTGAGGGGCAAGCTGGGGAAGTGTGTCCCCTAACACTGGCTCTGGAGAGGGGCTCTTCCCCACCAGGTTTGATGATTGCCCTGGACAAGTCCTTCCCAGGGGCTGCTGCTCTGGTTGTGATGTAGTCTAAGCTCTGCTGAAATGCCTGTGACACCTTTATTTCATTAAGAATCAAAGCAACCAAATGAGGAAAAAAGAGTATGTTCTAGACAGGTCCTGCTACCAGTTGCCTCCTGGTTGAATTGGGGCATGCTGTTGGTCTCTTCTCCCGAGTAACAAGCAATAGGACAAGAAGAAACAGCCTCAAGTTGCACCAGGGGAGGTTTAGATTGTTTATTAGGAAAAGTTTCTTCACAAGAAGGATTGTCAGGCACTGGAACAGGCTGCCCAGGGAAGTGGTTAAGTGATCATACCTGGAGGTATTGAAAAGATGTGTGGCTGCGGTGCTTAGAGACATGGTTTAGTGGTGGACCTGGTAGTGCTGTGTTAATAGCTGGACTTGATGATCTTAAAGATCTTTTCCAACAAAAGAATTCTAAGATTCTATGTTTTTTTCTCTCTCTCCTTTTTACCTGTCTCTGCACACATGCTGTGCTGCTGAAGGCACTGGTTTGGGCCTCTCTACATGCTGCAGTGTTCCCCATGTTTTGGTTTCCCCACAGACTGCGCCATGGTGCAGCTGGAGGAGGCAGAGGGTGGTGTCTAGAACGTTCGATGCAGCTTGTGGGCTGCAGGAGAGGAGGTATTTTTTTTCTCTACGAAGAAATAACCTCAAATATCTCAAATAACCAGCACCTTTCTCGATGTGTTTTTAAAATATCTTAACAGCCCTCTGTTACCTCTGCTAATGTGTTTTCAAATGCCCTTTGCAAGGTTGGCTGTCCCTGCTAATGAGCTACAGCTTCTGTGAGGAGAACGGCCCCCGGGAATTTTGTGGTCCTGCAGGAAACAGGTGTTTCTGTTTGAATATGCCACTTTATTTTATTTTTTTTCATTTTTCCCCTCAATACAAAGCACAAGCTTCTGCAGACTGGCAGACAGAGCCATTTGAGCTCAGGCACCTGGAATATCCCACCTGTGGCTCTACTCCTGCTGGAATTTTCCCACTGTCTTAGTGGAGGGAGGTGTCTGGTCTCCAGAAGAAACAATTTCTGCAAGGATCTTCTTCTGATTAGCTACCACCCTATCCCTCTGCATCTGAAAAAGGTAGCAAGTACAGGCTGTCTGGATGGAGTAAGCATTTTTTACAGTCCTTTTGTTTTCTTCCTTTACCATCTCTCCCCAAAGGTGGAGGGACTCTTCTGGTTGGAATTTCTCTCTTTCTCACCATGCAGAAAGATGCTGCTGCTGCTGAGCTCGTGGGTGGTGTGAAAACCACACAGCCTGCCTAGAAAGGAAGACCTGGGTAGAGTGGGATGCCAAACACAATTTATGCCCATAAAAAGGATGAGGGAAGTGCCTCTTTGGCCCTAAGATTGAGGGGGCAACCACTTGATGAGCAGCTCTTTGACTCATCTGGGACCTTGCAGAAGTTCCTGCAAGAAGTGCAGCCATCCAGCCCTCTGTCAGGACCAGATGTGACATAAAACCACATTCACCCTGGGGAAAATGGGTGAAACCCTCTGGTTGCTCCAGTGACTAGTGTTTTGGTAGCATCTTGAGTGGGACTGTGCTGCCACAATAAAAAGTTGTTGTCTACTATGATGTCTTACTTGGAAACCCCTCTGCAGTCAATGGAGAGAACCAGGAACTTCCAGAGAGTGATTAATTCCACCTATTTTAGACACTGACTTATGGATGGGTTGGTTCATCTGCTATGATTTCTTCATCTGCCTCCATTGAAGGCTCTGCTGTCAACATCTCCATCTTGCATGAGGTGAGATGAGGTTGACTGGTTTATGCCACAGACATAAAACCAGAAAGATTGCACTCCTCCTAAGAGACAGTAATCTTCCTTTTTCATGTCAATATTCACTCAGTGGGATGTACAATGAAAATATTGCCTCTTCAAGGGAATCAGGTCCCATATTTTTTTAATAAATAACAAAATCCTAGTAACAGGTTTTGTTCATTATCCCTGAAAACAGAGACAGCAGGTACCTCCAGAAGTACCCAAACCCCATTAGGACGCTCACTAAATGTTCTTTGAATGTTTTGGTACCTGACAGGTCACAGTTACCCAGAATCACAACATTTTGTCAGAGAGAGGCAAGACCTGGGCAGTGTAAGCCAGGCCATCTTTTTGTAGTGCTCTCTAATCCTCTTCTTTGCTACTTACAGACCAGTTAATTGAAACTTTACCTCAGGGTTTCAGTTTGCAGGGAGCTCTTGTAAATACAACATGCAGTGCCCAGACAGTATTTGCCTGTAAAGCATGGCAGCAACCTGGTATCTTTGTTGTTGGGCCTTTCAGAGATGTAGTGCAGAGGGATGGCTGCCTAATGGTGAGACCATTAGGCATGAGTGAGACCTGAGCCAGGATGGGTATTTAAGAGCTGATGGAGCAGCAGGCTTGGACTGGGAATCAGGGAGCCTTGGCCACCCTCTTTGGGTCTGGCCATGGTGGCAGCCCTTGGGTGGGTAGCAGTCCTCCCATTGCTGACAGGGTGACAGTAGCCTTGGAGGGCAGTGGCACAGGGTTGGCTGTCCCACTGCAGTGTGGCACCGTGTGCTGCTCTGCTGTGTTTCTGCTGAGCCTGCTTCTGGTGTGGGCAATAAGATGGAGGCCAAGCAGGGACATCGTCTGGCTCAGATTTTAGCCTTCAGCTGACAGGGTTGGCTGGCTGTGTCTGAACCCATGGCAAGCCACAGGATTCCTCTTTGCAGTACTGACATTCAGTGAAAAGAGTTTCTTTTGTCTTTATGTTTTACTGCTAGATGGCAGTAATATGCTCGACAAGAGAGCTGGCCAAGTAGAGGTTGATTTTATTCTCATCATTATTATTGTAATTGTAAGGGATATAAACAGCTCTTTAGTCAATGAGTTAATTTTCTCATCTGGTGTTCTAGATGAGTAACTGAACTGAATGATATATACATTTATCTGGCCTGTTAAATAAGGAAAATCTTCACAGCAATTGACACAGTGTATGTCATCCCTGCTCCCTGGGAGTGTTATAAAGCCAGGTTTGCTTGTATCTGAAAAATACCATGTTTTCAACCTGACTGCTAAGAACCTGCTGCTCAGGGTGGCTGAAAGCATTCTCCATCTGGAGACCTACAAATGTTCTGCAGTGGAAGCCCATGCTCTGCTCCCTCTTTCCAGAGAGGCACTGGGGGTGCAGAGGTGTGGGTGGGTGTCCCTGGGGCCACGCCACTGCTGAGCCCCCCCTGAGTCTCAGACACCTCTGCTTTCATAGTAATATGTCTAATAACCTTGTCATCCTAAGAATGCCATAATCATGGTGCAGGGATACAGGGAAGAAGGAATACTTTTCATTAGGAAGAGAGATAATAGGAGAAAAGCCCAGAGGCTCACTAGGTACAAGATGCTTTCACCTTGCTTTGCTCTACCGTGTGCCTCACCTGAACCATGGCATTTATGCCTGAAGCCTTTTGCAGCCTGTTGCTGCAATATCTGTAGTTATGAAACAAATGCCAGAAATAGGATCCCTGTTCTGCCACCCACCCAGGCCAAAGCGAAGCGGGAGGCAGTGTCTGCTGGAAAGAAATGCTTTTATCAGCACTTCAGAGGGAATCTGAATGCCTAATAGGGAGGAAGCAGCAAGATTAGTTGTGCTAAAAAGAAAAACAACTCACCCACATTTAACACCTTGTGGGAGAGATTAAATTCTTTACTTTTGTATGTATGAGATTTTGATTTACTATTGAGAAGATCAGGGGAAGGTGGAAACCAGCACGTGATCCACTGTTATGTCCACATGGAAATAAGGCTGTAGTGTGCTTAATTTACCAAGCATGGTAAAAATAACATTTCTGAATGTATTTCTGTTGCAGGGGCTCTTAAAAAAATCCAAAACCAAAACACCAAAGCAGGAGACGAGGGTAGAAGATTCAAGTTCTCTGTTGCTTTTTCATTTGATGTTGTGTTCATTGTGGTCTCCAGTCTACCCCGTTCTGCTCTGCTGGCAAGTTGCAAAATGATGGCTCTTGTCCTGCTCTTTGCCTGTCTAGCAAAGCTCCTTTCTTGTTAAATATGCACTTCCCAAGCATACTTGGCTACTGAAGTGAATAGGAGCTTTGTAAGTGGAAGCACAATATGATCCAGCTCTCAAAAGTGTGGAAATTTCATCTTGAGATACTTGGAGGAATATACCCTGAGTGGTTTTGTCCTGCATGCACCCAACTTGGATTTGTGTAACCCAAGTACCATTCTATCTTTCTATGATTCAGCTGACAGTTAATGTTTCTAGCCAGATAATGAGTATATTTCTCAGAAATTGTACACATAGGATTTCTTATAGGTTTTTTTCAGTTCCTTCCTATTTTTAGAGTTGCATATAATTCACAATATTTTTCTCTCTGTTATAATAAGGCAGCAGGTGTTCAGTTACACTAAATAATTGTCAAATGCTATATGCCTCTTTTTTCACAGGTAGGGCCAAGAGACAGTTTTCTACGGCTGATTTGGGAAAAAAAAAAAAAAAAAAAAAAAAAAGATATTTCAACATAATGGATGCTTACTTCAAATGCGAGTCAAATGTTAACCAACTCAACGGAAAAAATGCTGTGTTTTCATGGAGCTGTGGAATGAATAGGCTTGGAAGGGACCTCTGGAGTCCCTAAGGCCTGTCTCCACATCCCTGCTTGGGTGGTTGCAAAGCCAGATGGCTCAAGTGCTTGACCAGTTGGGTTCTGCCACTGCAGTTTGGAGGTTCCTGGAGGTTGCAGAGAAGTTGGTCACAGCCACCCAAAATTAACTGAATCTGAAACAACAGGTAAGTGAATGTTGTCCCTGGATGGGTGCTTGGTACAATGCAGAGCCTTCAGGCTTGAGGAGTGGCCTGATGGACATTTTCATGACCTCTTTTAATGCTGGGGTTTCAGGAGCTTATTCTTTAACAGCTTCATGCTTTTGCATGGCTTTGAATGGGTAAAGTCATCATACTTTGCTGTGCATACAGACCTGAGCTTCAGTAATCTATCAAATTGTTAAAATACTAAGAAACCTGATATTTCTCTTTTTATACTCCATGGGCAATAAAAATGCTTTCAAGCAGGATTTCAGCAGCCTTCTTGCTTTGACATTGAAAGCATTCCTGCGTAGAGCAATTGTGGTAATAAGCCATTCCATTTATAGAAATATAAACAATATTTATGTGCTATTGGTAGTACTTTGGACAAAACCAGTGTGTGGGCTTGTGTTTAAAAAAAAATAGCAGTGGATGAAGAACATGACACAGAAAGAACAAGATGTGGATTAAAAGTCTGCCTGTTGCAATGCCCTCAGTAAAACTGTGTACCCATGATCTCATGCTTGTGTTTTTAGAAGATCTCATTATTGGCAGCTTCTGATCACCTTTTTTATTTCTAAGGGTGATTTTGTTGAAGCATCTTGGAATTCAAAGTCCACTCCTTGGACATGCTGGATCAAAAAATGCAAGGACTTCAAAAGATAATCCTTATCTACCACTCTCTACACAAAGCAATTAAGTTACAATTTGCTTTTATCAGTCTCCAACAGCTGCCTACTCATAACACCTAATGGAGGACCCAAGCTGTGTCTGCTTATAAACCATAACCTTTAGGATCACATGAAATGAGGGAGGGAGAGGAAGGAGACACTTCTTACCAGCCATGGATGAAGAGCTCCATGCATGCTTTGAAGAAGACAGCAAAGCACTACAGGCAGGTGAGTGACAAACTGCAGGGCCAGTGACAATTATTACAGATTCTTCTGGTCTCAGTGGATCAAGTGTGAGATGTTGAGCAAGTTTCTTATGAGTGGAAGGCTTAAAGAATATGGCTGTGGTTGCTTTCAGCACAACTCCTTACCCAGAGGATGGTACAATCATCTCAGTGCTCATGGGCCTGAAGAGAACAGTTAGTCTTGTAACATGACAAGACAAGAAGAGGCAGGAACAGCTGCATGTTTGAAATGATTGGGTAACACCTAGGAATGGTTAGCCATCACTTCAGATCAGAAGTCTGTAAAGAGAGCTTGTTATGGGGTGGCTAAGTACTTTGGAATACAGCCCATAAAAACTGTTGTTGGATTTGCACACTTACCATTTCAGCAAGTGGAATCCTTCAGGTTTCTGAGGGCTGTCAAGAGTTTCTCATTTTTCTTGCAGTTCATTCTGTTCGTGTTCTGGAAGTAAAACAATTACTTGTTGTCCCACTTGGAAGGTCTTCAGAATGATGGAGATATATGTGGAAAGTCAATTATAACCGCTGTTAAACTAAGGTGACAATAAGGTGTGTGCTGATTTTCTGAGAAGCTAATGGAAATGCATCTGAATTTATGTCAACTTAGGACTATGATGTAAACTTGAAAAATACTGAGTTTCTGGATATTAACAATGATATTACAAAATATTATTCAGTTTTGCATCCGAAGCACCAATTTGGCATGGTGATCCCCTTTTTTAGCTCCCCCTTTGGCTCCCAAGTTGGATTAGACCTTAAAGATCAGTGAGCTTTGCAGTCTCATCTCCAGGGCTCTCACTTGCAGGTTAGGACAGGAGCCTCCAGGTAGAGATGAGGGGTTGGTGCAGGAAACACCTGGAAAATGCTTGCTGCTTCTGGGGGTTTCAGGTGCTAATGCCCAAAGGGGGAACATGACATGAGACCTGAACTATACCTGCTGGGTCTGTGTATCATGGACTGACATTCCCATCCCATGGCTGGCCATGGGTGGTGGGTTCACAGGTGTCATGGGGTGTGGGAGCCTTTGCCCAAAGCCTTTGTGAGAGACACCTGTGGTAGGACACAGGCAGGCTTAGACTCTGCTGAGATGCTTTTGGGTGTTGGCAGTAAAGCAGGGGGTGAGTACTGCCTTTACCTGCCACATAACACACCCCATTAGACTTCACCCCAGATAAAGTCTGGAGACTGTAAACTTTTTCCCAATACAATCTTTTTTCCCTACTTCTTCCTGGCTATTTGAACAACCTCCCCTTCTTCATCAGGAGGATCTAACATGTGCCCCAGCAAAAAAAGAGAACAACGTGGCACTGAAGTAAGAGAGATCTTTCTTAATTAAAACTTTCAGCACTCAGCCCCTTTCCCCCTAGGGTGCTGAGAGGTGAGAGGAGCATGAGCTGAAAGCAAACCAGAGCCATGGTGGTGGTTATCAGGTGATGCCCTGTTGGTGTTTGCTGCGTGGGAGCCACTGACTGCTGTCGAAGTGCTGACTCTTTGTGAGCAAATTCTGTGAAAATATAATAGTGGTTCCTGTATGCTAACTTAAAGCCTAATGTGTTATTCCTGGCTTCTATATACCTGGTTACCTATGGATAAAACTATATGGTATTTATTATAGCCAGGCAGACTGCTTTGTAATCTGAATATGCTGCATTCACACCAGTGACTCGAACAAAGTATTTCTTCATTTTTCCAGCCATTAATGGTTTTCTCATAAGAAACCATGAAGTCAGTTTTGTTGTGTTTGTCAGCTGGGTCTTGACTGTGTGTATTTTGTTCCACAAAGGGGTTATTCTAAACCTCCCCTTCAGTCTTAATTAATTGCAGACCGGGTGGAAGGCGAGCCTGGTGGGGCTGGAGAGGTTCCCGTCTGGTTTCCATTTCGCCCGCGGGCCATGTGTGGAAGCATGGCTGCTTCCCAGAACTGGGACCTTGCTGCTCAGCATGCTCTCACCAGCCTGCCAAGGTGAGGGGTACATGCCAGTATTGACAGGCATTATTTTTTTATTGATTGGCCTCCAGCCTGCAACCCAGGTGCCCATTGGGGGGTGCCTGTAGGCAGCACTTAGCTTTGTGCTGGCAAAAGGGAACAAAAACCCCAAATGACTCCACCACTTCCAATGCTTTACCTTCTTTTGGATAAAGGCTCGTGTCACTGACTCTTTTGGAGACAAACTTCCTATTCATGGCACTTAAATCTTGTAGGTTATCTGTGATTCCTTTCAGCTCTCCGTCCTATTCCAGTATTTCCTCTGTCATCTCCCAGTGCTAATGTCTCTTACCAGGGAACTACTCAAAGTGAGGGGTTTCAGAGTAGTCCCACCATGTTCAAACATTGCCAAATATTTTACTTATTTGGCAATTACTTATTAATTGTGAAAGTCATATGTGAAACAGTAATGTTCCCTGGGAAAAAACCCAAACCTATACTTAATATATGTACCAAGTGTGTAAGTACCCTGGCTGCCTTAAACTATTCAGAGCCCCTGACTATCCTTATAATTTAGGCATTTCTTCTGCCTGCTGAAAATATACACAGAGCCTGGAGAATACTTCTGTTTCCTTGGGAGAGTATTTTCTATTGAGCTTGGCTTTGCAGAGCTCTCTTTTGCAGATAAATTATGAAGAGCAGACTAAAATAAAAGAAAGAGGCTCCTGCAAACATGGGCATGTTGGGATGAAAAGGGGACCTGCAGTCATGTCAGCCTCCAGGAAACTGCAACTCATTGCAAAACATCAACGTTTTGAAAGTACAGCAGGAATAATCCCCTTCCAAATAAGAGTTTTATGAAGAAAATACCATCTCCCTTGGGCAGAAAGGGATGACAGGGGAAAGCCACACACGGCAAAGCAGGAAGATGAGAAATCCTCCTCCCACCACTCACAGCCCCTCATAGTTACACAAGGGTTTGTGTTACATTGGGTGCCAGGATAAGAAATGAGGGCAAACATGTTTTAAACACTCTCCAGTATGGTAAACTACAATTCGGACATAAAAATGCCTCAGGAAATGCCAAGGATGGTCCTAGCACAGCACATAACAACAGCAATTTGTTGTTTGGCATTTCAGTGTGAGACAGGAGGATTACTGAGCTTTGCAGAAAAGGTGGATGCTGTAAGAAGGATAAAACTACTAAAAGGAGTAGTAATTATCACAGCAGGCAAGCGGATGGCAGAGGCAGAGTGCAGAACTGAGGCAGGATTTACTGACCGCTAAGTTCAGTAATGATGTTGAAACTGGGCATGCTGGATCAAAACATTTATTCCAGCACCTTCCCCTGATAAGTGATTTCAGATGGCTTTCAGGGTCAGAGTTAGAAATCCCTTCATAAAAAGGAGTGAAGTTCTGAGAGAGATGAAGGTGATGAGCTGGAACAAGGTAAGCAGCTTCAGGTTGCTACACAGGGAAAAAACCTGCATGTGCTGGGTAGGATGCAACCATCTCCCATCTCACCCTGTGTAGCTGGGAAGGTAGGAAACAGCAGGGCCAGAGGGCTGTTGCTCCAAGGGTTGCAGAATGAACCCAAGCTGGGCTGTAGCAGTAATGTGTGTGCTGTGCCTGAGGAGAATGGCTCTTCAGGTGTGAAGACAAGCAGGAGATGATTTCTGGCACAGGGCAGAGTTATTGAGGGAAGCTGACACCCACGGCTGTTTGGAGAGCTGTGCCTACACTCTCCTGTGATGCGTCAAGGGTACTGAGCAAGAAAAGCTGTGAGAAGCATGTTCAGCTCTACATTGCTCAGGTGGGTGGAGTTCATCAAGCTGAGCATAAAAGTGATGCTGCCAAGAAAACTCTACTGATGCCTCATGACCAGGACTGGTGTGACAGATCAGGCTGTTTGGGCTTGGACTGAAGGGTGTTTCAGGGGCTAAAGCCTTTACAGTCTCTGCACATCTCTTGTTGGCATCCCGACTGCTCTGAATGTAGTTTCTGGTACTGATGGAAATAGGGTCCCAGCACACTGATGCTGCATGACAAACTGTTCACTGATCTGTGGGCTTTTCAGCTTAAAGGGATTCCTATGATAAATGGACTTTCTGTTTATTTTTCACTTAAATGACTCTGCAGCTGTAAATAATTATTAAGCAACCTATTATCTAACAAACCTACCTATACAAACACCTATTATCTGGTGAAAAATGAAACAAAATCTTTCTGCTAAAAGTATTCTACAAATAAATAAGGAGCATAGTCCCTCGGAAGAAAAGATGAGTGAAATCCTAGAAATAATGGCACAAACAAGATGTAGCAAAAAAGAGCACAGAAGCCTGTCCTTTGGGAGGGCTCTGGTGAGTGTCTGACAGGTGGTACAAGAAACCCCAGAGGTTATGTGCTTTAGAAAAGATTAATCCGCTGCTCTCCACCTCCACCTTTGCAAAAGAGGAAAAGAATTACAGTCTTCACCAGAGGAGTGCTATTTGTCTTTTATACCTGCTGTAGAAAAATATTGAGTATCCACTTGAAATTACTAAATTGAGAGGGCAAAAGAAGCCTCCTATCTGCTCCTGTTTTCAGAGGCACCCACCCACAGAGTTCAGGCACGTGAGCTCTGTTGACTTCACCAAGTGATTTTGAGAGCTGAGGGGCTTCAGCATTGTTTAGATGCAAAAATTCTGCCAAAGTACCTTGGCCAACCCTCTAGCTGCAGGCAAAATAAAAAATTATATTTGGCAAAATAAAAAATTATATTTGGCAAAATTAAAAAATATTTTGCCAGTCTACACTGTGGGTAGGGTGAGCAATACAAGATGCACAAAAGCCAATCTTCTGTGTGCTTGAAGGGCTGATACTATATTAAGGCTTTTGCTGTCAAAAGAATGCAACAACAACAGCGGCAGAATCACAGCAGCTAAAACTGACCACAATTATAAGGCAAAAGTTTCACATGACTGTTAATCTTAAAAAACCATGTCTCACAGCCTCAGCATTAGTTTCTGGGATGTTGTTATGAAATAGTTGTGGCAGATGAGTTGCAAGTCAGCAGAGCTCAAGTGTTTGATGTGAGAAACACGAAAAAGCAGAAAGGATGGAATGATGCTGGTAGCAACAACTTTTTAGTCAAATTAAATAAATTTTTGCCATCTCAGAGCTTTATAGAGGGAGTAATAAAAGCATCGCCTTCAAGATTTTTTTTAGGAACTCATTCCATTTGCAGTTCACTGTGTCTTGTACTGAATTAGGAGGACACAGAGGCATAAGGGGTCTTTCTCTGCCACTGACTCAGCTTGGTTGGAATTGTTGGGGCATAATAACTTGTGAAACCTCCCTTCCTATCAGCTGGGACACCTGAGGGTATCAAAAGCAATGAAAACAAACTTTGGTAAACATTTGCTAAATGCTATTTAAAGAGCTATTTGCTAAAGCTATTTAAAGAGAGAACCAAGCTATCCTTTCAGGTCTGTGGTTTAAATCACAGTGTCACTGATAATGCCCAGCTGGAGAAAGAGCAAAATGATGGAACCGAGATGCTTAAGAGAAACCATAACCCCATTCATCTGACCCAGTACTCAGTGCAGGATCTGGCTTTTTGTAATGCCTGAGAAGTGTCAGCACAAGCTGAACCTGAAGCCTTGGTGATGTTTGTCTTGCCAACCTGTGTTAGCATCTCCTTCTTTATGACAAGTTCAGTCATGTTCCCAGGAACATTTGTGCAGAGACAGTGCTGAAAGCCTGAAGGAAATTTCTGTAGCAAGCTACCCTTGTACTGGGACTCTCCTTGTGATAAGGCACCAGGATTTTCTCAGAAGCTGATAGGATGCTGGCAGAAGCCCCTCATGAGCACCTTCAGAAAGTCAGAGCCAAGCACAACCACAGTAGCAAGATTCCTCTTATGACTTCCCTGCAAGAGCATTTGCATGTAGATGATCAGTTTGTTGTGCCACAGCCAGGCCCTGTCTCCTGTTAGCAGCTTTTATGATGATTAAATTAGATGTCACCTTTTTAACAGATTGTGCAGCAGCTCTGATTTAATCAGACAAGGGTTCCTGATTTCTAGCTAAGAAAACTGAGAAATTTTGTTTCCACACAAATCATTTTGGAAACAAAGATGATGGATGGAAAGAGTCATTAGGACTTCAGGAAAATATCTATTTCCAGGTTTGCCAGTGTGTGGCAGTGGTCCTTTAGTAATGGCAGTCACAGAAAGCAAAACTCAGTTAAATTACATGCTTTGCTGTGGAGGCCAACTTGGAAGAGGACCCAGACAGCTACTCACAGGGCATGCACAGGATTCAAAACAATCTTCAAGACACCAATTAAATAAAAATGTGTTCTAAAAAAAAGTCGCTACAAGATCTACAGTAGTTTGACCTTAGGTGTGACAGGAATGAATTGCTAGTAAAACCTGCCAAGGAGGAGCAGTTTAAAGGATTCCTTTAACACTTTTTACAATAAAATAGTTTTCATAAACAGCTCGTGTATCTCTCAGACTCCTTTGGATGTGTTGCTACTGAGTGATGCTGCAGTCATAATGTATTGCAAACTCCTCACGTGTCCCGAAACCAACATCAAATAATTAACAATTTAGAGCCTTTCCAGGACGATGGTCTTTGAAATATACTGTGAAATGCACTATGTTTGAGTAATGGGCAGAGCTGGAAGCCACTGAGGGTTGGATATCTCACTGCTCTTTGGACCCCTGGGAAACTCCCTTGGAAAATCTGCCTTGTTTACAGCCAGAGCTCCCAGCTGCAGGGACACCGCTTTGGCAGCAGCCTGTAAAGCTGAGAGGTAAGTTCAAGGATGAGCCCAGGTCCATTTAAGGACTAAGTTTGAAGCTATGGTCTTGAAAACATTTGCTCAGCTTCTGCCTCAGCCTGGAGACACCCAGTATGCACCATTTACAGGGCCTGAGGAGAGAGCTCTGTGTGAGAACCACCGTGGCTTCTGCTTGCAAGGGTATCCCCATGCTGACCTCAACATGTTCTCTATATTTTATCTAGAGGATGCTGCATGTACAACAGAGGCACTGCTGTTATCTGGGGGTAGGTCTCACTTTGCCTAACCACTGGGAAATAGAGAAGAAAGCACAAGCAGTGGGATCAAGCCTGTTGCAAAAGTGCCTGGGAATCAAGGCGAAGGTTTGCCAGAAGGCTGAGAGGAGGAGGTGGAGCTTCTTGAATCAGGGGAGTGATGGGTGGCTGGTTGGCCCTTATCTGCTCTTCTAAGAGGTGGTTATGTTGCACACCAGCTTGTGAATAGGCTGGTTGGAACAGTAAGCATGCTGAAACTGATTTGATTTACATTTTGTTCTCCTTTTTGCCACTACTTTCCGAAATGCACTGGTGTCCCTGTGATGTAGCAAGGAGGGGGATAAGACTGCCATGATCACAAGCAAGTGCTCTGTGCACACTGCTCCAAGGTGCTGTGACTGTGTGGGAGGGTGTGCAATGTAAGGGGAGAGGGCTGAAGGCACAACATCAGCAGCAAAGTGGAAGAATCTCTGAACTCAGAGCCAGGCTCCTACTCATCCTACTAGTTTGAAGGCTACGTGGTAGCTAGTTGTATTAATGGTGTTTGCAAGTACTTCTGTTTTTTTTTGCAGAGCCCTTTGCTTGCCTGAGACAATCAGCTACTCTGCTGAGTGCAAATGCAGCAAATGGTTACCTTCCACTTGGGTGGAATATGCCTGGGAGAGACTCTGTGTGCATTTAAAATGAGGCATCAACAGGTAGCAGGACCTGAAACACTTCTCTTTTTTTAGGGTGAAAGTGTAGTGGAAACCTTTCCTAAGAAGGAAATATCCAAAATACTTCTACTGAAAACCTTTCTTCACCTTTCACGTGGTTGGAAGATCATGCACTTGTGGTAGTGTAGTGGCAGTGATTCCTTTATCTTCTACGCAGCTTTATGGAAGTGATACTAGTTCAGCTCTCAAGGGGACAGTGTAGAAAGGGCAGTAAAGAAGCGAACTGGACTTCCAAAATAGAGACACCAGACCATGCAATGCCTAACCCTTTAGAAAAGGGAATGTGAAACCACAGTGCTTTAAAAAGCAAACGGTGAGAAGGGAGGGTAGTGGTTTGAGAAAATAACACATTTGGGTGTCTTTTTTTTTTTTTTTTTTTTTTTTTTTTTTTTGAGGACTGAAGAGCTGATTCTCCAGCCAGCTACAGCCTTGGCTCGTTTATTATGAGTTTTACCTTCATCAACCGAGCCTTGTTGTTTCTCTCTTCCAGATGGCCAGAGGTGGAGCCTCATGGACCTTCCCTGATGTATGATCCTGGCGACTGAGTGGAAATCCCGGCATCAATGAGACTCGTAGGTTTGCCAACCCAAACGGGAACATGACTGAAGTGCGAGGAAGGTGCCCATATGGGTGTCACCCCCTTGCTGTGCTGGGCAGATGTGGTTGGTACAGGGATGGCTGTGGCCAAGAACTTGAACTTTGGTGGGAGGTATCTCCCTGGGGAGTTTCGGGGATGACTGAGCACTTTATTAACACAGGACTCGCCTAAACATAGATGGCGCAACAGTTTAACTAATCATTAAACTTTTAATTTTAAAGCTGAGGCTCTTCGGGCTGCTCTCCTTAAACTCAGTGAATGCATGGGCACAACCAGCCCGGCATGAAAACCGTGGCAAGCAGCTGGGGAGTAAGGTCACCTCGAAATCCACAAGCAGCTCCAACTAAAACAGCAAGTGCAACCGTGCCCTGAAACGGGAGGCTCTGCCTGACCACAAGGTCTCTCCTGTGTCTGTCGATGCAGTAGTGAAGTCAGTGTTTGAAATCCAGTGAGAGGCTGCCAGAGCCCTCAGACTTCTCATTCCTAACTGCAATTAAGGGTTTTTACCTTAATAATCACCCGCTGATAGGGAAAGCAAGCATTCTCCCTCTACCAACTGCAAACAGATCTACAGGATTAATTAAGTGACAGGAGTAAGGTCCTGCAGGAAGCTGTAGTTGAACTGGAAATTTTGGTGTGGGTGTGTGAGCCCTGGCCTGGTTCCCTAATCCTCTGCAGACTGCTTTCCTGAAGGAGTAAAAGGAAAATTAGCATCTTCTAAGTGCCAGTAGTATTACTGAGATTGTGTGTTTGCATTGCTGTCTCAGGCTCCTGTTTTCTGTTATTTTATTTCTATTGCATATTTCTCTATGTCAGGCTTGCCCTCATGAGGGATGATGGATGATACAAAGAGATAATCTATCCCCAGACACTATTTCAATGTGGCTATGGCAGCAAGGGTATGGAAACTGGACTATTATTTTAAGACATCTACCTTGCCAATCTCTAACATTCAGAAAAGAGCTATAACTACAGCTGGCTATAGTATACATATGCATTGAGTTTCACTGCTAATGAATTGGAGAAAACTGGGTAGGAGCATGGCTAAATGAGCAGGGAGATAAATACTGTTGGTTAATTTAGTTTTTATTTCCTTCCATTTGGTAGATGTGTGTTCCTTTATCTGTGTGCCAACAGTGAGTATTTCACAATGCAATTTTTTACTGGTGTGTGTGCAGATCTTTCTCCTTTGATAGCACGACAGCAGAGGTTTGCTTGCCTCATAAAGTTTATTTTGAGAGTGTCTCATTTGAATGAGGACGGGTATGCCACAAGCTCTCACTTGTTGAACGGGCAGAAAATGTAATTCTGCTGGGGTGGGGCATGCTAGGAACAAACGACAGCGCATGTTGATAGCTCATCACACTGCCGTTTATCTGAAGGGCATTCATTCTGCAAGTCACACCTCTTCCCCAAACAAATAGAGACATTGCCTCCATAGTAGTGTTTAACTCTTAAGCTTCCCCTCTGCACTTTTTCTGGAAAATATCCAGGAAAACTTGCCCATCTTATCTTTAGGATTGACCCCTCTTGAAAGGACAAAATGATCACAGATGGAGACACATCAGATGAGGGGGCTACAAGGGACCAAAAAAGCTGCAAGGCTGCTGTGGCTACGCTGAGGCAGATGTTGAGTCTGCTGTAAAGAGCCATCCAGATGTGCAGAAGTTAACCAGGTGGGAGCACAGATCATTTGGTTACACACCAGACATCCCTTCTGCCCTGCTTTCAAACCACCCAAAAGCAGAATAGATGGTGTAACAGGTTTGCTGTGTTACTTTGAATAACAGTTTTCTTCCTTTGCAACCTCCGGTTTCATTAATTTGGCTGCTGTCCTATTTTAGAGGTTTTGGCTGACTTCTTTCACAACTAGTCAAAATGTTTTGCAAAGAAGTGTGCAAAATGAATCCCAAGGGGAAAGCAAGACCCATCTCAAACAAACTTTGCTAAGAGATTAGATTTCAAGTAATGGCTGAATGTATAAAAAGAGAAGACTGACTTAGAGGGTTGCCAAGGATAACTCATTTCAGGAAGGAGAAAGGCTCACTAGGTAGAAGAATGAATAGGGAAGATCTTACAAATATAGAAAGAAAAGGAATTGACCATGACATGAAGCTGAAGAAAGAGAACACAAATATAGGAAAGCAGACCAACAACTGGAATGGGGAACTGGGTAAAAAGTATTAAATAAAATATCATCTAGTATTTGTGCATGTAATTAAGGAAGTTTGTTTAACTGTTCTTGCCACCCATTTGCATGGCTGTCATGACTGGTAGATCAGCTGAACTGTGCTATAGTGTAGTAGTTCAAAGAACCATAGAATGTCAGGTTGGAAGGGACCTCAAGGATCCAACCCTTCTAATCTGGTTGTTTAAAAGATATGTCCCAGCACCCTGTTGAGCTGAGACTTAAAACTATCCAGAGTGAGGGAATCCATCACTTCCCCTGGGGGACTGTTCTTATGTCTGGATACCCTTGTAGTGAAAAATTTCCTCTGGTGTTCAGCCAGAATCTCCCCAGAAGCAACTTGTGCCCATTGCTCCTTGTCTTGTCCATGTGACTCCTAAATAAGGAGTCTCCATCTTCTTTGTAGCTGCCCTGTAAGTACTGGAACACTGCAATAAAGTCTCCCCTAAGCCTCTCCTCACGTGGCAGGTGCTCCAGTCCTCTGGTTATCCTCATGGCTCTTCTCTGGACCCTCTCCAGCCTAGCCATCCTTTTTGTACAGCAGGGACTGAAACTGGACTCAGTACTCCAGATGTGGTCTGACAGTCGTTGAGCAGAGCGGGATGATAACTGCTTTGTCTCTGCTGGTGATGCCCTTGTTGATGCAAATTATTATTATTTCAAAGCTGCAAGTACAAGCATTTGCAGAAAATCACACCATGTTAATACTGGCACTGAAATGACTTGCCTTGTCCTCCAGTCAGGAAATGGAAACAAAGGCACACAAGTTTATGTGACCAACAAAACTTAATTGCCAACAACAAATACTCCCAAGGAACTGGTTAAGAACAATTGATGGATGCTAACTGGCAGATTGCATCACTCTGAATCATGAAAATGTGTATGGAAACAGACAAGTTACTGGATATTCCAAAGATAGAAAACCGTGGTGTCTCTGAATAAGGTATTTGACCTAAACATGCAAGTATCTTCAGTTAGGGGAAAGTGGGCTTGATGGTGATGTGGAGGGAAGAAGAATTGGAATCTGAAGTGCAGTGTGAAGGCAAACTAGCTGATGAGAAGGAAACAAGGGAATTTGGAAACCTGATAAGAAAACTGGCAGGAGAGTTGGGGCTGTGCTCTTTATAACCCTAGAAGTACTTCGAATCTGAATAACTTGTTACTTCACCATTATTAGTGCTAGGATAGCTGGCCTGCTCCTTCTTCCCTGATGGATGAACTTTTAATGATATTTACTCTTTTTCCATCACTGCTGCCTCACTGCTTCACACTCCTCACATGATGAGTAACTAAAGATAGTAACTCTTACACAGTTACTTGACATCTGCCTGTAAATGACCCATATCCCTGCAGTAATATTTTTGGTTTAGTTATTCCGTCATTTATGTTTCACTAATCCTAACTCTTACTATAGCACAGGTTCCAGCTTCCTTCACTTGTGCAGTGACTGTAGCTGCCCAAGATTTTCCTTATTCCCATAATTTACCGTGGCCTGAATTCTCAGAGGGCTCTGATGCTTTCTTCTCCACCCTTACACCATTTATTTCATTTCTGTGTATTTGCAATGGATTTCTAAGGCCTTTGAAAAACTCCCTTTTTGTGATATGCCCTGCAGAACTTTTTGCCAGCCCTGCTTTGGAGGTGATGGAGAGAAACCCCACTCCTGAGGTGGTTTTTGTATTGATTCTGCATTGCACCTTCAAGAACACCTGGTAAGTGTAGCCAGAATGATACTGTTCACTGGTGGTGCCTGCATTCCAGCAAAACATGTGTAATACCTCTTGCTGATGGTGGAAAAAAGGAAAAAAACACTTCAATGAAGTATTAAAAGATTGTTTTGCTTTCCCAGATTCCACAGAAAATTCAGTACAGCCAGAAACTAAAATACTACTCTGTATACAATGGCAGTATTGATGCTATTTTACTTCAGGCATGTAATGTAGGCACTTTGGATCACACCCCCACCTTTCTTGGTCTCTTTCTTGACTATATAGGGAATTTGGTCAGCTAACTTTGGTCTTGAATCACACCCACAGCAGATGACTAACACTGCCCTTAACAGAGATCTGTACTTTATACCCTCATCATTTCCACTGAATGGATCTAGTGCTTTTCTCCTGGCAGAAGTGGTGCTGGCAGTGCCATGCAGGTGACCTTGGCCAGGCAGGTGGCTCCCACCCATCCCTGCCACTGTAGGAGAAACAGATGGACAAGGAAAGTTCTCCTGTCTGGGGCAGCAAAGCTGGGTGGGCAGCTGAAATTCCAGATTGAAATTCTCCCTGTGGATTATTCACTGGTACTCTCACTACTCAGTGTCTCCCTAGGTGGCTGGTGCTTCTGGGAGCTGGCTACAGCCTGGGTGTCTCCCTCTGCCCTCATGCTTTTTTTGGGTACCAAATGGTGGAGATCAGAAGTAGCTCCCTGTTAGGGAGGCTTTCTAGAGGGAGGGGAAGGGGCAGTGGGGCTTGCTGGGGGTCCCCCTAAGTGCTGTGCACAGCCTTTGGGTAGAGGTGCTACATAGCTTGTGCTACTGGAGGAAGCTGATGCCCTCCCCTTTGCCAACTTAGTATTTATTACATGTTTTTAAAACATCCACCTTATAGTTTCTGTTTTTCTTGCATCCAGATCTCTGTTTTTTGTTTATTTGTCCAGTTTTCCACACTTCCCATGGCTTAATGCTTATGGACTCACATCCTTGGTGGGGGAAGCCTGCTCTCTTCAGCCTCCATAGGATGGGCAAAGCCCTGTCTGAGCACTCAGCATCCTCTTCCAATCCCCAAGCATACTTCCTAGAGAGCAACCAGGTGCAAAAAAGGCTTTATGTGTGGACAGCATCCTCTATGTTCAGTGCTGAGGCTTCCTGGCTGCTGGCAATTCCAGTGGGGAGGTATTTGGGGGCCTCTGGAAGCTCAGACAAAGCAAAGTGTCAGTTCAGCGAAGAAAACTAAGCAGCTCTCCACCAAAGGTGTCTCCCAGCTGCTCCTGGCACACTTCCCCAGCTGACTGCTTTTCCACCACTGTTGTCACACCTTCCCTTTCACCCAGCCAGCTAGGTTTTCAAGCTCTTTGTGGCAAGGATGCAATTATTTAAATTGCTCTCTGTACTTACAAGCAGGCTATAAAACTAATAACTTGAAACAGTGCCCTAACCTAGATAACATGCCCTGGAATCTCAAACACTAAACTCCGGTGCAGCCAAATTTGTAACTTGTGTAGATATACTACCAAATTTCTGCTGAACTGCCAAAATGCCTCAAATGCTCCTGAAAAACTTCCTAATGTCTTTGGGCCCATCCCCCTCTTTCTCATGTTTTGTTTTAATGGACAGGTCTGTGGAAATGCTTCAGTAATATGTCCAAAACTTGTGGGTGCTGCATGGGGTTGATGATAGGATGGGTGTTATTGTTGCTCATTAGGCACTTAGGGAAAAAAAAAAAAAAAAAAGGCCCTAAATGCTCTTGAACATGCATTGGAGCTTTTGAATTGAAAATGAACTCAGCATAAGTTAGTTAGGCAGAAAAAGAATAAAGTTGTCCTTTGTCCCCTCTCCCAGTGAACCCTTAAGGAAAGTCAGAGGCATTTGTCATGGGGCTGTTGAGGCTGTGCTTCCCTTTGATGGCTACCTGCCTTATCAACACAGCTCTGCCAATACTCCTTGTTTAATGTTTGAGGCTCTGGAGTCAAGATCAATCAATTTTTTTTTGAGAGCTCAGAAAAAAATGTCAGTTTGTAAGGATAGGTGTGACAGCGACTGTGGCTTGCTTTATGTTTCATGGAGTTACCTGGTACCTTGATCCTCACAGCTATGAGAATTAAAGATTCAGCTGAGCAGCCAGCTCAACATGAAACCCCCCGTTTATTCAGTGTAATAGCAATCAAAGACCTGGCTTTTTGGACTAGATCCACCTAATGCTTTGAAGCAGGGCTGGAGGAGCAGAGGACTGGAGATGGGGAGGTTGTAAATCCCTTCTCCCACCCCTGTTGCTCAGCCTCACCGTCTGCACCTGCGTGGTGGCCAAGCCACCCATGAGCTCTGGGAATGTGCTCCCCCATTTTTTCACCCCCACTTCACAGAAGGTCGGGGCTGCTCTCAAGAGCTGGGTGTTTCCACATCGTGTGTCGCGGATGGGAAAAAAGCAGCCCCAACCCAAATCCCCTGTAGGAAGACTTTCTTACTCATGCTCTGCTCACAGAGAGCAAATCCCTCTGCCAGCCATGGGGATGGGCTCCAGGTGTGAGAGAGTCCGTGGGCTGTGTGTGAACACAGTGCTCTTGCAAAGGGAAAGGAGGTTTGGAAGCTGTCCCGTCTGGAGAGGCTCAGCCATGTGGGCCCAGACAATGTTGCTTTCACTTTGTTTTGGTCTCCCCACCTGAGAAAAAGAGAGTATTTGCTTGCCAACCTCACTGGGGTGTCGGGAGGTGGCAATGAATGTCTGCACAGTGCTGCAAACATAGAAGGTGTTATAAAGATGTGAAGCCTGTAGGTGCCAAGCAGTATATTTGAACATTGCAGGAAAGGGAAATACGGTGCTCAGACAGTTGTGGGGTGAGCAAGACAGGTTTATTGCAGACAGGGATGTTCAAACTCACAAACACAGGAGCTGCCAAAATGCATTTATTAAGAGGTGGTGGACTACAGGTGCTCCATCAAGTGTGTCCCTGCTGACCAGTGGCACTGGGCAGCAGACCTGCAGGGGTGTAGAGTTAACCTGTGAGGGCTGCTGCATCCCTAACCTGGCCAGCGTGGTAATCTGAGGCCCTGACTGGTTGGGAGGATGCAGGGCAGAGGTGCAGAAAGGAGGGTGATGTTTTCTACACATCGCCTATGAATAGAGCCAGAGCAGTAAAAGAGGGTGCTGCAAGCCCTTGCCTGCAAACACTTGCCAGTGCTGTTATCAGGAATAGGCGAGAAGCATTTGTGTTCCTGCAGAGGTGATGAGTTCTGGAAGTGCCACCACTTGGCTGCTGAATGCTGTGCCTTACGGAGTGGGCACATCACAGCGAGTAGAAGGGCACAGGCATCAGTCCCCTGCCCTGCTTCTCCTGGCAGAGGTGGCTCTGAGGGGCTGGGGTACCAGCATACTGGGAGCCTGGAGCACCAGAATCTGGCTCAAGGTATTTCACAGGCTACCCAGGCTGGACATGGACAGGCTCTCCTCTAGTGAGGGGTAATGTAGTGCTGACAGCAACTTCACATGTTGGCTGGCACTGGCTGCAGGGAGTACCCAACCCCTGTTCCTTGATGTGTAACATGCCTTCTCCCCAGCCACCTCAGCCCTTTTCAAAAGGCAGAAAATACTTTGCAAGGAGGGGAGATGCGATGGTGCTTTAATTGCATCAGGATACGCCAAGTCAGATGTTCAAAGGGAGAGGGAGAAAGTCTGAGTTAATGTTGTTACAGAGCCATTAGCCCTGAGCCGGTTCATTAGCAGAACGATTTTTTTTTCCCCAGCAGGGCTTGGCAGCACAGCCTTCCCATGGCAACTGACACAAACAAACCCTGGGGCTGCAGAGAAGTGACGACTGAAAGGAAGGCTTAAGGGAACAGCCAAACTATTTTTGTATTTCCAAACTGCACAGCAGATATTTTTTACTTTTGCATGCTAAGTTCTCATTGTGGTGAATTTTCTTGCTGGGTGAGATCCTTTTGCTTTACTCTGCTTTTCTCTTAGCTGAAGTCCCACCTATTTGACCAAAGAGCTTCACACTTGCTGAATGAATGCCTGTCTGCACACATGTGTGGTGTCCATTTCCCTGCTGTGAACATTAAATAATAATCTAAGTGTGTAATATTTGTCCCACACCCTAGCAGCTGCCAGGTGCCTCCTGGCAGACCTGGTATGTGTGTTAGGTAAGCATGGGCACCCTGCCTGGTTACTACACCCCTCCAAGGGTTGGGGACAGACAACAGGGGTTCCCAAGAGACTCCATGCCACCAGGTGCCATCTCAGATATCTGTGCTCCTTATGCCCCTTGGAGGCCTTGTCCCCATGACCAAGTTTGGGTGCAAAGAGTGGATGTGGTGGAGAGGAGGAAGGAAGGGCATCACTCTGTTCTCCCCCAGGCCACGTGGGCCGGAGGACACTCAGCGGTCTGTGCTGGCTGATCTGGGGTACAAGGGTTCCTGTTAACCCTAACAGGAGTTAACAATGAGGTATAACAGCCGTGATTGATGAGTCATTGATTATGAAAACTGAGAAGAGTGCCAGTAGATGGAAGTGAGGCCACCATATGGTCCATGAGCCAGTTTGGAGAGGTGACGGCGTGAGCCACAGCCATGTGCACCCGAAGTCCCAGTGGCAAGACTGGGCCCTGGCACTGGAGACCACCTCAGCAAACAGTGAAACAGGTCTCCTTCAGGGATGAAGGGCAATGTTGGCCTGGGTTATGAGTAGCAAGAATTGGGTAGGAAGCATCTCTCCACACGGCTCCTGGAGGCTCCCATGGGGGGGATGGGATTTGACTCACCCACATTTACGTGTCTGTGCTACTGCTGTTTCCATCGGCACATCACACAGGGCTTCCTTTACTCTCAAAAGGAGAACTGGGTGTGTTTTGGGCATGAGTCAACAGGCCTGTTTTTGCTTTCTGTCTTTGGATAAGGTGAATTGCTCCGGGTTTTCCTCTTCCTTTCTGCTGGCTGTAATTGGACAATTAGCTTAGCTGGATCCCTTCCAGTGGGTCAGATGAATTGCTATCCCAAGGCAGTTACTGAGCATTAGCTGCCCATGTGCCCTCCCCTGGCCTGGACAAATGTAATTTCAGTTAGCTTTAGTCATACTACAAGAAAACATGCATGGTTCCCTGAGTTCTGGTAGCCTCTTTTTTATGTCAGTGAGGAGAGGAGAGACTCAGTGGCTCAGAAAACAAAGGCCAGCTGTGAGGAGAACAATGCTGCCATGCTTTCTCCCATTAATCTGATTTTTATGTTAGAAGATGGAAAAAGTTCCACAGCATACCACAAAAAACCCACAAAGGAACAAGTGAAGGAATTTACTTAAGAGGTAGTTTTCTTTTTTTCTTCTTTCCATCACTTTTATTTTTCCACTAGCTTTAACCATCAGGCTGAAAGTCACAGCTATAGTACAAAGAAGTGATGGTGGTATCCATGCTTACTTGTGCTGCAGCTGTAGTTTTCCCTCCCATAAGCTTGGGTTAAGACACCACTGTGTCAGGGAGCATGCAGACTATTTCTATCCTGATTCATTACAAAAGTAGCAACACTTGTTGGTGTTCATCATACAGTTGATATTTTTCTCCTGGAAACTCCTAGAGGATCAACAGCTTTCTTCAGTAAGCATCCATCAGGGCCAGAGGTGAGGGCCTGACCTGGAAAAAGGAATCTTTGCTGCACAATGATTTATAGGCAAGTTTGTACAGCCTTTGTACAAACATTGTACATTGTCCTGCAACAATCATCTAGCAGAAATCTTTCTTCTTACTGGAAATTTTTTGTTTACGGAGATGCTAATCAAACCTGACCTTATGGCTGGCTTGGAGGTCAAGTTCCAGCATGCAGTACATTATGTGTTAACCAGGTAACTGAATGAATCAATCAGCAGAAAAATTTGTGAGATTTCAAACATGGAGACAAGTTAGAACCACTTCTTTACACCTATATGCAAATTTTGCTTTAAAACCCCAGTGCTTCATACTTGCCAGGGGTTGTATCTGCTTGCTCAGTGCCTGTTAAGCAATCAAGAAAAGTACTTTGTGTTTCTGCCTGCCAAGGCAAAGGTGTCTCAGCTGAGACATCCACGGAGTGTCTGTGGCCTGGTGTTGTGTGGAGGAAGGTCACATTTCTATTTGGGTGGGTATGAGTAGGAAATAAAAGAACAATAACGCCATTCTTTACATGTCTGATAAATCAGACCTTTGTTCTCTCCTTCTTGATGTGCTGGAGGGAAGTCACTGCAACTGCTATTGTTTTCCCAGAGTGTTTTGGAAGGGGTTTAGTGTGTTTCTTTCCTCTGCTAATTTCAAGGCACTTACTTGTGTTCAGAATATTTCAGATGGAACTATTCGAGGAGAAAGCTAAGTTACTAATTCTATTCTGCTTCTTGCATTAGGAACTACCTCTGGAAGCTCTCATTTGTTTGCACAGTAAAAGAGGTCTGAGAAGGATTTGTTAATGATTTCAACCTAGTAAGTCTATAAAGAGATTGAGACAGGCAGAAGGAGAAAACCATCTCTTTATGTCTATTAGACTTTACAGACAAAGGTGGGACAGACCGCCTGCCCTCTCTCCCCTTGGAGCAGCACCATTCAAGCAGGCTATAATTAAGCAGTTCCTAATTTCAACAGGAGAGTGCCACAAAAGTGGAAAGGGTGGTCCTGCTGGAAAGCTCACATTCATGCTAATATTGTTGAAGGGAATTTTTTTTGCCTTACGTGGTGTTGTACATCCGTTATACATCCTAAAGCAATTATAGGAGAGAGAAGCCGTAAAAAGGGCTGTGTGCCCAAAACCTCTCCTGTGTTTTCCAGCTATGTTGGGGAACCTAAGAAAAGCCATTTCCTCTTTCCACAAACCACCTCTCTTTGAAGAAAGCTATGTGTGGAACAAAAGGTGTTTTTTCAGGGCCACTGCGTAGTATTTAAGGCAAGTATTAATAAAATGTGTTTGCCTCACAGGCCAGGTGAAGAATTGTGCAAGAAAATTCTGCCCTCCTCACCCCCCCTTCACACACTGTGGTGTTTCAGGGAAAGGCAAGGTGGTGTTTCCCTGGCACAAAAGCCATTTGTGCAGAGGATCACAAAGGATGAGACAATTTTGCTCCTCTGGAAATGTTTCTGGCACTGTCAGTGCAGTGCACTCTGGCTTTCCTAGCTAGTCTCACCTGGGGCAAATTTCTCTTCCCTTCAGTGGCAGAAAGACAGAGGCATATTTCAGAGGGAGAAAAGCAGCAGGGATGTAGTTACTGCTCTGAGGAGCACTGGAACGAGTAGGAAAGACAGATGTAATATCTGGAAAGTGATTGATCCCTCTGTCTATCCACGTGAGCCCTGGCTCTCAGCAGAACACAGAAATATTTTTTTTGTGTAAAATTAACAGGATGAGTAAAGTGGTGGTTGCACGTGATGTTGACCGGGTGCAGGAAACAAAAAGGGATCTGAACTAAACCTTTTGGGGAAACATGGCTTTGATCTTGGAGCCTGGAGCCATGAACATGTGCCCACACGCTGGGGAGTGATGCAAGGTGTGCTGTGAAAATACACCTAAGGTATTCCCCGGAGTTTGTTAATGGTTTATTGTTCTGGGCTATGATCTCAAACAGCAAGCTCTGTGGAGATAAGGAAGGGCTTTCTTCCAAGAGAGCTGAGTGAAGAGCATGAATAAGAATGTGTTTCAAGGAGTCATTGACTTCCCCATTCAAAAGCTGGAGCTCCTGGGGTGCCAAGAGGCTGGCAAGCTGCTGGCCTCAGGTGAGCTGGCCTGGGGGCTATTGCATGGGTGTAGGGAATTCTGCTGAGATGAGGTGTCAGAACCAGACCCAGACAGCCCGAGGTGAAAGAGAGGATGTCTTGGGGGAGGGAAAGAAAAATGAGACTTATGACTGGAGATGCCTGGAATGCAAAGCAGATTGCATGGGAGTAGTATGGAGGTATGAGGAGGCAGATTTCCACAGTAGGTCTGTGAATGGGGACTTAAGTGGATAAGAGAATTGTGTGGCTGAGCTGGTCAAGCAGAACCAGCCCTTGGAGAGGGGTGGTGCAAACCCTACCACCTGGCCTGTCAGTCTTAACTCCAGAAGGGCAGGAACAGGGTGCACTGTGATGCAGGGAAGCAGAACTGAAAGCAAAAAATATGACAGAAAAGAGGAGGCCATGAGGTGGACAGTGCGCAGGTGGAGATGTTCTGGATACTTCTCATTCCTGCTTTACTAGGAATCTGTGAAAATAGGAGCAGAGAGGCATTAGTCATACCTTTCCAGGTAGTCCCTGAATACATTGGGTTACTGGAAAAATTCACTAATAGAGAGATGGGTGATGACTTATAAATAAAAAGCTTTCAGGGCAGGAAGTCCCATGAATTACAATAATTCATGGGGTTTGTGATTATATGTTTTCAAAGGACTGCTGTGAAAGATAGACATGTGCCCTGAAAAGCTGTGTAATTCCCTCATGTTAGACAATGCTGTAGGCTCCAAAAAAATTAATGCTCTTCAAGGAAAAATGTCTTGCCTGCCAAGGCTATTGGGCCAAGAAGCTCACCTTTTGTGAGATGGGGAAAAATTTCTAAAAATCAAATGGTTCATTCATATGTTTAGTGTCACCACTGAAGAACCACAGATGGCATTGGAGCCTCTGGCAGTTGTCTCAAATGGGGAATAGGAAACAGGAAAAATCTGTTGTGCTCAGAAGTTCCCGTGGAAAAATACAAAGGATAGAATGTAAAGTAGAAGTATTCAAAGTCTCTACTACTTCCAGACATTTTAATTTATTTATTTAAAGACCTTAATGTATTCAGATTTTTTTTTTTCAGAATAGGTGGTTTGGCCTTTGAAATCTCACTTTCATATTCTGTGTTCTACTTTATACTTAGAAACCAGAGTCTACACTCTCTGACTGGAATCCTTTGCAGGCAAAGTGTAGAGTGTAGACTTGTGAATGTCTTCAATTATCCTTCAAAACTTGAGAAAAAGTTGAAGCTTCATAGCTACTCATAGATCTCTGTATTTCACCACTTGTGTTATTGATGGATAGCCCTGAGAGAAGCCTGCTCTGATAGGACAAGTAATTAGAAAGGATTTGGTGTGTCACCCAGTCCAGGTATATGCTCCCTTTTGTAACTCATGGAACTCTACATTACAAGTAGGTGGGTTATTTGACTCCATGATCCCATAGGAAGCCTTTTCCAGAATCTGATTATCCGAGATTTAAGTGTTTCATCTAATTTACATTCTAACTATATTCATAGCTTGTGTGTATCCATCTGTTCTTTTGATGAAATTGTCTTGGTGTTTAAACAGGTCTGCTTGTGAAATGTTTGTGCCCAGAACACTTGTAGGTAGCAGCTGACTCTCTTCTCAGCTCTTGTTCTTCTAGTTCCCCAAGCTAAAACTTTTAGCAAAAGTATTCTAGTTATACAGACTTTTTTCTTCTAACTATCCTGGTAACTCTTCTCCATCCCTATTTCGTTACCCTTGAGAATTCAAGTGGAATAGGAAGCAGGAATTGTCTCTGCTATTGCAAATGAGAGCTAACCAAAAGCTTATGCAGTACCATTAGTATGATCCTTCTCGAGGTATTGCTGAAATACCTTGCTGAAAGCATTTTAAAGCTGAAGTTTCCTCTTCACAGTTGCATCATGTTATCTTTCATAAATGCCCTTTTCTCAGGGAAAAAAAAGCTCTTTTGCTGCTATCTGGTGAGTTTCTTGCTTACAGCAAAAGTTCCCAAATGTATTACCTTGTTTTTTGTGCCACTGAATTTCTTCTCTTTTCTGTTATTTGGCTTCACAGCCAAATATTTGACATATTCTAAACTTCTAAATTGATGTTGTTTCCCAGTTTTGTGTCCTTAGCATATGATGACGTTCTGAGCCAAGGTTATGAGAAAAACAATCGAGTAAGATCAGTCTTGAAAATAGACCTGGGGAAGGAACCTCTGTTACTCTGAACCTTCTCCCCACTGCCTGAAACCTTATTCCCTTAGACAAGCTTTTGCCCATCTCAAGCTCCTCCTTCTCCAGGCAAACTGATACCTTGCCCTGCAGCCTTTTTGGAGCCCAGAGAGGAAAGGTTTATCTCAGATCTGATAGCTAGAAAATCAGATATCAGGTTTGACAAGAATAATCTACCCCACAGTGAATCTGTCTTGCATCTTACCACATCCACCTCCATGCCTTCGGCTGTGTGTTTGTTTTCCTCCTTTAAAACACGTGCAGTAGACTTGCTTGCAAGAGGAGTCCAGCACACTCACAGCTGGGCACATATGTATTTTTACCTAGGAGGGAGGATGGGGAACATCCCTGGTGTCAGCTTCCTGCTGCCTGCCTGGCTCCTCTCTGGGCTGTGTCTGTGGTCGTGCAGCTGTGTGGCCGCTGCCTTCCCCACAGAGGCCCACCCTGCAGCTGCATCCATCACCCTTTTCCCTGGCCTTCCCAAAACGACTTCACTTGCTCTTGGTTAATCATATGTCTCCATCCCTGGATAGGTAGGCACACTCAAAATATCTACAGGAACACACAGAACCACAGCTGAAGCAGCATTTGTATGAAACTGCTTCCCTGGGGCTTGTAATGCCACAAGCCTTGTGCTTTTCCCTTCATTGCTGAGAGTCTTCTAGGAAAACGCCAGGTAAGAGCTGGCTTTTTAGTTTTTAAAAACAAGCAGAAATTAGATAATTAATATGAATAACTGCCAATTATTTCCCAGAAGACACAGAAAACAGAGAGCCAATGTTTTGGCAGGTAGCACCCGGCACTGTGATTTCTTTCTGCATCGGTTTTTGCCACAAGCAATCCATCAAGCAAAGAATCTGAGGAAATGCAGTTTCAGAATTCTTTTAAAACAAACAAACAAACAAACCCAGCCCTCAGCTCCAGTCTTCAATGTAACATGAAACAGAGACCAGCAAGCACATTGCAAGCCTTCTTAAGACACATGATGCTACATTGCAGCCTCTTTTACCACAACAGGGAAACCAATCTCCTTTCAGCAACAGCAGACTCTTCTTGATGTTTGCTCCCATTTGTTTCATGCCGCTGCAAAGACAGATTTAACCTTTCCTGGGTGTATTTTCCAGTGTACAGACAAACACAAATGGTTTGCCATTTCCTAAACTACCAGTGTCAAGCTGTTGCTCAGTGACGGTCTCAGGCTGCTTGTCTGTTGGAGCAGATGAAGCACAGAGTCAGCACAGACACCAGAGCATCCATGTACACAAATGCCCCCTTGACCAGTTTGGTTTTCTCAGCAAACTCCCTGGCACACAGCAGGCTGGTGGAGACTGAAAAGGGGATTTGGAGCTGGTGGGTCCTGCGCTTCTTCTCCCATCCCTGTAAAATTATCCCAAATTGTAGGAAGTCCTGGTCAGACTGTGTGGTTACAACGTCCTTCTGAGAGGGAATATCATCTGGATGGTGGCTCTGCAGGCTTTGTGTTGGACTATTCCCAGGGAAAACAGCCCACTGTACCCTGGGCTGCATCAAGAGAAGCGTGGCCAGCAGGTCAAAACAGGTGATTCTCCCCCTCTGCTCTGCTCTCATGAGACCCAGCCTGGAGTTCTGTGTCCAGTTCTGGAGACCCAAACACAAGGAGGACACAAAGCTCTTGAAGCAAGTCCAGAGGACGGCCATAAAAATTATCAGAGGGTTGAAGCACTATGAAGACAGGCTGAGAGAGTTGGGGTTGTTTGGCCTGGAGAAGAGAAGGCTCCAGGGAGACTTTATAATCAGCCTTTCAGTACCTGAAGGGGCTGCAGGAAAGCTGGGGAGAGACTTTTTACTAGAGCATGGGGTGATAGAATGAGGGGGAATAGTTTTAAGCTGGAAGAGGCTAGATTTAGATGAGATATTACAAAGAAATTATTCAGTGTGAAGGTGGTGAAACACTGGCACAGGCTGCCCAGGGAAGCTGTGGCTGCCCCCTCCCTGGCAGTGTTCAAGGCCAGGTTGGATGGGACTGTGAGCAACCTGGACTAGGGGGAGGGGTCCCTGCCCATGCAGGGGGGTGGAACTGGATGATCTTTAAGGTCTTTGCCAGTGCAGTCTGTGATTCTGTGCCTTCACCCAGAGGGAGTGATCTTTGATGTTAGAAAATAGGGCAGGGAAGTAGATATGATAAAATCATCTGGCCTAGCAGGCTGTATGATACAAATCCAAAATAATTTCCAAAGACTCAAATCAGTCAGGGATGAAGAAATAGGAAAAGGTGCTTGTGTCAGTGTAAGAGGAGTATCAACAATTACGCTTTTGGAAAGGCAGAAAATAAACACTGGGCCTTTGGTACTTCTGATTGGCTGACTTTTTATAAACCTGTCATAAAGAAAAACATTTACTACATATACAGTCCTTTTATTACCACTTTTGGACTACATAAATTAACATTTACCTCATGTGTAAGGATGTATTATCCTTTCCAAAGCAATATGTCTATGTCTGTGCTTGGCATCCTCTACTTGTGTCTCCATTACCAGGTTGTTTATGAGTATGTGGCATATTTTCTAATTGGGTACATGTTCTGGTAGCTGAGAGGAGTGAGAAAGACTTTATTTAGTAGCTGGTAATTAAAAGTGAGTCTTTTTTTGAGAAGAAAGAAGATTCCCTTGAGCACCATTGCTTATTTTCAAAGATGCAACCAAGAAAGATGAAGTGAGATTAGGCAGCAGGCCTTGCTGACACCAGATATGATGCTTTTAGGGCACACCAAAACTTAGATGTGCAAGTCAGCTAATGGAAACCATTGCAACTCCAAAAGCCAGGGCAATCTACCTGTTGTGATGAAGCCCACCAGCCTCAGCAGTGTTGGGCAGAGGTCAGCAAGAGGACCACTGTGGTGGTGCCTCTGTTCACAGGCCAGGGGGACGTAACCCCTGGGACCCCTGCCTGAACCATGCATGAACTCAGCTCTGCCAAGGCAGTGCCATGCTGTGGTTTGAATGATGATGTGTTGATGATAATGAGATTTGCTGAAGTGAGATGACAGTCTGAGAGAAGCATCTTAGAAGACACAGCCCCTAGAATATGAAGTCCTGAAATCAAGCATCTTTGTAGCTGCTCTCTAGAGCAATAGTGACACCCAGCTGGCTGCTGTATCTGTCAGGCATTAACCTGCTATCCCCAAAGCTCTGAAATGAAATCCAGTGAGAGGGATCAGGAATAAAGAGTTTCCATGCTCCTCTTCTAGCTGGAGCCCTCAGTGACTGTGACTCTAAGCCCTTGGGTGGAGAGTGAGGTTGGAGTGGGACATGCCAGGAATTATTTATCCCATCCCTTTTTAGGACTGTTAACCAACTAAGCATCAAAGGAAGCATACAGATGTTCATCTGCAGCATGGGCAAGTTGTGAGGCTTTGATTCTATGCTGAGGAAGTTGTGACAGGAGAGATACACAGTATTCACAGCAATGTCTGCTGAAAGTGTCTCCCTTATCTCTGGTAACATCCTAAATCCAGGCAAAGGAGCAACTTCCTGTCATATAAATCGTGGGATTGACAGCATCCTGTATCTCCTGGCATTCCTGAGTGCAGGTTTAAACCAAGAGGTGCAAGTCTACTCCTAAAACAGCTTCCATGGTACAAGAGGTCATGGAGACTTTAATTTGGTTACCTTGCACACAGGCAGCCTGTACTTAAGTCAATGCTTAAGTTAAGCACCTATAAAAATGTAATAAAAGATGTCATATAGCAGTAGCATTAGCATGCTTATGGGGCAGACATTATATGACATCATCTGAAGACATTGCATAAGCTATAAAATAAGAGATCACACCTAAGCAGTCACAAGAGGCAGCCAAAAGTCTACTAAGAAATGATAATGCGTTCCATCTTCCCAGCCTGGCTCGCTGTCTGTCAATTTTACCCACTCCCTAGTACAGATTTAGTGTCTGTTCCTCACCTACTCCCTTGTTGAGGGGGAGGTAGGTAGGTGGGTGGGAAATCTCCTACTGCACTTTCTAGCTATTTGCCAGGAGCTCAGCACAGCTGTAATGAGTTAAGTTGATGCCTAAATTAATCTCATTGATGCACTGCAGGTGTCACCATCCCCATCTCAAATTAAAGGACCTCTTGGGATATTGCTTTTTGGTGAAGTTAAATCAGAGCTGGTGTTCCTGAATTTTGTGTGTCTAGCTGTGGATAATATTTCATCAAGTAAGTTATTTAAACCCTTATCCACTGAAAGGGAGTAGGGAACTGATATATCTGTTTTTCTTCTGACCCATTGCAATTTTTTTTGGTTTATAATTTTTTTTTTTTTTTTTCATGTCTTAGCATAGGCCTTTTCACAGGGCTCACTGAGCCTGTTGAATACTGCTGCTCCACTCCTGTTGCTGAGAAACAAATCATTTGTTTTGTTGCTTCATTCTGCAGCTGAATCTCGGTATTTACCTTATATTGCTGCTGAAGCAGAATATTCATGGTGCATCTTCTTTGGAAAAGTGTAATTTATTTATATGATAGCTGGAAATAATAAATGGAGAATACTTATGAGTTTTCAGAGCTTGGATAGTTATCTTGCTGTGAAGCAGTGATCATAGTAGGTTTCATTATTTGGCTGAGAAGTCGTAAAAAAAAAAAAAAAAATACTGCAGAAAACAAGTCTGACTTGAACATCTGGAGGATGAGGAGCAGGAAAACAAATGAAAGGGCCTCCTGTATTCTGTGCCAGTAGGACTTGCAATCCAGAAAGAGATGCAAATGACTAAGGCCGAGTGATCTACTTTCTGTAAGCAATCAGCATGACAGACTTAACCCCTTTTCTTGTTTGCAAATTACCCTGAAGTGCTGCTGCTTACAGATGTGTTTGCTATTTGCATACACTTTGTGAATAAACTTCTGCTTGGGGGTTAGTCATGTGCTATTCAGCATGACTATTGCTTGAGTGGTGGTGTTTGTAGGGTGTGATTCACCAGCCCTTCAAGAAAGCTGTAAGGAGGGCTGCATGAACATTGCTAGAAATATGTGTATGAATTCACATTCACAAATTGTCAGCATGTTTGTGATTCTTTTCATCTCACAGCAAACAATCTTTCCTACCAAAGAAAATTTTGTTTGTACCAAAAAAGTACTGTGTAATTAGTAACTTTCGGAATGGAAATGGTCATGGAAAACTTCTTTAAAACGATTACATCTGTCTGTATATCTCTAGGAATCTGTCTTATATTGAGCAAGGTGGCAAGTGGCCAGCCAAGGGCAGAAAGGTGTATATGACAGTGGGTTTACCTAAAAATATGCTTATAGGGTTCTCTGTGTAGGCCCCCAGAGACAAGCTCTTGAGTCTCAGTCACAAGATGCTTCCCTGTGGGATCAATTTTTTTTTTTTACTGCTGCAGACATGCCTTTAGCCTGACATATTCTTGGTCTCCTGAGGGATTTCTGCCCTTGGGGTTGCTGCAGCGGGGTTTGCTGCCCTGGTGAGGGGGCCAGAGGCTTTAATATTGTTGGATATGTGGACCTGTGGGGATTGGTGGCCTTGGGGCAGGCTGCAAAAGCAGTGTAGATGTGTAAAGTTCTGGGTCAAATGGTGTCAGGTCTGGTCACAGGACATGTAGTTGCTTCAGTGTGAGTGTGCTGGATGTCCTAATTGCTTCAGGTCAGGTTATCATTTGCTTTGCATGCAAAAAAGGGCTCAGTGTCCACATATTGTGCCCTCAGAAAAAAACCCCATCCTCTAAAAACCCCCACCATAAAGTGAAACAGGAGCCACTGGGCTGCCCCCAACTAGCAAGATGTCCCAGATCACGTTACTAGCGAGTACTGAGCTCAAACTTTTGTTATTTAAGTACAAAATAGTAAAAAAATGACATTTTTCTTCCCCTGTCTTGGAGTACCCAAGGGGTGGCCACTTTCTCCTAGAAGTCCTCTGGCCTAGCAAGGCGGAGGTCAGGGAAAGTGTGGGGTGAAGGTGCCCATGTGTCAGCTGTGCCCACAGGGACTTGGGAAGGGAGGGAAATATGTGCAGGGATGATTTGCCCAGTGTGAGGGCCAGGTCTCACAGATGGTGCCATGCAAAATTGTTTGTGCTCTTTTGGGTGAGAGGTGTTGGTGCCAAAGGTGATCCCTGGGCTGGATCAGCACTGAGCAGCCACCCTGGCAAGGAGCAGGGTCCCCTCTGCACCTCACAAGTGTGAAGTGTTCTTATTTCCTGCAATTTTTCAGCATGGTTGGAGATGTGTAGTAAATAGGGATCCCTAGTACATTAATGAGTTTAATGTTCACTTAAAATATGTCTCACATACAAGCTCTCTGTGCTCCCCAGTTGTTTCCCTTCCCTTAGCCTAACTGTAATTAAGAAAACATTATCACCTCTACTAGAGGATATCTTCTGGGGGGCAAAGGAGAAAGAAGGGAGGAAGGGAAAAAGAATCTGAGAAAGATCCTTTCTTCTATTTTAAAACATTAGAAGGCAAGAAAACAAAACAAAGGGTAGAGGTTTGTCCTAGCCCCTGTACTCCCCTTATCTTACATTTTCTGCTGACTTCCTGCTCTGAATGCTTTGGCAGCTTGCAGGACAGCATCCAAACTTTGCAAACATGAAGGAATTCAAATGGAACCCTGGACGTCATCATATTTTCCCAGTTGGCCATAAATCACGATTTGTTATGGTTATCCTCTTGTGAGGAAGAACATGTGCAAGGAGATAAGAGCTTGGAGGAAGGAGAGGCAGAGGGTATCTCAGGAAAAAAAGAAACATCACTAGGAAAGACCTAATAAGAAATGTTTTGACAGGCTCAATTGAGCTGAACAACTATTGAGGGACTGGTGCGAATTCTCATTGTTGCAAGGGCATCTCCCCACCTAATTTGAAGTGTTTGCTTTGGAGCTGGAAGAGAGCTCTTTCCCTTGCCATTCAGATTTTGTGTCATTGAAAGTGGGATTTTCCTAGTGAGGCAGTATTTTCCAACCACAGAAATACAGTGATTCATCATCCAGATCCTCAGGTGACATAAATAGACACAGTCTTCACCAGCTTCAGTGGTCTTGCACTGACTTACATCAGCACAAGATACTTTGGATGGAAAGTTCCCATTAGTTTGCCCAATCTCTGTTCCAGCTGTTGCCATCTGGTCTCTTACTGTACATCAGCCCTGGCTGGAGTTAGGAAGAGGTAGAGCTGTCCCAAGCAAACTGGAAAACTTGCTTTATCTTGGTGAAAGGAAGGCATAGGTTAGTTTCCTCTCAGGAAACTTTGTGTCGTACCCATCATGTATTTTCCTTTACCTTGCTCTTGGTCTGGCCCCCTTTTTTTTTTTCTCTGTTGCTTATGCAGTTTGACTGTTTGGGGTGTTCTGCTGGTCCTTCACAACCAAAGTGGACACACAAAGGGTCGTCTGGGGAGTTGTTCCAGAGGTCTGAACTGTGGATTTAGCTGTGGATTTAATGATTTTAAATATTCATCTTTTTAACTGGGGATGTGGCTGCTTGGCTGGTGGGAGGTTAACCTGAGGAACAGCTCCAGACAAGGAGGTAATTATATTTATTCTTTGGCTGCATTGTGTGGAATGCAGATGAGGGTTAAGTGGCTGTAATTACCTCTGCAGTGTGTCACTCCTATTTTACAACAGGAGTGATGTCTTCTGAGTCTGGACCTGTTGCTTTGGCTGTCCCTGGGTTTCAAAGCAGCTTACACCCTGCTACTTCCCTCAACTTGGCCAGCATATTTAATAAGAATATAATAATAACCTGAACACTGTGTTCAGAGGTGGTTTTACTTCCCTTGGTACACTATTATTTGCTCCGTTATGATGCCACATAATGGAAAAAGGTAAACAACAGGTTAGGAATTTTTTGTTATTTTCAGACATATTCAATGAGACTTTTTTTTGCATCCATGTTATACTTAGGACTCCAGGGAAAGGAGGGAAAGCTGGCTGAACTTGTTCCTTCCCAGTGAATGATGGCTTCAACAATCTCCCCAACTTCCAGAAAGAATGTACAATGAGACCTGTTATCTTTATGCTGGGTTTAGAAACAAAATAAAAATAGAGTTACTTTGTATCAGTAGCAGGAATTTGGATCTGGAGAGAGTGGCCAACCAGCAACTAATCCAAGCCAGTCTGTGATTAGTATCAGGAATCTCTATCAAGAATTCAGTGGTTACATTAGAATCATAGAATTGTATAATTAGTTTGGTTGGAAAAAACCCTTTAAGATCATCAAGCCCAATCGTTAACCTAACTCTACCAAGTTCAGTGCTAAACCATATCCCCAAGCACCACATCTACACATCTTTTAAACACCTCTAGGGATGGTGATTCAACTACTTCCCAGGGCAGCCTGTTCTAGTGTTTGATAGCTCTTTTGGTGAAGAAGTTTCCTCTCATATACAAACTAATCCTCCCCTGGCACAACTTGAGGCCATTTTCTCTTGTTCTATTGCTTGTTACTAGGAAGAAGAGACCAATCTCCCACCTGGCTACAACCTCCCTTCAGGTAGTTGTAGAGAGTGATCAAGTCTCCCCTCAGCCTCCTTTTCCTCAAAGGCTTCTCAGAGGACTTGTTCTCTGGACCCTTCATCAGCTTGATTGTCCTTGAACTCACTCCAGCACTTCAATGTCCTTCACATAGTGGGGGGCCTAAAACTGAACACAGTGTTCAATGTGCATCCTCACCAGTGCTGAGTACAGGGGCATGGTGGCTTCTGTAGTCCTGCTGGCCAGGCTATTCCTGAGACAAGCCAGGATGCCATTGGTCATCTCTGGAACAGGCTGCCCAGGGGGGTTGTGGAGTCTCCTTCACTGGAGACATTCAAAACCCGCCTGGACACGTTCCTAGGCGATGTACTCTAGGGGGCCCTGCTCTGGCAGGGGGGGTTGGACTAGATGATCTTTCGAGGTCCCTTCCAACCCCTAGGATTCTATGATTCTATGATTCTGTCCCCTGGGCACACTGTTGGCTCATATTCAGCTGGCTATTGAACAACATTGGCCATGCCAAGCAGCTCAGGTCTCTTTATGTGCTCAGAGCTGGGAGCCTGCAGCCTGGCTGCTCACCTGCATGGACTGTGGGCACTGAGGTACTGCCTCCTTACTTTGGGCCTTCTGGGCTTGACAGAGAAGCCAATCCCAAGGATAAGGTGGTCCCGAGGCCTGGCCATGCTAGAGAACAATCTCAGCAGGTACACTCATGAATGATGCACCAGAATCTTCAGTCCTATATGGTCTCTGCACTGGGGTTACTCCTCCTGTTGAATGCCCTCCAGTAAACGTCTTCAGGTTGCTCTACACTCCTCTGCTGTTTTTTCTCATTTGCTTAGGTAAATGCTCTGAGAACTGAATCAACGGTTATAGCACTTTAAAGGGGTTCAGTTGCTCTGCTTTGTGGATTCCTTGGCCTTTGTCCAGGTGAGGTTGCTTGCTCTGTGCAATGGAGGCAGAGCGGTGCTCTTGCCAAGCACACAATGAGTATCACAGGGCCCTGAGCAGCTCTTGGGTGAGCAGCAGAGACTCCCTGCAGTGATGCAAGCCTGGAAGTTGGCTCACGAGCAGAAACTTTGGGAGCTGCTGGCAGAGCAGAAACAGTCATAGGGAAGATGATCCAGCTACCGTGGGTGCCCCAACAGTGGGGCAGGGCCAGAAGCCTTAGAGTGCTTTGGGGAGGAGGAAGAGGAGGAGGAGGAGGAGGAACAGTGGTGCTGCCCTCTGCTTGCTGGTGACAGCATGGGTGAGAGGGGTTGTAAAGGGGCCTGGAGGTGGCTTTGCACAAAAGTCCTGTGGCCAGGGGGCCAATATTTGTTGTCATCCTGGGAGTCACAGGAACTCCAGCAGATGACTGACCCTACGGGAGTCTTTGCTCTCTTGAGAGATTCTTCAGAGAGCAGAGCCTGTTTCTAAAACTTCTATCTAGGGGAGAAAGCTCAAACTGATGACAAGAATATATTTTTGGAGTTAATAAATCACATTAACTGAACAGTATGAAGCTTAAAACCCTCAAGATTTGACCTGTGGATCATGATATTCTGTTATTACTATTATTTTTTAAAAATACATCCTGTAGCTGGCAGATCTGGTAACACTAGTCTTTGCTTCAGCCCAACCTGTCATACTGTTGCTTCCAAATTTCCTGGTTGTACAACAGAAATAACAGAGATTGAGGCAGCCTTATCCTCTGACTCTGCTGTGCCAGTTATGCTGTTTAAGGGCGACCAGGCCTGATTCTCATTTATCCTCTGGCAGCACTAATCTTCACACCCACTTGAAGGTCCTTTTCCTCTGTCAGAATGTTGGAAGGAGGTTTTGCCTCTGCAAAGCATTTATCCAGGAAGCAGTCATTCCCATCCTTCAGGGCTGTGTATTATGGGATTTCTCTGGCTTTGAGTCCAGGTTGCAGAGCTCACTGTCATCCTGCTGGGTGAAAATCTAGGTACAAAATGCCAGCTGGGACTTTTTTTGCAGTTGCAAAAGACTTAAGCCCACCAAGTACCCTTATCTGCTGTAGGACTCCCACTGATGCACATCCTTGGGCAGTGGGCTTTTTACATGTGTGCAGCAGATTCTGCATTGCCTAAAGACTTGATAGAAAATTTTCATGTGTGCTCTCTCTCCAGCTTCAAGTAGCAGACTAATAGCATACTAAGGTTCTGCACCTGAGAGCACCAAGGAAACATATGCTTGATTAATTAAGTTGTGCTATGTGCAACACCAGTGCTTCCAATGTCTGTCACGTGCCTGTGGGTCATGGTGTATGCCTGCATCCAATGTAAAATTAGTAGGTGTGTCTTATAAACAAAAAATATTAATCCTGTGAGTCAGAGTTAAAAATTTTCCCTACTCTGTGAAGTGCTCGTTAAGCTGGAATTTTAAGTGAGGGGAAGGGCAGCCTGGAGAGGGTTTGTACTCACTTGCTGCTTTGTCCAGGAGCTGGTGACATAGCCAGTGATGGCACTCCTGATGCACCTCCTGCATACATGTGGTGGAAACACCAGATGGGTTCCATGGTTTCTTCCATTCATCTACCCAAGGGGACTGATGGGGTCCTTTGTGATCTTATCAACAACAGCAATAATGAGTAATAAATAACTTAGAGCTGCTGCTGTTGTCTTAAGGTGACAATTTCAATTCATGAATGTGACGCTGAAAATAAATGGCTTTGTTGAGGGGTTTTTTTTTGTTTTTTTGTTTGTTTTGGTTTCCCATCTTGGCTTTTAAGTGGATCTGCAAGACCTCCACAATTTCATAGCAGATATATTTACTCAGAGATGTTGTAATCATATTTAGGCATAGGCCATACAACGGGCTTCAGATTCCTCTCTGCTTCTGGGGACACTCAAGTCTGGAGCTCTGGTTGGAATATGTATATTTCACCCTTAGTTCTGCATTTCCCCTGAGGGAAGGTGGTATGTCTTTATTACTCACCCGTAAATAGCTACAGCAGGTCAGTATCTAAGTTAGAGAAGAATCTCTTTTAAAGCTCTGGAAAAAGGATGTAATGTTATCAGTCCTCAAGAAAAGATTCTGGCATGTAAGATGGCAAGATCTTGCCTGCCAGTTTGACCAGAAGACCTGTGGACATCTTTGAAGTTACTTATGTGTTAGATTGGAAATATTGGAAGCATCAGTGACTACTTTCAGGCTTTTTGTCAGCTGGGAACCTCTGCCAGATCTCCAGTGTGGCAAAGAGACTGCCTCTCATCTCCTCACATCTGGACTTCATGAAATTAATGACATTATTATTAATGCTTTCTTTTGCAACTCCATCCAAAAACTGTAAGCATTAGCCTCTCTGCATCTCTTAATGAGGGCTGAGCTGGGGGAGCATATTTCTCTTACAGTGCCTCATGACAAGTCAGCTGCATGTCTCTGATCCATTTAATGATAACCCTCATGGAGACCTCCCATAGGCAAAAGTAGAGAGATTTGAAATTAATATTATTCTTGCTTATTTATTTTGCAGTGAATTCAATTTATTAAATCATTGCCCTGCTCAAAGCCTCCAAATTTCTCCAAGATCACTTCATATGAGGTCAACTACAGCAATTAGATTGGCTACTAAATCTTTGGTTGTCATTACATCAATTTAATTTTTTTAATTAAAAAAAAAAACCAAACACCAGCACAGCTCAAAACAACAGAATATGCCAGTGCTCATTTTAGTGTTATAAACATATTAAGTAATTGAGTATTTATCTGAACAGAGTGAGAAATGTGGCATTTATTTTTAGAGCCTGAGCTTTAAACAAACAAGATGCTTTTAAACCTACGTCCATTTTGGATAATGAGTTGTTTTTGTGGACATAATGGCTATTTTACAGTGTGTTATCCCAAGGCTCTTCTTTAAAAAATGTGACATTTTACATCTAAATTGGAGGAGTACAGAATATTGCCCATCAAGAGAGGTCAGCTCTTCTTGAGAGTAAATATTTTTCTGTATGTGGGTGTGTGTGATATGTCTCATGCAAGAACAGTGTGTAAGTAGGAGTTGATTTTGTTTAATCAAGCTGCAAAAATTTAACAGATTGATCAAAATCATAGTCTCCTAATACGAAAGGCACTACTTAAGTATATTTCCCTATCATATGAAGTATTCTTTGTGCTAAGATGTATATACACCTAAGAAAACATGAGCTGCCATGTACATGCCATCAAAATGCTGTTTTCCCTTAGGTGTGGAAAAAATTGATGCTGTTCACTGAAAGTAATGGAACTTCCACAGACAACAGTATTTTCATGCTGCTATGTTGTGCTTCCTCCTAAATTCAGGCTGCACAATTGCCTCACTGCATCAGTGGACAGAACAGCAAGCAGAGCCACATTAGTTGCCAATGTGAGCCCAAAAGCATGGCTAGAAAGGGGCACACAACAGTTCTGTTTTTTATAGGCATGGTACATTTTCAGCCATGCATGTTTCTTGGCTGAATCACCCCTGACACACCTGTGATTTACCTCGAATAAGTACTGATGCCTGAAATAGATCTGAGCAGACGTGCAGCAGTGTTTGCCCAAAGAGAGAAACCCATTTTATGTTTCATGTTAGATATAGCTCTGGACTAAGAAAAGTTTTATTGTGATCCAGGAATTGTTGGTTTTATCTTTCTGCATTGGTCTCTTGTGAGTGGCTTGCAGAGAAGTCATGGCAGTGCTTTCCCATTCTATATGCTCTGATGAATGCATCCTGATCCACTTGAATGAGAAGGAAAAAAATATCTTTAGGTGGAGAGAAGTGTGTTAAGGTATGGAAGAAGAGGCAGATGGAGTGACTTTAATGCTAGACACAGATCAAAATTGGACTGCACGTTCCTGCTTAGCAGGCACTCCTGCTCCTTAGTTAAAAAGACCTGTCCTGTCTTGGACTTCCTACCCTACAAGATTCCCAACAGCACCATGCCAGGGCAGTAGAAACTCACTGGAGACAAATGGCCTGGTTCACTTCCCCATAATAAATAAATATCTGTTAGGCTCTGCTTGACCTTGCCCAGTTGTAACTGCTGGGTAAGTGAATCTTTGTTTTTTTTAAGGGCCTGCCTCCTCCCCACCCCCTTTCTAACCCACTTATGGACAACTGGAACTTGGAAAACAGCCTGTCCCATTAACCTCTGCAAGCAAGGCAATGATTTCAAATGGCAAAGTGTTTGGGAGACACTCCCAGGTGATAACAGTGCCTGCTGCTTTAAAGGGCATCTCTCTTGGGATGTTTATAGCAGTCAGGGAGGGAAAAAGAGTATGAAAACCAGCTGGGCCTAATGCCACCTTCTCTGGCCTTCTGCAGCAGTAGAAAACTGGTTTTGATCCTAGCCAAGTATCCTGGCCTCCCGAGTGGAGAACAGGGTGGTGAGAGCAGAGAACTGCCTTTATTCCAGGTTCGAAATATTTGCTCCTCTTGCCTTCTGGTTTTGTCATGCAGTTGTGCAAATAATTCCCTTGCAATCTTTCTCAGTCACAAACTTGCCCCTGGAAGCACGTAGGTGCATTTGGTCACCAGGGTTCAGGAAACCTGTGCCAAAAAACATGTCAAATCCAAGCTAGTCAGGAAAATCCCCACTCTAATGGGAGCAGGATGGGCTAGTGCTGATGGCATCGTATGAGTGCAGTGGAGGTGGAGCAGGGTTTTTTCCTCTTTCCTTGAAGATAAAAGAGAAGCATCAGAAGGGGATTGAATCTACTACATTACTTGTAGGTGTGTGTATATCTGCTATTTGTTTTTGCTGGTGTCTATGTAGAACTGATAAAATGAAAGAATTTAGGACATATTTGACATGACCACACACTTTTACAACACAAGATAAACAATAGATGATTGCATGTTTAAAGCATTTTCCTTGATAACAGATTGAATAATTTACCAGTAATGACAGGGGATGGCAGAGTGGTCAACAAACTGCATTGCACTACAGTTGAACCACATGAGATGCCTCCACATTGTTTGAGCTGGTTTGTTTGTTTGTTTTGGATTTTGTTTTTTGGCAACCACCCATTGCTTTTACAACAGAGCAGGCCCAGTGTAAAATGCCCCTGGGGAACCCTGGAATGAAGTGTGCATGTAAAAGCAGCGTGAGGGAAATGTGAGAATTCATTTTGTGCTTGCTTGCAGGAGGTGCACTGAACTTGAGAATGTGAACAGGCACATCTGGCAGGAAAGGACCCAGGACCAGGATTATCCTACCTGATCCCAGCAACATGTTTGTTGCTGGAAGCAGAGGAAGAGCTCTAAAGTCACTGTTTTCTTTTTTCAGCTTATTTTCTGCCTATTTGCTATCTGCCTGGTTCTCTCAGTGCATTCTCGTGCTCAGTCTTCCTTGATGTATTCCAGCAGCTCAGTGTTCCTTGTGGCTTTGTATCTGCCTTGATCCTGAGGCATCGTAATCCAAAAAGTAGCTGTCACTGTGGTGTGATGGCAGGGAGCAAAACCTTGCTTGCAGGTGCTCTTTGAGCCAAAGGTGCCTTCTCCTCCACAACCAAAAGGAGCAGAAGGTTTGTAAAGTAAATTTTGGCAGAACTTTATGCTTCTTCACCTGCCTGCACGTGCTCCCCTTGAAGTTTGGCCATGCTCAGGACTCCTGCCTTGACCTCATTCTCCCCGGAGGACAATGCTGCTGTGCTATTTCTTCAGCTCTGTTTGCCATAGCTGAAACAGGGCACCATGAATTAATTGATGTGGTGCTGTCAGCTGAGTTAGATGATGCCAAGTTGTGTGAGCTAATGGGTTCAACACCTTCAGCTTGTTGGAGCTGATAGAAAATCACTTGCTTTGTCTAAATTACAGCCTGGCCCTCAGTGAGGAGTCAGGGAGTCAGGTCACTGTGTGGGTGCTGCTGTGTGACCCAGTTCAGTCGCTGCCTGCATGCTGCAGAGCTTGGTGAAGTGCTTTTGGACTCCTTCCTTGTGGCTGTGGAACCTTAGTGACCTACTTATCAAAGGGTTTCATCTTGATAGACACAATGTGAGCAAGCCTGACCTCCTGATTTGACTGGGGAAAGTTCTTCAAAGACAGGGCACACTTGTGAAATGCCCACCTCTCACTGAAGTACAGGATTTCTAGTGTGTCAGGTGTACGTAGGACTATTTTTGTTCATGTTTGATTTGGTTGCACTTAACTATAAGCTAGTGAAGGATTTGGAAAACATCCCTTATGAGGAGTGACTGAGGGTGTTGGGGCTGGGGAAGCAGAGGCTGAGGGGAGACTGAGGGGAGACTTTATCACTCTCTAGAAATACCTGAAAGGTTATAGTGAGAGTGGGGTTGGTCTCTTCTCACAGGTGACAGATGACAGGACAAGGGGAAATAACTTCAAGTTGCATCAGGGGAGATTTAGGCTGGATATCAGGAGAAATTTCTTTACAGAAAGGGTTGTTTAGCAATGGAACAGGCTCCTCAGGAAGGTGGTTGAGTCTCCATCCCTGAATGTGTTTAAAAATCACTTGGATGTGGTGCCTGGGGACACAGTTTAGTGGTGGGTCATCAGAAATGTGGTGATAGGGTTAGGACAAAGCTGGACTCAATGATCTTGAAGGTCTTTTGCAGCTTGAGCAATTCTATGATTATATGATTCTACCTCTTAATTTGCTTCTTTCTGGTTTCCCTGTCTTTGGGATCATCCTGTTTATCTCCAAGTTGTCTCAGAAGGGAAATTAAGATTTCCCATCTCTCCTTAGCTGTCCCAGCTGGGCTTTTCAAAAGATGCCCAGAGACATCTCTCCCCCATCTTTGCATGAAAGACAGAGGCAGCAGCCCCTCGGCTGGGTGGATGGGACCATAGGCAGAACCAGGTTTTGTCCAGGCTCCTTCTTGTTGTGCACAGGGCAGGCAAGACTCCGTTTTCCCATCCCATGGCCATGCAGGAATCCTCCTGTTTCCTACCTTGTTCCCTTTTGGTCCAGGTTGTCACACATAACTACATCTTCTTGCCCAGAGCCCTGGTGCTGGCTGAGACATTGGCTAACCCTCTGCTAGCTGAGCACAAACTGTGCTAGCCCTGCAAACACAGGCTGGATCATAGCATTACATTTCAGCTTGTATTTTTTCATGGGGATCCTCTGGTAGGCTTTGGCTGTGCAACAAACAGGTAATTTTACTGTACACAACCACATGCAAACTTACTTTCCCATCTGTTTACAGAAACCATGTGTGGGAGGGGGAATTTAAATGATGGGGAATTTTAAGAGGGAAAACGGTTCTGTGCCTTTTAAAGTTGAGATTACAGATAAAGAACTGGGAGGCAGCCCAAGGCTGTAGAAGATGAGCAAGTGCATTGAGAAATACATGTATGTGAGAGCATGAAGGTGCATGAACAGGCCCAAGATCTTTTATTTTCTTTTCCTTGGTCTCTGAAGAGAGGAATATAGTTTTGAGTTACACCGTGCCCTTGATCCATCTCGCATGGAATTTCAGTGAGAGTGTCCATTTCCTTTCTGGTATGTGTAAATGAATGCAAAAAATGAAGGGCTTCCTTCAGTCTAGTTTCAGTAGTTTGAGAAGTTGGTTGCTCCTTCACCAGAAGTTCCCATAGCAGGAAAGCATATGACTCATGCATTCAAGCTTATGTATTAAATAATAATCTGTATTTTGACTTGTGGCAGCTGAGGGACAGCACACGTTTGTTCCAGGGATGCTAACCTGGAGCAGGCTGTGGAGAGACAAGTGCATGTCAGGCAGAGCCCTCTATACCAGACCTGGCCATACACATGATAAATGGTGGCCTAAGAAAACAGCCTTCAGGAGGAGCTGGGAAAAGTGGTTTAGCTTACTACACAAATAATTTTGTTAGCATTTAGGAAGACTAGTCAGAAATTGGGAGGTACCTTCATATCTGTCAGTGCTCATGCTGACCTGTGATTCATTTTTCATGTGAGAAAGAGAAATCTGTGCTGTGCTGAAACTATATGGACAAAATACCAGTTGCAGAGCAAATGTGGTGAGGATCAGTGTGCTGGTCTCGATTTAACTAATTGATATTCCTGAAGAGCAGCCTGGTCCAGTGGAAGGTGTCCCTGCTCATGGCACAGAGCTTGGAACTAAATGATCTTTAATGTTCCTTCCAACCCAAACCATTCTATGATTATGATTCTAGGAGGAGAGCTGCATCTTGAGGTTTAGACCTTTTCTGGCTTCTGTTGGCTAGGTCATGGTCATGCAGAAATATATTGTTTCTTAGCATACCTATCTTCATCCATAACAGATTCAATTTTGTTTCACTGTGGATTACAAAGCACAGATTTTTCAAACTTGCACTTTTTTTTTTTTTTTTTTTTTTTTTTTTTTTTTTTTTTTTGCTGTGGCTTGGGTGTTTCCCATAGGCATGTAGCATGCACGTGGTGCAGCAAAAATAATCTTCAATGCTGTGGACCTGTTGATGATTTAGGGTTAATTTGTACTGGAAAACAGCTACCAAATCAGCCAGGGCACGAACTTAAAATATCAAAGTGCTTTTTCTTCAGTGCCACAAGGGCATGCCAGACTAACATTATGCTTGTGTTGCAGACAGATTTTGTAGTAAAGCTCAAATGGACGTGAAGACAAAAGAGCCTGAAATTTGACAGTGTAAGATAAGGGGTCTGAATCTGAGTTTATTTACAGTTGGTTTTTTATCTTCCTTTCTACTCCAATGCAAATAAATTCTGGTTATCAGTCCATGTTATGAGCAAACTTATTCTATGTGTAAATAAGCACCAAGCCTCATGAAATACCATTTTTCCATGAAGCACACACACAGTGGTGAGGTTTGCTGTTGTGGTCTTGAAATTAGTCTGGTGAGAGGGGTGAAGGGTAAGTCTCAGTCTTCCTGTTCTCCAACCTCTTTGCCCTTTACAAGCAAGTGGTACAGCTGCTGAAGTTGGTGGTGTTTGCCACCAGTGACTTGAAGCCAAATGATGCATTTGGAGTAAGTATTTGCTGCTGCCTGACAGCTGTGGATTAACTGTCTAGGATGGTCCTTTCTTTCTCCCTTGTGTTTGAGACAGATGTTGGTTAAGGATGGTTCCTTGTACGTGCATCTATACTGCAGTGTGTCAGCCATGAGGTCTGCTGGGCTTGTGTAAGCATGTGGTAAGCTCTTCTGGCACTGGATTTTCTATGTACAAACTGTTGCCAGGTATTTCAGCAAGAATGAGGACTCTACACTTTGACAGACTGTTCCCCACCACTCACACAGATAGTTCTGAAATCATCTGTGTGGACTATATTCCTCCTTTGACAAAGCCAAGTGTCCCTATACCATCATACTGGTACATGTTCAGGAGAAGATTGTTTTAAAAATAAATCTCAGTGTTCTTTATTCACAAGTTTGATTTTAAAAAGAAATTAAAATTTCTTTCTGAGTTTTATTCAGCCAGAATTTACTGTAGTACAGCAGCAGATAGAAAAAAACTTTTTTTTTTTTTTTTCTTTTTTTTTTTAAAGTAAACTTGGTGATCTGCACTGGCAAAAGCCCCACACCCAAATTCCACCCTGTTACTTGGTAGTAGGTGCAATGAGCCAGTGACGTTAGTTTTGCAGTTTGAGGCTTAAAAAACCCCAAAACAAAACCAATGTGTAATAATTTGCAGATGTTGGCAACTGGCAACAATGCCCGAGTTGAAGCTCTCTTTGGGTGCCAAACCACAAATATATATCTTTTTTTATAGTCTACCATTCCTGGAACTGAAAGAGGCTTCAAAACAATCAATATGTAAACATGAACACTCCCTTTTGAGCATCACCAGGCTGTTACTGCTATGAACTGTCTGCTTGATGCAGAGGGCTTTTTCTTATTAACTATGTCCTTCTTCAAAACATGTTTGCTTTTTGTCCTTTTTTTAGAGGAATAGATGTGCATGTCTAATGCAACTCCTACAAGAAGAGGGGTCGTGTTCACATTTTCTAAAGTTTTTAAGTTACTAACCAATGCAGACTTTTTCAAGCTGAAACCAAGAAAGGGTTGTATATGATAAGCTGCTATATTTCCTTAAGTGCTTTTTCCTTGACAGCATTATGTTCAATGGCTTTGAAAACCTATGTTTTCCCTTTATCCTTTGAACAAGCATGTCCCTTCCTCTCCTCCAGATATTTTGCTTCCAAACCAAAGGGATCACCTTAGCAATTGAGCTTTGTTTCATTTCAGAAATATGCAGTAAATGCTCTGAATTTTGATTTGACAGCTACTTTTGGTAACTTCTTAACAGATTTGCTTACTGGAAAATGAACAGATATCATCATCGTGCCACCCTGGTGAGTGCCAAGTTGTGGTCAAATGCAAACAAATTGCAACCACTTCCTCTCAAGGTTGACTTGTATGGTTTGCCATGACTTAAGGGTATTTGTTGTTAGATCGTGTCTAGGACACCAGTCACAAACTGGAACACCACTGGTCTTGTAGAACTAAGTGTTGAACAGAGGCTCCTTAAAAAAATGTGTGATAGAAGTTCAGGAGAGCAGCCAGAGGGTGAAGAAGCAAGATAAGGGGGCAGTGAGCTAGCAGGAGGACGCTGCCAGTCAGGGGAATATTTGTTGTTCTCAGCACACAAAACATTTATGGTCACATTCATTTCTGCATTTATTTATTGCAGACTTCCCAAGAAAGGAGAAGTTTCAAAGATGTGTTTGAAGAGAGTAATGAAGTTCCTGGGAGTTTCTTTGTTGTTTCTAGAAATCTGCCCCGAAGTATAAAGGGTACTTAGGAGAAAACATAGAAGTGCTTGTTTGTAACGTGGCAAGCTAAAGATGGAAGACATGTTACGGGCTAAATATAGTGTAGGCTGGAAGCTCAGCAGCAAATGATGGATGATGTGTGATGTGGTGACAAGCTGCTGATGGTTTGATGTGACAGAGGAGGTAGGGGGAACTCACCAGGGACAGGGAGTACCAAGGTGAGAGCTCTAGTGAGGAAAACCATCTCTAGCAATGATTGGTATGTGCAAAAGTAAAAGTTTTTTGTTTATTAAAACTAAAGTAAAAGTTGCTGTCTGAACACAGACATGAGGTATTGAAAGCTCTCAGTGGAGATTTTTATCTGGCTGGATCATGGGAGACTTCATAACTTGGAGTGCCTGTGTGAGCTGGATGTAGCAAGAGTTCTCAGCAAGCTATGGGGACCTGTGAAATATATGTGGTTTTATATAAAATATTTGACTTAGCTAAGAATAAATCAAGCATGTAGCTATCTCTGCTCACTGGCAATTTCTCAGAAAGGGGCTCTGTAAGTTAAAGTGGAAGAAAGTGAGGCAATACCGTGCTATTCTGTAAAAGATAAGAATGATGCTGGGCTATGTGGAGCAGAAGATCTGCAGGACATTTAGACTAATCCATATACCCTAGTGAGCACTAGTGAAATGGTGATTCAGGAAGGAGATGCAGCCTGAATGGAGACCAGAGGAGAGCCACATACATGAATGGGCATTAGAAAAACAAGGCCTTGTATGAACTCAGGTTACTTAGTCTAGAGAAGGAAAGGATGAGAGAGAATATCCTGACATAAAACATTGCTGCAAAGATGAAAAGAATAATCTATTCTTCTTTTCTGTGGTCATTAAAGCGGGAAGTCTCAGGCTTAAAATGTGGCAAGAATAACTTAAATCAGACATGAGGAAAAGAAATTTACCAGTGTGAATAGAAAAATCAGGCATAAATTGGCAAGGCAAAATCTGCAGTCTCTGTTGTTGGAAGTTGTTTAGACCTAGATAGCAAAAAGTCTTTCATAAATGACAGCTGGGCCTGCCCTATTCCCAGGGATGGGCCAGACATCTGCCTGAAGTCTCTTACAGCCCTTGAAGTTCTCCTTCCTGGAAAAAAGAAAAGAAAAAGAAACACAAGACTACATATGGGATGGGTCCTCCGTTCAAACCCTGAAAGATATTTAAAATCTAGAGAGTGAACAAATGGAGGACTATTACAGCCCAGGTAAAGGGGAGTTATAAGAAAAAAATATTGGCTGGATGAAAACTTGGAAGAGCTCATTGAGTTACCAGGATAGGAAATTGTTAGAAGATGATCTAAAATGAGAATGCAAGGAAGGAACCATTGAAAATGGTGAATTCTAGTGGGCTTGGAAATGGAAAAAAAGCACAAGACCAGTCGACAGTTGGAAAGGGATCTAGGTTTAAAAACAAAAATAGCAGTGCAAAGGCTGAAGTGCATTTATAATGTGAAAAGAAAAATGTTGGAAGATACATGACTTTTTTGAAAGGAAATCAGATAACTTAAGGGAGGGGTCCCATGCAGATAAGCCACCAACAAAACTCATCTCCCTTGTACTCTGTCTCATGATGCAGTCACAGAAGAATTGAAACCAAGAGTGGCAAAAGGTACGTGGGCTTCTTGTTCATCTTCTGTCATGGGAAACTGGTGTTCTTCTCTGCAGATAGAGAGAAGTGAAGACAGATGGAAGAGTGTGATGAGTCAGGGATGATGGGAAGAAAGCCAAACTTTCTGCTGTGGGATCTGGAGTTAGAGAGGCTGTGTTCTCCATGGTAGGAAGCTGTCAGAAACGCTGGAGGGTAGGACAGGCTAATAGTGCAGACAAGATGTGTCAGATGTGAGAAAAGGATGAAAGTGGGCAGGGTTGACCTCGTGTTGGGAAGGAGAAGACAGCAAAAGTTTGGTTTGGAAATGTGTGAAAGAATCATAACTGTGCCACTGAATCAAAGAGAGGAAAGAGCTCAGAGTGGGTCCCAGCAAAATAAAGGCAGCCAGTGATAATATGTTGGAAACTGTAAAAACCCAGACTTAGAGTGATGGGATGTGAAAGCAAGGATAGAAAAGTGATGTATAAAGAAACTGGGAAACAGATGGGAAGCTTCTGACCTGGGGAAGATATAGGAAAGACAAAGTCAAGTGGCAGCATTTTGGGTGAATGAGAGAGAGCCAGGGATGGGGTGTGATGGTTATGACAGATCAAGGAGACAGAGGATGGGATGTAGATGGTGGGCCAGTAATGGAGAAAGGGTGAGGGATGAAGGAATGGGAGTCTAGCCTCTGGAATGGGGAAGAAAGCAGGAGAGAAAGGAAGGTTCTGTGTGCTGAACTGTGTACCTTCAGAGAGATGAAAGTAACCATGAGGGTTCTGTGAATGAAAGAGTTCTGGTCAGAAGAGTGTTTCATAGAGCCCTGTAATCCTGCAGCCACTCATAACCAATGCATATCTCTTCCAGCTGTTTTATCTTCCTTCACAGTTGCTAACTGGCCTCTGATGTCCAGACTTGAATCTTACCTGGTGGGATCAACCAGCCCCCTCCTCTCCTGGCAGCAGTGCTTGATGCTGTTGCTAGAGAACAAAAGACACTTTGCCTTTTGAACTGAAACCACAGATACTTGTTCCCAAGGTGGATTAGGGGACTTCTGTATTTTGGACAGAAAAAATTCAAGCCAGCTATTTAAATTATGCATATGCCTCAGGAGATCTGTGCCTGTGTAATAATGTGAGCCCAAAGAGTGCATGCATTTGAACAAAAGGCCGTAAAGGTTTTCTGGGTAAATATTTTAGAATAAGCTTCAATGGCTATTGTGTTTTCTTCCAGCTGGTGGGTAAAATCAGCCCTCTGTACATACTGGGTTCATTGCCTGGAATCTGCTGGTACCCGGAACAATCTTTATTTGGTTGTACCCAAAAGCTGAGCCCCAGCACCTGAGGTTGAGAGAGATGGCTGGAATGCCCAGAGGGTGACACTTCCTTGGCACATCTTCTGCACAGCCTGTGGCAATGAGAGTGTGGGAAGCTTGAGGAAGCTGTAGCTCTTCTCCTGGGGCTGCACTCCAGCCCTGCCTCTAGGAAAGCAGCACCATCTCACTGCCAGGGGTGAATGATGATATTATCACCTTGCTCCTTCCCCTCCAGCTTACTCAGGAAAGAAGGTCACTCAAGCAAAAAGAAGGTATTGCTCTTAGAGATAAATCAAGGCACCCCTCTGAAATGTAGGTCATCTAGGGATGAACCTGACCAAAGTTCACAGCAACTGAGAGCACTGAGGTGTAAGTAAGGGCCAAGGGACTCGTCTCCAACAGACATTGCTGTGCTATGCTAGCTGCATGTGAAGAAGGGAAGAAATCCAAGCCTGAATCTTTCTCTGAGAGGTATGATGGGATCCCAGTCTTGACCAGCAGTGGAACTCTTTGTAAAAATCAGGGTAATTTCCTTTCTTTTAAAATGAAACAACATTAGGATTTCATTTCTTGCTCAGGAATTCTGCCGTGTCAGATTAGTGGTGTCTGAACTATGCAATGTTGTACACTCCTTCACAATGATCTCTTGTTCCGGGACTAAAAGCTTCTTGTTTACATTATATAAGATGGCCTTTCAGAAAGACAATGTTGGTTCAGTGTAATGATACTTCTGAATTTCGTAAGATCACAATGCTGCAGGAGAGCGGTGACATTGCGCAAACGGGAACAAAGTTTCCCATGCCTGCTGTGACTCAGTGTGTTACTGGTGTCTTAGAAATAGAAGTAACAGCATGGCATGAAATCCCTGCACTAGGCCAGTCAAGGTGTTGTGATTTGGCTTGGTTTGGTGGTTTTTTTTTTTTTTTTTTGGTTTGGTTTGGTTGGATAATTCTTATGCAGAATGGGAGTGCTCTTCTTTTCCATTGAGCATCACCAGGAGACTTATCAGATGGGATTCTTCTGAACCAGTCACCCTTAATCCCTTTTACAGGAGAGAAAGAAATGCAAATAAGAGGCAACTCCATTCTTCTGGAGTGTCTACAAGGTGTTCTGCCATTAAATTCAGTTACAGAGTAGAGCTTGAACCCAACAGTTTACACTCTCAGGGAGGTGCTGTGCTTTATGAAGTAGAACATGGGAGCTCAAAGATCAGCTGCAGCTCTCTGCTGCTCAGCTGTCTTGAAGACTGAAATGTAGGGAATGCTGACTCCTGTCTCTGAATATGTTAACTGAGTTGGGATATCATCTGGTTCCTACCAGTGCCTTGTGTGCCTGTGATGGGCAACACTCCTGAGCTTTGGTTTCTTCCTTCATGGGCATGGGGGCAGATCAAGGCAGCTCCAAGAACACTTTCTCTCCCTCTCCCTCTTCCTCCTCAAAGCCTTTATTCTTCTGGGGCTGCTCTGGAGTAGGGCATGAGACTGTTCAGAAGAGGAAGCATGACAAGTTTGTTTCTGCAGTGCCATGCAAGGGAGGGATGTGCTATTTTTTTTTTTTTTTGCTAGCCTGTTTTCAATACAAATTACAAATACCCAATTTTAACCAGAAGCCATCTTGCCTCACAGTATGTTTTGGCTTATGTTACTGTTTTAATGTATAAATAACAATACGGAACTTGTATGGAGTGCATTTAACGAGTTGTCATTAATCATAAGGATTCCATATTGTTAGCAAGTCTGTGCATTTACAGTACCTAATGTCACAAGGAGGTCACATGGAGAAAGCTCTTGCAAAAAGGGCTAAGAACTAAATGGACAAAAGAAACATTATTATCACCATTTTAGCAAAGCAAATCATGCCCCTGTGATCCTCATTACAAAAAAAGTTTGTGTCAGGACCAGGAACCAAAAGAAAAAACCTTTTCAGTTTTTGTGGAATTCAGGGCATTGGACTAATTATGATCATGTCTTAAACATCTAGAAAACTAAAACCTAACTTACTAATAAAGAAAGTCAGTAGCTTCACAGAGCTATGACTAATGTTAAATCTTTGCATGGGCTACTAAAATCTTCTGAAGTCTGGAACTGCCTCTAATTGTCACACTTTCTTCTCAAGTTCATTCACTGTAGGCAGGTATTTTAGTTTTCTGTGTCTACCCAAGGATGCTGTGTGTAGAAGCTGAGTAATTTGTGGGTTGTTTTCCTTATTTATTTTTTTTTTTCTGGATAAAATCTGATGTATTTTCCCAAAGAAAATTCACCATGCATAATCACACTGAAGAGGACCTACAAGCTGTTTTGAACCCCAAAATAATGTAAATAACTAAGTTGTTTCTGTAGCTTCCTTCTCAGTGGGCTAGGATTGATGCTTGAAAATTAATTTATCTTTTGTTTTTTTTCCTCATTCTCTCTTTTAAGGATTGTTTCTTAAAAAGCTTCTCCTATACATATATTTGTGGCTTTTTTTTTTTCCAGATTACAAAAGCTAGAGCTCTGTTACAATTTCATCTAGCTGCTCTTTTCAAGTACATGTCTTGGCCTTACAAAGCAACCGCATTCCCTTGAGATCCTTTACTGTAATTGCATGAAACATTATTAAATGTGGGAAAAATCTTGCTCTCTCATTGTTGTTGCATTTCTTTGTGGAGAAGTGTCTTTCCTCATCTCCAGAGACAATTGATTTATGGGAGAAGCCTCAGCCAGCCCTTCTTTCATGCTTCAATACAAAATACAATCAGCATTTGAAAGTCTTTCCTTGGCACCCCCTGGTACTCCCTGTGCTGGGGGCATTTGCTCTTCCCTCCTCTTCTTTTCTCAGGTTGTTTGCCCCCAGCATCACTGCTGGCTGGGGAGTTTCTCCTCTGTGGCTTTGAATAAGGCTCCCTTGGTGTCACTTGCCCTTGTGTGCTGATGTGGATATACCCTTCCTTGTCTTGTTTCCTGCATTTCTAGCTCTCTGGTTGTTTGGTTGCTTGTTTAGTTTTCCTTCTCTCTTTTTATACTTCTGAAAACATATTCCTTGACTGTTAAGAAATGCCATCTTTTTCAAGCAGATTTTTTGTCTGCCAGAGGTCATGACTTTTTGACTCTGTGAGTCGAATAACAAAAAGAGGAAAAATGTGAGATAAGTTAATATGTTGGGCTGAGGTTAGAGAGTTCCTCTCTTGATGGGTTGTCTAGTATTAATGCATCTGCACTTACAATGGGTAGGTACTGCTGAATGTCCAAAGACTGTGAAATTCTGCTTAAAGACATAAATGTGGAAAGAAAAATTAACCAGGGCTGTGTCTCCAGATGATCAGTGTACAGTAACTGCATTCAGTGTGCTTCTCTTCAGAAGAGCATTTTAGAAACCAGGCTTCAATTGCTTGTTTGAGAGAGAGGATATATGGCCACTCTTGAAAAATACCCTCTCAAATAAATTGCAATATTTAAAATATAGAATAAGACTCATAGAATAGTTTGGAAGGGTTGGAAGGGATCTTTAAACATCATCTTGTCCAACCTTCCTGCAGAGAGCAGAGACATCTGTAAATCAGTTTGCTCAGAGCTCTGTGCAGCCTGACCTTGAACATCTCCAGGGATGCAGCCTTCACCACCCCTCTGGGCAACCTGTTCAAGTGTTTCACCACCCTCATTTTTCCTAATATCCAATCTACTCTGCTCTTGTTTAAGACCATTTCTTCTTGTCCTACCACTATATGCCCTTGTAAACAATTTCTCCCCAGCTTTCTTGTAGGCCTCCTTCAGATACTGGAAACGCTGCTGTAAGGTCGTCCAGGAGTTTTTTCCTCTCCAGACTAAACAACCCCAACTCCCTCAGCCTGTCTTCATAGGAGAGGTGCTCCAACCCTCTGATAATTTTTGTGGCCCTCCTCTGGACCCACCCAAACAGTTCCATGTACTTCTTGTGTTGAGTGAGGGCTCCAGAGCTGGACACAGAAATCCAGGTGAGCTCTCAACAGAGCAGATCAGGGTGGGGCAGAATCACCTCTCCATCTGCTGGCCATGCTTCTTTTGATGTGGCCTGTGATGCAGTTGGTTTTCTGTGCTGTGAGTGCACACTGTTAGCTCATGTCCAGGTTTGCATCCAAGGGCTGCTCCCTATTGCATCATCCCCAAAACTGTATTAATAACAAGCATTGCCTCTACCTATGTGCTGGACCTTGCACTTGGCCTTGTTGAATTTGATCAGGTACATGAGCCCACTCCTCCAGCTTGTCCAGGTCCTTCTGGATGCCATCCTCTTCCTCTGGCATGTTGACTACACCAGCCACCTTGATGCCATTGGCAGATTTGCTGAGGGTGTACTCAATGCCACTATGTCATATGGACCCCAGAGGGACACCACTTGTCATCCTTCTCCATCTGGACATCGAGCCATTGGTCACTATCCTCTGGATGTGACCACCCAGCAAACTGGTGACACTGTTGGCTCCATATGAACATCTCTTGTGCAGGATACAACGTTAAAGTTGATGTTGTCACTCTACAGCAATGCAAATTTCAGAGCTTAAATGAGGTCTGAACATGTTTCCATGAGACAGAGTATAAACTGGGATAATTTTATCAAAACCTGTGTGGATGCTCAGAGACGGAGCTCATCTGCAGGTTTCAGTTCACTGAGGTCTGGGTCCCTCTCCATTCCCGGCTGGATAGAGGACGACTGCAACCAGGCGGGGGCTGGTGCAATTTTAGAGCATGTCTCTAGCTGCAAAACATTTCAGCTCAGCCATGATGTGCCACAGCCTCAAGGCAGGACTGGCTGCCCCTGCAGAACAAAATGAACATGATGTAGCTTGAGGCCAGACAGCAAGGTAGGTGACAATATCCACCACATGCTTATGGTGCTCTTTGCATGTGCCATCCCAGCCATGGTGCTGCTCTGTGCCAGGGACAAGGCTGAAATCAGTTTGTTCTGGCAAGTATTTGTGGTGTAGGGGCTATATTTTCTTTGCCTGAGTGTCTTCCCTCTTTCTCTGCTCCTACCAATGCAGGGACACCTCTGACAAAGGGTGTGTAAATCCATGTGTGAGTAAAAGCTGAGTTTAGCATCCCTCTTCTGGTTTTCCTGGTCACAAGGCTGTCTTGAAGACCTTGATCACCCTCTGAGCAGGGATGCTGAGCACCAGGATGACCTTGCTCATGTAAATTTAGTCATCTTACCCCTTTTTTTCTGGTATGAGCTTTGTTTGTACACTGAGTGTGCTTATCAATCTCAATTTTCAAATATGGCTATTGAAAGCAGGACAGCCAGCTGGATAAATGTCCCTTGTCAGTCTGGTCCGTGTTGTCTTCCTGATCTCTCTGCCTGCCCCCACCAGGGTGACCCATCCTCACAGGACTGGATCTTCATGGTTCTGGTACTACAGACAACTTCTATGTAGTTTTGTTTTTTTGTTTTAACCTAATTAAATGCTTATTTTCTCTTTTTTATCCCTTCTTTCTTTCAAGTGTCAATGGATTTTGCAAATTCTGTATTTGAGGGAATGTTCCCAGGGAATAAACTTCATCCTTCTTTGTGATGAGACTCCAAATTCTCATACAGACACTTGATGTAATAGTTCTGGCAGGTGGTAAAATGAATTCACACAGGTTCAAAATATACATATGTGCTGATTTATAAATATGCACTAAATGTCTAAAAGGCCTGTGAAGATTTAATTTTCTTTCTTATGAAATTAAAAAAAGATATTTAAGAAGATGGAGTGATTCACAGTGAAATTTTTTTTAAAAAGTCTATATTTTCAAGTATAACCATTGACTTTACAGGCTCTGCTTCTATTTGTCCGAGCTCAGAACACAAGCCCTGGTTTCTTACTGAACTAATGAAAGAAGAATGATTTCTGATTCATAGGGAATCTTGTGAAAGTTTTGATTTAATTTTGTTTTATTCCTATTTCCCAGAAACTGGAAATTTACTTTTTAAAAGTACCGAAACACTATGTTTACTAATGAAATGAATAACAGCAGCTGGGAGGTGGTGCCTATTTCACAAGGAGCTGCCAGAACAACGGGGAGCTGTGGCTTTGGAGCAAACCCATTGCCAGCACTCAGTGATGGGCTTCAGCCTCACACAATGCAGCAAGGAGTGTCAAAGCTCTTCATGCTTGGCTTTATCTTAAAAGTCAGGATTTCCAGGATCAAAATTCAAGCCATAAATAGATCCACATGTCTCTAGGGTTGGGAGATGTGATGGCAGAAAGGCTCGGGGTCCTGGTGTTTCTGATTGCCCTTGCATGTGGAAGATTGGGTCCTGGCCCCTGCAGGGCTGCCCATGTTTAAGGCACATGTCTGGCTAAGGATTCACCATCTCCAGCCTTGGCCACCTCATGCTCCCAGGGTTGCATTTCTGCAAGAGAAAAGGTCCTGTTGGGGCTCAGTTTTGAATCTGAGCAGCATTCAGTGACCCGCTTTGGGTCCCCAAGGCCTTGAGTTTTGGTCTGTTGTCTATGGCACCCAAGTCAGCTCTGTTTTTAATCTTGTGGCAGGTTGCATGAGCAGTCCTCTATGAAAATTGATGTGGTTCAGCTAGCAGTGTTGTACCAATACAGCTCAGCAAAGCTTATGGCAAGTTTCAATCTCATTTTTATCTCCTGCCTTTTATTTTAATTGTAGTATTTCAAGAGGGGAGGGGAGACTTCTCCCTTAATTGATGCTTTTATTTCATTTTCAGAAAAGCTTTTTGATGTCCTAGCCAGTTCTGTTAATCAGTCCCTCTCTGTAGGCACTTGGAACAACCAAGAACAAATGTCTTTTTACAAAAACCCTGAGCTAGAATCTCATGGCATTTTGGAAGAATTTAGTTACCCTCTGTAATCTAACACTATTGCAACCTTCCATCCACTCAAATTCAAATCACAGTCATAGCTCAGGACACTTTTCCTCCTTTGATTGGCTTATTATTTTTTGTCAGGTTATCTTGCATGTAAGTTATCAAAGTTTGCCTCCAATTCTTTGTGAGGCTGGTAGCCGAAAAGCACACCTTTGGCACATTTCTATGAAAAGGTACAGTTTGTTCTGACTCCTTTCCACTTGTCTGGTTGTTCAAGGTTTAGCAATGATAAGACCAACCTGCTTCAAGTCTCGCTACTTGCTCTGCTCTCTTATACCCCATAGATGCTAATTTTTAACTGTGTGTCCCTGGCTCATACAAATGGCCTACACAGAGATGAGTGAGACAAAGAAAAGTGTCCCCTGCAGCAATGCCAAATATTGAAAACTGGTTCCCCAGCAAAGAAAATACTTTTTTGTTTCATAGGCACACTCTCTCAAAGCACTTGAGAAATTATGCTTTTATTTCAGAGGGCTGGAACAACAACATATCATTTCCTGCTCTGGGCTGTTCAACTCAGACTGGATTTCTTTAATTTGTTTGAATTTACAGACCAAGTAATTTGATGGAATGATAGATGGTTACAATTATATAAGCTGAAGCAAAATTGCAGTTCGGCTTGTGGCCATTCTTGAGCAGAGAGATACAGATTTTATTGTGTTTTAAATATTTGCTGCAAATTATTCCCATAGCTCTTTTCAGTGTGTGCTGTGTTTCCTATCTGTCCTTAGTATCCAACACTTCCAGACAGGTCTGTTCCAGCACAAAGAGCAAGGGTGCTTATGGCCCTTTTTAATTAAAAGAACAGTGCAAGCACGTGTTGGTAAATTTTTGCTTTAAAGGTACCGTGGCAAAGTTTGACTTGTGGAGGTGGAATGCAGTCCTGCTTTGCTTCTGTCCCACTCGGAGCAGGTTAATGCTCTGGAGGCCTCTTTGCTTAGATCTCCCTTTGTTACCAAAGCCCTGCCTTTGGTGTGAAGTGATGGATGCCTGGAAATGAACTGTGTGGGGATTTATTCCGGGAGAGGAGATAAAAATAATATGGTATGTTTCTCTTTGTCATGAAACACTGAACATTTACGTGAATTATGAACAGCCAATATGTCTTGTTCTCAAGAGGGTCAGGTAGGAAAAGAGTTTATAGCTGGCAAGATAAGCCTTCCCCAGAAGTTGTTGTTGACTTATGCATCCAGAAATAACCCAGAGTTTTCAACAGCTGGGCCACTGTCCAGTAATCTAGGAAAAAACCTGCTAGGATGTTAAATCCAAACAAACAAACAAACAAAAAAAGCTGGCATTTTTTCAGCACAGATAGACTGAGGAGCAGAGAGGAAGGAACAGGAAGGGCCATTATAAAATTGTGCCATTGGAATGAAATAACTTTTGAAGTGGGGAATTTCCCCAGATAGGATTTGGCTGCATGCCTGCTCCAATAAAGCACTTTCTGATGGTCAGGTGGCAGCAGAAGGAATCTGGGACTTTCAGAGAAAGTTCATGTCTAGTTGTTCCAGTCTTATTCTCTAATTGGCCTGGACTCTGGACCATTAAAAGAGCTGACAGATGCTACAGGACTAAGTATTAGTAACTAATGCAGTTAATGATCTTGAATAGGTTTGTTACATGAGGGATGAATATTCCTTTATTTCACTAGAATGTACAGGAACCTTGCCATGGGCATTAATTGCATTTAATTCTATGTTAGGGCTCATTCATCCTACCAACATCTTGGATAAAAGCCCAAGACTAAATCTGATTTTCTCCATAAGAGTTTCTTCTGATGAAGTAGTTTAGACACACAAAGCTGAAAAAAATGACATTGCTTTAAGGTTTTATTAAAAGGATGTAATATTAAAATAATCTTCTTTCCTGAGCGTAGAAATTGGCTAACAAAAATAAGTCGGAGTACAGATGGGTGCAATATTGTTATTTTGTGCTTCAGATGCTAACATATGCCAAGCCTTAGGAGACTCTCTGTTGCCAATAAGGTACAAATAGAGATTTACAGAAGGTGAAACTGAAGGTTGTCTCCTTGCCATGTTTCCACACAGCATACCCCAGAGAAATTTCAGCCTGTCTTGAGAGAAATAGCATCACCTTAGCTCAGAAATTGTAGTTTCACTTTTTGTTAGTGTTTTCTCTTGAATTACCTTCTCTGTGGTACCTCAAGATAACTGTGACTGGGTTGCTTCATTCTAGCTGAGGGAGGAAGTGGGTGATACACTTGAAGGTGGGTAATGCCACTCACTGCTGGCATTTGAGAAGAGGCTGAGGATTCAGAAGGAGCTTAAGGACCTTTATTGTCTTCTGCCTTTTTGAAGCACATCTATCAATTACTAGTCACATAATTAGCTGTCAAAAGATATTCACCTCTGATGTAAAGCCCATAGGCAGCTGATACTGTGCATATATTCTTGAGGAAAGGATGCTGAGGGGGAGACCTTGTCACTGTCTACAACTGCTTGAAATGAAGTTGCAATGGGGTGAATATCCATCTCTTTTCTCAATAAGTGATAGAATGAAAGGAAACCAGTTGCAATATTTAAAATGGATACTAGGAAAAATTTATTAAAAAAATATTAAAAAAAAATTATTTTTCCTGGTTGGAAAATAAAAGGGTTGTCAGGCACTAGAACAGGATGCCCAGGGAAATGGCCAAGTCACCAGGTATTAAAAAGATTTATAGATGTGGTGACACAGTGACCTGGCTTAGGGACATGGTGGTTTGGTAGCGGTGGGTTAACAATTGGTCTTGGTGATCTTTAAAGGTTTTTTCCAACCTAAGTGATTCTATGATTCCATATCCCAAAGCAGTCTCCAAGCTGTTAGTAGGGAACCACTGTTCAGAGGGGTTCAGATGATCGCTTGTGGGGCCAGCAATGCTTATTCAGCTTTCCAAAAAGAGAAGCTACAGACAGCTGAGCTATTTCCATAACACTTCCATCTCACCAGCATTCATCTACCTTGTCATTTTGAGGGGTTTGTTTGTATCTGTTTCCCACAGCTCTGATGATGATGGCAGGGCTTGGGAAGGCAGCTGGTCTACAGTTTAGTGCACTTTTTACCAACTGCGTGTGTCCTTTAAAAATAAAACCAAACTTGCAAGCTGTTTCAGCCTTCAAATCTCTCACTTAGTTTTTGGCCATTATTTCACATGTCTCAAACTGGATCTTTAGCTGGTGTAAACCAGTGTAGCTCCACTAGCACCAGGGAGCTGCACTGATTTACGTGAGCTGTGGACATGCTGGGCTTTGACAGCAGTGCTGGAGTGCTGCAGATGTTGAGCACCAAAGAGAGTGATTAAAAAGGCTTTTACATCACTGAGCAGTTTTCCCTGTTGATCCCAAACCTGGTGCATATTGGTCCTAATTTCTGCTCCTACTTGCTTCAGAATGTCACTTAAATACTGAGCCCCTTCCCAATCATAGTTGAATTTCTGACATGGCAACCTGTTTCTCTGTGAATAAGGCTGGCAGGAAGCAATACTTCCATTTCTGGAAGAATCATGAGGCTGAAATACTTGTTTCTATTTGTTGGTTTTTTTTGTGATAATACAAATATAACTCACCATCAGAAAATAAAACTTTCCAAAAACGGCCATGGCACCCTGAGAGAGGGAGTCAGAGGTCTCCAGTGAGGGTCTCCTGTGAGTGCCTCATTTGCTACAGGAAGCAGAGCTGTTGCTGGTCTAAGAAGCATTTTCAAGTAGGATGCATTATTGGTTAAGGTTTCTTTTTTTGTGGTTTTTTTTTTTTTTTTTTTTTTGTTTGTTTGTTTGTTTGTACCAAATTAGTTTGGCTTAGTTTTCTTTTTTTATCAGGCTTTACTGAAAAAATTAGCCTACCACAAGAAACTGGCACATTCTAGTTTCCAAACTCCGAGGTCCAGCCTCAAATAATTTATTAACCATGAGGAAATCTCATCCTAGCCTCTCTTTTGAAACATTAAACTTCCACATTTCTTCTTTGAATTGACAGCTCTTATTTTCAAATAGGTTTTGGGTTATGTTAGACCATTAGTTAATAGGTTTTGTAGCAAACTGGTTTTCTTTTTAATATTCACTCGGTTTACTGGAATTTTTATGTTACGACTCTGAAATTTACTGACAGGTTATCTTTGGATAAACACAGAATGGAAATTATATAAAGACGTTACAATTGCGAGTTAAAGAACTTTATCCTAAAGCATTCCAGAAAGTGTTGAGAAGCACAAGATAAGTCCTATTTTAGCAAATAGGACTGCTTATGAAAACTTGGGAAAATGTCAGGCTGACTGGATGATTAGGGGGACCCAAGCTTTTATAACTGTCTTGGCAATATCACATTTATTAAATAGGAAGGATACGCTATTCACAGAGATGTGATTCTACAACTGGAGAGAAAATATTTCCATGTTTTGTGATTTCAAAGTGGCATGAAGGAAGACACATTAGGTGGCTGGACCAGTGCCATGGGGATGCAGCAATGTGCCGTTTCAGGGCTTTCTGGTGCCAGTGACCAGAAGGACACTAATGCTGAGTGCTCCTGTATGCAAGCTGGAGGGGAATGCTGGTAAATGTCAGCTGCCATGCTGAGCCCCACCACCAACTGGGAGGTGAGCTGCATGCTGACCTTCTCCAGGTAACTCATGCCAGCTGATGGTACTTGAACCTGCTATGGTCTCTCTGAAGCTCTGTGCTGCACCAGGCAATCACAGTAGGTAGAGGAAAAGGATATCTCCCATGAATGATTTTGTGATATTACAGTGCTACCCTCAGAACAAATTGGTCTGTAGCTGTGTGGCTTAGTTGGACAATTTATTTATAGAAAAGATGGAAGAATAATTGTGGTCACCCACAGAACCATTAGATGGTACACTTAATGCTCTTGCTGCTTGTTATGGCTGTTTTCCTTGTTCAGCTCACCATAATTTAACTATTATTCATTCCAGCCATTTCAGTGCTGCCCAGGCAGTGGTTTTCTGGTGGTGTGAACAATTACTCTATCTTCGCAGACCCCACCACGGATGGTGATGAGAGATTTCCCCAGGGGCTTCTGGCAGGAACTGTGTTGGTTTGAGGCATAAACGTTGATTTTCTGGGCTAATGTTACTGCTTAACCTGTGTTATCTCTAGTATGAGCAATCAGCCTCTCCCAGGTTACCTACTTATAACCTGCATTACTCCCAAGCTTTAGAATGCAAACTCAGAGATACAAAGTCTGGAACCCTGAAGCTCCCTGCCTAGAAGCAGGATTAGGTGCCACAGGGGGACCAAATGGCTTGCTGCGGGGTGGCAGCCCTGCCAGGGCCCACAGCCAGGCTGAGATCAGGAGGCCTGATGCCCATGCTGGAAAACACCTTTTCCCCTGACCCTGCAAAAGCACAGAGCTGAAGTGCATCTTTTGGCCACTGCTGGGCTACACAGTGCCCTCTGGTTGGGTACCCATCTGCTCCCAGAAAAGCCAGAGGTTCCTCCCTGTAGCAGTGGCAACAGAAGCAAGCATGGACATCTCAGATCTTGACTGCTGTCATTTGAGCTTTGTGAATGTATGCTACTTGTTCCTCAAACTTACAGGATTTCTCATGTTACAGTGTACCAAAATGCTTCCCAGCCTCTTTTAGAAAATAAAGGGAGAAATAAAAAAAACCCAGAACATCCTGATCCTGTTGAGGTTGCTGGTGTTCTGGCATAGCAGTGTAAGAAAAAAATCTAATAATGTCTGAAGGAGGTAGCCAAATGAGTATTGCTGGGAGGTGCATAGGCAGAATAGACTAGACCCACAGCAAGACTTGAGCAAAACATCTAAGTACTGCTGGAGGTTACATCTACAGCTGCAAACAAAAACAGTACTAGTTTTCCAGTGCTGAGGGCAAGATTCTTGCTTGTGCAGCTTAACTCTCTTCCCTGAGCCCTTGCAAAACAGGGTTGCCTTGTTTCTGCTGTGTACTGGTAGAGTCCCTGGTCAGTGCTGCTTCTCACCAGCATGGGCTGGCTCTGGCCACAGCTGGTTGGGGCAAGAGCAACAAACAGTGAACTTCAGAGAAAGCCAAGAGCAGTGCTGGAGGGTTGGGTCTCATTTGGCAGGAGTATCCTCTGATTTCCAAGTTACTTGTCACTTCTGATGGGGGAAAAAAGTGCCCAAGCAAAATACCCCCATTGGTGGTCTCCATGTCACCTGTGTTTGGTTTTAAAGTTGTGCTAAAGGAAGGAGCCAAGCTGTAGGTTTCTTAAGGCTCTTGCCTGAAGAACCTGAGCAGGTTGCTGCTCTTTGGACTGCAGTTAATTTTAAATCAGGTGCTTTTTAGACTACAGTGAGTTCTGCCTCCCTTTTGAGGCGGTGGCTCTCACCCTGGCCACAGACTGTTCTGCTCACTCCATGACTCCATTTTTTTCTTTTTTTTCTGTGTGTGTGCACAAGACAGCAGGGTTCAGAGGCTCAGGGCACCAATATAATTCAGTTAACAGCAGTGGCTGTAAAAGGCACTGATAAAGCAGAGCAGATGTTAAAGTGCAAACACTGTTTCTGGACTTGCATGCACAGCTTTCCCCAGAGTGGCCTTGAAGGGCAGAATTACTATTGATTTGGTGACATTGTGCTGACTGGAGAAACTCCTGTAATCAGATAGCTGAGAAATGCCACCCGCTCTTTATCACTCAAATGTTTTTATCAGGATCTGTTGCTGGATATTCCTTTTCGTTTATACATAAAGTACCTCCAAAAATAATATGGCATGAACACAGTGCCCACTTTTTCCTGCCTCCAAACTTCAAGGAAAAAAACACAGCCCTATTCTGGAGCACAATGTGTTGTGCACAATTTATACTATGAATATTCCCAGCTTGGCTCAAGGAGAGACCTTCTACATGGGGTTAAGGCACAGCAAACAGAACATGTGATGACTGGATGGAGGATATTTTTAGCACATGTGCCTGGCACATGGGAAAGAAAAGATGAAATATCTGACTTGTATTTTCCAGCCATTTTCATCCTTCATCAAAACAATTTTTTCCTTATATAAATGGAGATACTTAGTTAATCCATATAGTGCCAGTATCTAACTTTGCTACAGAATCAAATACTGTCCTTCATTCAGGATGTTTTTCCTGCAGAAACAACAGAAGTGATATATTTGAGTCTCATGAAATGGACGGTAACATTCGGTGATGCATGAGGTCTTGGAATATGTGTTTTACTAAGACTAAGCTGTGCTGAATATCATCCTTTGAATTCTGCATTTTGCACGAATTATAAAAATTAAAAAAAAACAAACAAAAAAATCAACCGAGTGTTTATTCAGCAAACTGTCTCTGCTCCTTAACTCAAAGGAGGCATTGTACTGTCCACCTGCAGATCTTTAACTCTCCTCCTGTTTTCTCCTCTTCTGTAATGATGAAAGCTTTCCCACTTTAAAGAACAAAAAGGCATTTCTTGTTTTCACACTGAATTGCAGACCTTCACATGTGGAATTTCCAGGCAATAGAGTTCAGATACAGAAAATCTTCACTTTTAAAAATAAATAGCAACCCTTATTCTTTGAAATCACAGAGTAACCTCAGAAAGGCTGGAGGAGGAAATCACTCGATGCCTCTATCTTTTGGTGTCCAGTTTCTATGCAAACGGGAGGTGCTGTGTGGTAGCAGCAGGATGTAGCACTTTTTGCCCATGCTGAGTATTTGGGTGCACCTTCTGTGCTGCCTTGGTCACACATAAACCTTATTATCCATATGCTCATCAAGTCTGAGATGCAGGAATGATGTATGGTAACCCTACAGTTCTTGCAGCTTTGGTAAAGTATACCAGGGAATTATTCACCTGTATTTTAGTATCTGTGATGGTTTGATGTAACTCTTTAATTCAAATTCCCTATTTTTTGTTGCTTTGTTTGTCGTAGAAACAGTGATTACTTTGAAAGGTTTTGAATAAGTCTGTTAAAGGAAGTTCTTGCAGAAATACAGGGCCCAGTGAGCTTGTTGCTGTTCCCACATGATCTTGGGCAGCCACCGGGACTCAGGGATGCTGAGGGTTTGCTACTGGCTGGTGGGTGCTTAGCCAGGCAATTGCTGGGGTAATGTAAAATTCAGTGAGTCATATAAGCTATGTCTTAAGAGGATCTTAACTCTTTCAGGTGTCTCTGGCTCATGAAAATCCAAACTGAGTGGGAGGGACCCAGACCTGACAACTCAGTGATTTGTATGAGGTCTTATGACATTTATTTCAATACTGTAAAAATTACACCCAAAAAGTGATGTTGCATCTCAGTATTTTGGGGATATTTGTCCTAATTTCATCTCGGTAACCACACACAAAAAAATTTAACAGGTTAAACTTGTCCCTCTGCCTTACTACTGCCTGCACATTCTTCTCTTAGCCAACAGTCTGGACATAAGCCACATATGTTAACTGAAGTCTTATCTATGGGATTGAAAAGTCTGCTGCTCCTATAACCTGTTTTTGGTTTTCTTTTTTTTTTTTTTTTTTTTTTTTTTTAATAGGTGTTAATGTTTCTGGATACAGCTTAAAGAATACAGATGTACATGGACAGTACTCACCAGTTATGTGTTGTAAACCAAGCATGCACTGCAAATTGCACAATACATCACTGCTATTACTAAGCCCTGATAAAGTGACTACTTCTGTGATAAATGTGTTCTAGCCCTTTCATATGTTACTTGAGTAAATGATAAAAACTGCAGTTAAATTTTAATAGGGTATGTTTACAAAGGCATTTTTCAACTAATGCCAAAATATACAATCTGAAGTCTGTATTTTTATACACCCCAAGGTGGATTCTAGGTTATTTTTATGGTAAACATATGGAAACTCTTTTTACTTACTATTTTTTTCCAAATAAAATTTTTTTTCATGAGACTGGGACTTTTTGTTGATGTGTTCAGGCTGTTGGAAGAGTTTTGGGAATGACGGATGTATCATGACTAAGTTTCTCCACTTTCTAGGGAGGATAAAGGGCTGGCATGTATTCATGGCTTCCCTTCAGTTAGAAACAAACGAAGTGCACAAAGGAAAAAAGAATTTGGGCAAATAGCTAGTGATCTGAATCTGATGATCTTTTTCATGAAAAAGCCATTGTTACCTGCTGGATAACTTCTGAATCTTTGTCTCAAAATATAACTGTCTAGGATAATTGCAACAGGGGAATATTGTCTGTGGTGTATTATTCCTGTAGCTTTTTTTTTTTTTTTTTTTTTTTTTTGGGTCTTGTACAAAAGGTTCCACAAACCATCCACAAAAATACCTTTTCCTATGGCTTGATCCAATGTTTATTTCAGCCAAGGAAGGTCTTTCTTTGACTTTAACAGGCAGGATCAGGACTCAACAGGAAAAGCAAAAACCTTTGCAACTTTTTGTAGCTGTAGAAATGGGATGATAGAAATGCTTGCTAGGGAAGTGGCAATCAATGCTCTCTGAGAAGTGAATGGTTGCATTAGATGTTTTGGCTCTCACATAAATGTTGTTCCACTGTCTCAGACCTCAGTGAGGCAGCAGCCCCTTAATTAGACACCTACATTAAGCAATTTCTAACCTGTCTAAGGATCTTAACACTTAGATCCCTATATAAAGCTAGCAAACCTTTTGTTCCATGTCTGATAATTAAACTCACTATATACACAGCTTATTGAAATAGTAATAGTAATGGTTTGTCACTGAGTGAATTAGTTCATGGGTGATACTGTTAAGCCAGAAGAAAGTGTTGTCTGTCCAAAATGCCATAAAATGTTACAGCTCAATCCTGGATAATAACTGTGGTGATGAATGAATGTTAATACACAGGTAGAAGAACAGGGATGTATTTATAGCTTCATCTTATGTCCTGTTTGGACCACTCCTGCACCAGGGTGAGACTGGGAGACAACTGGTTGCTGGGTTTTACATCTGTGATCTCCGTTCCTTTCTCATTTTGAGAGATGGTCCCTTGAGCCAGCCCTGTACTGAGGCTTTGGAGAGGCAGCCATAAGACCTTATGAATTTTGCTTTTGAAAACAGAACCTGCTGTGGGATGCAGTAGATCTCCAGAACAATTGAAAGGGATCAAAGCAGCCCCTTCCCTTTCTGTGGCCATGAGCCTTGGTGTTTGTGGGCACGTGCTTTCCTTCACACATGGGCATAGTCCCAGTGCAGGTAGCACCACAATTCATGTGTACAATTAAAGAATTATGTGCTTGCTCATAGGGTTGAGGCCAAAAATCAGATCATACTGGCTTAGCAAGGGGCAAATTTGACCATCAGTATTACCAGCCCTGTGACATCACGTTTGCTTGACCTAACGTGAGTAATGTAATTACAACCTGGGATGAGCAAGACAAGAAAAATAGGATACAAGAAGAAAGAAATTACAGAGCAGTGATGAGACAGAAAAGTTAGATTTGGAGGCTGGTACGGCATGAGTGACATCCAGAGATCTGAGGACATGGTTACAAGAGTCAAGAGTTGAGGAGAAGAGGACTGAGTGACATGGCTGGGTTTCATTTCCTTTAACACAAGCACTCAGTGAGTGAGCTGCCCATGCCAAGCTCCTTCTGTCAAGACCTGGAGTGGAATGGGTACCTCAGGGGGCCAGGGCATCCTACCAGTCAGAGATGACTACTACTGATTTTAAGAAAGGTCTGGGGTAACTAACTGAGACTAGATCCTTCTTAGATGGTTAAATGATTTATATGAGATAAATTCCATGCAAAATCATATAACATAGGCCCAGGGTAGTGGCTGAGACTAAGAGCTGAATCTAAAATCTCTGGAGCTCCATTGATCACTTGAACCAAAACTGCTTGAGATTGGGCTACAGAGTTGCAGCAGAGAAGCAAAGGTGGGATGAAAAAGACTGTATTTGAGATGACAGCAGTTAGGATGTTATGCCTGGGGTTGCTTTGGGCAGGGAGGAGGATGCTGATCATCTGCCTGTTTGGGAACTCACATCCTGGAGAAGGAGGTTGCAACAGTAGTGAGGAAAGGTGGTAGTCTGGAAAAGGAAGGTTTTTGGACAAGGAGAGGGCTCTGAAGAAGGACCTTGCCTGATTAAACTGTAGGGATGAGCAGGGAGGCAGGTGTGTACCTCTAGGGAAGGATATTCCAAACTCTAGGGTCAGTAGTGGTGATGGGGAATCATCAGCTACAAAGGGTATGGGAAAACTTGAGTGAGAGGGAGGATAGAACAAAGAGCCAGCTGTGTACTGGGGTGAGAGGAGATGCTGAGCTGAAGGGATACTGCTGGAGAGGGCTTATCTCTTCCCCAGGCAGGATAAGGCTGCTTACAGGTGTCCATAATAGAAATCCTTTCCAGGAGCTGGTGGTCTGGCAGCTTAAGCTCACTACCTACATCCCAGAATCCACCTGGTTCCTGAGGGTGTAGGAGAGGAATCCACTGAGAGGATTCACAAAGGATAACAAAGAAGTTAAAATTTTATCAGCTTCAGACCAGAAGTCTGGCATTTTTTGGACTGCCCTCAGGTGAAACAAAACTGACCAAACACCTTCCTCTCTCACCACCAAGGGTAGTGGGCTGACAAATATGTTGCATCCTCCCTTCACTTCACCACCATCACATCAGCTAATTTCATGCTTTCTGGGGCTGGGAGAGGATTCCCCAGAGCTCCCTTTTGGCATGAACATTAGAGAACGAAGTGGGACTACCAGAGCCATTAGCAAGAAGGCAGGTGCCAAAAGACAAGTGAAGCCCGCAGGCCACTCACCCCTGTCCCACCATCAGGTTTTTGAGAATATCTGGCTAATTACATTAACTTTATATGGGGATGGGATGGACCAGGACAAACAAGAGTTCTACATTTGTGAGGAGAGGGGGAAAGGGTGTAAATGAAGATGAGGATTTAGGCAAAAATCACTGTTATTATTATATTTATTGAATATGTGAGATTTTCAGAATATACATTACATGACCATGTGGGTTAGATGGACTTGTGAATTAAACTTCTTTATGAATGTGTAAATAATGCTCTGGTAATGAAGGACCAAAGTTGTGTAAACCATAAGTGAACCTGTGGAAATACTACAGCTTCAGAAGACTGTGTTTCAAGGGCTTGCTGCTTTGCTTGACCTGTCAAACTGCAGCACCAAATCCTGGAAGAATTGAGATGAGTAGAGATACCCATCCTTGGTATCGTGGTGAATGTATAAACAAAGCAATCTTGTCCCACAGAGACTGAAGGCCACAGGCTGAGAGTTGCTGTGAGTGAGTTTGTCGTAACTTGGGGATACCTCCCTTTGCAAAGATGTTATCACGTGAGTGGGATGGTTTGGTGCAACTCCCACTAGTTAGTTTTTCATTAGCAACCATTACACACCTGATAAAAACATCTGACACTGCCTGTAGCAGGATGTGGCCTCAAGTGTCACTGAATGAGGCAGGTTACATGGACACCCTTGTGTAGGGGAAGTTTTGTAGGCATGTGCTCTGGAGAGATGTTGCAATCTCTGCCCTCTCATTACTTTTAGGCAGCATTGATGGGATGTCAGACATGATGAAGCCACAGTACTGCTCAATATGTTGAAAGGGATGTTGTGATGAACAAACAGAGTCTTTAGTTTGCTATGTGAACGTAAGCGTAGTTTTTAGATCTAGGGAGGGGAGTATGGACAAGCCAAAGTTGTGTGCAAAGTTTAAGGAAGAGGGAGATAAGAGTAATGTGGAATTAAAAAAAACTATAGGAGACAGTCCCTTCTTGGCATGGTGTTAGCCTCCAGGGGCCCAATTGAAAAATCTGGACACCATTGTGCTAGAGGCAGGGCAAACATGGATGAGGATGGGAGGTCTGGTATAAATTTTCCCAGCTAATGTGAAAGATTTTTGTACATGGTGGCTTGTACCTGAGCTCATGACCTGATGAGAAAGGAAAAACTTAAAGCAACTGAAATTTTGATAAATATTATCTTCCCTTTTGTTGTGACAGCAGTGACACTTAATGATGAAGATCCACCACTAGCCACTGGTCAATTTCCCAAAACTTAAACTGTTAAATCCTGTGTGCAGGCTCCTAGCAGGTATCAGTCTTCCAGTGGACAGATGATGTATCAAAACAGTGCAGGGAAGATTTCAGATCAAGCCAGTGCTCTTCACTGTGGTACTTCCTGGACTATGTGCTAGGATTTGTTGCTACAGTCCCAAGGATATGACCTGACCTTCTGAAACTACTGAGTGGCCACTGACTTAAGCTCAGGACTGGATTCTTCATATTCCTGCATTCCCACAAACTTTGGTCTGTGTGTTGCAGTTCCAGTTAAAAATTGTTTTCACAGGTGGCAAGCCACTCAAGTTTTTGCTCTGGATGTTCTCAGGTTAGCTTTCAGTATGTTGGCTAGGATGCCAGATCCAACACAAACTCCACCAAAAACTTGTCTTGGATCTTGCGCAAGTGCATCTCTTTTTATTCCTCCCTCTTCCCCCTTGTGCTCTACTCTCAGTTCTAGGAAGAAATTTCATCCTTGTATGTGTTTGTCAGGGTGGGTTACATATACAGTATATTTTCTGGTCATCATGAGATCAGAGAAAAATGGGAGATGCACACAAAAGGCCTGAAAACCAGAAGGCAAATGAAAAAAAAAATTAAATGATTCTTGACAGAAAAAAACATTTTGATTTTGGAGATTTCCAGTACATGTTTTTTGGTTTGTTTTCATTTTTTATAAGCTTGCAGTTGACCATAATGGTCTTGTCTAATGTAAAATTGAGTGATATAAGCCCTTTCCAGTTGGTTTCCCTTCTGAGTGACGAGAAGCAGTTTCCAGTAAATGAACAGCAATCAACTGCTGAATCATTCCTGTTGAGCAGAGGTTTCAAAACCTGAGCCAGATAATTGTGTGAGTGCTGTTGGCACCCTGTTCCTCCTCTCTGACTGACAGAGCCAACCTTGGGCTCACCTTACCAGGGCACGTGGTTTCCTTGGCTCCAAGATTGCTCTGGCAAATGGAGGCTGCCAGCATGGGCCCCAGGAGGTGAGGAATGGAGGGACCTGTAGATATTTGTCAGGCTGTTCAGTGAGGTAGTTCAGTTTATGTTCCCCTCACTTGGCAGCCTTCTCTTCCATGTGCCAAAAATATTTACTCTAAAAAGAGAAATTCAGGCTGGGTTTGGTGCTGGCTGGCTCTGCAGTCAAAAAACCCCTGACCTTGGTTTCAGTCATGCATTCCTAAAATGTGCAAATATGTGACTAACAGGGAAAAAATAACACGTAACACAAAACCATGTGCATCCAAGACTTTTCTTTTAAGCTCATCTCATTTTGACAAGAGGATAGATTCATCTGGCCTGACCCTAGACCAGCTCAACTTCTTTCCCAGGCTCACTCTCTATGCAATGGGAGAGAATGTCCTCATAGAGCAAGATTCACTCCATCCTATTGCTAGCACCTAAAACAGAAAAGGGGAGGCTGCAGATGGGATTTATTTCCTCACACCTGGTGGGCAACTAAGATCTGGTGAGAGGAATCCCACTGTCAGGCACTGGGAAACAAGTCAACCTGGAGTCATCTTCTCACTGGTTTTGCCTGGGTGGGAGCTTTAGAAGCCACAGGCTGATGCATGGTGGCCCTCTGACCACGGGAGTGGCAGCAGAGGCTCCTCAGCTGTGTTCAGAGGTCCTGTGTGTGCCCTGTTTTGTCACCTGTGGGCATGCCTGGTGTGGTTTGATTGCCAGCACAATCACAGCACTGCCCAGGCCACTGGCACAGCAGCTGCTCAGTCATGGCTGTGGTCTTTTCCAACAGGTGTGCTGCCAACATGGTGCTGGTACCTGCCAACAGCTGGCAGGGATTTTTTGGATGTTGTCTACTTGGTTTGATGGACTGGCCACACAACGTGTACCAGCAGCAATAAGAACAGCCTGGGAAGTGGCATCAAAAAGCATCTATTGATGTTTGCTTTTCAGGCCTAGCTGGGTTGAGGTTTTGCTGAATTTAGGATCTACCTTTTCCTGCTAAAAGAGAATTCTACCATATCTACTGAAATGTATTTTTACAGGGATTCCTTTTCCAGTATCATCAGTGGGGACAGTTCTGTGCCTGATGTCCGAAAGCCCAGACTTCCTGGTTTTTATTTGTTTTCAAGGGCTGTAGCAAGGAGTGTAGAAATGTCACTCAAGAAAGGAATTTTGCCTTAGAAAGTCTCCTTAGTGGAAGAGCAAGGTGCATTTGTTTATTCATTGCTATGACTTGGTACCTTTACTCAACCTCATTTAGAAGTTAGTTTTTGTAAGTTGCTACCCGCCCACAGGACTAGCATGATTGGTTTAGATTGTATCTAAACTTTTATCTTGCTGTGTACACCTCTGAGTAAGCATCAGCTGGTTTTCATAATTAGTTTTTCTGTGTGTCTCCTCTAGAAAACCAGACAACAAGGAAAAGAACTGATAAAAGTGAGACAGACACTTTGCCACTTCCAATACTTGGGATCCCTTGAAGTTTTACCAGAAGAAGTCTAGGAACATAAAAATAGAGAAAGCAATAGCCCAGGTTTAAAGTCTTTAGAAAGGATATGGATTTCCAGTTTTGGCAGCAAGTGAGCCAGAAACAGCAGTAGTTCCAAAGTAACAGTATGGACAGATAGCACAAAGGCAGAAAAATGGGGGAAAAAATTTCATCCAAATTAGGGTGACTTCAAAACTTAGGGCCGAAGCAGAAATTCTGGGGAGATAAATGCTTATGATACAAGACATATGAGCCAAGTGCAATAAAGTGACTTGGACTACAGGGCAAGGGGTCGGTCAGCACGTGAGGGTTGTGCAAGACAAGAAACGTCGAAGAGATGGTGGTGATAGGGAAAACACATCATTACCAAAGTTGCTGCTATGAGTTATGGTGGAGGAGCTCAACTGAGCATATCTTCTCCTGTCAATTTGAGATTCTGAAAACTTTTCCATTTAAAATGTTTGCACGTTGTGAATTGGGGTGTTTTTAGAGCTCACCTGCTTGACATAGAGGAAAAGTGGGCAAACTTCATATAGTCAAATTAGAAACTCCATTTAGACTTCATGGCTTAATATTGCAGAGGTGGGCCATAGATTTGTGAATGAAGACATTTTCTCAAGCAGGCAAAAATTCAGTGAGACTTATTTGCCAGAACAACAGAGTTAGGCATTTTAGTGATTGCAGAGGGTTTTGCTTTATTTATAATAGGAAAAAAATCCAACAAGCAACAACAAAAAAAGAACCCAGCCCAAAACCAACCAAAAAGTCTGGGGCTTTGCAATATTAAAAAAGAAGTTAGAGTTAGTGAGATCACAGCTGTACTGGTGCCGGTGTTTTTTGTACAGGGGACATGATGTCACTAAGAAAAGGAGGTGAAGCTATTAGACTACAAGTGGAATAGGTGAGGGAGGTAAGGGAGGATTTAAAGCATGTGCTGGAGATGACCTCTGCCTTTGGTAATGACTCACGAGCTGAACGTGTGTGTTTAGATAGATGTGACGGCATGTACGTTGAGAGGGAAAAATACATATCTGTGAGGGGCGTTGCATGCAATTTCCATGAATTGCAGTAGCAGCCTTACTCATGAATATCATTGGCAGGGATGAATAAAGTAATCTTAATGAGCAAAAAAGCCAGCAGGCAGTTCACCACGCCCTCGTAAGCATGTGGCTGCCTTACTTCACAGGGGAGGAGCATCCTGGGATTGCAGTTTCCATTTCAGTGGCACAAGATCCAGAGTAAGTGGGAAAGGGTTGTGGGTTTGGCATGAAAGAGCGTGTGCTCATGTGGCAAGCAAGGTAGCTGGGTGTCACTGCGGGTGTGTGCAGACCTCTCCTTCACTGCTGCAGGGAAGTGGTGAGGGCTGGGAGGTCTGGCACACAGGGATGTGCGATCATGAAAGCCAGAAGGGACCTCTGGGGTCCTCTGGTCAATCTCCCCCCACATCTGGAGCAGGGTCCTGTGGTGTAACATCAGGATTAAATAATGTGCAGACACTCCTTGTAGCAGAATTAGGGATAAACTCTGTGAAAATCCAGCTAGAGACCGCCTGAGCAGTACCTGTGAGATATGGGATATCCCCTCCCAACATGTTCTACCCTGTTTCTAGCCTGCAGTGCTGGCTGCCCACCTCCTGCCACTGCCATTAGCAGATCTGAGCCCAGCACTTGCCTCTGGTTGGTTCATCCAGGACTGTCCCTGGTGAATGCCCTGTTGTCTGCCCTCCTCTATCTGTCCCTTCACGTCTGTCAGCCTGAGAGAGGGGGATGGGGTCCTCCTACACAGCATCTCAGCCCCACCTAAGCAGGAGGCTGGGAGGCTCAGGGTGTCAACGTGCCAAATGGCTGCATGATATTACACCGGTCTCTTGGGATGAGGTGGTCAGCACCCACTGCCACAGTGGTGATGCCAGCTGCAGGGCTGCTGTACATCATCCTTCTCTGTTGGTGTAAGGCAGCCAGCACAGATGTGCAGAATTTTCATCAGCCAGGCCCAGACTGCTGTGACAGCTTGAATTTCAGCAGGGCTTCATTATTGTTCTTGCATTTTTTTTTTTTTCCACTGAGCCTTTGGGTTAGCCCAGGCCACATCACCTCTGCATCCACTGGAGAGACAAATTTCTTTTTCTTCTCCATGTGCTCTTGTTGTGTTTCAAACAAAATCTTGTGTTCTGTTGCCTTATAATTCTAGGACCTGGGGCTTTGTGGTAGATATTGTGGGTCTGGGAACTCGGGATAAGATCAAACTGTGAAAAATAAAGGCACTTGCAGATAATTTTTCACTCTGAACACTGCAGAGCCCTTTCTAAATCATGTTTTTTAAAACATGGTCTCTTTTGTCACCACAGAAATTCTGATACATTTCCGCACTCAGCTGGCAAACACTTTTTATATCTTCCAGTATTTAATAAGGAATGGCAATTATGTTTTATTTATATTTATATATATTTATGTTCCTAAGTACATTTTTAAAAGCTATATCATAACATACTTGTTTCAGCATCATCTGCTCAGTCTAGATTTTTAAATAGCATTTGCTGGGAGTCGATTTTGAAAGATGTCCAGAAGATGTGGCAGTGCCATCCAGAGGTGCAGCCCTTTCTTCCCTGGTGCCTTGGAATCAGGCTGAGGCAATTCTGCTGTTCTCTTCTGCATTAAATCACCTTTATCTGATCTGCCCACACTTCAGCCCTACTTGTACGGAGAGAAACTCCTCCTGGGTGGAGCATTGGTAGGAAGAGTGAACATCCCTCCTTAGACGGCTGAAATATATAATCTTTGAAAATTAAAGGTTCTGATTACTTCACAGGGAGCTGTGCATATGGGCCTGCCCCCCATTATGGCACAGAGGTGGAGGAGAACCAGTGGTGCCTCAACAGGGACATGTCCTCCCTGTGTTGTGGTCTAAGACTTAGGGAAAGGAGGGAGCCATAGGGTTTCATAAGAAAACAATGGAAATCGCCTGGAGAAGGTATTTCAGCTTTTCTTTCTAGTTCTTTTCACCATGTCCTCTTGCTAGAAAGCAATAGGGATGTGGTGGTTGCAGCATTAATGCTGCATCATACAAGTCAGTGGGAAAAGTTTTGGTTTTCTCCATTTGCTTACCTGAGCTGTGAAAAAAAGGGTAACACCTAAAACTCTCAGCAGCAAACACTGAGCTCCATCTTGGCAACCATCTGGAGACCTGACATCCCCACACTTCACATCGCTTCGCTTCACTTCACTTCTTCATTTCTCTCCCTCTCCCTCTCTTCTCCCTCTCCTCTTTCCCCTTTATGTCTTCAGGGCAAGGATGCAGTGGGCCCCATGCTGCCTAAAGGATCTTGTGGAAGCTTTTCCTCTCAGGTGCATGTATTTGGGAGGAGGTTGTTGAAGGTTGTTGTTGGCTTATTTTTAATAGAAAATCTCATTTTTCATAATTTAGGATGTGTTACTAAAGGTGAATGGTGCTTGAAAGAAAGATGCCCAAGGTAAGCAAATTCAAGGGAGATTCAAAGATTCAAGGGAGCCATGACAGCCTTAGGACCTCCATTGAAATGCAACCCCACACTATGGGGTTGAGGCTGGATACACAAAACAAACAACCTGAGTCCCAACAAACTGTAACAGCACCCTCACAGAACTGGAAAAAAAAAAAAAAAAAAAAAAAAAAAAAAAAAGAAAAAATTCAATAAAGAATGAACACAGCCCACACAGAGTATAACCCAACCATATCTCTGGGACTTTGGCTAGGACCATAGCCATGCTGGTTTGCTTGTTCATTGGGAAGCTGTTCCTCAGCAGCTGTCGTCTACCTCCCTGGCTCCAGCCTACCTACTTCTACTCTGGACCAGGTCCTCAGCACCTCAGCAATCTGCTGATCCAGATTTTTACCATCTAAAAAGCACCAGCATCCTGGCTTGCTTGGAGTCCCGCAGTCCAGTTGCAGATGTCCAAAGAGAAGAAAGGGATTTTTACCTCTAGAAAAATCAGTGGAGGGGAAGAAGACCCACTTCACACTGCAAAATCTGTACAGGCTGCTTCCAAAAAATAGGGAGATCCCCCAGTGTCTCCTGGAAATGTCAATGTTTCTCCCCAATTTAGATCGTGAATTTGAAGCTGGCAACAAAAATGAGTGCTGGTTGTCTGTGTCTAGTGCAGACATTGGACAGCCAATGCAGCTCAGATGAAAGCTGTTTTGCAGGAAGCTGAAAATGCCAAAAATAGTAGTGTTTGGGTGAAATCCTTGCATTTGATTACAGATTTTGAGGCTGTTTTTTGAAGCCTCAAGGAGATACATTAGTATCATAACATAGTTATTTTTAACTTGGAGCAAAGCTTACACTAATCAGGATAAGAGCCACCACAAGAAGACCTGGTTTCGTGTTGTGCTGGGCACATATTTTGGTCCTTCCATCTTTAGCAGAGCCTCTGAAAAATGCAAACAAGCACCCAAAACATGAAAGTGTTTGTGCACTGATATTTTCAACACTCGCACTCTTTCCCCTCTCCCTCCCTTTAACCCTTCTGGCAGGTCTTTCCTGATTTCACCCAAGATGATTTCAGGACAAGTTATTTTTTCCTCTGGAGTAGTTGAAGTACAAAGTCCACTTGGCATTTTTTTCTCTTAAAAGGGATACAGCATCTGTTCTTGGAATGCCAAGAGTACTCATTAAGGCACTTTCTGGTTATGGCTTTCCAAGAAAAAAAAAACAAAAGAAAAAAACCCCCACATTTATGAGCTAAAATTGATCCTGGGAAATTTCAAACCAACAGGAACATCCTTGAAAAAGCTGAAGCATAAACAGAGGGTGAGAAAACAAACATTGCTTTGAATGCTGCTGCTTGTGATGTTGCTCTGACAGAAGGAAACAGGCTCAGACTTTAGTGGATCAAAGGAGACAAAGGACTGGCTTGGCTTCACTCACTGTACCCTGCAAGCTGTATATACTCAGTTACAGCTATATATAGACTTTTTTTTCCTCTTACAAGTAAAAAGTGTGCCTTGACCAGCCATAATTTCTAAACCTTAGTATGTAATAGTTTCTGAAGCAGAGGGCAGGTTCTTTGTTTCAGATTAAGGCTAGCAGGTGTTTTCATTGCATGGCAGGTTTAGTAAAATACTGTGGAACAGTGGACTGAAACTAATGCCACTTCAAAGATATGTTTTAACTAGGTGCTAAGAGCACAGAAAATGAGCTTAAGATGTACTCTGAAGGAAATAATAAAAAGAAAGAGTTGTGCATGATGAAGGAATTGTGTTGGCCTAGAAGACCTCATTTTAATTTAAAAACACAGACATAAATATTTTGCAATAGTATAGCAAGTATTTAATACAATAAAAAAAAATGTCACCTAAGAATAAAATGGTAGCTTAAAAATGTTCCAGATCTCTGTGGAGCATAAACTTGAACAGTTTTTGTTTTGTAGTTAAAGAGCAACACTGTAAATACACTGTTGTTTTGGGTTTTTTTTCCATGTCTAATTCAGTGCATAGCATGGCTCGTGGTCTTTAGATTCAAAGCTGATCTTTCAGAGTCAAGGCCAATTGTAGTATTATTTTTTCAACTAACACAGTCAAAATACCAACTGCTGTTGCAACATGGTTGCACAAGCTCAAATTAAAGATCACTTTAATTTACCCAGAGCTATGCTATATATCATGTTTTATACTGGTTATCATCAACTACCCAGTTTGTCCAACACTTTAGATGTTATTACTTCAAGGAGGGGTTACAGCTGCTCTGTGCCAAACCTGCAAGTTGTACTGGGTTGAGACATTAAACTCCTGCAGACTGAAGCCAATTTCACTATGAATCACGGATTTTGTGGATTACCACATGCTTACTTAAAAGGACAAATAGCTTTGCTACTACAGGAATAACAGTTTCAGCAAGATCAAAAGCAAGGAGGGAAAAAAAATGCCTCCAGCCATGAAGAACGCTCAAAGCAAGTGGTGGCACAAGGGTTATATATTACCCATGCGTGCAGACCAAAGCAAACTGTCATTAGATGTTCCTAGGAAAGCAGCTGCAGAATGCTGGCAAACCTTTTTAGGCAGTGAATATTGGAGGCCAGAATTTTCTAGGTTTTTCTTTAATGGCTGCTTTTTGTTAAGCTCCTTAGAGCAGCTAAATGTAGATGTCAGGGTTTCTTTGGCCTTCCGTGAAGACCTCTGAAAATGAAGGCCAGGGATGATGATCTGGAGTTTAAAGATATAGGAAACTGGTATTGGCTAGGAGCAGAAGAAGATGGATGGGTTTTTTCTCTGATTGACCCTTCTGAAAATCTAGAAAACTTACTTACCCTGGCTTAGAGGTACAAGTCCTGTTAAGGACTGCAAATATTGAAATCCTGGATATAGCCCACCTCTGTATATTCAGGAGCAGAAATCAAAGGAACAGCTATTTTGGCCTGGTAGCAACAAACCCCAAGACCTACCTGATGCATTTGCAGAGACCCAGCTTCCTTTTAATAAACAATATCTGTAAACTACAATGTCTCTTATGTGCTACACACCTGGCTGGAGGGATAGCTCTTCCTGCAGAGTCTTCAGAAGCAATGTAGGAGTCTCAGGCAGCAGCTATTTTGCTTTCCTGGACTGTTTTTTTTTTAAAAGATTAATTTCTTTTTTTTTTTCAAAGTACAAAATAACAAGCATGACAATCTAACTAGAAGTTACTTGAAGGCATCCCTCAACTTCATGAGGCTTCTCACCAGCCTCACAACCTGCCCTGTGCAGGATCTGGGGAACTCATGCTGGCTTTGGCCACAGCCCTCATGCCACGGGGACTCAGGGACAGAACTAGCATGGCCTCTCTTTGTGTTCACCAGGGCAACAGCACTGCACAGAGACTAAAAGCTACCACTTAAACCAAGGATCATTTTGTTTCTCTACTGTGACACACTTCCCAAGTATTTGAGAAATAGTACAGGACAGAATAAGAGATCGGCAACTTCTCTTTTATTTCTTTTCTAGCTTGAAGGGAGAAAAGTTTGAGATACTTTTGAGGGTCCCCCTCCCAAGTTCAAGTTTGACCGTGGCTGTAGAGAGGTGCATGCACGCATGTGCTGAAGGAGAACAAACCCTTGTGAGATGTCACTTCAGCACAGAGAGTGCCAGCTCTTCCATTCCTTTGGACAATATGTGTAAGCTGTCTCCATGGGCTTTGCCTTGCTCTTCTGGAAGCTTTGTTTCCCACCTTCATGAGGTGCCAGGTGTGTAGCTGGTCATTGCTATTCATATATGTGGAGAGAAAGCAACAGGTCTTCAGGAGTTTAGGGTGGTGAGCTGATACTCTGCTACCATACCTGAGGTGGGGGAAGCAGGATGGTGTTTGGTGCTGCATTCATAGGCTGTGGGGTAATTGTGTAGCACAACTATTAGGGACTTTTCATTCTAGCTTTTCTTCATGGCAGATATTTTAGTTTTCACTGATCCTTGCTGTTACGAATGTGTGCTCAGCAAATGAAAATTCTGGGGAATTTGAAGCATTTATCATTTTCAGGATGAAGAAAAGAGAAAAAAACTACTTATTTTTTTATGTGGGAGCTGGAGCTCCCCTTTGCCAAAGACAAGGAGAAAGAAACATGGGATGTTGTGTTCAGAGTTGTGGGGAGAGAGATCCAAAATGCCTTGATGGCCATGGCATGGATGTGTGGTTTAATCAGCTGTGCTAATTAGTCCCAGGGACACGTCTGTGTCTGAGATATGCATCCAGCAGGAACTGCACCAGGAAGAGCTACTCAGGTAAATGGGGAGTATTGGTGTGTGATGCAGAGCCAGGCCACTCTTGGCCACCCCACATCTCTGGGGTGAGTGATCTCAGCCAGCTGCAGGGAGATTTGCCTCCTTGCCACTCTAGTGCCTTTCTACCAGGGGGATAAGGGTTTTGAAGATCTCTGCATTAATCATTTCAGGAGGAAGAAAAGAGAAAAATCTACTTATTTTTTTACATGGGAACTGGAGCTTCCCTTTGCCAAAGACAAGGAGAAAGAAACATAGGATGTTGTTGTTCAGAGTTGTGGGGAGAGAGATCCAACCTGCCTTGATGGCCATGGCTTTGCATAGCCCAGTCTTTGACTTTACACAAGTAGATTGCTTGGTCAGCTGAAAATACTGTGGTGCAGCTTGTGGAGAACACTCTGCTGCAGCGATGGGTAGGGCAGTGAGAATTTATATAGGCTTCCTCAGAAGTGAATGGATCACAGGAGATAAGCAAATGAAATGACACAACCTATATGACGTAGTGCAGTCCCATGACATGTGCAGAGCATGTTAGGTCAGAGTTTCACCTCCTTCAGAACCAGAAAAGGTGTAGGCAGTACCTCTCCTGTGTCCCTTGTCATGGCCAACTCGATCATAGTTCATTTCTCTTTGCAAGAGATGTGACTGCACTTTTCTTTCTCAGACAAACCCTGCTACATGGGGCACTGGAATGATGCAATGTGGCACTCTCTGAGCTGTTGGTATTGCACCATCAGTGTCTATGGAACGAAATGAACCAAACAGAAACTTTGAGGCCTTGCTAACAAACTCTCTTTTTTTTTTTCTCCCTTGCTGCAGCAGACTCCCACTTGGGATGCAGCATTGCTCCAAGCTAAATAAGCCTAAGCCGAGAGCTGAGGCATAAGAGATGTGAATTTGAGCAGCTGAACAGCCAAAAAGGGCTTGGAGCTGTGTGTCTTCTGTCCCACCAACTCAGGGCATGGCTACAATTGCCTTTGAATGCACAATACCAGTAGGTGTTGCATTGCTATGGAAGATGTGAACCTCTCTGGGCTTTCCTCCCCAAATAACTATTCCTCATTTTCCCACTTCTACAGTCACTTCCTGTCGCCTCTGGCCATCCCTGAGGCTGCCCCTGCTCCCTCCTGTGCCCTGGGGCACTTCTGCCCTCCACCCCAAATGGAGATCAACATGACTCCCTGTTCAGGGTGAGTTGTACTGTCACGGCTTCCCATTCTTCAGTTTTAAAAGGACTCAGCCAGGACACCTCTGCTTGCACAAGAGAAGATAGTAGTTTGTGGCTGGAAGGATAAAGTTCCCTCTGTAGGTGATATGGCTCATCTGGCAGCCCTGAACTCATGTCCAGCACACACCACCCATACCTTCAGGCATCCAGCCAGGAGCTGCACCCACAAGGAGCCCACCCCACCAGGATGAAAGTAGTCTGCCTTCTGCTGGCATGAGGCTTCTGGGATACGGTGGTTTGTTTTTTTCATTTTTCTTCTCTCTTTCTCTTTCTCTCGAAAGCAGTTGAGTTTTGCTGCCAGATCTCATTCTTGCTCTTTTCTTGCTCTGCCAGAAGCCTGTCCACATCCTTCCCGATTGCATTTAAAATCTTCCCCAGCCTGTAAATAAACACTGAGAAAAGCCAAAGCTCTAATGATAGCTGTTAATGCTTTATTATAAAGCATCCACCAGGCAACACACAGGTGCTGACAGTAGCTAAATGCCAGCTCAGGCAGCCTTTGCACTCTTTCTCTAATGCTCTCAACACTTTATCAGACTTAACATGTTGCCATACTTCTGCCCACACTGGGAGTCTCAGGATGTTCAGCAGAAGAAGAGCTTGCAGCTCAGGGACCCCCTGCCTGGCCACTTCTTTACCCAGCTGCTGCTTTTGAGGGGCCAGGGCAGGGCTGCAGGTAGGGTGCCCATCCCCATCCTCTTGCTGCACCCACTTGGACCTCTCAGGTGTGTCCAGGTGGCTGGTGAGGACGAGAGTTCAAAGAGGCAACAAGCAGGCTGTACACAACCGGCTGGAGATAAGAGCCCAGGTGGTGATAGTGTTATGAAACAGGTGATGAATAAGGGCTGCTCCCTATCAGACCCCTGAAACCTTTGCTCCTTCAGACAGAGGAATGGAAAGCCAGCACGCTCTGTGCTCCTCAGTGCCCTTGGCTGTTCTGAGGTAAAGGCTCCTCCCTGTCCTAAATTTCCTCATGGGTCAGGACCTTGGGTGCTAGGTCTCACTTCTGAGGCAGCTCATAAAATGGGTTTATGAAAGACGGGGAGTATTATAAAAGTTGACACACCCCGGCCTATACTTTCTTCATCTGCAAGTATATGCTGCTTTAATAGCTTGTAAAATGATCTGGCTCCAGTTGCCATCCTCCAAGTATCCCCTTGCTACCCACAGCAAGGGTGTTGCTGGCACGAGCTACTTGGTTGCTCACACTCTGCATCTCCTTGGTGCACTGCCAGCAATGGAGGGTGCCCTGCTTCACCCATACTACGTCTGCATCAAATGGGTGGGAGAGAGCTTGGCTTGAATGAGGGGAGCACAAAAAGACTCAGCTGGGTTTTAACACAAGTCTGGATTTCTGCAGGTTGCAGAGCTCTCCAGCAAGGTCATCAGAAGGCAAACAGCTTTATGATGGATGGATAGTATCTAACTTTACTCCTCAAACCAAAACAGACGTAGTCACCTTCTCTTGGTTGCTTTGAAACTTGAGCCGTGACCTTGTGGTGTGAATCCTACTCACCAACACTGGTCCCACCCATCACTATGGAGTGCTCAGCTGCTGCCAGCATGAGGTCAACCTCCAAAGCTGGAGCCAAAGTCCAGATTTATTATACTGCCCAAATACCTTCATTCTTGCTTTTTGGTGCATGATCTATGGGTATTATCAAAGGAGATACTCAGAGTGCAGAAATCCCAGTCTGGAGACTAGACTAGCAAAGAGAGCTTCTGGTGGGCAACTGAAGTCTTCTCCAACTTTGTACTCCTCCATCCCATTTACTAGAGGAGGAGAATAACTGTGGAGTGGAGCAGCTGGAGCCTGTGCTGATGCCAAGTGTGCCAGATTGGCCTCCAGGGCACGAGTGCAGCAGAGGTGGAGAAACCACCTCTGGAGCCCCGGGGGTCAGTGTTTGACCACACTGACTCTTGGCAGCTCTTGGCTAACCTCTGCAACAGGTTAGCACTGGACACCTTTGTTGCAGGGCTCTTCCCTCCCCTCCCTCCACTGCAAGCTAAAAAATATTTTCGGGAATTATAAATAGCTTGTAACAAGTTTTGTCAGGTTTTAACGATCTTCCAGGGCTTAGCTGAGCAGATAGGCTGGCAAAGATGCAGTGCCTCTCCTTGCACACACAAGCATGCTGCTTCTGCAGGTCTCTTTTGGTTATGTTTGGAGTCTCTAGGGAACACTGGCTAAGAGAGATGCTATTCTTAGAGGGCAAGAAACAGGCTCTGTGCACTCCAGAAAGGCTTTAGCTTGCAAAGACTTGTTCCTCCAGCACCATTTTCAAGCAAGTTAAGGGATGATTTAGCTGTCAAAGATAATTACTGGATTGGTCTTGCTTTTACCAGAAAGATTATATTCACTCAAAATCAGCTTTTTCTGAAAATACTTTGAAGACAATAAAAGGTTATTGGTAGTTATTAAGTCTGTTTATTAAGTTTTGTTTAGGACAATGTTCAGTTGTTTATCTGCTGCAGTGCAGGGACACAGAAGGAGCTAGGGTTCAAATTCCATGGCAAGGACACAGGGTGTACCTCTCACACCTCCCCTGGGCTCACACGGTGCCTTAAGCTTTGGGGACCCTTGTCCAGCCCAAACTTAGCTCAAACCAGGGCTGACTCCAGCCCTGTGCCAGGCTGACCTCTGCTCCCCCCCAGAGGGCTGCTAGACCCTGGGGGTGCCCTCCCTTGTGACTGCTTTCCAAATAAACCTGTCCATCTCCATTCTTTCCTCCAAGTCCTTTTTGGAAGGATAGTAACAAAAGCATCAAGTTATTACACAACAGGCAATTTTTAGGAACAACTTTGAAGATCTTGAGGATTCATTCATAATTAGGGTGAGAACAAGATTCTCAAGACTAAAGTCCCACGCAGAATGGGGGACTTTGTACTTTTCTTAGCTGTAAACCTACCTGGCCTGATTTAAGGCCAGGCTGGACAGGGCTCTGAGCAACCTGATCTAGTGAGAGGTGTCCCTGCCCATGGCAGGAGGGTTGGAACTGGATGATCTTAAAGGTCCCTTCCAACCTTGATAATTCTATGATTCTCTGAACTCTCTGACCATTTCAGGGCTGATCAAAAGTTAAAGCATATTATTAGAGGAATTGTCCAGATGTCTCATAAACACTGACATGCCTGGGGCACTGACCACCTCTCTAGGAAGCTTGTTTCAGTGTCTGACCATACTCTTGGTAAGGAAATTCTTCCTAATGTCCTGTCTTAACCTTTCTTGGCACAGCTTTGAATAAGGTGTGTTTACATCTCTTTCACTGACACCTCAGCAGATTTCTTCTCCTAAAATATATCAGGCTGATCTCTTTCATACACATTTTTATGTGTGCTTTTAGTCCTGATACATAATGTTCTTAGGGTACAACCTGAATTTCATACTGTGAATATTGACTTTGTCAAAATATGGTGGTGTGTGGGACTGGCATCCTTTGAAGGCTTTGTGCTATCCCTTCAGAAATGCATGAGTCCTCTTTTCTATTAATAGTTTTGCAGTCTGCATCATGAGTGCTATTTCTACTGAAGGATCAATGTCTAAGAGTCTTCACTTGACATCTTAATTTAAAACAGCCATGTATTTTTTTATTGTAAATAAAAGTGCTTTCATACAAATATAGTCCTGCATAAATACAAAAGGTGTTCATATCTGTACATATATACTATACTTTCTTGTTGTGAAGACTATTAGGCATGCTTATTATTTTTGTTAAAGACTCATTCATTGTGTTTAGTCACTCCTACACTCTTCTGCAGTGGCTAAATTAAAAAAGTCTGATTTCAGTTAAAAAAAAAAAATGAATAAATTATTCTACTTACTGTAGGACCTTGTAGTTTAGTTGGATTTCAGTACCAAATTACATTTTTTATATGACATGGAAACTTTTTTTTTTTTTTTTGGCAGTGTGTTGACTGAGACTTTGGCTTTGCTTCAGGAATGAACTGTGCTAACTCAGTTGCCATAAACATTAATCTCAGCTTCTCTTCTCCCTAGAAGACAACAGAGTACTCCATGTTTGACACCAGCAACAAACGGATGGAAGAAGTGAACTCCCTTCTAAACATTTTAACAAAGGAGTGACACGGGCTGAGTCTATACTGGTAAATCAAATGTGACCAAAAATCTTGTCAAGCTGACACCATGAGGCACAGACATCACCGTCCAAAACAAGGTGGCTCTGTGCAGGCCAGCTTTTGGGAATGGTCCCTGAAATGTGTTACCTGGCAAATCTTTCCCCACTTATTTAGGAACATTGCTAGCAGCAACACCAAATTTCAGTCAGGAAGTATCCATATGATGGATTTGTTGTGATTAACATAAATGATTGTGCTGCAGGGTTTGATAATGCTTAAGAGCTTTAAATTTGTCACAGTGTTGCATCTTCTGACCAGTACAGGGCTTGAACCTTTAGCTGATGGTCAGTGAATGGAGAGTTGAAATCAATTTTCCAAAGCCATTTACCAAGACTTCTCGCAGTGCACTGCATAATTTTTTGAAGAGAATCAGTGCTGCCTGGACTACTGCCAGCAGCGCAATGCCATCAAATACCAAAATCTGTTCATGGGTAGATGGTGCATTTCACTCACCCATCTGAAAAGGTGTTTTCCTCTGAAACATGTAGAGTTGGTGAAGTTTGAGTGAAAGACAAGTTGTTGCTGATGTGTGTCTTCAAGAGCTACATGGAGGCTGATGTCACCTGCCATGCACTCTCTGCAGTACACAAGTATTTGGCATTGCTGGAGTCCCCTTAGGAAACAACCCATTTCCCTTGGCCTCTGCAAAATGTTGCTGTCCTGTGTCATAGCCGGTATATCCCCAGAAGTTATCTCCAATGATATATTTTTGAGTGACTGCAAAAAAAAAAGTTTCTAAAAAATAAAGGAATGTGCTTCTGATTCGGTCCTCCATCGTTCTGCCGCATACTTATAAACCCAGAGGTGAAAAAAAAAGGACCCATTTGGCTCTACATATGTCTAATATAGAAGAATTTATTGCAGACAGAAGCACGTACTCTCTTCATCCCCGTAGGGAATAAGTGACTGAAGGGAAGTTAGCGTGGGCACAGGAACAAGTACATATAAACTTGCTTTTATTGAATTTAGTCAGGAAACAATGTACTTCTGCTCCATCAAAACAGTGAGCTCCAAAGACAGTTTTCAGCAGGAGTACTGGGACAACTTCTTTCCAAGTCTGAATAGTTTCTAAGTAAAGTTTATTATTATTTCTAAATGATGCTCTTTGAAATGGTAGCAAGAGAGCCTATACTAAGCAATCTGCTGACCTCCAGTCATACATTCCTACTGTCAGCCCAGAGATGAAAGGGTTGGAAATCTGTCCCTAAACTTTTCTCTGGATTTCTTGGCACAAAGATAATCCAACTGGGAAAGTCAAGAGTTTTACTAAATAGCTTTATGGCAAGCTGCTGGAAGGACTCAGCAGACAAAAACTCTGTTTCAGTCAGCAAACCATATGTTTTAATGGACATCACTTGAAAAGCAAACCAAAAGCAAAACAGGACACCCTGGCCAGAAACTGAACTCTTCCCCATTAGAGTTTTTTATTATATCTACAACTGACTTCTGCAGCAGAACTGCTTGCCACATTTTACCTCTAACTCACAGGTCAACCTAATTCACGAAGCACCAAATGTAGGAACATTTCTCCTCACTACTGCACGTGTTTGAGAAAGTATGATGAAATTTGCAGAAGAAAGAAGTCTGCTTCTTGTTCTTTGGATTTCATTATTTTTACATATTTTTGTGAGCTGTGTAAGATTCTTTTACAGTAACCGTTTGGTAAAAAAAAACAAAACCAAACCACCACCATTTACTCTCTAAAATAATCTATTTCTAACTGTAAGGCCACATCACACTATATAGAAGCAAGCTCCTAGTACCATCAGAGCTGCATTCAGACAAAATAAAAAAATATTAGGTCTTATTGCTGCTCTTCCACTTGCCTGAACACCCCACATTTTGACATTTGTTAATTATTTTTCTCAACTGAGTATTTCTTCTCCTAGGCACTCTTGGAAGAGTTTTGTCCTCCACTCTACCCATGCGAAGCTTCTTGGAGGTTCTTGGAAGAAAGTGGAAAGAGCTTTTTCAGGGGCAGAGGAGCTGATGCAGCTGGGCTGGACTCTGTAGCCTGACACCAGCTAAAGCAGGATTTATTTGTTTCAAGGAACATTTTGGGAAGCAGTCACATAGGTAGTTGTTTCTGAAAGGTTTGTGAGACTTTTAGTTTCATTTAAATGCAAAAGTTTTTGTGGTATTTTTATGACCTTGGTTTCTGATCACTGGCTGCCATCTCAAATGTTCTTGGTTTCCACCTAAGCTGACTGCCTAAGCGGTGAGTCAAAAGCCTACTTTCACCTGAGGGCAGGTTTAGGAAAAAAAATAAAAGAAAATCCCTTTTTTAAGTTCTCAGACATTGCAGTGAGAAAGGAGTTCTCACTGGGTTATGCCAAAGAAAGTCACCCTAATCCTCCCCAAGCTGAGCAGTGTGCCTTCTGGGTGTAAAAAGAAAGATTAGTACTTACTCTGAGGGACACAGAGACAGGAAAGAGGTTTATTCCCTGAAGATTTTTTGCATGATTTTGTTTTTCCTGCTTCACACATTTGTAGTTAGTTCAAACCATTTGTGAGAGGTAACATTCCTTGAGACCTCACATTTATGGCTCAGCTCCTAGGCAGTTAGGTTGCCTGTTATTTCATAGTGAAATACTCTCATGTTTCACAATGTTTTAACTCACAGTGCTTGAAATAACCTGCTGTTTGTCTATGACAGTATTTCAGCCAGGTTCCTCACTCTGAAGAATTCAGATATGCAGCCAGGAGAAAAGCACAAAAGTGCTCCCCTCAGATAGTGGCAGCAAGTTCTGGTGCTGAAGCTCTGAAACGAGATTCAGTGCACGGGCAAATCCGTCTTCACTTTGCTTTGTAGGAAGCATTTGTGACTTGGTAATCTGTTTGATTTGTGATCCTTAACCGAAAGGAAGCAGACCGTGCAATCCACAAGCTGCTTTTTTGACTTCCTTGTCCCCTCAATTTTTCTTTGAGACAACACGGCTCTGCCACTAGAAGAGCTTGTGACGTATGTTGTGTGCTGCCCTGACAGATACATCTGGGATAAATGTGTGTCAAATCTACATAACAACAGCTGATTACAATTTATTCCCTTATCATGAGGGATTTGTCAGCCTTTTGAATCCATGGCCAACAGGGGTCTGTGAGTGGTGAATCATAGTGGCTCTCCATGCCCAATTCAAAGACAGAGATGTTGACACACACACTCATTTTCTGAGAAAAGTAGATTTTTATGGGACACAGAATCCTATTACCTTTCTGTATCCTTCAGTCTTGTGATAGAGATGATCCAGCACCCTTTTGAAATGTGGTTTGGATTCAAAGTGCAGCACAGAGACTACTGATGTGTTTTGAGGCCCCAGGTTTGGAAAACTGATACAAAAATTAAACCAAAGAGCAGTTCTGCATGTGTGCTGTGGCTTCTGCTGGCCTCTTATCTCTCCCCAGATGGACTTGAGCAGAAGGTGTGTGCAACCGTGCTCATCTGGGAGTACCACCTTTGCTGGAATTTTTCCTCCCTATTATCAGAAGAAAGAGGACTTGATCTCTGATTAGATATCTTAACTGTCTTCATGTTACCTGTCCAGGTGAGGCTGGTCTCAAACTGGGCAATGATACAGATACCCACATATCTAGACTGAGCAAGCTGCCTGCACCTTACAGAATCTGCATCCTGATCTGCATCACTTAAGCACCTGCAGGTGAGTAACTCTAAGGGGTGATACAGAGATGGGAAACTGTGGGTGTGGGGTTCTGTACATCAGTATCCTCTGGTGAAGCTTTGAGTCCCTTGGCTGCTCTACCTCTCACACAGCAGCCTTGAGGTCACAGGGGTACCTGCTTGCGAGGCTGTGGGCTTTGGCCATAACACCTTAACACCACTTGCTTCTTTTCATCAGTCCAAAGAGTTGACTTTGCCTTCCACATGTATGGCAGCCCTGATTTTTTTTTTTTTATAACCAATGGCTTTCATTATCCCACTTACAATTTTGTCTACATTGAATTACTGGCTGTAACAAGTGTAAGTCATGCAGCTGATATCTAAGCTGATCATTCAGCAAACTCCTGGTGTTTTGCTATTCCTCTCCGCTGTGGCCAGGGTGTGGAAGATGAGCTAATGCACTCGTAGTCTCACACTGGCATAGTGTCAGGAGCACTCCCATGTCCAGTGGTTCTACTACAGTTGTAATTGTGCCATGCACACCCAAAACACAGAAATACAATGCTTCAGGCAGTTATGCAGTCTCAGAATTGCTCCTATTAAGAATGAGACTCATGAAACTCAACAGGAAACTGTACAACCACTTCCAGAAACAAAACCTGGCCCTTTCCTTGAAATGTCATTCTTTTCAAAGCATGGAAAGGATGAGAATTAAACAGCCATGTCTCTTTAATGACACACCAAATGATCTTGAGCAACAATGAGAGCCTGACTGCATGTTCAGGCATTACTTCAAATGTTTGGTAAGAACAGTTTAAAGAAGGTCTTTCCAGGCATTTGTACAAACAAAGCTCTTTTAAATTGCATACCAAACTGAAGCCTCTGTTTGGTGAGCAAAACAAAAAGAATTTAGAGGAACCAGAGCTGTGATGGGTGGGGGGAGAGGACAGCCAGAGAAAGGACGAAGAGGTGTTTCTTCCTCACTTTCTATTGCATTGCACTCTAAGTGCAAGTTCCTGTTGAAGGATATTAGGTTATGCCACTGTAACGCTATAAAAGGGTAAAGCTTATATGCAGTCACAGTGCTGGCTGGGTATTGGAAGATTTCCTGCTGAAAGAGGTAATGGGGCCAGCCTGATCACAGAGTCTGATCTCAGAAATGTCACGTCATCTCTTGGATTTCCTTGAACTGAATTTTCCTTTAACTGATGTTCGTTTGAACCTCAGCTGAAAAAGCCCTTCCTCTCTTGATGGTGGTATTTCTAGAGATGAAGAATCCAGTAAGCAACATGAAATATTGTTTCCATTGGTTAATTCCCTTCACTGTGATAATTTTTTTTCTTTTCTCTGTCCCATTCATATCTGTCTTTATTTTGAGACACAGTTTTGTTTTATCTTCGTCAGCTATGTTATCATCAAATTTACATTTTCAGGGACACATTTTTCACTTTTTGACTCTACTTCTCTTGGTTAAGACAGCTAGACTGAGTTCTTTGCCTTCTTTGAAGGAGACACCTGTTTTGGTTTAAAAGTTTTGGGCATCTTTTTTTTCTTATCTGTATTGACAGTTCTTCCATAAAGTCTTTCCTAGAAAGCTGGACAGAACTAATACTTAAACTGCTACTTATCCACCCCTACTATGTTTATTTGCTGTACCTACATAGTCTTGCAAGGCTGACTGTGCATGCTGGTGTAACACACTTCCACTGTCCCCAGCTGACAGCAGAACCATGATCCATACCTATGATGGTCCATAGAGTACAAAAGGGTGATTAACACAAACCATCACCAGGCAGACACAGGCAGAAGCTGTGGTCCCAAAGCAGTGAGAAAAAAGCTGGGCTCGAGTCTGGCTGCAGAGGACTAAGAGATCTGACTTGGCTCTTCCACAGTAAGACATCTGACTTGAAGATCCCAGCTGGCCTCAGGAGTGAGAAGGCAGGTGCTTTTGAAACCTTAAGTACAGAGGTCATGCTACCATTCTTTTTTGTTTTTCTTTTTAATATTGTTCTCTTAGCTACACATCCAAAGATGATATTAGCTCTCTGGTCAAATGCCACACCATGAAATTACACACAGCTACATCTTCTAGAAATAAACATTGCCATTATAAAAGTATCTGGCTCCATAGCCTATATTTCCCCCCTCACCCCCCCTAAGCTTTATGGATTTGCATACAGTTGTCTCAAAATGCACAGAGTTTATGGTATCCAGCTTACCTGCTGAATCCATATTAGTGTCCTGTTGTCTCTGTTATCCTCTTTGATGATTATCAGCTCTCAGAAGTATCCCACAAGTCTGACTTTTGTGCACCAGACTTGTTTCCCTCCTCAGAAGGAAGTATAGAAAACAGTGCAAGGTGACAGCCACATGCACTGTAAGCAGTCTGTTGCCTAACACTGGCTTTGAGGGCCTGGGGCTGGAAATATTGGTGCTGGGCCATGGCTGCTGCCATCCTAACAGATACCTGTGTGGCAGGTTTAGGGAACAGCAGGGCTGTTGCATTCTGGGGTCTTCTCTAAGCCTTACATGGCCTGTGGGACTTGAGATCCTAAGGCTGTTGTTTGGCACAGTTCATCAGGGTTACTAGATGGAGCAAGCATGAAACCTGAATTAGAGATGTCAAGGAGACTACCCTCTTCATTACTAGGATCCTAGCAGGGTGTGAAAGTAAAAAAAAAAAAAAAAAAAAGACCTGTTGCTTTTAGCATTCATCTTGAAAACAAGATTTTGGTTTAGAAAACAGAGGGACTTCAGAGGAGAACCTAGAGAGGGACACGGTTATGTTTCTACATTGGTAGGAGGCAATTTCATGGGTTATGTCCATACTGCTGTCTAGCAGGGTGAACTCAGGGCCAAATTACTCAACCATCCACACAACCTTCCTTAGGGACACCCCCTGTGGCTATTCCTTGAGAGAAAGCTTGGGTGCCTCTGAGCTTTGAGTCCTCCCTCTTCTGTCTCTCCTGCCTTATCCAAAGACCTGGCAGGATCCATGGCCCCCAAAGCCCCATCAGCACCCAGCACTGGCAGACAGGATGCTCGGGAACATTGCCTGAAAACAGCACTACCTGTTGCAAAGATGGTTTAAGGGTAACCTGCACTCAGGCCATGTGGAAGGTAGAGAAATGAAAGGGTCTTGAGTGTGGAGTGGCATAACCCAGGGACCACCTGTGGGGCTACTCTGCACCTTCATCTTGTGAGTGAGGTAGGGCTGCTTGGTTGGATGGGCACCTGGGGGTAAACATGAGCTTTAGGTCCCCATGTTTCCACCCCCTGGATGCCATACCACAGCTTTACCAGGTGCCATGCCTGCTCTCTCTGTACAGACACCTCCTGCCAGCTCTGGAAGGCTCAGTGCAGCTCCAGCTGAGATGGTTGCTATGCTTGTGATATATCTTCAGTCTTGGCTTCCAGAACAGGGAGGAGTTTCACAAGTATTTCTAAGTAGTAGTTCTGTTTGGTTACAGTGTGTTTAATTTCAGATGTGGGATATTTCCAACTGAAACCATTCTATGATTTTTCAAGCTGGTAACCTTTCAAACCTGGGAAATAACTAAAATGTTCACAGTTGTGATTCTAGCCTTGTTTTCACACACTCCAAATTGTCCTGTTAGAAATGCTTTGTGTATTGTAATTGAAGTCATGGATAATAATTGGATTTCATTGTAATTCCACCTGAAGTTTCAAATTGGATAAAAACAATAATAGAATAATCACAAACCTGATTCACAGAGCTAAAAAGCAGGTTTCACAGTCTCTGGACCTGAAAAGAAAAACCAATTTAAATCCTCTTTTAAATTATTTGCTGAGATTCTCTTGTGAATTGCTACACAGTTGCTTGTTTTCCTTTAAAAATGCAAACAATCAAAGAACAGATTACTTCCCCAAATTAGTTTTATGAGTGTTTATTTGTCTTTCTCCATAGAAATTCAAGCCTTGTATGGACTCGGAGCCTGTAGCAAGGACAGATACAAAAACATGAGAGATGAGAAAGATGAACATAGCTGAGGAACAGATATACTGTCAGGACACTCATAGCTTTTATTGGGCTACACTGGCTTGGTTTTGTTTGTATTTTCCATCAATATGTAAGCCAGTCTGTACTGGAACTGAAAACACAGTGATGCAAGTAGTTTCTTTTCTATAAATATGTCATATTAAAATGTAAGGCTTAAACAACTTTGTACTCTGTGTTCACAAACACCCCATCTCCAGCAAGGGAAAGATCTAAACCACCTTAACCTGGTTTTCATGCACTCCTAATTAACTTAAATGAGAGGATGATAAAGATCCAACATTCTCTGTTTAAAACTCTGAAATTAAAACTATGTGTTTGTTTTGGTTTGGTTTTCCTCCACCCCCAAATACACAATTTGCTTTTGATTAGATAAAACATTTCATTCACAAATGATGTGATCTGTTTTTAGTTCTTACTTGAGGCAGAATCAGGGAGAGATGGAAACATTGAAATGAAAAAGCAGATCTTTTGGTTGAACATTTTGAAACATGAGGCTTAATTTTCATCCCCTAAATATTTACTTTTTTTAGCCAGCTGAAAGAGTGATAAGTCTGGCACAAAACCAATCATCTCAAGTGGTTTGTTCATGTATTTTTTGGCAGATGAAAATACTTGACTGAGAAGAGTCTCCAGCTCATAAAGAATCTTCCAGGAGGGACTGCATTTAAACCAACCTAAACTTCAGAGCTTGATACTGCAGATAAGAAACAAGAGAAAGAAACCTTAAAACAATAATTAAAAAAAAAAGTTATAAGTAACTTCCACGTGTGAAGCTGTTGAATCTCCAGCAATGTTTTCCATACTCTGACACACATGGTTACTCAAGCATTCGATCCTCACATGCAGGCCTGCCAGAGCCAAAATAGTAAGGACCTTTACAATACCATGATGTAACCTCCTCCTGCATTTTGTAAATGTGGTTGTATGTTGCAAGCTTCCTTGGTTTTTAATAGTGAAGCAGCAATGTTTACTGCTGAGTCTATGCTGCAACACTAAAACTCTTTCCTAGCAGCTCAGCTGGTATTTCATAACTTGCTGGAGAACTCTGTGTTCACATAGCTATCACTCATGACTTAATCTGGGTACTGCTTTCTGTTCCTCTATTTCTTTTTGTGAACAGAGCTGACCAGCAATGACCTGCTCTTCTTCTTCTGCAATGGATGGAGGCTCCATGGCCAATTCTGGAAGTAAATGGAGCCACTGCTTCCCTGGGGCCAAGAGGACTGTTTCATCCATGACCATAACTTTGTGTGTCCCACAGAGATAGAAGAGGGGGAAGCACCTACAAGAACACCTTATATGCATCGTCATGCTGCCTCTGCCCTTCTATTCCAGTGCCAAGAGGAAAAAGGAGTTATATTGACTTTGGGCTTGTCTACATGGGAAAATGAATCAAAAGGGCAGCAGTGCACATCCCCTGTCTTGTTTTATCCCCATCTGGGAGCAGAGCTACTACAGAATGCAAACACCCCTTGATGTTAAATCCCTGTTTCACCAGACCTGCAGACAGACCCATGTACACTGCCGGGCACAGTCTTGGGAGAGTTCTGGGAGCTGGGACCAGCTGAAGGCGATGCCTCTCCCCTCTTCTCCCTTCCTGCTCCTTCCAGCTTGCAGGGAGAGGCCAGAGGGAGCTGGGGTGGGCGAGCAGAGGGGTTGGAGCAGGGCAGGGAGAGGAGAGGATGGCCCTCAGGGAACGATAATGTGCCTGAGGTATTTCCTGGATCGTGCCGCTGGAGCTGCTCTGATTTATAGCCAGGCCAGAGGCTTGCTAAGAAGGGGCTCTCATATTTCTCTCACCGCCCACACACAGGAATAAGGAACAATAAGGATCTTGACCTGCTTTCCATTCGCATTCCCTGCCCCTTCCATGTGGAAGTGGGGAAAGAAAGTGTTGTGGGAAAAAAGAAGTCAAGTGATGTCAGCCTGGGCAGTAGCAACAAAGTAAAACCCGTGTTTTCTCTTTTCCTTGCCCTGTTCTCATCTTTGCAGATCCCTGGTTGGCTGGGTGAAAGAGTCCAGGCTAAGCTGATGTCTTAAAACCAAAGCAAAAAAACCCCAAAAAACAAAAAAAAACCAACCCAATTTGAAAACCAGCTGTCTACATAGTCTTCTGGTGCTGACTCTATTGCCAGACTTCTACCTTGTAGGCACAGCTCCTGACCAGGAGCCCCACTTCTGAAGCAGCACCTTGGTATCTGGCACTGTTCCTCACCACCCTGCTGGGTCTCAGGTTTCAGGTTAGGGCAGGACTCATTGTAAGAGGTCTGGCTTAACATTTGCAACCTGCTGAGGAGATGCCAAGGCACAAATTTTACAAACTTCCTGGCTCAGCATGGCAACTTTCTCTTACGCACTTGGTTAAAGGCAAGGTCAGAAGATGGGCAGCCACTGTCAGCACCGTGGTCACCTGCATGCTTTGTCCCTGGGATTTTGGAGAGAAGGATGAATAAAAGACAGAGGCATAAAATAACTGAAGCTGTCCAGGTGAACCTCTGGTGCAACCCCCTGCTCAAAGCAGAGCCATCTTACCTGTTGCAAAAGAACAATATGGAGGCAAAGCTGCTGATGTTAACGGAGCATTGCTACAAGGAGGTATACACTGTAGGCACTTTGTGGCACCACAGGGTGAAAGAGGAGGTAAAACCAAAATCTGACAAATCCTAGAGGGTTTGGGTTGTGTGGGTGTCATAAATGGCTCCCACTGGTCCCCTGCAGTTTCACTACTGAGAAGTCAATCCCTGTAGTGGAAGAAACTATAGAAATGCAGCTGCAGTGGCTGCTTCCTTCTCTGAGCCACATTTAAACTCTCTTTCTGGAAAGTGTCTTACGGGAAGAGCTGGCAGAACTTCCACCCAACACCACCTCTGATGCTGCAGCAGAAACTTTCAAGAGCCCCAGAATCTTGCTAAAATCTCATTTCAGCTGGATTCTCTGCAAATCCCTCTGAAGCAGAGGGAATTGCAGGAACAGTAATTGGCATAGAGAGCAGCTTGACTGTGCTAATGACTGAGAATACTGTGGGAGATATTAAGGGGCTGTTGTTAAGGTACTACTAATAATTTTCAGAATCATTTCCATTCCTATTCTCCCCCTGATGGTCTGAAACTGCTGTGGGTCCTTTTAAAGCCATTCTGCCTCCTAATAGTTTATTGCTTTATTTGATAGGTTGCTTAGGGATAGCTAGGCTGCTCATGTGTTGGTTTTGGTTTGTGTTTTTTTTATTTTTTTCCCTCCCATCAAATACTGAGAGCATTTTAATATTTCTTGGAGAAAAATGGATGTAATAAAATATGAACATCTTGGGCTCAATCATGCTGCAGTGGGAAGCTCTGCCCTGTGAGGCTGTTTTGGGCTGGCTCTTCTGGTTGCTGTGCTCTGCAGCGAGCTGGCAGCACCACTGGCACTCCAGCTCTGCTAAACATCTTCTTGATTTAGCTAGTAAAAAGGTTCAGTCATTTAGAAAGGGAAGATAAAGCAAATATGGACCTCTGAGTTCTCCATGGATGATTTTTTTTTTTTTTAATGAGTCATTGCACATGGCTGACATGGGTAAAGTCACACTATGATCTCTAAAATTGCCCAAGCACTGGGGTTACCACTAACAAGTGTCATTTTGGACCGTGGTCTTCAAGGCTTGGTAAACAGAAACACGAGAGCAACACTACCACCGAGAATGAGTTGTACTGACCCACTGGAAAAGTGTGGTGGTTATGACTTAGCAGCAAACACCATGAAATAGAAGAGCATTTGACTGAGTATGGGTAAGGTCTACACAAGACTCCTTCCCTCAGCAAGACAAGAGGGCACGGTCTCAAGTTGTGCCGGGGGAGGTTTAGGTTGGATATTAGAAAGAATTTCTTTACTGAGAAAGAATTTCTTTACTGAGAGGGTTATCAAGCATTGGAATGGGCTGCCCTGGGAAGTGGTGGATTCTCCGTCCCTGGAGATATTTAAAAAGAGACTGGATGTGGCACTCAGTGCCATGGTCTGGTAACTGCAGCAGTAGTGGATCAAGGGTTGGACTTGATGATCTCTGAGGTCCCTTCCAACCCAGCCAATTCTATGATTCTATGATTCTAAATAAAATGGAAAATCCCCCATTTCTGATCTGCTTAAGGATGGAGAGGGCAAAGAAATGGGCAGCACTGTGCAGGGACTGGCCTTGCCAGCAGCTCTCACTGCTCCTCACTAGCAGAAATCTCCTTCCCTTGCAGAGCAAGAGTCATGCAATGGGGAGTCAACCACTGCACTTTTTCCCCAGCTTTAGCTGGGGAATTTAGAGATTGCTTAAAAATGTGTAATGATAAGTGTTTATGTGTTTGAAAGAGAGAAGGAGGGATTTGTGAAATCTGGAAGGAACTCCATGTGGAAAAGATACTTCTTGAGCCTTTAGATCCTGGCAAAGCCCCTTTAGGAGCAAGTGGAATTTTCCCTGCATAAGCAACAATGCCTATATTTGTTTAAAAGAAAAAAAAAAGAAGAAGTTGGGAAGCCAGCAGACGTAGAATCCTGATGAGGAAGAAAAGGAGCGTTGTGCCCAGGACATTGAGGAAACTGTTCAAAACTGGTTCATCCTTATGCAGAAATTGTTCCCGCTGGCTCACCAGTAGCAGCATTTGCTCCAGCTAGGGTTGGCTGTGAGTTGAGGGCTTTGGGACCTGGTCCTGACTTCAGCAAGAGATGTGGGTTTTTGGCATCCCCCAGGGGCTGGAACTTGAGATGGGGGAAAAACGAGCACACAGGTCTGTTCAAAGGCATATAAAAGGAATTATATTTCTTTTGGAATAACTCCGTTTCCTCCACAGGGCAAAAAGCACCCTGTAGGAGAATGAAAAGTCTGTGCAAACGGGAGAAAGCTAGAAAGCTAAATGGAAGAGCTGCATCTGCTAGATTGCTCTTTGCCTTCTGTCAGGAAAAAAGAAAAAAGATTGATTCAAGATTTATCAGGCCAAAGAAAGGCAGCTCAAGTGGGAACAGCTCTCCTCTGTAGCCAAATAATCAGGCATCCAGCTGAAGAAGAGTGGGAATTCTGGCCCCTGAACCTGAGACTGAGTTTTAACCTCCAACCATCCCATGAAAAATACTTTCTTCCTTTTCTGCATTTAACTCAGAGGGCCGAGGTGAGAGATGGGCACTGGAAGCCCTCCAGCAGCAGTGATCCCACCCCAGCCCTTGCAGTACGAGTGGTACTTGAAGTAGGGCAGAAGCCGTCACTCCACCACCCTCCACTTCAGGAGGGAGAGCCCAGCCCCCTTTTTTTTCAGGAAAGGAAGGCTCTGACCACCAGCTTTCAGGAGGGACTGCAGGTTTAGCCCCTACCTGTTTTGGTTTTGGCCACACATGCATATACCTGGGGTGGAGCTAGGAGATTGGGTTGAACCAGCCCCAAGACACAGCAGTGGTGGCCTGGGAGGGATTCACCACTCCCTGAGCCATCTCCCTCCATTTCCAAACCACATGCTTTGGACTCAGCTTGCCTACCTCCCTCTGGGCTGTGGATTTCACTAAAGGTTAAGTAATGCATAGACAAACTTATTTTCTTTTGCGGTTCTTCTCACAGTGAAAGAAAATAATGAACAAATAGGTTTTGTACGTGAAGGCTTCAGAGGAATTTTGGCAGTGCATTTACACTTTCTTTTTAGGTCACAATAGAGAAAAACACAGCAAACCTTTTATATGGAGTTAGGGACATTTTGCTTGCTGTCTAGAGAGTACACATGAGTGTGCAGAAATTTCATTATACTTGTTCTACTTGTTACTCATTGTATTTTGTTAAGCTCATCATTTATGTCATAAATGCCAACAGAGCTAGAAGCAGATGGAATAAAAATGGTGGGATCTGATGTTTCTTTCTCAAACCAGAGAACTATTGTAAAACTCTTCTGTTCATAAACAACACTTATCACTTGAAAAATCTCAATTTTCACAGAGCAAATGATGCTGGCACTGGCCAACCTATTTACTTATTTTCAGGCTGTGTGGCTGCGTATTACATGGTACACATTACAAATGAGATACAAAATATCTTTCTTAAAGATAGTGCACCTTGGGCTGAATTTTTCATTCTTCTTGCTTACAGGGATGCCTTTTATTCCCTCTTTAGCAATTTGAGCATTCACGTGTCTAGCATATGAAGCACTGCTGCAGTCACATGGCTGTGTGAACACACAGAGTTCAACTAGTCCTCTGCATCACACAGAGAAAAAAAGAAACATAAAAGATAAACTGCAATGGCTGAGATCTGACAGTTTGTTAATCTGTTAAAATTCTGACCATCCCTGAAGAGGGAATCAGAAGTTCTCGTCACTTGTGCTGTGAATACGTGAATTGGTTTCTAGCTCTTGCTTTCTTATCACTTCCAGGAAGCTTTTTTAGCAAGAATACAAGAAGTTCTAGTGTTTGGCTGACATTTATAGGGTACCATATTTTCAGAGGGCCTTACTGAACCCTCTTGAGGCTCAGATGATGTGTTTCTGTATTGTGAAAGCTGCTGGTAGTCTTGTTTGTTGCTAGATGTGGTATTGCACCACAAGAGTTCTGTCCCACAACCCACTCGTGAAGAAGGAAGCCCAAACAAGGTTCAGCAGAACACCACCTTGGTGCTGTTAGTCCCATGCAATGGGTGAGTGAATGAGTTTTATTCCAGAATAGCAGCAGCCCAGGCAGAGAGAGAGTCTTGAAGTTTTTTTTTACCTGGGGCCACCCAGAAGCCTGTGGAAGACCTGGAAACTACAAACAGAAGGAGGGCTGAATCTTACAGCAGCCCTCTTGGTCTTTAATGTAAGAAGAGCTCCCTTGGCTCGACCAGGGCCAGAAATCTCAGGGTAGTGAGCAAAGTCTGAAACCTTCAAGTCTGCAGATGACACCAAGTAGTTTAAGTAGTCAAAGGCCACAGTATCTGTGAGTAACCCCAGGAGAACTTCACAGCACAGTGTGGGTGGACATAAAGGTGGCAATGAGAATCAGTGTAGATGAATGTAAGGTGATAACAATCATGGAAAAATAACCCCTAACAGGGTGTATGAAATGTAAAACTTGGAACTGGTAGTTACCAGGAAAAAGATCTCAGAGTCATCACTGACAGCTCTCTGAAACCATCAGCTCAATGCACCAGTGGCTGCCAAAAAAAAAGCAAAAACAGTGTAAAGTTCCATGAGGAAGAGTACTGAGAAGAGAGTTTTGTTGTGCTGCTGAGCAAAACCTTGGTGTACCCTTACCTTACCTTAGCCCCTGGGTGAGGTGGTAGGCTCCAATGTTTGAGGGCAAGTCAGTAGAGAGGAGCCAGGGGTCTTCCTTACAGGTCAGGCAAGGTAAAAAGTCCTTGTCAGCAGCAAAAAAAAGGGCACTGTGTCCCCCCAGCCAGGCAGCAACATACAAGTGGTGCTGGGACATGGACCGGCAGAGAGTGGCCAAGTATACTTGAGGGATGAATTGAAGAGGAGATAAGTGATCCACAATCTACTCAATTTCTCATGCTCCTACCCTCTACCTGATGGTAGCCAACAGCTAAGCCCTAAAGTGAACATAGGAATGGGGTGCAGTAGACAGGTGTTTCCCAAAATAACATCTTGGACACAGAGTGTTTGTTCATCAAATATTTCCCAAGTGTTTTGGTTGGAGGTGTTCTTTTAGGATGAGACTACCTTTAAATAAATAATTAAAATATTAAAAAAAAAATAATATATATAATAAAATAGAATAAAAACTAAACTAAACTAAACTAAAAAAATAATAAAATAAAATAAAATAAAATAAAATAAAATAAAATAAAATAAAATAAAATAAGCAAAGAAGGCTTTGAAGTAGAACTTTGTTATTAGAGGTGACATGCCAACCATGGGTAGGTGCCAACTGCAACTTTATTTTGACTGCTGTCTCATGAGGAAAGCTGGCAGCTGGGAGGGCAGGGAGACATATCCCGAAGAAGGTGAAGAATTTAGCCAGACTGCTTTCAACAACCTCTTTGATGCTGGGTGGCTGAGAAAACAAAGTGGTGTTTTCTGTGTGCGCTGCAACAAAACATCCTTTAATGATTGTCTCTGGGTCACACTGGGTTACAGCCTGTACCACTGCATTGACAAGATCCAGTGCAGCACACCAGGTTCAGATTCTGGAAGAAGCCCCAGGGTGGTTTGCATGTCTTGGGGTGCTTTGCTGCTTTTGCTATGATGAAATTCTTTTTTCTGCTGAGGGAGGAAAACAACTTCCCTTTGGTCTCTAGTCAGAAGCCAACACTGATCACACACGCAAGAGGCAACAAAGATTTTGGTCTAAAGACCAAGAAGAAGCAGTTCTATGTTCAGGGAAAACACACTGAAAATGAAACTTTTAACATGTTGAGACGACGGTCAGGGTTCTGCAAAGTGAGGACACCCAGGAAAAAAAAAACAACCCAAAACCAACAAGCTCCCCCTAGGAAACCCCGCAAAAAAATAAACCAAAAAAACCCCACATTAATTGTGGCGGGCTATACATTATTTCCTGCAAAATACAGTATAATCCCTTGCTGGGGCCATAGCTCAAAGGCAGGTCATTTAAGTTGGTAAAATGTAGCACTATTCTTTTGAGAGGGTCACCAAACGCCCAGCAACTCTTCCTGGTTTTTGTTTGATTTTTTTTTTCTGCCAAGTTCTGTCTGAGTCCAGGGCACTGCAGCTTTCTTTCTGCCCTTACAGTTTCTTCAGCATCAGTGTGAGTCCAGCACCCACTTAAGATGGATCCAGGCCTGCATCAGTGGCTGACATGAAGGAAGGAGGGATGTGGGGGACTTTCCTTTCATGGGGACTGTGGAAACTAAGGCTGAAGGGCCATGCTGCAAGACATAGGCCCATGTTTCAGCTCCATTCATTTAAAAAAGGCCTATTCTGAATTTTTTTCATGTGTTGCTAAACCTGGGTGACCACCATGAATGCAAGATCAAGATGATCACAGTTTCATAGATAGATCAAGTAGCCCAGGAGAAACTTTTTTTTTTTTTTCCTTTTTTCTTTTTTTTTAAACTGCATTTTCTATTTTAAGTATGCTTAAGAACAAATGTTGCCCTATTTGCCACTTTTCTGCAGGGTGGAAGAATAAAGTACAAGATGAAAATACTTAGGACAGTAAGCTCGCTTTGTATAGGATAGGTTCAGGAACAGTTTAAACAGAAATAGTTTTAACATACCTCTCTTCTTCCACGTATTTAACTATCAGTTTATACACAGATTCACAACACAGTGTAAAACTGCTAGTTTTCTCCCAGAGGCCCAGCACAAGACCATTAACTTTAATTTATATCTAAATACAGGGTTATTGCATACATTTAGTTTGGTTCAAGGGTACCACCCTATGCACACTTGCAGAATTTTCTCCAGAAAGTTCCCTGTCCTAGTAAATATCTGGCTGGTTTGGGTTGTTTTTTTATCCTGGTTTAGAGTGGGTGGGTGGTTAATGGACATGGGTGGAATCAGCAAATAAACAAAAAAGGAACTCCCCTGAAACTATCCAAATTAAAAAGCAGACGTGCTGTTTTCTTGCTCAAGAGGTTTTAATAAAGACTCATATTTTTAAACCTCTGACATTGTACAACACATTTAAATGTACATCAAGCTCAGATAAAAAATAAAGCTTTCTTACAAAGTACATTTTTCCAGTGAATTTTTTTTTTTTGCAGTAAAAATAGCTGCTACATAAATCCTCCTGATCTTTGAAAAGGAGTCACAGTTATTTCCAAAAATAGAATTCATATTTTAATCATACAGGATAAACTGCAGGAAGAGAAAGAAGTCAACTGAAAAAATAAGGCTGTATATAAATTCTTTTTTAAAAGGGCATGCATAGAAGTTGAAAAACATATGCCATTTATAAAGCAAAAAAGGTAACTTTATCCATATTAATATTTTCATTTTCAGTTACAGAAACCACAAACAGGCCCTTTACATCCCAGACTATAACATCAGTTTCTTGTAAAAATGCCAAAATGCACAAAGAATTGCCAGCTTCAGTCTTGGCAAAATGCTGAGCCAACCCTCCTTTCCCCACCCCCCACCCCCCACCTCCCACCCCTCCATTTCATATCATAGGCATACCATATGCATGCATACTGAGCACATATGTTGTCTCTCAGGCCAATTAAATATTTGCAGAAGGTTGCATATCCTAGACAAACATGAAAAAAATTGATAAATTTACATTCATCCTATTTAAAAACACACATACAATTAGTTTAATTTACACTATACAATATCTGTTAAATAGGAATATTACAGAGTTTCAAAAAGAATCAGAGAATATATACAAACTGAATATTGAAATGGTATGATTTTCCTTTCCTTCCTTAAAGGGTTTTTTGTTTTTGTTTTTCTGTTAACAGTTGCTACATCTGGTTTTGGACAGAGTGTTTATGTACCTATGCAGCACATTTCTGGAGTCATAGTAATAATAATAATAAAACATGCTTTAGAACAAAACTAATATCAATTCTCCTTACTGCTCATTTAAAATAAGTTAGTTTGTTGTGGTGGGGTTTTCTGTTGCCTTTTTTTTTTTTTTTTTTTAATTTAATAAATTGAATGATACAAGACATAAGCACGGGTGATGGTATTTTAAAATAGCTGAGCAATGCTTCTGCTGTATCACTGGTTTCTCATCCAGCCTTTGGTTTTAAAGCCAACCCACTGTAACATGGCAGTGTAAGTAGCCAAAACACTTTATACGGCAGTACAGGTTGTCAAAATGCTTAATCTGAGAGCATTTCCATCTCTTCATGACAGAGCTGGGGTCTGTGCTGACTTCCATGCTTCTCAAGTCCCCGCCACGGCAACCCCCGAAGCCACTGATGAAATAAGGCCACTTCCTTCCAGCTCTCCCTGGTTACAAAATTGGCTAAAGGTCCTTATTTCCCAACAGTTGCACCCATCCGAGGCAGCCAGGAGAACTGACTGCAGATGGTTACCAGACACAGTCCCACCAAACACGTGGATCTTCAGCCCTGCAGCATCACCTCCTCGGGGCTCAGTCCTCCGTGTCGGGCTGCACCCCCAGCATCGCGTGCAGCTCCTCCGCCGTGTACCCCAGGAGGTTCTGCAGGTCGCAGACGAAGCGATACACGTAGCGTTTCCCTGAGGTCTTGTGGATGATGTTCTTGTCATAATAGTAGCGTAGGCCCCGGCTGAGCTTCTCATAGTTCATTTTTGGCTTGTTTTTCCTCCTTCCCCACCTCCGTGCCACCTGCCAGTCCAAGAAGAAAGCAGAACGCAAAGGGTTTACTCGAGTCACTGCCTTCTAGCTGGTGGCTCACAAATGCAGTTATTAAAACCCTTTCTCAGACAGAGCATTTAATGTGCTTTGGACGTCCCAAACTCATGTAAGAGAAGAGGTGGACATGCTGAGGCAACCATCAGCAGCTTCAGGAGCAAGCAAATATCAGTGAAAAAAAATCCTGTTTGTAGTGGATGGGCCAAAGCATGTTTAAGATCAAGTTTATGGGAAATACAGCCTCTTCACTCAGAAGACACCATGTAAGCATTCAGTTGCTATTGAGCTCTCTAAGTGGAAGCTGAAGTTAATGATTCTCCCCTGTCCACCCCCCCCCTTTTTTTTTTTTTTAACAAAGGATTCAGTGGACTTGATATCATGTCTCTTAATACAATACTTTTCCTACCAGTAGCAGAGTCAGAAAATGAAAATGCATTGTTCATATTTAATGACTAAAAGTTTCCAAAATATTTTAAAAGCAGCACTACTATATTTGCTGTACCTCTAAAAGCACATGCAGTGCATTTTCCTCACACCTTGGTGCAATTCCAGACATTGTTGATTCAACTGCATTCAGTAAGCTAATTACAGTATTACACTGTCAAGGGCACTAACTTTGTATACTACCTTCAAGCTATACAACGTGTTCTCCTAATTACAAGTAAGCACTGGCAACCTTGGGTGGGAAGGGAAGGGGGAACATCTCACTGTAATCCTGACAGTACAGTAAAGCATTTGCAGATGAAGAGATTTCAGTGTCTGATCTTGTAAATGCTGTATAGTCACAACTAGGACCACAGATGGCAGATCAGATCCTAAATCTTTTTCTTCATCATAATTAGCCACATACCTCATCTGGGTCAGCAAGTTTAAATTCCCATCCATCTCCAGTCCAACTAATGAATGATTGACAGGACTTGTCAGTCAGTAACTCCAGAAGGAATTGCCATAACTGTATAGGTCCACTGCCTGTCCAAAGAAACACAGTGGGAAAAAGCCTCAAATTAATACTTCTGCAAGCTCTTACCACAACCAATATACGTCACAACTAATATATGTGACCATACTCATGTCAGAAGATAAATCTCATAATTATGCTGATTTACTTATTTTTTTTTAATATTAAAGATTTTTCTCTGTAATGCACATCTGCTTATAAACACAGTAAAATGAAAGCAAGTCAGCTTTCTCCTGAGAATGCAAAATTTGACATAAACTATGCTTTCCCTTTTATATGGATTCCTTACCCCTCACTCCACCTCCCATCAGCTGCATTTCAAGACTTTGCCCCTGTTCTGCAATTCTGGGCTTGGCAAATATTCTAGAGGAAATCTGATTTGAGCAAGAACTACAGAGGAAGGTGGTCTTAACAGGCAAGCCAACACCTGCAGAAACTCCCAAGTGTGAGAGATTTTGCCCAAATTTCCTTCCTTTTCAAACAGACCAAAAAGCTCATTTGACTTTTACATGTTCTTATATATCTGCCTGTTCTTGCTTTAGATGGATAGTCCTATGAGACTTCCTTTAGTAACATTCAAAGTTGAAACTCTTCCTCAGTACTGGTCTGTAAGTTGTGAGGCATCCCTTAAAACTATACAACTTTATCACCATGGTACACATTTACAGGGAATACTGATGTTACACAAGAAGAGGAGTGACCATTTCGCTTCAGTACTTACCAGTAAAGCCAGCTAGAATTGCTGCTGGAATAACTGGTTTCCCTTGCTCTACAGGATCACTTCGTTCTTGAATATAGTCTTTGAAAGACATTGTAGGTTTGCTCAGACACAAGGACTGGCTACAGTCATCTTCAAAGCTCTCATAGGATGGCACACGCTGTAAATCCACTAATGACGACTGGCTGTTCCAGGACTGTAGCATTGAGTCTGAGCTTTCATAACTTTCTGCACCACTGTCACTGGATTCATGTTCCCTAAGCTTACCTTTATAAAACAACAACAAACAAAACAAAACAAAAAAACAAAACAAAACAAAACAAAAAAAAAAAAGAGAAAGAGAGAGAGAGAAGTGTTGGTGTTTCTTTTTCTCCCTCTCAATCTAGGCTGTAAATATAAATCATGCAAAGGAAGAAAAGACATACAAGAATATGGCCTTGGACCCATAGTTATAATGCAGATAATGACTCACCAGAATTATCTATCAGCAAGTTCAGATTGCTTCTTGGAAAATCTTGATTTACTGCACAGTAGTTCACACCAGCAGCATCTGCTTGGGTTTTAGGGAACAATGAAAACTCTTGTTCTGGACTGAGGAGATTTGGTCCTGTGGAAGTCTGACAGACATCAGTAAGAAGACCAGGTTTGGGATGATAGCCAAGGGGTTTAGGGTATCCAGGCATCTGCATTCCATAGGAGTTCTGATCTACGTTAACAGCTGAAGAAAGAAATAAAAAAATGAATTGTTTTTCTTTGTGGTCCCACAGACTAATTAATACACCTCCAGCACCCCTACTACAGCTGTGCCACCAAGAAGTAATTTTCCTAGGAAAATCTAACTAAGAAGGAGTGATAGATGCTACAGACTGTCTGGAAAGGCTACTGAAGCCAGTGAGATGATCCCCATCTAATGGCCTCTGAATCAGATGTTGTAGCCCTCTCTCTGTAACTTTCTGACCACAAATATGTTTATTGTTTGTTCTTCAAGGAAACTACAGGGCTACAGAAAAAGCTTCAAAAGCTTAAGTGGTTTTGAGTAACGCTCTCATCATTAAGTGATGTAATAAGCTTGAGCTGGAGATTGACTGTGGTAAAATGAAATACAACACCAATCAATCAGAGAAACCTAGCACTGTATCCCATACAGTTTCAAAAGCTGTATTATGCTTCCACACTCTTCAAAAATTCCTGAATATAACTCCAACTGCTCCCTGAGGATGCTAGTTGTATACTCTGTTTGCTAGAGGTGGGAGTGGTCATTCTGTTCCACAGATGTAGGCCTTGGCATACCAAGAGGAAATTTGATTTTCTCAAAGCCTTTGCTCTTCAAAAGATTTCCTATATGAATTAGATGACAAACAATACTAGGAAAGAAGGCTGTAGCAACTCAAGTTCAGTGTTCTCCTCAAGCACAGTGACTCTTTTGGTCTTTTTTTTTTATTTTTAACTGGAGTCCATGGAGACATGCTTAGAATAGATGCAAAAGATGATGTCAAATTTACTAAAATACTTACTTAAGGAGTTATTGTTGACCCAGGGAGGAACTGAGGTGAGATGAGAGTTCTCCACATACTGATCCTGTGTTTTCTCTTGGCTGTCTGGGAAGAGAAATTAAAAAAAAAAAACAAAAAACCAAAAAAACAAAAAAACAAAGAAACAAAGAAACACGATTTGGTTTTACGGTTTCAAAGATCTGGCCTGTATGCCACAAAACATTTCTGAGTCTCTTGAGTATTTTAAAGTCATCATTCACATAAATTTTACTAATGCATTACATAGCACTCTCTCCCTTAAAAAAAACCCAAAAAACTCAAAAAAACCCAACACAAAACAACACACCAAAAAAAACCAACCAACTTCCAGTGAGCTTAGAAACCATCATACCAACTGAATGTTAACATAAAACATAAAATTCAGAAACAACAATAACTGCAGTGTGTTTTAATGTCCAAGTATGCAACTACTGAATGTAACACTCCAAATCCAATGGAACTCACAGAGCACTGCATGCAGGGTTTTAGCAATACCATCAGTGTCCACGTAAGACACTTCTAAGTGTCTTGGATTTCTTTATATTTGTTCACTGAATTACCTCAAAACACTACAGTAAGGGGAAAAAATGGAAAATTTGTCATAAGAAATGAACAGATTTTGTCCAGCCCCTATTTTTTTTTAATGGTTCATTACTGTGTCTTATCCTCATCTCATTTATTTCAATGATTATTGCAAATTAAAACCTGGCTGCAATAAGAATTCAGCCTGGATATGGAATGATTTCTGCAAATATCTGCATCTGTACTTTGTGTAAAAAGGATGTACTATTAGTTGTATTAATGATCTTATTATCCAAGCTTAAAAGTTAATTTTGAGTTTTCACATGTAATAAAAGCCCTTTATAGTGAAACAAGTGTTGAAAGAGTTCCTTTTCTGTTTCTGTTAGAAGTACCTTAAAACAAAAACTGTGTTTGCCTCTGTAACTACCTTTTATCATCTGTTCCAGGTGTTCCCACAGAATATCACCCACATAGTCAGGTGCCAACTCCAGGAAACGCTCCTTGCCCAAGCTGCACAAATCTTGGCCACTCATAAGAAACTGATGGAAGTTCACGTTTGCCAAGCTGAACTCGTTGGTAGCCCACGAAAGCCACTGGCAAACTTGCTGTTCAGTCCACAGCCAGGGATCTGCGAGACACAAAGTATCCTTCATTTAGACATAACTCCTGACTTCTTGTCAAATAATCTTCATTAGAATGCAGTGAATGACAAAGATGTGTTAATCCAAGTTACCGAGTTGTGAATGAATTCAGAACAAATTTAATTTTGAATTTAAAGAAAGAAAAAACTAAACCCAGTCCCCTATTTTCCCTTCTTCATTCACTTGTAAGCAGAGATGTCCTCAGCTTACTCGATTCTCTCTTATGCTGCCAAAGCATGAGCTCTCCATGCACCCATTTTTAATACCAGCAAGTCTGGTCTTTCCAAGTCAAGCTGTGCCAGATTCACATAGGATTCATTCTTGTATTTCCTACTGACATCATTCTTTCTCTTTTGAAAGAGCCGCTATTCAGCGTCCTCCTTAGCATTAAAAAAAAGAGCTTATAAATAGAAAACACTTACTATTTGGGATGCCCAGCCGACACTGTTCCTTTGTGAAACCACTGAAAGTATCTTTCAAGGCCTGACTCATCACAGCCTTACTGCACGGGGTTAACAGAGGCAATTCACAGTTGTTCGACTCTACAAAAAAGAAAAGGGGTGGAGGAGAAAGAGAAGACACATTAACTTTTCGACCAGTGAAAGGAGTGATAGTGCTATTTGAAGAATATGAAAGGGATGCTAGAAATCAAGTGTTTTTTAAAAAAGGAAACAAACAATGTAGATTTTCTGATATATTAAGCCTTTGACTTGATATATCAGGACTGAAATCTCTGTGCTACTGGTTTGATAATATTGCATCATGCTAAATTGAAGGTTTGCAGATTCCATCATCTAGATCCTCCTTTACTCTTAGCAGTTACATAAAGTGTTTCTGTTGCATAGATTTTAATCTTTTTTTAGAGAGTAACAGTATAGGAAATATGAAATTGTTGATTGCTATTTTGCCATCTGCAGTTTGAACTTCGAGTCCCCTGTAACTCCTGACAGTCTTAGTTTGAGAGCTAAGAAACTGACAGCAGGGTTCTGAAGAACCAACTTGCACTGCTGAACACTGCTTTCCAATTGGCTGCATTTCAGACCTTCCCATGCATCTCTCAATCACCCAGATATATGGTGCAATAGATTATTCTATCAGCTGGGGCAAAGCTAGTACACAATGCCCAGATAAAGCAACCAAATCCAAAGCCCACATCATCCTATGCTGGTATAAATTACTAATCTGCCTAACTAATTTTTAAATTTGCAAGCAGGTCCCATTTTAAGGACAAATTTGGCTTCCACTCAGCCATTCTTACCAAGCAGTTTTCACTAGAAGATACCTCCTTTTACTCTGAAAGAAGAACAAAGCAGAAGAAAGCCAACCACACTGCCTAGATGTTTCCAATTAAGAAGCTTTTTATTGATATTTTCTTTGTGATTGGTGTAATTAAGGAAGGGGTAATTTGAAGACAGTTCAGCCCACTTGCTTCTGCACCCCTGAACATTTTCAAGCCTCTGAAAACTTGCACACAGGTAGCATTGGAAGGAGCCCTGCTATGGCAGAGGCATGTAACGGTGGCAGGGCAAATAAAACTGGCAGACTATGTCAGGTCATCAAGCTGTTCAGCTCTTCTCATTTTCCTAGACTATCTACAGGCTCCACTTGACCCAGCAAGTTGAGCTCATTACAAGCCCGTCCTGAACTCCTGTTTTTACCACACCCATCCTCAGTATCTGCTGGTACTTGCTTTGCTGGCCAAAGTGAGTGACTGATTAGAATCACACTGGAATCACACTGGAACAAAGGACTACTGGTTTTCAGAGGTTTGAGGCTTTTTTTTTTTATCTTCCCTAAGGGGAGATTAAAGGCAATTTCAGGTAAAATATCTACATTTTGGTCAAAACTACCTGTTTTGTCAGGGATTTTAGGCAAGGAGTTTGAGAACTTTTAGTAGGTACTTTCCTATATGAAGACACACGCGAGGATCTGTAAGCATCCCCACCTCTGTTCTTAAGGTAAGGAGTAAAACAAACCAGGGGGGATAGTGAGGGAGCAAAAGATCCTGTGTTCTGGGATTTAACACCAGAGGGTCAAGAAAAGAGCTTGCAGAATATATGCAACATCTCAGCCATAATTAAAATGTAAGTTTAAATACACATAATTTTTTTTTTAATTAAAAAAGCTTAATCTCTCTTAGTTCTGATTTAATACCTATTAAGCCCTCTTCCAGGAACTGCCAGTTTATTAGGCTACCAAATCCCAGTTCCTGTTCCTTTTCAGTACAGAGCAACTATCAGCAGAGCAACCCACATGGATAAAATCAAATACAGACTAATGGTCTGGGTACTTAAAAAAATATTCTTTTTGGGGAAACGTATGTTGCACTTGCAAGAGTGTATTTCTTTCTGACTGGACTAAGGAACAAAGTGAAGAGTTACCATAAGAAGTAGAATCAAATCCTGTTGGCACTTCTTGAAGTGTCTGGTCTTCATTTAGTGAGAAAAAATATCCAGCAAAGAGGGAGTTGGAACTATCAAAGGTGTCAAATGCTGGTTGACGCTGTAAAGCAATAGAACAAATAAAAAACAATGTGAGCATTTTGCTAGAGCACTTGCTAGGAAGTGGCTGGGTTAAGTTTCCTAGATTTGAAGATCATGCATAACCACTATCTTGATAGCATAGCTTCTTGTACATGAATACAACCAACATGCAGACCACAGTGCTAGGTGGGTGGTATGTACTGCAGGTTATAGTAAAGCCAAGTAAGGTTATTCTTAGTTTTCCTGTAATCGAGACTTTAACAATAGAGAATGCATGTGTGTTTATATATATACATATTTATCTCCAGGTATATTTTAAGGAAATCCTAATTTCCTTAACCCTTTACACTGACTATCCATTGGATAAGTACTTGATGGCAGAGGCAGGATCAGTAAATTTTTTTTTTTTTAAAATTTAATCTGAATAACATCACTTGAAGCTATACGACCAACTTTTATATTTCTGAGTGACCAGACTTGCCACCCACTACATTTTGTTGTCTTTCAAGTGCTCAGGTGTCCAGTGAAACACTGCTAGTTTCATTATACAGAAAGGGATAAAAAGGACTAAATACAAATGTTCCAGATAAAAGGAGATTCTACTGATGTACTGGCAACATTCAATAAATACTGTTACATTTTGAAAACCTAGATTCTTTCAAGTCTGACTTGTGTCAAAGTATGTTAGAAATACAAAGTACTTTTACTAGATTGCCCCCCCCAAGTCACACTGGTCTTTTGGGGGGCTTGAGGGTATGTTAACAGAGGAGGAAACAACTTTAAAAACAACTTATGCAACTTGTCTGTTAGTCACAAGGAAACAGTATCTGTAATATCTCCAGGCATGGATGGATAAAAGTTGCTACTGAGATAAGCACCCGAGGATAAAACATTGTTCTAGAGAGCTACAGCACCTTCACAGCAGCTACTGCAGTTCAGGAAGCTGGAGACAAAGGCAACTGACAAATGCTTATTTATTTTTGGTATCCATTGGTCTGCCAACTTATGCCAAAGCAGAGGATTCAGCTGAGGGCAAGGCACAGATTTTTCAGGGCAGTATTCATGTATGATGCAAAAGCAACCTCAACTCTATTTCTAGAATAGCAAATAGGTATTAATGTTTCCTCACATTCCCTAATTTTGCTTTTTATGTCACCACAAAGCTCCAAGTGGCTTGCAGTCTTTTTGCACCAGGTGCCTTTTATGTGCTGTGTGTCATCCCCCTCCTCAATCTCCTCAGATTACATTACCTCCAGTAAGAAATGAGAAATCTTAATGTTTCAGTTGTAATTTTTCAGACAACAAACTGCAATGCATTCTAGTAAATACACTATAAATGTACACATTTGAAAGGAGAAAAAAAAAAAAAAAGAAAGAAAAAAAAAGAAAGAAAAAAAAAAAGCTCATAAAATAAACAGTAGCATGCCTCTAGGAGTTAACTGGGTTTGGAAATACCCATTGAACAGCTGAGATAAATAGTATACAGTTGGCTCGGGTACCCACCAAAACTAGGCAAGTCAAAGTGAGCCTATGGAAAGGGTCACATCCAGATGAAACAAGTTAATAATAATTGCCAAATCTGCTAGTAAAAGATTCTTTATACATTACTAGATAAAAGCACTGACTCATCGCTAGTACCTAAAAGAAAGGGCAAGTTCTTTCAACACAATCTGGAAACTCCTGCGTTTTGTGTAAATAGCTGACCCTTATCCTGAGTCACTGGAAAAAATGCCGTGGCATGCGAATGAGTAAAATCCATACTGTGCTGGTTTCATATTTCAAAAAGGAGAAAAATAATGTTTAAGCAGGTCTGTGATTTGATAATAGTAAAAAAAAAGGGGGGGAGTAGAATAAATTCTGCTTCCCTATCAGTTATGCAACATTTTATTTAGCTTTTCTCTATACGAGTAATAATTACAGAACAAAATTTAAAGAAACATGAACAGCAACAAAATAGTAGAATATAGGTCTTGATTTTGACTTAATTATATGACAAATGAACACTGAATAACTATCTAGAACAACCACTGTGTTAAAGAGCACACAGCTGTTACGCTGAAAGATGACTTGCCGATTTTGTTCTTGTTGTGGGCAGAAGAGAAAGGAAAGAGGGGACATAAAAGATCAGAGAAGTTAGCATAATACCCTCTCACTAACTCGTGATACTTCAAAACATGGACATTCTGGAAAGTTATGAAAGCAGAAAGTGTCTGCCTAAATTTTATTTGGTTTACATTAATCAGTGCTGTGCCGAAAATTGATCATGGGATTAAAAAGCAACTTGCCCGAATAAGGATGGATGAGGAGGAAGGAAGCCCTTAAAGGCTGATCCTTTACAGTCAGCTTCTCATTTATCTTTGGTTGGTAAGTTCCTTTCAAAACAAGGTAACAGACACAGTCTGTCTAAAGATAAAATATATTTAATAAATACCTTTGTTTTCTTACAATGTATTGGACTTCCATTTTACCTGCATGCAAGTAAATAACCTGTTTTTTTCATGCAATGCTCTTGAATGAATCAGACTTAGCCAGTCATATCAGAACAACCCTCTGTCAGTCTCATCAAGTTAAAGATGTAAAGACCATCCCTACTGCTTTTCCTGCAACCTTTATTTAGGCTAAAGTTCCACCAACTCCAACAATTTTGAGCTCAGCTCTAGTTTATCTCTTATTTTGTAATTCTTAGGATTTGGGTGATAGAGGGAGGGAGTTAGAGGGCTGGGAGTACAAAATTTACATTTTCCTATTTCATCTCTACTGAATTCAGTGGGAACACCCTAGAAGATGTGATGTTAGAGGTTACAAACAAGTGACAAAAACCTAAGTATCTGTATTCACCAGTTACACAATCCCTGTGCTAGCGTTACTATGAATACAACCAATGCATTAGCTGGGAGATACCCCAGTTGGGTTTAGAAGGTGACAGCTCCAGACTACTCACCTTGAGCATTCCTCTGTACATGTTAGACACAGGAGCTACTTGATCCATGTTTCTGATCCCAAAATCACTCATCTGAAAAATGAGAGGGGTCACATGAAAAACATTGCTACTGAGGAAGCAAAAATGTTAACTTAACAGATGTATCTCACTGCTTCAGCACAGACTACAGAACAGCTCTCTGAATGAGATACAGGGAAAGCTTTCCTTCTCATTGCTCACATCCTGGCTACATTGCACATGATTCCCCTTCTTGCTTATGCAGCCTTTTAACTGGAAGACTTTTCACAGGCATCACTGGAGTTAAAATTTTTAGGATATAAGCAAATGAGGATTATTAGCTTCTGACAACCAGAGCAAGGGCTTTAAGTAACTCGTGAAAAGCCGACAGTCCTTTATCTACCAAATACCTCTTGCTTTGAGATGTTTTCCAACTTTCACCCATTAACTTAAGCATTCAATTTGGTGTTCTTTTCGCTTCCTGTATTCCTGCTCACACACCATGATTCACTTTGGACTTTGGCTTTCAAAGGGTGGAAGAGAAGGAACAGAGACCATAATACACCTTCATGTACTAATATTCACCACTTTCACCCTTTTGTGATTAATCATTGAAGCCAATACCCAGTATTAGCAACCTGCTTCCTTCCCTAAGCGAAGCATCTCCAGCCCACATTATCTTGCATATTCTGTAAACGTGGCACTAACAAGTTTATAAAGCTTTAGAGGGTCTAAGTTCAAATTAAAAAGCTGATAATGGGACCACCATTATCCATTATACATTCATGTTCATGAAATCTAAGTTATATTATGTTGCCTGTATTACCGGGAACAGGATTTTGTATAACATGTTCTCCTATATATCACTAGAGGAAAAATATGTGATTCATATCCTTTTACTGACCTAGAGGAGAGATCAGATAAGGAATAAAACCAGATTTATGCCCATTGTTCAGGCTTATTGTGATGCTGTAATTCAGGTGCCAGTGAACAATGCCTAATCAAACTATACTGTGGCAAAGTTGTCTCTAAACAATTTTTCTCCTCCATTTTCACAGGACTGGGAAAAATTATCTTGGTTTACAGAAGCTGTCTTAAGATGTGCATTTCTTTTTAAATAGTCACATAGAACACTATTAAGATTTCTACAAAAGTGTGATCACTTATTACATGGAAGTTCTCTCATTAGCCTTGTTAACACAATGAGCAATAAAAATACAATCTTAAACTCAGCGAAAGATGGCAAATCAGGAGCTAAACAAAAAAGTCCACTCTACTAAAATGACAACATATGCAAAAGCTGTCCATATAAGAAAATAGGAAAATAAAAACATTTAACAGCCAAGGAACCCTTTCATCCTCTTAAAGTCAATTGCTTAAAAATAAAGAGTCCTCAACCTGAAAGGCCCATTTCAACTTCATTGCTATTAGACATATTGGGTTTTATCATTAAAATAAAATAAATCAACTGAATATGAAAATAATAGTTAACTTATACAATATTAATGTTACCCCAAAGTGCAGTCTAGCAAATGATGGTTTTTACCTCAAAATAGCATGTACAAATATTTGATCTAAATTGCACATCTCATTGAGCAGAAAAGAATTCTACACAGCATGAGTCTCACTCAGCAAGCATCCTACTCTTTTCATTAAATCTGCCACAGTTTTAACAACTGTTTATCCTTATATTCTGCTGGGCTTTAAAAAAGTATATGGCAATTTCTAACATCCTTTGTTTTGCTGTTGAAATCTGAAACCTGCTGTGATAGCTAGGGATAGCTAGCTGAATGCCTTGCCAATTGCAAAGTATCTGTGAAAACATTATATGTATTTTCAGTAAGCTTTTATCTGAACCCCAGTTAGGACTACAACTAAGATTCCTGACACTTTCATGTGTAATCTTGGCCTCTAGTCAAATTCTGTTAGAATCATCACCATTGACTAAAAAGTACTGGGATTCCCTCCTTCCTGGATTTTCTTTTTGTTTCTTTAGAAATGTTTAGGGTCCTGAGACAAAAGGTTTATAAGAAGTCTTCATTACATGGCGTTGCTGATTAACCCAAGTCACTGGTTTTCTATGCTAGGCTGCCTGTTTGTCCTGTGGCCTTGTTCTGTGCACTTACATAGCCTAAGAAAAATGAGAGACTCGATCAGAACTCACAGGGAAATCTTTAGCATGTTTTGTAAGACTTCAGTTTTCTTCTTCCAACCAAATCTCTCATTCTGCTATGAATTTCTACAGCTTTTGCTCATTGTGTATCAGCTCCTTTCCCATCAGTAGTACTGGTTTTAAGCCCTGAGACCCGAAACCCTCACACAGGTTATCACAAGACAAACAGAACTGAACAGGCACCATGGTTTTCCACGACACCAAGGGTTAAAGCTGGCTTTATGCCAGACATAGAAAGCTGATGTTTAAGTTCAGAAAAGACACTACAGCAGGGCATGGTGTGACTGGGCCTCACTTCCAACTCCCCCACTAATGCTGATGACTGCTACTTGCCAGCTATAATTGGTTTAACTGGCAGGACACCTTCTTCAACACCCCCGCATAGCTGAGTGGGTGAACCAGAACAGGGTCAACAGGATCAGGCACTTATTAACTAATACTCTAGAATTCTGATCAACTTCTTTTCAGCAACAACCTGGTGCTTGCCCACAGCTGGGTTCAGCTGGGAATCATCCAGATGGAGAAATAAACTATGCCAGTGTCCCAGTTCCTGCAACATATCTCCACTATTCTTTTTGTGGTGTTTGGTTGGGGATCTTTTGTTTGTTTGTGGGGTTTTTTTTGTTTGTTTGCTTTATTGGGTTTTTCTGGGGAGGTGGATTATTCAGTTGTTTCTTTTGTTATTATTATTTTGTTGGCATTTGGGTTTGTTTGGGTTTTTTGTTTGGGGTTTTTTTGTTTTTGTTTTTTTTTTTTTTTGAGGGGGGGTTGTTCGGGGAAGGGACCGTTGCTTGTTGCTTTGCTTTTAAATTTCAGTATCTTCAGATAAAAATTATTTTTGTACCGATAGGTTAAGAGCCAAGCGCCTGCCTTGGGAGCGCTGATCCCCCGTACGACTTATCGGGCTCCCCAAGTACCGATGGGAGCGATAGCCGAGAGCTGCTATGACTTTTCACACATATGACACACTCACCCACATAAAAGTTAGATGGGGAGATCATACAGCCCAACATTTTTTAAGACCCTTTAAACTACTAACCAAATCCAGAGTGCAAGCTGCCCATTAACCCTTCCCTGCCGGGGGCTCAGCCGCCTCACCCGGGCACACCACTCCACAGCCCCTCTGCACGCATCCCCCACGCCGCCGGCATCAGCCCCGCGGGGTCCCTTCTGTCTCCTCCTGCGCCCGCGGGGTTTGCCCGCTCCCGGGTCCCGGTTCCCGCCATCGCCCCGTGGGAGGCCGTACAGGGGGTCCCAGGGGACGATGCCCGGCTTCCCGGGGCGGCCCATCGCTGATACCACCCACCCCCACCCCCCTCAGCGGTCGAATGGCGCGGAACGGGTGGGTGCCTGCGGGCGAGCCGCCCCCTCCCCAGCCTTTCCCTCGCTCCCCTCCCGGCCGCCGCCGCCCCCGCCTCACCTGATCCCCGAGCCCGGTGCTCGCCCGCTCCTCTGCGTCTCTCCCCGACGGCGGCGGGGGCACGGGCAGCAACACACGCAAGAGCCCAAAAAAACGAGGCGCCGCTGCCTCTCCGGGAGCCAAAATATCCTCGAATCTGGCAGAGTCGGCCAACAACAACAACAACAGCAGCAGCAGCGGCGGCGGCGATGGGTTGATCGCAACAGAGAGTCCCCGGAGGAGGAGAAAAGGAGGGCGGGAAGAGGGAAGGCGGGTGCCCGGGTGCGTGGGCGCTGCCCGCCGGAGCCACTGGTACTGCCGAGCCCCTGCTCAGCCGATCCGATCCGATCCTTGCTGTCCTGTGCCGCGCTGCCCGCCTTCGCAGGCGCTCTTCAGCGGGCGGGGGGCGGTGGCGCCGGCGGGTCCCGCCTCCCCGCAAGCCCGGCCCCTCTCACCGCCGCGGTCCCGGTTGTTGTTGTCGTCGTCGTCGTTGCTGTCGCTAGGGTGGTGGTGGCCGCGCTGCCGGCTGCGTAGGGGCTGCCACAACGCCGGGTCGTTCTCTCAGCTTCGGCACCTCCCTCCCTACCCAGTGCTGCTGGGTGCGGGGTGGGGAAAAGCCAATTTTAGCTTCTTGAGGCAGATTTTTATTTTATTTTATTTTATTTTATTTTATTTTATTTTATTTTATTTTATTTTATTTTATTTTATTTTATTTTATTTTATTTTATTTTATTTTATTTTATTTTATTTTATTTTATTTTATTTTATTTTATTTTATTTTTTTCCCCTGGTTACACAGGAGGAAATTTATGCTGGACGTTTTCCATGCTTATTTTTAATTAATACCTGCTCCTCGAGAGAGATAAGGAGAATTAACGCATATAATTGAATCATCTGTATAAAGGGTCTATTTTAATAAGTAAACTATGGCACTTGCTACTATGGAAATTCAGCAATTATGTCACGCTGCGTCTTCCATAATTATTTTGGGGAGTTCTTAATATAGACTGTATGCAATCTGAAAGCTATACTAACAGTTTCATCTTAGGAACTGCAGATCCTAGTCAGTGCTTCTCACACCTTGAAATAAATTTGGTAGCCCTCGGAAAGTTGCAAGCAGTTCTGTGCCACCCAAACATCAAGTTACTTTTAGTTGAATTTATTTTGTCAAAGTGAGTTCCCCCTGAGTGTTTGGAGAGGCTCAGTGGACAAGCAGAGAGGAGGCAGGAGTTGCTTTTCTTGCTTTCTTGCCACATTACCTATGAATTTACTTCATTTATGTGATGTTAAACGCTCTGGGTGTATCCAGCTTGGGAGATCCGGCCTGGCTGCATGTTGGTTTGGTGTCCTGATGGTGTCTTGGTTTGAGATCCACCTGTGTGCTGGCTTTCAAACTGCATGGTCTGGTCAGGAAGAAGCCCTGGTGTGTCTATCCAGCAGCTGCTCTGCTGTGGGTGCTCAGGGGACCTGCCGGGCAGCCTGTGTCCTGCAGCACCCACTTCACAGGTTACAGGTGCTGTCCTTGGTAGCCATAAAACACCAGAGCTGTAAAGGGTAAACAACCTGGAGCCACAGTTTCTTGTTGCTTCCACCCTCAGCTTCTCTGGATTTTCAGTGAGCACCAGAGATGTAAATTGCGCTTCCAAAAAGCTTGCTGATACACGTTGCTTTGTTTAAACTAACCCCCATTTCAAATTGACACTTGAAATTTACTATGGTTATAAATTTTTCCTGTAATAGGAGCTCAAAAAACTGCTACTTCTCAGCTCTTCACCAGGTTTCAGCTGATCCTTTACTATGTGCCTAAGGTGTGATTTTTGCCTTTTGAAAGTCATCTTTTCTGTGGCTGTTGATGGTGCAGTTGTCAAGGCTCTCTCCTTCCATACTTTTCAGCTCTTTCTGGCCGTAACAAAAACTGACCCTTGTAATTTGTTGCCCCAGAGTAAGATTCTCCAATATTTCTTCCAAACTCTTCAGAAAACGTTCTCCTTAGGGAAGCAGTGTATGTTTAAGTCCTTAAGGTCAAATGTTACCAGGCAAATTGTGACAGGCGACTTTGAGAGCCTAAAAAAAAGTGTCTTGATTATGCCAATGACATTTCTTACTTTGGAAGAGTCCTGATCTAATAAGGCAGCATCTGTTATAATCCTAAGGGAAACCATTAAAAACTGTATGTCAGCTGCATAGCAATTTTAATTATAACACTGACAAAAACAATTATGCCACCCTCTATATATGGAAAACATCTGCCAAAAAGATACGATGAAAGGCTGGGAGTTATTTATTTATTACCAAACTAATGTTCTGTGATTTAAAGCAAAATTATTAACCTGGCCATATTTTTATCTATTCAATTTCTTATTTTTATAGTAATTCTTCTTCCATAAGAGTATTTAATTTCCTTAAATAATACTTATTTTTGGTATACAAATCCACCATTACTCTATTAGAAGCAGCACATGCCTAGAAGGCTGGAGCACATGATATATGAGGAGGGGCTGAGGGAGCTGGGTTTCATTAGTTTATAGAAGAGCAGGCTAATGGGGAATCTTGTTGCTATTTTCAACTACTTAATGGGAGGTCGTGGCAAAGAAAAAGCCAGACTCTTCTAGAGGTCCACAGTTGCAGCAGGGGAAATGCCAATTGGATATTTGAAACTAAATATTCTGTGTACAAGTGAAAACTTAATCCATAGAGTCTTAGGATCTTCACTGGACAGCACCCTTAGCAGCTCCATCAGAAGTTTTGTACAGAGATCAGCAGCGAGTAACTCTCAAATTGTGTGATCCCTCTGCACTGCTCATTTTCAAAATGTAAAATATTTAAGATAGACAGTCAAAGAAAAAAAAAAAGTTTTGTTTTGGCTGAAAATGCTTCTGTAGTGTACCTGTGTGTTTAGTTCTCTTTTAGGTCCATCTCCCTCACAATAGCTTTAGCTCTTACCTGTGTGTGTGTCGGCATACTTTCAGAGACAAATGGATCAGTTACATATAAACTTAAGAATAAGTGTGGAATCAACACCATGCTGCTGCAAAATTTTGAGATTCTTTTTTTGTATGGACCCACTTGAGCTTGTCTCTTTTTTTTTTTTTTTTTTTTTCCAGGAGTGAGGGAAAAGTACCCTGTGGTACTCAAGAGTAAATTGTCTAGAAAGGTGAAGGGAAAGAAAAGGGATGAAGACTGAAGAATATTGCACTGGGATTCTGGGGTAGTCCAGATAGAAAAGAATTTTTTTCAGTCCTTCTTCATAGATTTCTGGTTTTAAAGAGGACCCACGCTGCAAGTGAGTGTTCAGGGGTTGTTTCTGTTTTTAAAAAACTATGTTACTCTGCAATGAAATCTGCATCTCAGATGCAGATCTCAGAAATATGCTGGAGAATGACCCTCTTTGATGAATTATGGTGAAGAAACCCGGTAGATTTTTTAAGTATGTAAGCACACAGCACTTTGCACTTAAACCAATTTTCTGAGGAGATAATTTGACCCCGGAATTTGGATTTGAGCAGCTACAATGCTGATTTGTGAGTTCATTTGCAAAGAAAGGGAGGAGGAGGTATGCAGCAACTGACGGTCAGGGCATCCCAGGGAAGGGCTTCACTCAGTGTCTTCACACTGTATCGTCACTGGGGCCAAGGCAGAGCGGGAATAAAATCCAAAAAATGTAGAGGTTTAAAGCACAGAGAGGGAATGTGAGTCGGGAGGTATGTGGAAGAGCTGCATTGCAGCCAGGGCTCTGGAGTAGCTATGACTTACTCCTCCAGAATTTCTCTTGCGCCATGGGAGAGGACACACAGGAGTGAAAACCCCGTCGTGCTGTCAAAGTATGTGTTGTGTGCTCATCTGCATGTTGGCTCAGCTCCTCTCCCTGAGTAGGCTTGGGGTGCACGTGTCCCTCCTCCTCCTTGCATCCCTTGCTGCTGCGACCATGGGGAGCAGGGAGACTGTGCTGGGGTGGAGCAGCCCTTAGCAGGGGAACCCCATGGGTGTCTGGGGGGTGCTCAGGATCACAGTATGGCTGATAGGCCTACACCTCCTCCCACTCCTCCTGGCATCCCTGTGGTACTGGGATGCGTCCTTGTTCATTTGCATTCAGTAATGTAAAGAAACAGTCATCCTGAATTTGAAAGAAAAAGCAAGTTGTGAGCCTAAAAGACAATTAACAATGAAGCTCCATCAGCAACCATCTATAAGGTCACAGCTTCAGGGGTCTCACGAAATAACAGCTTTGAAAAATAAAAGCCCTACTATCTCAGTTTGAAATAGGAACTTCAAACAAGATGCTATTATGATTGAAACAAAGGATGAAACTCATTGACTCTGCCATTCAGAGACAACTAAAGCAAAATATTTATACAGGGTTGTGGAAAGGGGGGTGTCAAATGACCTTTCGCTCGGCAGTATATTCTTTGCTTGGTGAGGAGGAGGCTGTTAAAATACTGACTGTCCCCACAGTTCTCCTCGAAGTGTTTGGTGCACAAAGGGTGACCAAGATAATTTCTGCAAAGGCATCTCCGTGAGTCACAAAGTTTAACAAGTTATTCATGTGCATGTCATTATTCAGAGCACATGCAAACCCATAGTTATAATTACTGTGGAGAAAAAAATACTATGTCAAAATTCTGTCAGCATGCTTGAGCAGTAGCAGAAATTGCTACAATTTGCCCACAAAGCTCTACTTTTCACCTTCATAAAACTGCAGGACATTAAGTAAACTGCCAGCTGTGTAAGGTACAAAAATCTGAAGTCCCTATGCTTCTGATTTTTTAATTAAGTGAAAATGCTACAAGCATGCCTCAAATAATGTTGCCAGTGGACAGGAGACATGCCTGACACATGAACTGTACGATGATGTCTCATATGATTGAAAACCCTAAGCCTTTACTTTTCATACCTAAAGCAGAGGATTAGTTGTTAAACTAACTAGTGCTTAAGAGATTGCTCATACCATTTTGGGTGTATTTAATTAATTTCATGCAGTCTGAGGCATAAAATAAAAAGCACATGCTAATATTTTAAGGCCAAGACTATTCAGAAACAGCAGAGTTTAATAATTGCTTTTGGATGACTGTGTTCAAAGAAGTGCACTTGAGATTCTTTAGCAACAGAGCTTTTTCTGTTATACTCTGCATTTCATGTACTGCTGGTTTCATTTTAGAATGACATTCCTTGTGTGCAGGCTTAGAGTTCTGTTTAGCTCTCTCATCATGGTGCTGTGCCCTTCTTCACCACATTTGCTCTCCCACTGGCTTGGGCAGTGGCATATTTTTCTTACCAGTGAGGGCAGTACTTTATCTTGTGATGGGCACGGTTCCCTTCTTCTCCTCCTCCCGTCACCGAAACACACAGAGGAGTTTTGCATCATTCTTCTGTGGCTGTCCAAGTTGCATGCTGGCACTTGGTAAGCTGTCAGAACCATTTAAAAGCTTACATTAGTTATAGGTATATTGATAATGATGTTTACACCACAAAAAGGGAGAGCCCATTTCAAGCACGCCTTGCTTGTTGCTGCTGCTTTTGTACTTCTGTAAATGGGGACTGTCTGTGTGAGCACTGGGTGTATTTTTGGAACAAGGACTTAAGGATTTTTTTTTCATACTAACATATATTCCTGCATGTAAGTGCCTGAGCCCCAGTATGATAGAATTTATTCTTTCCATGGTTTTCTGTTACCTTCTTTATTACTCTCAACCTACTTCATTCTCATTCCCTACCTTCCAGAGCGAGTTCCCAGGGTGCTTTTTTATCTCACTGGCTCATTTGTGTAGCAAGCAGTACAAGCTGAGAGCTGGGTGGTGGCAGAACTTGTGGCACATAAAGTTAGCACAGAGTCATATCTAATCTTTCTTTCCGGCAAGAAAATTCTATGATTTAATCCATGTGTCCCATTTACTGCATGTTTACTATGTATACACATCCTCACATAAACAGCAGCAGTGAGTCTCATTGTGGTCAGTAAATAGGAAGAATGTTTTGAAATTCATTCAGAGCCTGGCAGATGCTACATGTTGGTACCTATAGGATATGAATTTTTAAGTACTAAGACTGAGGGAGAAGTTGCTGGCTACTTCCTTGACCTAAACAAAAATTCAGGTGTAGACTGGTGTAGTCAGGATATTTCAACCCACTCTGTGTTGTCTCAGCCTGAAGCATCCAGAGTGAAATATCATAATTATTCAGTGGCCATGACTAAAATAACCTCTATGCAAGACCTATATCCCATTGTACTGACCTTGTCTTCTGTTGGAAGATTGTTTAGGCCTTCCTATCTCAAGGAATTTAGCCCCAATCTCACAGAAGGAAAAAGAAAAGCAGTACCAGATCAAGCCATATGTCTATGTATACATTCTTGTGTCCACTGATGCATACATTGGTAGACTTGGAAAACTGCCTGGGTTTATTTCATAGACATCTTCTCTGTGAAGCACTGCTCCATCTTAGCCAAGTTGGCTGTCTTTTTGCTTTTACTTCCCCAGGGGCATGATGTCAAATTAGTCATTGTTACAAGAGAGAGAAGCTTTATAACAGCCACAACATAAGTTCTCTGGAACATTGACAAGACAAATGTGCTTCATACAAATATAAGCAGCACTTGCTGTATCTGTCCTGGTTTCTTTTTTCCCTTTTTTTTTTTTTTTTTTTTTTTTTACAATGGAGCAGGTGCGATGCCCGTGTCTGTTATCAGTGTCTAATATGGCTTCAGCAAACACTGAGTTGCTCACGTTGTCTAGGTGTTGCATGTAGTCTATTAGTCATCCCATCTAGTGCTTATCAGAATGCAAAAAACAACATTTGAGATGAGTCATTAAGATTCATTAAAGAATATCTTTGTCATAACAGCAAATGAGGTAGAAATATGGAAGGGGCGGCAGGGAGTATATCTGATATTTGTGGAGAGCACATGACATATGCCATGTACTAGGAGTCTTGAAAACAATACTGTATGTAAGAATACTATTAGCAGAGCAAAATATAAGATTATTTGCCTTGATTGAACCTAGTAAGCAAAATTCTATATTTGGAGTTTGAAATAATTAACTTCTTGGGGAGAAATTGAAGCTGATATCCCACACCAAGTGTCAAACTGGGGCCAAACTGTAAGTCTTGCTTCACCCCATGTGCAGCTTTGTTAGTGGCAGGATCTCGGGGCACTGTGGTCCCCTAGCCCTGCTGACCGTGTCCCCAGCAAAATAGACATTCCTGCATTATGTGACATGGCCACTCATGTGGCTGCACACCCTTGTCCTGTGTGGCTGTGGCTGTCTGGTCCTGCATGAAGAGGTGCAAGCACTCTGCAGGGGCTCAGCAATACAGAGTACTGAAACCATCACCTCCGTGTCAATACAGGCCAATGAGCCCTGAAAGGGGGCCAGCCTGTGCTGGGCTGGCATAAAAAAAAGGGAAAAGAATTTTTTTAGCCCATGAGGATCTTCTGGAGCTTAGGCGTTGCATTTTTTTACCCCCCCGAAACAATAAAATCAGTCTCAAAAATATTTTGGAAATTGCGTTTTAGATTAAAAAACATGTAAAACCAAAGCGAAATCTAGCTGTGATTGATCAGACCCTTCCATCCTTTTTGCTCCTGGCTTTTTTTTAAAACATATTTTTATTTTAAATTGCCTTTTCTTTACAAACAGTGGGTTTTGGTGGAGCTCTGGACACATCAAGCAAAGGCTTCATCTTGTGGGAGAGTACTGTAGGCAGTTCCTCCCCATACAAATCTCCATGTAGATTTTTCCCCCATCAGCATGAATTCCCCTCTGTGGGCCAGATGTGCTTTTCTCCTCATACAGATGTTTCCATAGCTGAGGAGTCAGTCCTGCTGACAACACCAAGACTTCTGAAGTCACTGCTTGCTCACAGGTGTGAAGTGAATTGGTCTCTGGCCTTGGGCAGATAAGCAGCTGCAGGCATTTGTTGTTCTCTTGCTTTTCCCCACCACTGTAAATCTTTTAATTAAGGGATAAGTAAATTCTGCACACACAAATTCTTCCTTTCTGTGGTGCAATCTCTTTCCTTTGTCTCAGTACAGACTGCTTTTCTTAAAGTGGCTGATTTAAAAAGAAATCTGATTCTTGCCCAGAAGTCTTTAAATAAGCATATATATTCTACTGCTACCCTTACAGTAATCATTCATTTGCTTTTTTTTTCCATGCTACCCACATCACATCTTTGGCTCTGCCCAAATATAGAAGCTGAACTTTGGAATCAATACACTATCAGCCTTTGTTCAGGCAAGCTCCACTGATTTCTGCTGGGTTTCCTTAAGCAGAACCTGTATTGCTTGTAGTGTAAAAAAAGTAAACCGAAGAGAAACTAACTTCTGTGTGAAGCTCTTATCTCAGGGGAACACATGCTTAGGTCAGGCAGGAAACAAACTGGACAGATTTTAAAAGACTGGGATTTTGATCTCACCTTCTTTAAATTCCTTCTGTGCTCTCACAAGAACCATGGTGTTTCAGAGAACCCACACCCAGCGTGTGCAGGGGTTTAAGGTCAGCAATCTTCTTTAAATACCCTTTCCTTGCACTTGGATCCTCTGTTTCTTCCCAATGTTTTTGCAGATTGCAAGCCTGCCTCAGGCTGATGGGGCTTATGCTGCTTGCCACTGGCACCTTCCAAACACCAAATGCATTTAGGGCAGCTCTGTGAATATGCTTCCCAAAAAGGGACTTGCTGGATTCTCACCCACAAGGGCCAACCTTTGTGTAGTAGCAGTGTCTCCTATTTTGAAAAAGAAACAAACCAAAACGTAGATTATTGTGTATAAAAAGTCCCATGAATTTTAAGGAATGCATCTGCTTGCCACATCAGATGTTTTGACAATAAAGCCTTTAGGTGTCTGTGTCCTGTGTTGTTACATGATCCAGTGGAGAGTTTATTTTCTGAGAAAGGGTTGAAGAGCTCCTAAATGAGAACACTTCACCCCTTTTGCCATTTTCAAGGAGACTGAAAACACATAAATGAATTTAATGTTTCTAGGATATTTCCTTTTCTCACCTCTGCATTTTATACCCTCTACTTCCCTTGAAAGGAGCATGTCCCTAAAGAAAATTTTGTTTATCAAGTATTTGTTACAGGAGTTCATGCCTTCTCTGCAAGGATGTGTTTTAGTTTGGATTTAGCTTAAGGAAATGAGAGTCATGGAGTCACTCAGCCATTTTTTCCTCTGGCTTCCTGTTTCTCCCAAACAACTTTTGAACCCTTCGGTCAATTTTAACCAAAGCTGGGAAGGATCTGATGACCTGAGGGAAATAAAGTTCGTACACATCTTAGAAATAAGAGACAGCAGAGGAAATAAAAGACACCAGAGATAGTGGCTCCTCGGACATAAAGTCAGAAATGTGGACTCAACTGTATTCCAGAGAATTTCTCAAGAAACAACTGCTATTAACAATAACCTTTGATCAGAGCTCACATCTTACTAGGCTTGAGATAGGAGTTTGTATCTTAATAAAGATTAGACAAGCAACTCTAAGATGCAAATCACAGGAGCCAGGCATCCTTTGTTCTTCTGCTCTCAGAATGACTTGTTGCTTCAGTAGAGTGTAAATTTACTTCTTCTCAGTGATTTCTCATTACTACCTAAGTTCTGTCTGAGCTAGCTCTCTTGTGGGAATACTGGGTGAGATGTGAGAGGAGTCTTGGGCTCACGTTGCTGTTTCAGTGTTGCCTAGAGAGCAGACTTGCTAGGATCAGCCTTAAATTTGTTGCTAAGATGACAGTGAAGGGATTGTGTGACTGAGGCTTCACAGGGAGATGCCAAATGGACCCATTCCTGTCCAAGTGAACTCTAAAATGACTGAAAAATCATGACTGTCTGAAGACTATTCAAATGCTATTAGTTGTTCACTTGGCAGTTTCATTTGGGAACCTATTTGGAAATTGGCCACTGTCATTGATACTTAGGTTTGCCAAATCTTACCAAGAGTGAGTGAGCAGACATGGCAAATGGGCACCTGTCCAACCCTAGAAAGTGATTCAGCTACCCTATTTTGTTTCAGGAAGATCATTAATTCATTAATGCCTCCCTTTTCTAGGTCTGTAAGTAGAATGGGGACCTCACACTGGAAGTCCCAGAGGCAAGAGTGGTGGAGTACATTTTGAACTCTTCTCCCTGCTGTGGCAGTCTTCTGGATTTTAGTGCTCCCTTCCTAAATCTTACTAGTTTCCCATGTTTCTAGTATTTCAGTATGAAGAGTGTATCATATAGGTTCATTATGAAGGCTACTCTCTATATCCAGTAGTGATGGGATAGGAGATAGGGATAGGAGTTTTCTTCTATTTGGGATACTTATCATTCAGGCCATGATCTTAAGTGATTTAAGTATGTGTGCTTTGCAGTGTGGAACTTGGGACCTGTGCATCTTTTGTCTTTGGGTTTGCAAAAATACATCTTTCCCAGTTATCTTTTTGAACATCTTCTGGAAACAGTAAATTCAAGAACAAACTTTGTAAAGCTCCTAACCCTAATCTTCCTTAGAAGCAGCAAAGGCCAAATTACCAGTTATGCTCTGTGTTTGTTTTCTTCCTGTACGTCTCAATTTTCATGCTTGCTTTTGCTCCCAAGGACTCTGTGAGGCTCTGAGTTGGGTCAGGTTTTATACAAGCAAAGCAATCCATTCCTTTTCCAAAGACCATCTACTTTAAAGCTGACAGTGGAGTGCAAGAATGATTAGGACTTCTTAATGGCAGCCTTCGAGACAAGGTTTGCAGAAAGAGAAGTGAATTAATTTGTATGGGATGCCAACTTGTTCTCTAACTGCACTATCCAAAATTATTATTATTTTTTTCTGTGCATTCCAGAAAATGCACAGTTCATAGTCAGCTTTGCATTTTTCAGATGGAAGGAGAAGAGTCATTCTGATCTGGAGTGCAATGAGAGCTGTGAGACCCAGTGAGGAGGTCCAAAAGCAGGCATGAAGGAGGGACTAAGACTCATGAATCATGTCTCTGGTAAGGGCTGGAAGCCTGTGGCTAACATGATGTAAAGCCCTGGGGAAAAAAGTTTTGAAGTGACAAACCACAAGGATGACTTTAGCAGCAGCATTTTCAATACAACTTGTATGGGGAAGGGTTGAAGATGGAAAAGGTAAAGAAAACATTGCAACAGGGAAGAGAAACATCCATTTAAAGAATCGTGCCTCATACTATTTCTTCTCTGTGGAATACTGCTTTAAAGCCCAGCAATACTTAAACAAAACCTTTTTTCCCGTGTCTCTTCAGGATGGATTCCTGATTAATTTAAGCCTCACAATGTTTCTCTTTTAGTGGTGACACTGACAAGGTTCCTCTCCTATACATATATCTGAGACCTCCTGTTTCCAGCTGTATGTGCTTATGGTTGGCTAAGGGGTCAAAATTTATTAAAGGAAAACATTTGGTCACTTCAAAAACACCACGATTGCTTATTTCCTTATAAAAACATGATAAAAATATCAAAACTTCTGAATTGACTCAGCAGCCTTTAAATATCAATTCTGTACTGTGAATGAATTCTGTGCTTAATGAATTCTGTCCTGTATGTTCCACTTAAAAATATGGAATATTTAACTTCACTCTTTCAAGCTAAAGACATTCCAGAAATGGCTTGTGATGAACCAACAGTTAAGAGAAGGGCTGTGAGAAATGTTGCCAGTATATTGTACTGATGGCTAATGTTTTGTTTCCTTTACTGGGGTAACACAGTTCAGCCCCAGTTGTGACTCCTCTGAGAGCTGGTGGGACTTCTGAGGAGCAGGTATTTGAGCAGGCAGTTTGAATACTTGATAGCGTGCTCTGAGGTGTGTGGATGAACTGGTCATGTAGAAACAAAAGCAACAGGCATGCATCTCTAGGGAATAGTAAACAAAGTTGGAGTCATTCCTAATTATTGGGATACAGCTCTGTCATCAGCTCCTTCTCTAGATACTATTATTTATAGAAATAATTATTATGCAGCATTTAAATTTGGGATGCACACGGTTCTTTAATTGGGGGCTGAACTTGTGTTTGGTGATCTGGATTCCTATCCTTACTCATCTGTCTATCATTTATAAAGATTATATATCTGGAACGTGACCTGTGCATAATTACAATTAATTAAGTCACCAGCAGTATGCTGAAAAACTTGCATTTAAATCAGGGGTTGAATAATTAAAGCAATTAGTTAGAACTGACTATTTGTAATACAGCTTCTTGAAAATATGGAATAATTGCTAATCTTCTAGGCAGAGATGGACAGAACATCAGCCTGGTATTTTATTTAGTAAATATGAATTAGGTGAGCTGGTGTAAGTACAAAATCCAGGTTTTTTTTTTCATCTTTTCAGAGGTCATACTACCTGTTAAGAGATGGAAAACCCAGCAGATTATCTCAGAGCAAGGAAAATTCAGGATGTCAGCAGGATTATTCAAGCTATTAAAAAGCCTCCCTCTCCTGGCTTTTGTCATTTTGATTTTTAACCCTTAATTTGTGTGGCTGGGACATCATGGAGTAGCAGTTCTTATTCCAGGCCCTTCTCTGCTGCATGCTGTCCCCAGTGCCTGTCCATACAGCTGCATATGGGCTGCATCCCATCGGGTTCTCCATAGTCCCTGTACATCCCTCAGCAAGCTCCCTGTTGATTCCTTATTTCAGGAAGGCGTGAAGGAATTGAACACCCACGCTCGGCAAACTCACCTCCCTGTCACCCCACGCTCGTTTGCAGGCTGTGGCTGGAACAGGCATGCCACGTGTGGGAGAAATCAAGAGGAGGAGATCAGCTGGCATGGAGAAACCAGGCCCAGCCTCCTCTTCCTCCTCCCCAACTTTGGCTGGGCCTGATGAAGGGGCTCGCTAAGCCCCAGCCCAGCCTGCCAGCACTTTGCTCCCAGGTAGATGGCCCAGATAGGGCAGTCCTCCAGCCTGATGTGAGCACCCTGCCTCTACCTGGGGAAACAGGGTGACTCAGAGCAGGATGTAAATGGGAAGGTGTCCCAGCAAGCCAGCCTTGGTGCAGGACAGCTTGCCCCAGCCTCCCAGGGCAGCAGCTGGGTGTTTCAATGCTGTCATCGGGTGGTGATGATGGGTGATGCTATCTGCATCTTTCCCAATTCTGTGTGCTGAACGACTGTGTCACGATACCAACAAGCACCCTCGGATACCGGCGTGCTTCACATAAAAGGGCTGGTGACTTCCAAGGGCTGTGGCAGTCCCAGCTCCTCCTCTTGCCCTCCTCCTCCTCAGTCCCAGCCCAGGGATGGAGGAGGCCTCTGCAGGCTTCCTGGGTGAGCTGAAGGTCCTGACTGAGGACAGGTAGCTACAGCACCTGTCGTGCTGCCTAATGTGATCCCTAATGCCTCTTCTGCTCCCAGGTTTTTGTTTCTCTCTGTAACTGAGCCAACAGGTTGTAACTTGGACTAGTGATTTTTTGTCTGTACTCTCAGGCATAGAGAGTAGGATGGTCAAGACCTGCAGTATGTGTAAGATGATCTCTCTGTATAACAGTCTTGATTTTACACAGATTTGCCTTTTCTTTTGAAAACTGGCTGTATTTGTGGAACTGGGAACCATTACAGAAGATAGGATGGATAAGTTATTTAATTGAAAGCCTAGTTAAATAATTAATTGCAAGAAGTTACCTTTGGCACTGAGAAAGTTAAGAAGGTATTGCCAAATTTTGTTTTCAGGAACACAAATTCATTTTCCAGAACTTGGATAATTGCTTTCTATTTTTTTCCTGCTTCCTATTTTTACTTCAAATCCCATTTGAATGAAGCATTCTAACATTGTGACTTGTGGGGAAGTTCTTTATGGCTAACATTGGGCATATGTGCAAAGAATTATTGTTATCTTATGAGGACACCTAACCCATCTCCCTGCCCCAGGGCTTTGCCAAAGTAGGCTTTGTGCTTTTAAAGAAAACAAAACTGCAAGAAATTTTGATTTGGTGTCCTGTATGGGGGGGATGGCTCCTAACCAGTCTGAAAATATTTTTAGGAATAGATGAAATGATGCTTCATAAAACACCCATCGGGCAGCTCGAAGGAGGAAATAACAGTGAAACAGACTTTGGAAAAACATTACTGTATTTTTAATTATCAGTCTTTGTGATGTTGTCAGCCCATACCTTCAGCAATGGGAATAATTGTTTAACTTCCTTCCTATTTGATGTGGTCATTTTATGGCTTACAGAAACAGCTTTTGCTTGCAAGACTTACCATTTATGGCCATGGCTGTGACATTCACAGGGCTGGCCCATGGGGAGGGAGTTTTGGGCCATTGCACAGATGCCCTGGCAGCACACAGCACCCTTGCCAAAGTGGGCAGCAGGATGGCCCCCATGGGCGTCTCCTCTCCATCTCCTCCTCCTGCTTGTCCCTGCTCCCCGCAAAACAGCCACCTGGCTCCCCTCTGGGATGCCTGTGGGAGGGTGACAGCAGACTTCCCCTGCACACCAGCACCAAAAAGCAGGGGCTGAGGGAAGACAGGGAGAGTCTCTCATCTCTGCTTTTACCTGGCCCTGCAACCTGGAACCCTTTGGTAATTATTACTGTAGCAAAGAGCCAGTTCATGACGTTGGGTTTAACTTTCTCCATCATTAGTGGTAGGACCTGGGGGCAAGAACAGTGCTGATGGGCTGCATCTCCCTCTGATCTGTAAGGTATATTATTTTTTTCCCCCAGGAGCTTCAACTCACAGAGTCCACTGCAATTTCAGCTCGCTGGAGCTTAAAGATGCCCATATGTGGTATCAGCACATGAATGTCTGTCTTCTGAGGCAGTAAGGGAGGCAAAGCTCTCGCTGGCTCCCAAGCAAGCAAAGGTTCTCTTTGGGATGGAGCAGGGGTTTGCAGGTGCACCCCAGAGCATGCTGGCTGAGCTGGGAGAGAATTGCCTTTATTGATATGAAAAAAAAAAAAAAAGGAGGACGCCAGTCCAAGTTTTCAGGAATAGATCATTCCAGTGCAAATGGGAAGAGGGTGTCAGGGGAGTACTAAAATGTGCAGAAAGGCATAGGTCTAAAATTAAAGCTAAATTTCATCATCTTCTACACGCCTTGCTCAAAACAACTGAGTCAGCCTTTTCTCACTGATTTTGGCCAGTTCATGCCAGCTGAAGTCTGTCCCTGTGGACAAAACCTGAATCACAGAATCATAGAATCATTCTGCTTGGAAAAAAAACTTTAAGAACATTGAGTACGACTATAACCTAACTCTACCAGGTCCAGTGCTTAAACCATGTCCCTAAGCACCACATCTACAAGTCTCTTAAGCACCTCCAGGGACAGTGATTCAACCACCTCCCTGGGCAGCCTGTTCCAATGCTTAATTACCCTTTCAGTTAAGTAGTTTCTTCTAATATCTAGTCTAAACTTCCCTTGGTTCAACTTGAGGCCATTTCCTCTTATCCTGTCACTTGTTTCTAGGGAGAAGAGATGGAGTCCCACCTCACAACAACCTCCATGTAGGTAATTATAGAGACCAATGAGGTGTCCCCTTAGCCTCCTTTTCTCCAGAGTAAAGGATCACAGTTCCCTTAGATGCTGCACTTAGATTTGTTCTCCAGACCCTCCACCAGCTTTGTTGTCATTCTCTGGACACACTTGAACACCTCAAAGTCCTTCTTGTAGTGAAGGGCTCAAAACTGAACACATTATTTGAGGTACCACCTCACCAGTGCCAAGAACAGGGTGTGGATTACTTCCATAGTCCTACTGGCCATGCTATTTCTGATTCAAGCTAGGATGCTGTTGGCCTTTTTGGCCACCTGGGCACACTGCTGGCTTATGTTCAGCCATGTGTCAGCCAACACCCCAGGTCCTTTTCCACTGGGCAGCTTTCCAGACACTCTTCCCCAAGCCTGTAGAATTGCACAGGGTTGTTGTGATCCAAGTGAAGGACCCAGGCTTGTTGAACCTCATACAATTGGCCTTGCTCCATTGATACAGCCTGTCCAGGTCCCACTTGAAGCCTTCTTACCTTCAGGCAGATCAACACTTCCTCCCAACTTAGTATCATTTGCAAATGTATTGCTATTCCCCCTCTGATCCTATTTTAAAATTTCTGATGTGGCATAATCTAGGGCAGCCCTTCAGATAAAGATATCTTAGGTCAGCATATTATATCAGAGAATTTCTGACATCACTTACACCCACAAAGAAATAATGGTTAATATTTTTTCACTGAAAGCCTTTTCAAGGGTTAAACTCTCTGAGAAGACAAGCAAGGTAAGATGCTGTCCACAATATGCTCCCTGTTCCAAATGACAGCTTGCAGGTCAGGACTGGGAGAGACCATAATTCTCAGCAGAGTCCCAGAATGCCATGGAAGTGAACCTTAGGTTGTTAATTTCTCTGCCACAGTGTGGAAAGAAGCTCAGATAAAACAAACAGTTTAGTTTCCTTAGAATGTTGCTCTGGGGTTCTGACTCCATGTGGTGGGAGGCGATGTGACCTGCTCAGTTGAGAAGATTCATATTCATTCCCAGAGCCCTACGGAGTTTCAGCAGAAAGGATAATACTGAAAAGATAATATTCTTGTTTATGCAGCTTGCCCAGAGAGGGAAGTCAGCTCCTGGAAGAAAGTTGGGGAATAGTGGCCAGCAAAAAGTCTCTGAGAAGTTGTGTAGATACAGGTTCTCTTGTCTGTACATCCTGACAAAGCAAGGCTCTTCTAGGACTGCAAATACAATTGCACAGATATACCACGTGTGTTTAACACTGTGCAAAGATTCCCTGCATGCCAGAAGAATTTTTAGGTCACAAAGTAGTTGGATTTATAGACCCTTTATGTTCTTCAGGAGGTAAAAGGAGCTGCAGCAGAAGATGGAGCCTTTGTCTTAATCTGAAGGAATCATCTTTAAACCAGGAAGGATCCACCACTCCAGCAGAGCAATGCAGATGCTTCAGTGGCCCTTCATTATTAAAAATGCAGCTTGGAAGATGACAGGCCAACATAGAATCATAGAATTTTTTGAGTTGAAAGAGAACTTAAAGGTCATCTAGTTCCAGCACCTCTGCATGGTCAGGGACATCTCACACTAGATCAGGTTGCTCAAAGCCCCATCCAAAATGGTGTTGAGTGCTGCAGGGGATGGGGCCTCCATGGCCTACCTGGATAACCTGTTTGAGTGTCTCACCACCTACACAGTGAAGAATTTATTCCTAATATACAACTTAAATCTACCCTCTTACAGTTTAAAGCCATTGCCCCTTGTTCTGTTGCTACATGTCCTCTTAAAAAGTCCCTTCCCAGCTTTCCTGTAGTCCCCTTCAGGCATACTGGAAGGTCACTGTAAGAACATAGACTGAGGGTGATATGTCATGGAGAAAATTACCTGTTTCAAGAGAGACTTTCACATTTCTTGTGACTTACCCTTTCCCCACTAATGCAGTGCAGGACATTTGGTGTGGGAAAACTGAAACCTCTGGGGAATTCTTCAGCATGCCAATAAATTCCAGCCTGAGCATTCTCATCTCTATATATGTAAGCATTCTTGGCATATCTATTCTTTGGGTTACATACAAGCTGTACTGAACGAAAATGCTGTTGAGTTACTGCTGGCTGATGCAGTTCATCATATTTTTGGTGTGTTTCACTTCTTCTGATTGTCACCAAGTAACTTCCAGTGAGATGACTTTTTTATCATGATAGCTGATGAATATTGTGTTGGGGGAAAATTAATGTTTAAGCTGGAATTTTCTAATCAAAGTCATCGTTATTTGTTGTTTGTAATCTGACAAAGACAACATACAGCAAAAAAAGAAAGACAGGTAGATGGATGAGTCAGTGTAAGTAGTACCTGATGCTTCTGAAGGAAAGAATTCTTATATAAACACCTGGGTGATCTGATGAAATTTATTACACATACTCATTATAAATGCACTTGTTAAAGACTATTAAAGAGGTTGAGCAATCTTTGGAGACCCTTCTCAAGTGCTACAGTGTTAATGGAAAAAATATTTCAGATCTTCCATACAAGCTGAGACAGAGATTTTAGTATGTTGGGTTTATTTTTTTTTTTCTTTTTCTAAAATGGAAACAATTTCAAAACTGTGTGTAAGTGCTCATTCATGCTTAGCTATGTGTAACTGGATTTAGAACAGTAATCCTGGCAGTGATTTCTTTTCCCTCTAAAATGCAAATTTTCCATTAAGTAGTGTAGCTAATGAATGTTGCTACTTGTATGAAGCCTTTTTTTCCAGGTTACCACTGAATCACTTCAGGCTGTGACCTTATCTGATCTTGCACATTCAAAAGGGCTGAGACTAATCAATAACTGGTGAGATTTCATCACAGAGACTGTGGGTACTGCAGGAAGCAGTTTGGTGATTAAGTAGCTGATACTCTTTCTCTCAGCTATTAATGAAACTGTCCCTTTCAAGCACTAACAGGACTCTGTAGCCTTTTGCATGGGACTGAAAATTGAGATCTTTACCACTCATCATTCCTAGCTATCTCATGGCATTTTTTATGCGTGAGCAGGAGAGGAGGGCTATTCATCCAGGTAGTGCTGGCCAAATTCCAGTTGCAGTAATTGTTTTCTGCCAAGCTAACTTCAGTTTCTGTTGTTTAGACTGTTGTTCTGCTTTGTTTCCTAACCCAAGGTGTTAAAATGCTGGTATGAGAGCTTCCCAGGCCAGGGCTGGGAACACTGCCTGGTGGACAAGCAGAATGTTTCTGCTGTCTCTGAACTTTATTGAGATCTTAAAGGGTTCTCTCTGTGAGTGGCTCATGTTATGGTGGGGAAACATCTGGACAGGGTGAGCTTTCCAGCTTCCTGGTCCGGAAAGACTTCAGCTATTGAGGTGCACAGACCTAGTCTAATCTTCAGTTTGATGTTTAGATCATAGACAAAACTAGTGCTTTTTTTTTTTTTTTTGGTTTTTTTTTTCCCCCCTCTCTGACAGCCTCTGGGAATTATTAGTGTTGGCATGAAAGGGCTCTGTAAAACATAGAGGGAACATCTGAATGTCTTTCTTGTTTGTTTGTCTGTGATGTGTGTAAAGACAGCCTGGAAACCTCCTGGTGTTTGTTGTTGGTGGCATTCTCTGAATGCCTTCATGTCCCTGCTCCTCTTGGAGTAATACAGGGGATTTAGCACCTGATATCCCACCCTGCCTCCCTACTTCTGCTACAGTGCTGCCCCTCCAGGGACAGAGAGACTGCCCAGGCCATTTCTTTGATCTCACAGGAAACTGAGGGCTGGAGGGAGTAAAGTCTTGATATTTCTGAGAACCACAGACTCAATTTCCCAGTCAGGAATATGTGATGCTGAAGTGAGTACTGTGTTTCGGAAAAAACAGCGTTCCCCCTGTCCCCTGGCAAGCCAGTCAGGTTATGAAAATCATTCAGATGATTTCTGTGCATCATGAGAAAGGCTGGTTCTAGTCCCTCACTCCTCCCTTCCCAGTCCAGCTGCTGGTTTTGCCTGCACTGCTTCTTTGCAGCAAGAAAATTCAAACGGGTAGGAGGAGAGACTGGCTTTTGCAAGCTGAATCTAGAGCTGCTCAGAGCCAGACAAAACCAGAGAAAAATAAACCTATCAGAATCAGATTGGCTTAAGCTGATATGAGAAGTCAAAACTTCTGTGGGAAAAATAAGAATCCTAAACCCCTGGCTGAAGCCTGAGCTATGGATGCTTGCCTTCTTCTGGCTGTGGATGTGCCAAATGGAGCTCATCACTGCTTTCTCCATCCAAAAATTACCCCTGGTTGCAACTCCTGGTGGACCTGTTCCTTGGCAAGGAGTGGAGGTGGAAGAACTAGAACCTGTTTCTGTCAAAATGGGCAGATTAACTTGCACAATACACTCAGAAAGTCTTTGCTAGCTGGGTTCATGTAGTCCTCAAGGGAGCCTCTAAGATACCTTGCTCTCCAGGAGGAGGTTGAACTCAATGCTAGGCTCAGTGCCTTGCTCTCCAGGAGCTACAACAAGTTTTGTTTTGGGCTCAGTGTCTTAACTTTCCTTAGTGTTGTCTTGCAGACAAGCTCTGAAAGAAAAATTGCATTTTTTCCTTTTCAGCTGAAGTAACTCATTGGTGGGGAGAAGGTCCAGTCCCTCTCATCCTTTGCCCATGCCAGGCAGCATCAGGCAGCATCAGGCAGCAGAGTGGGGTCATTGCTGCAGCCACCCCTTCACTGGCTGCTCTGGTTGGATTTACTTAGTGTGCTGCAGCCTTACAACCCCCCCCCCCCCCACAAGGATGAGCTGTTGGGCCTGTTTGGCCACATTTTGTTTTTGTGGGGTATTGTCCCCTGGAGACTCCCCATGGAAGTTTTTGTCCCCATGTCCTACATGCCACATAAATAATGAGAGAAATAGACTCTGCCAGAAGAGCTGTAAATGATGGAACCAGAGAAAGGTCACAGCTCCCTGGCTGATACCACCCAGTGATACAACTGCACAGATTGTGGGCAGTGCTGAGTACCAGCAGAGCAAGCTGACATCTGCCTTTAGATGGCCACATAAGCACTCTTACATGAGTCATGAGAGTAAGACAGCACCATGTCGTGTCTAGATGGGAAACTGAGGCAAAGAGACCAAAAAATCTGTTCATCTTCCTGACAGAGCTGGGACATGAACCTGGACTTACTTCCTGTGCCCCTACAACAAGCTCTCCACCATAGCTCCCCATGGTCTTGAAATGATCAGCTGCCTGAACTGGTCCAGTGCTCAGGACTAATGTATTTCCTCATACAAAATCTCCCAGAGTTTTAAGCCACTGCTTTATTTTTAGATCAGCTCTACCTCAGCTATAATTACATTTGTAACAATCAAGTATGTGGTAATACTCACAGGTCTCTGACTAGTCACTCAGAGTAAGAATTAATTTGCAGGGTTGGAAAAGGCAGAATGACAGGTGTTTCATGCTAGCACGTCATTGAGGTTTCACCTGCCCCATGAGGCTACTAAAAGATGATGTCCCAAGAGAAGACAGCAGCAACACTGGGCACTGGATCTAAGAAATGGTGGTTCAGGGCCCTTCAGTACCCTCTCATTTCAGAAGGGGCCCTCCAGCACTGACAATATCTTAGCCCTAACTCTTGACAGGGAGCACATTTTTAATGTTGCTTTATTAGAGAGTCAGAAGCATTTGTGGGATTGGTGTGGGAGTGCAGAATTGTTTTCTGATGAGGAACTGAGTCAAAGTTTGTTGGCATCTCATGTAGTGGCTGCTTATATGTAAACTTGAAACCAAACCAAGCAAACAGAGTGAAACCATCCAAGGCCTAAAATGTCATCTGGCAGTGAGGAGCACTGCAAATACCAGATTAGGAGAGTCCAGAACCAGCTGGCTGCTGCTCGTGCTGAAGTGAGTGCTTACCAGGCATTCAAAAGCTTTCTAAGCTTACTTGCTTAAGCTTCTATGGTCACTGCTGCTCATTTTAGGATCACAAGCAAGCATGAAGGATGCTTCTGTTTAACTACAGGAAAGGATGCAGGGAAAATTACACAAATTCAATAGTTTTAGCATCCTTTCTACTACAGTCCACAGCAAAGAACCAGCTTCTGCTCCTTCTGGAGTTAGTTGCAAAATTTTTTGCTGCTTTTAGCAGTTCTAGGGTGGAACCAAAGAATAATGACAAGTGGGAAATGCTATATGGAAGACTGATGCACGGTCCCTGAGAAATCTTCTGTGGTGGTTTAAGAAGTTCCTGCCTTTTCTATCTTTTTGACTCTTAGCTCTGCATCAGAGGTTGTTACCAAAATTGTGCTAGCAGAAGGGAACGTGAGATCATGCTCTGCTCCACAGCCTTTGTATAACCCTGCTTTCCTGGGAAATGAGCCCTTTCCCAGTGGCAGGCTGTGAACTGGGGCAGGCAAACTACTGAGATACACACACACACGTGGCTGCTGGCACCTCAGCTGTGAGGTGGCCACCTCCAGCAGAAGGGTGGGCCAGCCAGATCAGGGTGATAAGAAATCTGCAGCAACAAGGTTTGTCAGAACCCATTGTCAGAGCATGGCATTATCCATTGTTCCTTTTATTGAATGCAATTGTGCCTATTCCATGTCTCCATACACGGTTTGACTGAAAAATTAGACCCGAAACACAATGGATAGGGCTTGTTGGTCAGGAAGTGTTTCTTTTTATACATTAAAACACATGAGGCTTTGTTGGTTTTGTTGTAGCAGCAATATCCTGATACACTTGCTGGAATGATGGGTGAAGGAAGTTTTGTTCTGAATATAGCAAGTCTCACACTAGGAACTTAACTCTTTGATGCCTGGAAGTAGTCATCACATGTTAAATCTCAAGTGTTATGGGAAAGGATGAGTTTTAAAAGCCATCTTTGAAAGAGCATCTTTTAAGTAAATCTTACCCAACCTGAGATTCAGAGAGATGAGTATTTGCCCATGTGGGGTTCCAGTGACCTACGTGGAGTTGTTTCCCTGGAAAAGTAAAATCAGAAGTGGAACTATGAGCAAATATTTCTTTGCACTGTACTACAGACAGATTAGCAATGTTATAGTTTATAACTGTGTAGTGTAGGTCTGCCTCCTTTAATGTCTTTTTTTCCTTGATGCTAACATAGCTTAGAGTTTATTCATCTATAATCTCACAGCTCTTCGCATCCTGCCCCATGACATTTACCTGAAGCTTTTGCAGGCTCCTGTGACTTTAGTTTTACTGTTGTGCATGTAATTGATATTGTCTTAAATGCATTTATTATACAGTTTGTTAAGGCTCTTTTTGAACACTGGTATTTAGCCATCTCAGAAGATTTATGCAATATATATTTCCATATATTTTCTTTAGTTATATGGAACATCACTAAGGCTTATGGCCCTCACCAAGGGAGGATTAATCAAGTGGTTAATTTACAAGTCAAGAAAGTAAAGCATCCAATAGCTCAGCCTCTCACTTCAAGAAGCTTTGGTGGATCATGTTAATGTGGGCCATGAAAATTCACTTCAGATGAGAGACTATGGAAAAGAGAGAGAGAGGGAGACCTGTCTCAGCACTCATTTATTAGCTCTACTGTGTGTCCTATCCCAGAGGCAGGAACTCCATCATAAAACAAAAGAACTTACTTCACATGAAGTGGATAGATTATATAGCAGATTACCTATAGAAAAATACAGTCCACATTGTACATGGTTTAGAGTGGATGCATTTATAAGAAGAGAGGAATTTGCTCCATCTGTCTCTAGAAATTTAAGACGTGGTTAGATTTTTTGCAATAATCAGGCATGTTCAGTAAGTAGCATAAACTTCACAGCTGAAGTAATACCTCATCACATATTGTGAAAAGGATAAAAACATTTAGATGACATAAATATAATGAGTTTTCAGCCATGGTATGCAGTAAAATATTTTCAATAGAAAATCAAGGCTTTCAATGCAATTCGTTTAGCATTTCCATTTTAATACTTCCTCAAAGTCAACTGCAGCAGAAAATATAAAGCTCACTATGCTTCTTCAAACCAAGACAAAAAATAGTGAAGAACTTCTGCTATGAAGCAACCAAATCCTTCATGGACAAAAAAGCAATTTTTTGTGCCACAACTGATGACATGGCTTAAGGACATTTACAGTTTGCTGTCAAAGGAAACAGTGTGTCTTCATTGCTGATTAAAACTCAGTGTAATTAACTAAAGTTTTGTTTGGTTTGATTTTTTTTCCCTCACAAGTTACTTTAGTGTGAATAAAAGCAACCCTTCGTGAAATGAAATGTGATCATTTGGGTTCATGCTGGTCTTGCACTCAAACATGATTGTTGAGGGGTTTTTACTTGGCTCTCTGCAGGAATTTGACTCATTTTATGAATTTTTATGGAGGTATTATCTCAGCACAGAGGGTAGCTGGGAAAGTCATTAGTGACTAGTTGTACCCAGAAAGAGCAAAGTTGCAAAATTGTCCTGTTAGCAGTTGAAATTGTGTGCCAGCTAAACATTTAGCCTGTGCTGCCATCAGGGAATCTAAGATTGGTTTAAAGGGTACTGAATCCAAGTAAAGATCTTAATATCTAAGTAGACTTCAACTGAAAGGCAACATTCAGTCTATATGCTTTGAGGTGAGGACAGTCTCTGAGTATTTCTTTCCAAACTACTTATTTTTGTTTCATTTATTAATGGCTTCACTGGAATTCCCTTTATAATAAGATTTTTGGGGAATAATAGTACCAAGAAAGAGCCAATATAAGCAAACTCCCATCCTGTCCTTTAAAAATAAAAATTGAAAATAAAACCCACCAATAACAGTTTGTTCTTTGGTAAGGGGCTAATAGGATACAGAACTTGGCACACTGAAACAACAACTGGAATGAAGATATTATCATGAAAATCACCTAAATCTTGACTTCATTAAAACTTATTTAATAGGATCAACATTTTTTCCAGGCCAATATTTTTTAAGTTATGTAGTAAACTCTGTGTGCCTTATCCTCCAGGGTTATTTCCACACTCCATTAACAGGCTATAGCAGGTTTTTAAAATATGTAGCATGGGATGGTGTGTACCTGGGAACAAGGAACAGAAAGTTCTTTTAAACATTGTATGTACATATGTCTGTAGGCTGCATGAGCTTGCCTAAACAATTCACACCATTATCAAGAAGATCTTGGCAAAAACAAGAGAAAAAGAGATTCAGCAAGTTACATAATGTGCATATATCTCTTTCCTTTTTAAGCAATGGTTGTTTCCACTTAACAAATGATATTTGTAACATTTCATTAAAACTGCTAACAAAATCAATTCCCAGGGTTTCTTCAGGAATGGGATTTATTTCATGTAGGATGGTAAAGCGTCGGCTTCAGTTGCCTGTTCTGGATATTCCAGATATTTACATTCCTAGGGATTTCAAAATTTCTTTTAATAAATATTTGATGGTAAGAGATAGATACAGAAAGCATCAGTTCAGAAAAAAAGTGGAAGGGCAAATAGTAGTATTCTTTTTTTCCAGGCTGAGACAGACCAGATTGCACTGTAACTTTAGGGAGCCGTCCACCTGGATGTGCCCCCAGACATCTACTCAACAGGCACAGATCCTGTATTTCTGGATGCATGTGGATGTTTCAGAATATTGGAGGTTGTCAGATGTTCAGATGTGTTCACAGACTGGGTGGGCAGAGGTGGGGGTGCCAGAGTTCCAGCCTGACCACCTTCCCCAGAAAGCTCTACTCACCTCATGACATTTTGCCACTGGCTTCTTCACTCTCACATGCATCCAAACCAAGATTTTTCAGGTAAAAGTTATAGAAATTGAAAGAAATTGCTTAAATGCTTGCAGACATGTCTCACTTAGGGGACCAGCGCATGTTGGATATGACTCAAATTTCCATGTGACTGAAGGTTTTGACCTAAGCAGTTGGTCCCTTGTAGAAGAAAAGCTCTACTTGCAAGGGGCCAAAAGGCCAACCAGTTGACTGTCCCATCTCTGCACAAGGAACTCCCAGAGCAGGGTGCAAGATGGGGCCAAGCACATGCTCGTATTTCCTCCAGAGCATCCTCCCCACTCCTGGCAGTCACTGCACAGGGACTTCCTGGCCCAGAGGCCCTATGTGTGTTTTTGTATTTAATAGCTCACGGTAGACTTTTCTTCCATGAATTGGACTAATCTCTCCAGTTATATTTTTGGCTTCCATAACATCCGATGGTAATTAATCCCTCGGTGTAGCTCTGTGCTTCGTGAAAAAGCGCGCGTGTGCGTGTATTTTAAACCTATTTCCTCTTCTCTCCACATCTTCCAGGGAGAGAAACAAAGAAGGAACATCCTGTGTTTGCCTCCTCCCAACCATTCAGGCTGTCACGCTCTCTCACTCGAACTAGCCATGTTGCCTCTTGTGCAAGCCAAAGGCTTCTCATCTTCTGAAAGCTATTTTTACCCAATTTGCATAGCAGCTGAACTTCTCTAGTTCTCCTTAATGTTGTTACAAAATCAAAAATGTGGGCACATTTATATCAGCGTATCCTGTTTTACATTACCTTAGCTGACACGTCTGGCTTGTGCTGATCCCTCAGTGGTACCATACTTTGGTTTGGTCAATACTTCCCATTATTTTCCCCTGATAATATAAATTGTGCCTGCTCCTTTAAGTAAATAACAGCTTTGAAAAATGCAAGGCAGGCACGATGGGAGTCTATCTTCTATGTGCTGAGTTAGCTCCTCTTCTAGCCAAGACAAGAAAACTCTGGAAGCAAAGTGCTTTGTCCAGAGGGGAACAAGTCTCTTCTCTCCCTTTCCCACAGTTAAAAAACAGCCTTTGTAAAGCTACAAGGAAAGTCACTTACATAATCTATGGTCAGAAGTCTGTGCTGGCATGATTTTGGATGACTGGAAGTAGAACAAAGGGAAAAAAAATATTGACATTTCCCAGCTGACCCCAAAATGAAAACCTCCCATTATGTTGGCACTTACTGCACGGCCACTGTGTAATTTGGTTTTGTACTGACTCCTTAAATTGAGATTATCTTTATGTAACTGTCATTCATTTGTATATGGGTTTCCTTGTAAAAAATGCATCAGTGTCACTGTTCTCGTGTTAGGAAATACATGGAAATACATCCCCCAGCAACTTCCCCCAGCTCCCCATAGAGAATTGTCCTGCTTCCTTCCCCTAACACTTCGCTATCTCCTGCCTGTATTTTAGGGGAACAAGCAGTGCATCTACCTTGCCCTAGGCAGAATGGCTTTCCACCCCTTGGTTGCTGGGCCTGGGTGCCAGAGGCAGCTCTGTAGGACAGGGCTGCATGGGCAGCAGGCAACTCCTACCTAGAACAGCTTTCCCTGCAGGTTCCTGGTGCTTTGTTGTCTTGGCAGTACTATTGGAAACCCTGCTGAGACACCAGGCACACTTCCTTCTACCTTGATACAAGCCTGCTCTCTCACTGTGAAAAACAGAAATAAGTGATGCTCTAGGGATGGTGAATTGCCTCTAGTCCAGACCTGTCAGCACTGGCAGTTTCAAAAACAGGGGGAAGTATGAGACAGCCACATGTGCAATGGATGTTTGGGGGGAATTTCCAGGAGGGCAGAACACCGTGTTGGCTGTTTTCTTGATTTTATCTCTCTTTTATTTTTTTTTTTTTTTTTTTTTAATTTTCATTTTTATTTAATGCCTGACAATCTTGAGGAGCCTTCCAGAATATGTGCTGTAAACTGTAGTCTTGACCTTCTGGACAGTCAGTTGCCTGTGTGCAAGCATCTCCATGAGCTTCTGACCATGTCTGCCTGTGATATGTGGGATCAGTGTGTATGTCTGTGTGGGATGGTATAAACTGCATTCTGCAGAAATCCTGTGAAGATTACCCAACTTTTCTCCTGGAGGAAGGGTGGGACCCAGGAATGGCCTGCCTGCTTATGAGCTGTCCTTAACAGTACCTCAGTCTCCTCCCCCAGAAAGTCACCAAAGTCTAGTGCTTTGATTTTTTTGTACAGACACAGGTAAAGCTTTCATTTTGTGTAAATGAAGACTGCAAGAAAAGAAGAATTATGACAGAAGGCTGGGAGAGCAATTCCTTCAGTTACTTCAGAGGCTTGCGTGGGACTATTCCCAGTCTATAAATCATAGTGATTACCTGATACTGGGGAATATTTGCTTTGATAAAAGCCTTCAGGTGTAAGTTCTACAGTGTCGTTACGCATTTCATCACACTAATTGTATGATTGTGAGTCTGGTATATTAACCTAACAGAAAGATGCAAACTTCATTTCCTTACTGGTTGGAATTTGAAAGCCAGTAAGATATTTTAATTATGCCTGAATCTTTAGTTCATAGAATTTTAGAATGGTAGTGATTGGAAGGGACCTCTGGAGATCATCAAGTCCAAGCCTCCTGCCAAAGCATAGTTATATGTAAACATGAAATAAATGAGTATATGTAACAGATAATTACAAGAAAATGTTTAGCATGTATAAATTTGAATTAGTACAAATTCAGGGAATAGGATTAATGCAATAGGAATATATAAAACTATCTCTGCACTTGTATGCATATGCTTATATACATGTAAGTCTAAATGCATTAGGTATATTTACATACACAAAACATTTGGTACTTTGAAATATTAGATGTTACTGCACTCAGAAAATGTTTAATTCATCTGCAAGACTTAAACAAATGCCTACATATTATTTGCAACAAAGATTGATTTCTGCTTCTGATGTGAAAGTCTCAGCAGACCAGATTTTCTGAGTCACCTTAGACTGCATCTAAACTCTGCTGTTGTAGTAGAGAGAGAGACTGTTCTCACTGTGCGCAGCAGAACATGTAATTGCTCACCAAAGCCTCTCCTTCACGAGTGCAGGTTGCTTATATAAACTCCTTGTGCCCCTGGATGTAGTACTAATGGTTCCTTGGCTCCCCAGTTCCACCCTCATTGCACTATGAGCACCTTGCAGTGGGCACACAAAGCCCTGTTCCCCCGGCCCACATCGGCGCTTTGGCTCAGGGATATCCTCATGAGATTCCTGGGTCAGGCAGTCTTCATGGGGATGTCAGCAGAGCTGCAGCATTGTCCCACTTCCCATGAAGGATGCACAGTTGGTTGAGCATCCCCAGCCCACCCTCTTCCTTATAGGGTCTGTGCCTTGCGGAGCTGGGCGCTCCCACGAGCCTGCAAGCAACACCTCACTGCCCAGGAGGTACTTGATGATATGTGGGTTTACCAAAGTGCTCCTTCACTTTCTTGAGTTCAAGTGGCCCGTTGTCTGAAAGATTTTGGAGAGGGGTGATCTTCGTTCCTTCTGCCCTCGAGTGTGTTTTGGAGCATCACCGAATTTTGTATGTTTACCTCCAAAAACTCATCATGAATCTATGCCATCATTCTTTCTCTCCCGCTATCTCTTCTCTTTCCTTCCTTACCCCCAAATTCCCTTTCTTGCAATTATAGTAATCTTTAGTGAGGAGCAATGGCTTTTTAATTTTCCACAAGAAATGGAAGTGTGCAATTATTATGCAAAACAGCTTTCTTTTAATTCCCCAAAATTTCCGGTGTACACTGTAATAAGTCATTTTCTACTGTACATTTTAGTGTCTGAAAATGTAAGCCTAGACCATTAGAAAGCCATAATAAATAATTCAGTTATTTCCTTTCAGCTTAATATTCTATTTTGCTGAATGTGTTTGGAGGTGTAAGTATCTCTCTGGAGAGGGATAATTTTAAGTTTAGTTTTCTAATTTGATTAAGGAAGCAGCGGCTGCCTGCTTCATCTACAGGCAGGAATTCAAGTGCACCAGGGAGATGTTTAGATATCTGTGTAGGTGTGTTTAATATGTTCTGCCTTAATTGTATTTCCTTTTCACTAAATAAGAAAAGTTGTAACACAGTGGGATTAATCTTCCCACTTTCCCCCACCTCCTTTTTCCTGGTTTTAATTGTCCTGCTCCTCACAGCCACATCAGCACTCCCTGGTAATGGGTTTTGGGGGATCAAGGCACATTCCGTCATAGATGGCTGTGGCTGCTGTGGGGCTCCAGCCCAATGGCTCCATCCACGTGGAACCCGGTGAGTAGTGCAGCCTGGAGTGAAATTTCACAGACAGATGGAATCCCAAGGGTGTACATGAGTTACTCTGTCAAATGCAATGTGACACAAGGGACATGCTTGAAAACTGATGTGTCTTGCACTGTTTTCACTGCCTCTGAGAAGGAAAGAAGAGATACCAGCACCAAAGTGTACATCCTGTTCTCTCCATCTCACGAGGAAAGTAGGGACCATCTAAGTCTGTAAAGAAGGCAACTTCCCTTTCTTTCCGTATGCAGTTGTGTCTAGCAATTCACTGTAACAAAAGAACAGATTTCACTTTGGAAATATTTCAGCTCCTTTTGAAGAGGTGAAAGTGATAATTCATTAGAACAAAAATGGTGATGAGAGCAAACATTGGCATACATACAATGAGACTGAAAATGTTGGCAGTGCTCCTTTGTGCATGGCAGGGGGGGGTGTTAGTGTGAGCAGCACCTTCCACAAACCTATCCTTGTTAATTTTCCTTTTGCTTCAGCAGAAATTGGAAGGGTCTGTGTGCCTAGGCCTACTTTATGATTTTGCAATTCATAATTCTACGTGTTCCTCCCTCCTTGAAAATTCTGTCACTAGCAAAATATGCAAGGTGTATTCAGCCATATATTTTTTCAAATATTTGCCCCCCTCTGTCCCTGGCAGATATTATGGCCCCAAGTACTTCTGCTGAATTTTGAAGCCTAAAGTGAAAAACAAAGTTTTTAGCAATGTTATTAATACCTGAGAACACAGACAAAAAAACATTTGAGCAATTAATTTTCATTCTTTAGTCTTTTGAAACATAATTTGCCCCTGCACAGGCCACAGTTTGAGTATTGGGTTCAGTTCAGGCTGCCACAGTATGAGAAAGATATTGAGGTCCTACGACATGTCCAGAGAAGAGCTGCAAGGCTGGTGAGGGATTTGGAGGGCATGTTGTAGTTGCATCCTCATACAAGTGAATGAAGGAACTGGGGTTGATTACTCTGAAGAAGAGAAGACTCAGGAGAGATTGGTTTTGGTCTCTTTTCTCAAGTAACTAGCAACAGGACGACAGGAATTTAAGTTGTGCCAGGGGAAATTTAGGTTAGATTTTAGGAAAAAATTCTTTACTGCAAGAGTGGTGAGGCATTGGAATGGGCTGCCAAGGGAAGTGGTGGAGTGACCATCCCTGGAGGTGTTCAAGAAGTGTTTAGAAGCAGCACTTCAGGATATGGTTTAGTGGCTGTGGTAGCTGGGTTACAGTTGGACTTGATGATCTTTTTCCAACCTTAATGATTCTTTGATTCTATAATCATATTAATGCACACTCAGTCTTGTTTTGTGATGGCTTCCTCCCAAACTGTCCTGAGCTCTTCTGAGACAAATCAGTGAGGTAATTACCAGTGGGTGAAGTGGTAAGGGCACCACTGAGAGTGTTCAATTTTCATATATACTTTGCCTCTTCTGCTTGTGGGGGAGATATGTACAGCTGCCCAGAGGCTGACTTACACTGCTGTGCCCAGTTTACCAACCTCCTTCCACACTGCAACTTGATAGTCTTGCTGATCAAAGAAACAAAAGACTATCACTTTCTTCCTCCATTTGCTACTTCCAATTTCCCTGTACTGCTAGTAAGTCAGTCACTACTGAAGCTGGATAAACTGCTTTTTGAGGAATGACTAAAAAGCACCTTAGCACTAGTGAAAATATAAAGAAAGCCAAAACAAGAGCATTTTGGAAAACGGCTCAATGCTACTGCAGGTAGAATATTGTATTTCTTACTCATCAATATGTTATTGGAGGGCCTGAGGATTCAAAGTGGGTTGTGAATCCAAGTCCCATTTTTAATTTGTCCATGATGGTTACACTATTTTTTTCTTGCATGTCTCAGCACTGATGGGTCATGCCTTCCTGTGTTCACAGGGTCCCAACATTAACAGGAGACAGTGGTGTTCCACACAGAGGATGCCCCACCTTGGAGATTAATGTGCTTTTTTAGAAAGTGTGCTTGACTCACCACAGGCTGTAGTGGGCTGTTTCCAGCCCTTTCATTTCCTGGCAGGTATGGTCAGAAGCTAATTATCTGAGCATCTCTACCTGCTATGGCACTATTTAAAAAGGAATACTTGTGATTGCCTTTGGTGAGGAATCTGGGCTGCTTTTGGCATGCTTGGCAGGTGGGATGCTCCAGAGGATTGAGGCTCAGTGTCTAGGGACCAGTGGCATTCTAGTGGAAGCTGAAGGCACCAAAGTGAGACAGTGCTTGGAACAGGGGAGACCCAGAAAGTTCAGACCATTTTGGGGGACAGGCAATTTGAAGGACTACAAGCTGTAGGTGAGATTTTTGAAGCTGTCCCATTGTCATGAAATGGTTCACTCTACAGCTTTTGAAAGAGTCTTGGAAATACCCTGTCTTTTGAGAAAGAGAACTTTCTTTAAGGCCTCACCTATCTTCCCTTTCCAGGAGCCTTCATATTTCCTGTTTCTGCACAGGACCAAAACCAGACATGCAGAAGCACCATGAAAAAATGCAACAGGAGCATTCTTGACATGGTTTGGCATGTGGGAGCAGAGAGATGGGGAGCCTGATAGGCTTCCAGACTTGTTATGCAGACTCAAGAAGTACAAGCAGTTGGATAAGCATCTGAACTTTTGTATGTTTATCTGAACTGAACTCGAACTCCAAGCCATTTCAGAGTTTACTTAGCAGTGGCTAATAATTAGTAGAATGCTTGTTAAAATTGGAAAGTAATCTCAATAATGAACTAATTCACAAAGAGACATAAACAAACTCCCTTATTGAAATCATGCTGGACCTGGAGTTCAGAGCAGACATTCCTCTCAGCAGGCAGTCTAGAAAAACCTTTAAAGGAAAAAAAAACCCACACTAATTCTTTTTTTACTTTAAAAGGTGTTGGGGACTTATGAAACTGAAGGGAAAAAAAAAAAAAGTGTTTGGTAAATAGAGAGACAGCAGACCTGAGTCCTGTTCTTGTCTATCTTTGTATGTCAACAGCAATACTATGAGGTTACCTGCTGTAATGGTGTGAAGCCAGTATAAGAACAGATTGTGCCTGACACTTCTAAAGGTGGAGTTTTATTATCAAAAGAAGAGCAGTTAACAGGGGCTCATTACTGTGAAATATGTGTTTAGGGTCCTGCCTACAAACAATACAGACGTCTTTCCTGGCAAAATAAGTTATTTAATGAAATAAATAAAGCCTTTTTGGTTATGTAGGCTTAGTTGTCATTTACTACCTCTTCAGTGACGTTAAAATTTAATGTGATAACAGTGCAGTGAGCAGAGAGAGCAGTTCCACCCACACGAATAAATATTGATCTCGGTGATAAGGAAGAACAAACATTCTGATGAAGTGGTAAGAAAGAAATCAAGCCTGATATGGGAGGGTTATTTTTACTGCACAGTAAAAGAAAGTTAGTCTTTCAACTAAGGACAGGGAAGGGCAAGGGGATGACTTATCAAAATGTTATTTACAGGATAATGAATTCTCTGTCTTCAAACTGTAGTGTTTGTCCAATGGCTCTGCACAAAAGCAAAGAGATGACTGGGGTGAAGTTCTGGTCACAATCAAATAAGTGGCAGTTTTGCTGCTCACTTCAGAAGGGACAGGTATTTATAGCCAGAGCACTGTGCAGAGGCTCTGGTGCTCTGTGGGAGTCTCATATGAGCAAATTTCTCCTTCAAGCCCTTCCTTAGTCAATGTATGCTTAAACCTAAGCATTCACTTCTCTGCTCTGATGAACCTAGCTTGGAAACTGATGACTAGTCTGACATTCCAGAAAATCTTGAATCATTAGGGTACAACAGGTTTGGCTTTTTTACTGACCTTTCCTGTTTGGATGCCCATTGCTTCACCTAGAAGGGGCAGCTTTTTGCAGAGCTTCCTTTGCTACAGTGAGCTCTGCCTGAGAGCAGCCAGTGAGGAAGTTCAGATACCTGTACAACGTGATTCATCTCCTATTCCACATATGGATCAGGTCAGATGAATTGCCTCCTGCTAGCTGCTCTCCACTGGCTATGAAAGGAACCCTGTGTGATGTGATATCTGTGCAGGTATCCTACCTGTTGACATGTAAATTTGGTCACATGAAAGCTCTGCCTACGTTTTGGAAGCCACCCATTTAGGAAATGTACAATGCACTTGTAGAACCAAATAAAAAAAAGCCTGAATGTGGTATTTTTAAAGTGTAAATTCTCTGCTTTTCTCAGGACTTACTATGCAATTTTCTAGACAAACCATGTTCATCTCTTTTCCCAATCATTCTCTCTCATCAAATCTGGCTTTCTACATGGTGTTTCTACTGCTCAGTACAGTGTGTGTGACAGTGACTTACTGCTACACATGTTGTGATGCAGACATCACCTTTTTTTACAGGTTCCTTAAGAGGTAGTTAGTTACATGGTCCCAGTCCCATTGTATCTCAGCACTCCCTATGTCTTCATCAGTTTTCCTTTAATATACAGATGTTAATTCTGTCTCCTCTACCTCCAGTCCTATCATTCATCTTGGCTTAGGAAGAACCTAGGGAGAATTATACTTAAGGAAGAACTCCCTTGGCTTAGGGCTGCTCCCAACAGCTCGGTTTGACTGTTGTCCTCTCCCTTTATAGGAATGGTTATGAGTCCGTGGGGGAGGCAAATGAACTCCAGCTACCTCTGACCTTTGCCTGCTAACTTGTGCCTTCTCTACATGACACAGAGAGGTTTTCCAACCCAGTCACTCTCAGCTACTGAGAGCTTTCTGACAGTCAGTAAATCACACTACAGCCTCTAATCTTGATTGGGGCTTCTGCTGGCTACTGTCAGATAGTTTCTGCAAATATTCAGTGTAACTAATACATTAAATGAGGTTTTAATCACTGCCGTAGGTAATTGTAGGCCAAGGGTTGGAGAACTTTTATGACTTAGAAATGAGTTTGTGTGGGGAGAATAATACATGTGCAAGCCAGAAGAGTATTTCCTTCCTGAAGGTAATGAATTAAAGAGGGAAATGCTGGTTTGGAATCAGGGGATCTCTGTAGCAAACAAGCTAAGTGGGATTTGACTTTGACGAGATTACCTGGAAGAGTTGATCTGTGATGTCAGGTGTGGCTCCTGCCTCAGGAAGTTTGAAATGAAGTTATTTTTTTTTCATAGTTGTTAAAAAGTCAGGCAGAAAGGTGCAGAATAAAATAATCACTTTTCATTCCAGTTATGACTCTACCTAAGCGAGTCTCATTCTTTCTTTATCTTTATGTTTTTATCCCTGGAGGTAGGCTCCTTTGAAAAGCAGTAAGAATAATCATCATTCTGTTCACCTTTTCAAAAGAAGACATCTTTGAAATATCCTCTACCTCCCTTCCTTTGGCTGGATTGCCACTGTCTCCAGTCAGTCTTTTTCCTGGCTTTCCTGGGATGTCTTCAGTTGCCACTGGGACATGCTGACCTGCCAAAACACAGCTCTGGGGTGAGAATAGTGCAAGTTCTTAGAGCCCTTTCCCATCATGGGGCATTTTGCCTCTTCCAGAGAGACATCATGGATGTCAGAGTGCTTTGGAAATGTCCCACCTACGTCCCTGTTGTCTGCAGGAACATCAAAGTGAAAATGCAAGTAGGAACAAAACTATAAAACCTAGGCTTGTTTATCAGCCCTTCTGTTGGGTTAGACACCTACATCTGGAATGCAAAGGGAGTGTCCTGTGACTATTAAAGAGCCTTTCAGCCTCAGGAGCTGGAGTGGTCTGTAGGGGCTGCAGTGGAAGTGGGAGAATTGATCCCCAGGCTGTGTGGCCCCACTCCTCACTGTGAAACCTTCAGCTGGGTTCAGTGCTACCTGGGTTTCCCAAATCCCAAAATTAGATAACTTCAAGTAGCTGACAGACTTAGCTGCCAGTATATCAGGAACATCCATTGCATTGTCTGGGATGCATCGTCTTCATCTGCCTGCCAGTTCCTGAGACTTCATCTGGCATGAAGCTGCCCATCTAGCAAGAAGTTTGTCTGCTATCTACCCTGCTTTCTAGGACCACATGCAGCTTTCCCACACAGAAAATTTTTAATTAAAAGTGTCTTTTTTTCCCCCAGACATCTTGAAGAAATGATTTTGTTTGGCCTCCTTCACAGTTTCAGCAAGTCAGCCAGAAAGCAGCTCTTTGCAGCAGCCTCTGCTCCCCCACTGCAGCCACCCAGTTGTTCCCCTTCACAGTGGGCTTTATCTTTCCATTTTTGCTTCTAATTTATCGACACTGAGAGCCTGCCTGGGTTTTGCAGGCTTTCCTGTAATGAGGCAGCTGGCTTGCAAAGGGCTGTGTCACAGAGCTTGTTCTTGTCAGCAGCTTTTATCTTCCTTCTGCAGTCACTTCTGTACCACTACTTTTGATTTTTGCCTTATTTTTGTTGGGTTTAGCTGAAGTTGCTTTCTCCTTTAGCAGAAAGATGATTTAGTTTTGCTGAAGCCTGGCAATGATAGTACATAATAGCAGTATATATTTTTAATCTAGATTCAGTTTTGGTGTTTTATGGTACCAGGGAGAGTCTGTTTTTGTGTCTGAGGTGCCACTAAAAGATGTGTATGATTTCCTGAGTGTTGATGATTGTGGCGAATTATCCCAGTTCTGGTTTAGAGCTGTTGCTTAGAGAGTTTTTAGTATTTATATACAAGACTAGTAATAAAAAAACCCACAAAACCAAAAGCAACAACAACAACAACAACAAAACACAATAAAAAAAACAACCCCACCCAAATAATAATAATTAAAAAAAAAAAAAATCAGTTATCATTCTCAATTCACATACACAAAAAAAGAATTCTAAAGCTAGGTTTGCATATAGAGTGGGCAGAATCAATCCTTCCCTCTCTCTGAAAACTCTAATAGATTTGTGAAATAGTTGCCATGAGCAGTTGCATGGCTCTTACTCCTGGTGCAATTTGACAAGGATGTCACTTCAATGAAGCTTCCAGGCACTGCCAGGGCTTTAGGCAGCCATCAACCACTGAGGAGTCCTTGTTCTCCAGTAGCCAGGGAAACCCATAATTTGAAGGTGTCATGGCCCCAAGGAGGGCAGGCCAAGAATCATGATGCTGCTGAAAGCACTTTGAACCAGGGGCTGAATGAACATCATGTTTCAGGCTGAGCAAAGCAGCATTTTTCTGAGAGCCTCTCTATAGTGTAGTACTTCTCTGAAGAACTGTAAGGGTAAATTGGGCCCTACTTAGTGATATAATTTACTGCTAAGAGCGCACTCCAGGCAGATGTGGTGAAATAAAGCCTGAAGAAATTCACTTCTTGAGCTTCTCACGTCGTGAGCTTCCGAACCCCCCAGGTTGCCTGATTTTCAGGCAGTTTACTGCTGGGCGTGTTCTCCCGCACTGCTCTGGAATGAAGCGCGAGGGATTTGAGGGCTGTCTGTGGGCATTTTCTGAGGCTTTACAGGCACTGTTTCACAAATGGGCCCACAGAGCTTCTGCATTGCAACAGTTTTTCTAAGAGATGGATGACTCTCACATGCTCACTTCAGCTCCAGGCAGGGTTGCTCTGCTGTCCTCAGCCCTCTCAGTGCCTCTCTTTCAGGAGGAGCCCAGCTCCCTGCCCAGGGGACTGCCTGCTGAAGAACCCTTTATAGAAGCTTGCTGCTCACTGGGACTAAGTATCATCAAGCAGATAACCAGACAGATTTTTCTCAATCTACTTTAGCTGTAGCTCTGCATGGGAAGGGAACTCAGCCTGGCAAGAGTTTAAAACTTAAGTCAAAGGAGAGATTAGTGAAGCATTTTAAGTGGAATCTCTTGTTATTCTGCTTGATATACCGTTATCTAGATTATCATAAATTACAAATTACAGTAAAAGGAGGAAGGTAATGACCAAACCTGGGAAAAGAAATTACTTTTTTTTGTTACTTATAAGCCAAAATAGTAAGGTGAAGAGGGACTAAAAGAATGAGTCAGTGCTCTTCCCAGCAATGCTCCCTTATGAAACAGTCTCTCACTGTGAACCCAGTGATCCAGCCTGGGGTTGGATCCTGCTCCTGCCTGCAGCAGTGGCTGTCTTTCTCCTGACCCACAGGGAGAACATCCCAAGCCCTCAGGAAAGCATGCACATGTGAGCAGGAAAGACTATCAGAGCAAACTGTGGATTGATTTTGCTACTGAGTGATCCTCATTGCAAGTGAGCCAGAGCCAGTGATTAAGGAGAAGCCCTGTTCCTCATGGGCTTCTTTTTTTTTGTTTTGTCTTGGCTTTTTTGATCACTGCTGAGGAAGATAAAAGATTCAGGAAAGGAGCTAAGGAGCAGAAGAAGTGAGTCTGACATGAAGGCAGCTGCTTGAAGTGTATGTTAAATAAAGGCTCCTTTGTGTGATGCATTTGTTGACCAAGACCTTTGCAGGGGTTGGCTGGTAGGATGTGATTGAGTTCTAATTTGAAGCTTTATGTTAATTCATCACAACTTTGTCCTTAGTGTGATATCTGAGGACATTCTGTGAGACTGCTGATGAGTTCATGTTGAATGCTTTGGCCTCTACAAGTAGAGCAGCACAATATCAGAGGGAAATGTAAGCTATTTCCCTACCACTTTGGTAGCCTGATGAAGTCCCACTGAACTTACTTTCCGTAAGCTGAGCACGGATAAACTATTGAACAAGAGGAACCAAGTGGGAATGACTAACGTGTTAGAGTGTGCAACAGTGAGATCATATCCCCATGAGGATATCTGTTTCTGTACGTGTTGGTTTGTTTTTTTTCACTGGGAAAACAGGAGTAAAAATAACTTTTTTTCTCCGTAAAGCAAGAGGAAAATTATGGCAACATTTCCTCATTTTCTGTTTCCTCAAGTAAATGCTTAGTCAGTCTGATTATTCACTGAGACATGCCTTTAGGTTTTTTTTGCATTCTAGGAAGAAATATTAATAAATAGGTTACACACACGCATATGCATACACATATAAAGTTAGCAGACTGATAATCATTGTTTCCTTCTCTTGATTCAGAGAATTTTAAGTGAGGAAACTGATCACAGTAATAATTGCCTCTTGTAAATCTAAGGCAAGGTAATTCCCCATGTTTTCATTAGTCCAAGACTTAAAAAAAGAAAAAAAAAAGTACATTTTGTAAAAGGTTATATCTTTTGGAAGTGATTTAAGGTCAAGAGAGAAAATCTGCTTCTATTTCATAATGAAATGGCCTGTTTAATGATATGAACGTGATGCTTCAGGTGCTCTGGTGCTCTACTTATTGTCTGTGGAATTATTTCATCTGCTGGTACTTCTTATTTGACCTGATGTGGGAAAATCAGGCAAGGTAGGACAGACTGCATTTTTGATCAAAACAACAAAGGTCTAAAAGCAGGTTTTAGTCCAGTGGGTATACATAGTGATGCTACCAGTTTCAAGGAATCTCTCTTCTGAGATGGCACTGGTGTTTTCTGTGGTATATGGGAAGAGTCATTTGCTAGTTGTTTACAGAAGATCTGAGTCCCAGAAGGTCTGGAGCAATATACCTGGCTGGAGGAAGGAGATAAACAACATTTTTCACATTCATCAGGCTTTGGAAGGTTGTCGTCTTCTCTAAGTTGTTCTTCTGCCTTTCTATCATAAATGTATATGCTGAAAAAGTCTTCCTCCAGGAGAGCTGGAACTGGAAGCCATATTCAACCTTTTTCTACGTGTACTGTATATCTACAAAATATGATTGTTGCTTTGGGAATATGGCTGTTGGCTTTCTCTGTGGTTTGACTACATACCCTTCTCTCATTTTCAGTGCTGTGAATAGTACTGATTTTGCTATGAACAAAGTATCTTTATCTAACAGACACAGATCCCTAATATTAGCCACAACTCTCAGCAGCTGAAAAGTCATGTGTTGAAACCTCCTGTGTAACCTCAAACATGCTGTTGTTACTACCAAACTTGAGAATTTTTTGGCAACAAAATTTTTTGCCTTTTCAACTTGAAAAAGACGAGGGAAATTTTTACTGTATGTTTTTTCATGGTTAAAGAAAAAAAGGAAAATCCTGTATCTGTTTTTGTTTTGGACTATTTTGCAAATCAGGAATATTTTTTTAAACAAAACTTTGGATTTTACTACTTTCCGCCTTCTTCCCCTTCTGAGGAGCTACTGCTAAAAACAATGCTTTGCCCAAGGACTACAACTTTTTGCAAGGTAGTTGAGGGAAGGAGAAGCCAGTTGCAGCTGTTGCTAGTTGATAAGGACTTGATCCTCAAACACTTTTGCACACAAGTAACTTGATGTATCTAAGTAGCCACATCAAATGCTCTCATAAAGTTATTCACATGAACAAGTGTTTGCAGGATCAGAGTCTAAATCAGTGTTCTGATTCTGGGTTCTCTTATGTTTCCCCATCTGTAAACCAGCAATGTTGCAGGCTGCATTTGGTGAGTGCTTTGAAATCAATTAATTTAAGGAAATGTATAGGAAGGTGTCATTTGTTGCTGTCAGAGAAAGGAAGGGATACTGGCCAATAGAATGGGTGTTTTCTACTTACCACAAGAAACCATAATAGAGTAGAACAGATGAGACATTAACCTAGGAAATCAGTAAGCAGTTCTTATAAATGAATAATCCTACAAAAATAATGCATGAAAGATGGCAAAGAAGCCTCTGAAGAAACAGTGGTGAATGCAATTAAAGCAGCAGAAAAATGTTAAGTAACTGTTGTTAGAAGGGGAGCTCTGTCAGTACATTATCCAGAGTGCTACATGTTTCATTTCTTTTCCTCCAATAAACAGAGCACCCATGGTACTTTCAGACACATTTTCTGGTTGATTTTCCTGCCATTCTTCCTTCTGTAAACCAGGAACAGTTCTGCCAGTGCACATGGATTCACATTTCTGTGAAAAATTCAGGCCCTGTACATTCTGATGTGACCCATAAGGGAAAATCTATCTTCCATATAAGAGCCAGTGGCAAAAGTCCCACTGCCACCAGAGCAGTCAGGCTTTCCTTCCCGGATTTTATCTTCCTGACATTTCTGCTTTATACACCATAAGAAACATATAATCAGTATGTTTCACAAATTGCTGTTGTGGTTATACTGAATACCAGATTGCTGTCCTGAGTACCCTGACACTTAGTCTACTCAAGAAGCAGCTTTGAGTCAGGGCCCCATACTTTCTGGGTTTGATATATTTTGATATACATACACTAATGTTAGTGGTGCAGTGAGAGAGGTCATCTGGCAGCTCACTGGGATTCCTCCCTGCTATTTGAGAAGGGTTTTAAAAAACTTGGAATGGAAGCGGAACGAAGAAAGAAAGATTTTGGTTTTATTTTTAAAACATTTTTTAAAATGTCATGAGACACTGTATTTCTTTTCTGCATGCTGTTAAGGTAATAGTTTGGGGGTCACTAGCACAAGCAGTTCATGTATGTTTAACCGTCTGTGAAAGTCTTTCATAAATTAAAAGATGTAGTGCTGTAAAGTGATAATGCAGTTGTTACGCTGGTTTCTTTTATTTATTTATTTCCCTCCCCCTCCCTCCCCCCCGCCTATACTGCTCTTATGATAGCAAGTGCCTACAGTGCCACCGTCTGGTGAGACAGTCACTGTCTTGGTGCTCAGATTTTGTTTAAGAAGGAAAGTTTTCCTATTACTACAGGAAAATTCAAGTCAGTCTTGAGAGATTGCATACACTCCTTTCTTTTGTTTTTAGTTGTGAAAAAGTGTTATTTGAAGACAGCAGTTAAAATAAGTAGCACTTGAAAGGGTGCATCATCTACACAGGATAGGAATAACATAATTTATTCACTATGTAAACCATGAGTATTAACCTTTGTTAATATTTTAAGGCTCTCGTTGAAGCTAGAGTTCTCTTTTTTAAATTTTTAATGTGGTTTTGTGTTTATTTAAAATTCTTTTGTACATATTAAAGCATTTCAAAACCAGTCCATTTTTCTTTTTGCTTCACTCTTTCAGTCAAGCCAGGCAGTGAGATCACTCACTACAGCTAATTTTTGCTTTGTTGTTTTTCTACAGTCTGATCCTGCAGCTGTAAATGATGGGATCAAACTCGGAAAATAAGTAAATAGCATTTGTGACACCCTGCTTCCTTCAGTCCACTCGACCTTGGCAAGAATGGAAGCCTGGCAACAAACCTGTGAGGCAGGTAGCCCCCTTCACAAACAAGTGTCCTAGTAGGCTGGGCTGTTTCATAATTCCTCTTCTTTCTTCTACCAGTTTGTCATCCCATGCATGCTACAAATATGTCTATGTGTGATGCCCAGCAATTAATAAAAACTGTGTCCATGTTTGCAGTGCTGCCCTGCATTTAAATCTGCCTGCTGCCAGTGTGGTCTTTTCAGTGTGCTGGCCTCTGGTTTCAATCTTGATGCCAAATGTGAGGATTTCTTTATAGCCTCTTCCCAGGCTGACAACTGGTATTACCTACATCTTCTTTAGGTGCCCAGAGTTGCCCAAAATCTCTGTGGTGTCTGGAGGCATTGCTACACAGAGGCAACAACAGGGTGGTATAAAAGCCACCTTTGCCTTTGTGGCCAAGGGGCAAACACTTTCTTTCTGCTTTTTTTGGCTCTGCCTTTACAATCAGAAAGCCTCAAGGAGGAAGAAACCCAGGAGCAGATCTGTGCTTCCTCAAGAGATGGACCCCATAGAGTCTATTTCTTTGACCTCCTTTCCTCTGTGGATGATTCCCTTGTAGGGTCTCGCTGGACAACTTGAGCCTTATGGGACAGACTAGCTCTGTTGTGCTGCCTCTCCCAAAGCTGGGATGACCATTTACATGATGCTCACTGCTTCTTGAACCTTCTGTCTTCTGCATGAAGCACAGGCACGTGTGAAGGTCACTGGAGGACACCATGGTAAAACATAAATATGTAACCTCAGTTGTTCTTTTATAGGTTTCTTCTCAGCAGCTATTTTGTGCAGGTGCCACAAGCAATTACCAGTTTTATAGGACACTTGAGTGAAACATTTTCAGAGGGGGAGATGTGGGTAATCTCCAGGCCCTAAGGAGTTGTTCCATTTTTAATTGTGCATTTTAGGGGCTCTGATATTTCAAGTTCTGTGCAAACACAGAGCACACTGCTATCATTGTGTTCCCCTGCTCAGGGCTTGTGGCTGAATTACTTCATGATAGGTCTTTTAAGTCTCTTGGCCTCCTTGTTGGCCTCATATTTCAACACAACATATGAAAGAGTTGAAGAATGAGCTAAAGTTCCCTTCCAACTTTTGCAGAATTACGGGCTATTTTATTTTTCATTCCATGTGGTTTTTAGCAACCTCTGCCTTTGCTAAAGCAATGCAAGCTGGGTGAAGACACCACAGAGGAGAGGGGTTTCCTCTTTGATGTCAGAAGTTTGACATATCAACCTTCATCTGAAAAGAGTGAGTTTTGCTTCTGTTTGCTGAAAACAAAGTGAAGGTCCCTTCCCCAGTGTCCTGCTCCCCTCTGCAAACATCCATTTGTAAAGAACATTCCACATGCTTCCTTGAAAAGAAAATTCACGATGTCATTTCCCCAGCTGCACAAAAGGCTTTGCATTGCTAAATGTCAGTCAGTTACTCATGACAGCAACATTTTCCTGAGGCCATCCCAGGCCCCCTGGCAGATCTGGCTGTGCTTGTGAAGGCATCCCCTGCCTCCATGGAGAGCTGCCAGGTGTTGGGGCTGGAGCAGATCTGCTCACACCACCCAAAGTCTTCCAGAACTGGTGCCACCAGGGTTTACAGCTGCTCTGCCATGGTCTTTTTAGCTTTTAAGGAGGTTTGGGGGCTCCTGGGATTCCCTGGCCATCACTCTTCAGTACTGTGCTTAGGGACATGGTTTAATGGTGGACTTGGCAGTGTTTGGTTAATAACTTGATGGTCTTAAAGGTCTTTTCTAACCAAAACTAGTCTATGATTCAGGAGTTAAAAGGGAAATGGAGCCTCAGTGTAAGACTGAGACCTGCCCACATCCACACACAGTCCTGTCCACGGTGATGCTTAAAAATTATGCTGATCTCAATGGAGAGGAGCAGTCATGGCTGCCTGGGCTTCCCACTGCTCTGCCATGGGCAGGAGCAGTGCCAGCAGTGGGTCAGCTGGGAGGTCTGCCATGGGAGCAGTGGCAGGAGCTCCTTTCAGTGAGGACAGAAGGCAGCAGAAGTGGCCAAACATACAGGACTCCTTACTTCACAGTTCCAGTGCAGCCCTTGGGCTCGTTACAGCCTGGGAATCACATGAGTCCTTGAAAGTAAACTTTGTCATCCCTTCACATTTGGGAAAATATGGATGCTTTTCTTAGGGTGATCCAGTGCAAATCTTCCCATTGCTGTTCTGTGACTGTATGCATCCACTGGCACAGCTGATTCTTGCCAGAGAAACTGTCACCCCTCCAAAATATGAATATTAATCCTTGATCTTGAATGGTGAATGGCAATTCCCATGGAGACAGTGATAAACATCAGAAAATGGGGCATGAAGGGGAAGGAAAAAAATTGGGTGGATTTTTACTGTGACCATTTAATTGAGGTGTATTCCTATGATGTGCAGCCAGGCTGTTTGAGTTGCAACTCAAGTCCCTATGGACACCACCGGACAGAACCAAGGGAGGTAAAGGCAAAGGATGGAGCTGGGAATGCTCAGCAAGCCCAAGTGCTGCAGGGGCTGAAGGACAGTGGAGTCAGCTGATAAATGCTGCAGGGCATGAAAGAAAGTTAGGGGTGAAAAGATGAAATCTTAGCCAATGATACTCTGTAGCTAAGGTCTGAAAAGGCTGGGACCTTCACAGCACCTCAGAGGAAGAGCCAGCTTAATGTGGGGAAAGGGAATATTACTGCAAGAAGCACATACAGCAGAAGTCACTTCTACTGTGACTCTGTAATTGGCCAGAGGAGTTGTGGATGCCCCATGACTGGAAGTATTTAAAGACAGGTTGGATGGGACTTTGAGCAATCTGATCTAGTAGTAGGTGTCCCTGCCTATGGTAGGGGGGTTGGAAATAGATGCTCTTTAAGGTCCCTTCCAAACCAAACTATTCTATGATTCTCTGTAGTGCAAGTCAGCCCAAATATGTATGAGAAGGTGTCTATATGGAGCTGGAAAACTTTCTTCTGTGCTGTCATCTGGAATTGTTCAAAAGCAAAGTACATTAAGAAGAAGAAAGGATACAAGCCTTTGCTTCTGTTGTGTAATTAAAAGGGAAAAAACCTCATTACCATAAAAAGGAATGAGATAAATCATGTCACAAAGTTATCTATTGCTGTGGTTATAAAATTCTTCCACTTACATAAGAAAAGAAGGCAACATGGCCTTGAGAGCCTGTATCCTCCCGAAGGTTCTTTGGCACATTACTAAAAATTTTAATACTGTCTTACAAGCCTTCTGTTTCTTGTGTGTAGCTGACTGATAAGGCAATATTCTTAACTTTAGCATTGCCATCACTTTTGTTCTTTAAGAAAACTGTAGCTGATCTTACAGTAAGAAAATAGGAGGGGGAAAAAAATCCTGGATCCCTTGAGATGCTTATTTTTTTGAAGTCTGGTGCCAAGAGGCCTAACAAAGCATTAGAGGAGCCTAGAGTTTCCCTCCCTGACTCTCCTCTCCTCCCCCACTTCTCTGCTGGTAAATTTTTCTTCAGTTTTGTTATGTACCTTTGCTGCAAGACATGATGACATGTCTGTGGGTCTGTGGGCTATTAGCCCAGGGACAGAGTGGGGCTACACTGTGAAACCCTTGCTTGTGACCTCAGGTCTGGCAGTCTGCTGACTTCAGTGGAGCTGCTGCTGTTACACTCTGGTTTTCAGCATGAATAATGGTGCCATAATCTGGCCCATAAATTCCAGATAATTTGTAAAGTTCCTGTCACAATGTTATCTAAACAGCAATGATACATTTGAAATTGTTCTGGGCTGTGGCAGAGAGGGGACTTCTCAATTTGCCTCCCCAATGCAGCTCTGTTCTTATACATTGTGTTATACTCCTTTCCAACCTCATACTAAGATAATCTGAATTCTGTTCAAATTATGGTAAATCAGGACTCCATGACCATACTTAACTTCTGCTATAGTCATAGCTGAATAGAATAATAGACGTTGGAATAGATGTTACAGAAGGAGGCAATCATCTCCTGCATTCTTTTGAATTAATTGTTATTGCCTTTCTTTGTACCTTTCCTTTTTGAGAGTTTTGACTGACTGATGTTCACTTACACAGTTCTACAGAAATCATATTTCTAAACTGCATGTGTTGTTGTTTCTGGTTGTACCCAGAGTGTCTGTGGTTGTACAAAGTCATTCACAGGTTTCAGTTTTCCATTCACATCCATGCAAGAAATCTGCTTGTGCTCCCCCAGCCTGCTAAATACATGTCGTGAGTTACCTGAGCAATTAAATGAAGGCACTTTTGTGAATGGTGCACATGGAATATTCTTTGAAGTTGTTCTGTGATCAAAGGAAAGAAAGGAAATAAAAATTAGCATGTTTGCTAAATATTGAATAAATTAAATATGAGGGTCCTGTAATGAAAAGGCAGAACATGTGTTTGTGGAAAGAGGCTGTATTCAGTTCATATTCATGACAAAATATTTTCTATTGTCCTGTTAACATTCCTTTCAGTGGATATTGGTGGAGGAACAAGATGATAAAGGAGCCTGAGACATAAGGGGTTTAGTGGGCATCTCTTTATAGTGAATTGTGTAATTCCTGGCCAATGTCAAATTTATTTCCTCTCCAGAAGAAGAAACAGATTTAAGAGGGATGCCATGGCATACAATTTTACAGTGATACAGGTACTAAGGTACAATTGTTCTGGATAGGTAGCAAAACCCATTCAGCATACACTACTTCTCTTTAAGTTACCAAAGTCACAGTAAAAGGGAGAAGTAAAAATCAAAGTTAGTCTAGGTTCATAATTGTTGATGGTTTAAACTTTCACCACAGAGTCACCACCAGTTTGCAAACCCTTATAATTTACTTAATAGGCTTTCTGTGTATTGGAAATTGAGCTTTCATCTTTGTACATCAGTTACATAATAAGCAATAGCTTCTTTGTTACTGTTCAGTAGGTGCTTATTGTAGAATGAAATACACTGTGGAATGAAAACACATAGCCCTCAGGTCACAATTTCTATCCATTGTGAAGAAAGTCCCTAATAGATGTGGGAAAACAATTTTGCCAGGTTATAATCGGGAATTGGGCTTCTTGACTCCAGTTTTCTGCTTAACAGTGATAAGGTCCTAGTCTTGTTTTAACTACTACTGGCCAGGCAGCAGTCATGAAATACAACATTTTGCCATGCTGTACCTCTTTTAGAGTGTGGAGTAGTACTATGGGATCATCAACTGGGATTGTCAGACTTTGTGATTAAATCACTAGCATTAGGCAGCAAAGCACTCTTAAGGCAGAGCTTCAGCTTGATTTAAGACTGATTGACATACTTACCTCATGTGGGCAATAAGCTGAAACAAGCAGGAAAAGGGAGAGGACCAAAGCCAGGTGGGATGCTTTCATACAGAATCCCCTATTAGGAAGAAATGTGTAAGCTTCCACACTGACACTGTTGACCTCAATGTGAATCCCAATGCCTGAATCCCCTGTGCTGTTTCCTCTGAGCTCCCCCAGGACCTCTGTAAGGTGGTGTGGGCACTGGTGGCCTTCAAAGGGACCAAATCAGCAGGTTACAGCTGTGCCAGATCTGCTGCTGCATCCCTTTCCACTAGGCACCAACTCACAAGTTCTCCTCGCCTGAGTCCTCCAAAAGCTGAACCCTGGACTCACAAGGAAAGGGTTTTATTTTTGTAGTCTCATCAATACAAAATAAAGTTTTGGTTTCCAGGACTCAGTTTTTTATGCTGGAGTGCTCAGGTCTGGGATCCTAACCCATGAGGATTTGGAAGAGGAGTTTGGAAGAAACACTGGCTGTACAGCCAGTCTTTGCTTCCATTTATACTACCACAACAACACTGACTCAAGCCACCTCAATTAAGGTTAAAGTTATTAAGTTACAGTATCACTAAATAAAAGGTGTTTCAAATGATGCTTTCTAAACCTTATTACCCAAAATTAACTTGATTTACAGCCACCTTTTTCTTTTAAACTAGCTAACCTTTATTTGGTGTGGTTTGTCTTGTGTTTAGACAAAAACATTGTGCCTTTTCATTCACTGATTTCCTTATACCTTCACACAAGTACGTAAGAAATATGAAGAACTCAGTCTTTGTCTCCTTTAACATGCATTCCTGCAGATGGCAGAAATTGTCTTATATTCTATTCACAAATACTTGAACATATTTCTTTATATATATATAATACTGCATATTATCTGCAAACCCTGTGACATCTGCATATGTACTCTTAACCCTGCTCAAGTAACTTCAAAGAATCAAAGCAGTTTTTTTATAGACTTAATTTAGCAGAGGTTGATTAACATGTCTTAATTGTAGACCCCGTTTTTCTTAGAAGAAATGTCAATTGCACTAGACCATGGAGGGGCAACTTGCTCTTGAAAGTGATAGTTTGGATATAGAGTTCCTTTTAGTTTTGAATCACTCTAATGTCTATAAGAACATTATTCCTTCAATGACAAGTTAGCAATTAGGAAACATTTAATCATAAATATATGCTATCTCTTCAAAGTATAAAACCTGTTTGTAATTTCTAACAATAATCACAAGTGGATAAGAAGACACACCATCTTCTCATTTAAATTAAGAGTGGCAAATAACTTTATACCTACTATCCTATTTTTAAAGTTGCCCTACATAGATGAACAAAACTGTTTTTTTTAGGGTCACTGAGATGTTCAGAGGCTTGAAGCATATAACAATAAGGTCTCCCTGGAGCCTTCTCCAAGCTGATTTCCTCTCTTCTTGTGCTGGAGGCCTCAGAGCTGGAAGCAGGACTCCAGGTGGGGTCTCAGGAGAGTGGAGTAGGGGGAGAGAATCACCTTTCTCAACCTGCTGGCCACACTTCTTTTGGTGCACCCTAATTTGATGGAGTTGACTTTAAGTTGTGAGTGCACACTGCTGTCTCATGTCCAGCTTTTCATCTACAAGTACCCCATGTCCTTCTCCTCAGGACTGCTCTCAATCCATTCTTCACCCAGCCTGTAGGCTGGGACCTTGCACTTGCTGGAGGGTGAATAAAGAGGATGAGTCCAGCTCTTTTTGGTGGTGCATAATAGAAGGACAAGAGGCAATTGTCACAGTCTGAAATAAAGGGAACGAAGCTTAAACATTAAAAAAATAGATAATTTTTTACTGTTAGGGTAAGAAAACACTGGGAACAAGTTGCTTAGAGAAGCTGTGGGGCCTCCATACTTGGAGATGCCCCTCACCAAATTGGGCCTGCTCTGGCTGACCCTGATTTGAGAAGATTTGGATCTTCAGAAGGATCCTCGGCTGTCCTGTGGTTCTGCTCCAAATTTTGAATAAAGAGGACTTTCCCTAGAGGTCACAGGTTGAATTTGTGAGGATTTTGAAGGGTGAATATATTTAGTTGCCTCTTTGAAGGTGCAGCATGGTTAGTCTGGTCTTGTCAAGGGCTGCATGATTCAGGGGGGAGTAGCACTGTGGGAAGCCTTCACTGGCTACAGAAACTGGACTTCACCCTGAAATAAGGAAAATTTTCTCCTTCTTGAGGAGAAGCAGAGAGGCTGGGCAAGATGTCCACTTTTTCCCCTCCCCTACTCCTGTGAAGAACAGAGACTCTCCCAAGTGGCTTTTGGATGCAGAAGCACCACTGTTATCTTCACTCAGATTCCAGGGCTCCTTCATTCACCTTTGCAAGGAAATCCTCTTCCTTGACAAGGTCCACTTAGAGGGGAAGGTCTGTGGAGTTTTGACTCCTGTTTTTCTTACTCTGTCCCTGTGAGTAGTTTCCTGGCACACAGCTGGGAACCTGTGCACTGTGCTGGGACATGCACTGCACTTTATGTACTTTGTTCAGACATCAGGCAAATGTTCACCAGCAAAACTTCCCCAAGCTTTATTACCTGTCACAGGGAACATACCTGCAGGAAACCATGGCTGACAGGGATCATCACTCTTAGTGCATACACAGATGTAGTCTGTTTTTTAATGGTCCTTCTCTCAGGCTTTAGTTCATGTGATACCTTAGGCACCACAGTTCTATATATTAGGGGTTCAGTGACCTTGCCTCTTTCCCTTCCCCTGCAGTCTAGTCTTCCTTCACTTGAGATAGCAGCCTTTACTCATATGCTAAATGACAGGATATGTCTGTGTGCTTGTTATTTTCTGGCCCAGAATTTCCAGGCTTAGAGCAGCTAGATTAAACAGCTAATTCTCTTTTTCTTATTACCTCCATCTATTAATAATTGCAGTCTTCAAGAATGGGAACATTCAGTATTTTCCCTAATGCAACACTATTATTCAATCCAGATTAGATTCCCCCCACACGCACACACACTATTTATTTTAAGGTGCAGGAGAGAAAAAAAAAACATGTAGAAAATAAGAGACTGTTTGTTTAAGTGTGTGGCATATTTTGTGCAGAAATCTTAGTTCATGCAGGAGAATTCTTAAAGACTTCTTTGTTATTAAAGTAGAGCTTCAACAGTTACCATGTCCTAATCAGTCTTGTTCCCTGAGCCTGTCTCCTTTCCACAGCTACTCACTGCAGATACAAGATCTTTTCACTGCAGAAAATAGAAAACTTTCTTCCCATCCCACTTGTCAGTAGCAGCCTCAGCCTGCATCACAGTGTCTTGCTTTTTTTTGATGCCCTGTTTTGACCACAGCAAAATCTCTGCTCTAAAACGTTTTGGGGTCTCCAGCCCACCCTGCAACATTTTTTATCCTTCTATTTATCTGGTTTCGGTCTGTAAGAAACCAGACCCAAAGGGCCTGCTTGAATCATGAGGTGTTACCTGATGTTGCAGGCAGTTTTTTTCTTAGATTGTGAGCCATCTAGAAGCTCAGTTTCCAGCTACTCACTTTGCTTCTATCCAAAAGCTGTTTAAGAACTTTTTTACTCTTCTGAAGATTAGCAATCTCATTCCCTGTTTAAATTTACTTGTGGTCAGTTTATATTTATTTTCTGTTTTGTCAAGCCTATCCTTCACTTCAGTAACTCAAATACCTCCCTAATTTGCTCATAGAAGGCACTTATGCCTTTCCTCCCTTAGCTCTAATTTTGTTGCACTAAACAAACGAAACTCTTTGAGCTTCCTTGGGTGAAAAGCTTCTCTGTCATCCTGGTAGTGACTCCTCACATCTTCTCTCATTTGGCTATTACTCCTATAGATGCAGTTATACAACAATATTTGAAATATTGAATAAGAAATCTTAATACAAACATGGGACCATTCATACTTTGTACTGGCAGAAGCTTCTGTTTGAATTTAACCATTTCTGAGCTGTATCACAATGTTAGTTTTTGTGAACTTAATACACTGAAGCCTTTTTTCTTTCTTCCCTCTCATTTGCTACTGAGAGCTGCTCAGCATGTACTGTATTCCTGTGGCTATTTCTTGGATATTTGAGAGGACTGGGAAAATGTGGGACTTCTGGTTCCCAATATTGTGAACTTTTTTGGAGCCAAGCTGAGTTTGGAGATACCCTTATGTCTAACAGAAGACCAGCTTAAAGCCCATTTGTGCATCTTTTGCTCTTCATGATCCTCTGCAGACATGGATTCAGGTAGACACTTCAAATATCTTAGTAACTATGGGCATATTTTTTATGAAGTATCTTAGCATTCAAACACAGTTGTTCAAGTTGCACAGCTCAAAGATGCTATTTTAAGAGGCCTCTTACATATTCTTGGCTACTTTATTTGTCATGACTCTTTTTGGAATGCCTGTTCTTAACAGTTTAGTGCTTCGGCTTATACTTAAGTAGTCATGGTTCTGCCCAAAAAGAACTGCTCTGATCTCAGCACAGCCCAAAAAGATCCTGTTATTTCTGAAGGCTGACATAAATCAGGTGAAGCCTAGATGGGGTGTTACACAGGACTGAAGAGTGTAGGAGCAACTGTGGAAAAAGACTTACATATCCCCATCGTAAACCAAGAAAAAAATTTCTCAGAAAGAAATGTAAGCAAAATAAATCACAGCTTCAGTATAAAAAATGTGCACAATAAAGTGCTTAATCTCCATGCAAATGTGATAAAAGGTCACTTCAGACACAGAATCAGTACTTGTGCTGTAGCAGGGACTCAGTAAATGATGGAGGCGAAATAATCAGCGAAGGAATTTCTTTGCAGTTTGATGCTGTATGTAGTAAATTAAAAAGAATGAACTGAAACAAGAAACAGCACGAGGTAGATGCCTAACCTTGGAAGTGCAAGAAGTCTTCTACAGCTGCCAAGATTTCTAGCTAGCCAAGAAGAGATGTAAACTAGATGTCACACAACCCAAGTGAGTGTGGCTATATAAATGACTGCACGGTCACCATGCGAAGTAGCACACAAAGGGCAGATGCTGTATAACAGCACAACCAGTTCTCATTAATTTCTTCTCAATCTGCTAGCTAAGTCTTCTCTGTAGCAGCTCTGGAAGAATCATTCAGGTATTTCCAAGATGTCTAAAATGGTAATTCTTCTGAGAAACTGCAGGCATTGATGAGTTATGCAGAATTCCTCTAACAGTCAGAAAGAGGGCAAGAATCCTTTGTGCTAGGGCACGAAGCAAGAAAAAGTAGCTCATGCAGGTTTATTCTGGGTTGCATTTGCTCCCTACCCTGGTAGCTTGTGATCTGATAGGTCTGCAGAACAGGAACTGGAGGTTTGCCCTCCTTGGTTTGTTTAGTGTGGTGGAGATTTTCTGAAACAGAGTACTCTCACAGAAGCTGACCTGGCATGTAGGACTGTGGATGTTGCACCATTTTGTAAAAGCTAAACTTACAGAATAATATTGATCTTTTTATTTTGTCTCTGTTTTTATATATGAAGTTGCTACAGACTGTATTTCATTTTTAATATCTAGCAAACAATTTGATGGGAATAGTCTGCTGTGGGAAACCATTTTGCCACTCAAAATTTAGGAACAGAATAATAGATCCATACTGCTTCTCAGTGGAGTCATCAGCACCAGCTAGAGAAGATAATCCTGCAAATGGTGTCTGCGTAGGATTGATTTTCATATATGGACCCATTAAAACAGTTTTTCTCTGTTCTGTTTTGTGAATCTGAACACATCTTCTGTTTATGCAAATCTTGGCAGTCTACAGAGCTAATAGGCTTGGTTTAAATTTTTTTTTTTTCTGACGTATCATCATACTAGTATGTGTTTAAAATACTGAAAATGCAATTCAGAAATGAAGAATTAATCTCTGGTTTTGACAGGCAGATTCATCTTGAGGAGCTGTCAATATGACAAGCTTCTGCACATAATGAAACAAGCACTGTGTAGTAAATTATATGGTTGTTAGATGATACTTCACATCTTTGTAATATGTATTTATGACTCAATTAAAAGAAAAATAATTAGCAAAAAAACCTATAAAAAATAAGAAAGGAAAATACTTCATCTTGAACAATACTTGTCTGAGGAAGGGAACTATAAATGAAATGCTAATGAGTGTTTATATTTGATCATAACTGAAACATCAGATATGGAAATGTTTATGCCTGATAAAGCCATTTACATTAATCGCTAAACACTTTGTATGTATACAGGATATATACAGTATGTATGTGTACTAAACTAAACAAGGGTAATATGTTACAAAAAAATTAGAATTAAGCATTTTTCTGAGAGGGCCTGTTCTGCTTAATGGTTTGAAAGAAGATGGAATAATTTAACAACACCTCTAAAAATTAAGAGAAGGAAAATTTGCCTGGACTTATTCTAAGGCCTACAAAGCTTGTGAGACTCAATGGACTTGCATATTTGTCTTTGGCATTCTGCCCTCTAGTTCTTGAGTTCGTTAATTTTTTTAATTTACTGTACATTTTCAGTGAGATTTGACACTAGGTAGCAAGTTTTAAAAGTTTTCTTAAAGTTTTTTACAAGTTTTGTTAAAATAAGTGCCTAGATAGATAAGGGGGAAGACCCTGTTGATGCAGCTGCTGAAGGAAAGGCTAAGGTGTGGCTTAACCCATGATAGATATCAGAATCAGCATGAGAAAGAAAGCTTATGAAGGACCCAGAAACACAGAACTCCTCAGCCAGATGCAAATTTGATCAGACATCAGAGGATGCAGATAGGAGCCTGGATGTCATTAGTTGTTGCTCAGTGATCTCCTCTAAGGTGAGGATGAGGACCAACACTTTATGCTGCTGTGGCAGGGACAGGTGGACACCAGTGGCCCACCAGGGGCTAGCCTAAGGATTGTGGTGTGACACACCATACACAACCTGTGATGAAAGGACCTTTCAAGGTCAAAGACTGAGACATGGGAAGACTTGTGTTAGCTAAGCAGCATAGTGTTTTAGGACAGCATCACCCTGTGATATTAGCTTTTGGTATTGGGGTTGAGTGAACCCAGAGCTAAGTGACTTTTTTATGTTAGGGAACAACAATGGAGCTCATGACTGTGCAGACATCCTATCAGTCAGCCAACAGGATCAGCCGAACCCAATGTATTTGCTCACAGCAGTATTTTACTTTTTCTGTAGCTTATCAGAGGGTGTATGAATTCTCCTGCAAAATAAATATTACCTGTTTACTAGGGATTGCCATAAACTCTGATAGACAGGATTACATTGACTCTTGTTCCACTTCAACTTCAGACCTTGCCAGCTGTTAGCAGGGGGGTTCTCACAGATCTGAAAAGAGCATGGAAAACAGAGTCAAATCTGTTTTTGTTGTACAAATAAGTTTATCACTCATTGTCTCTCTCACATCTTACAAACACACACCAGTATAAATCTACAAAACCTATGATAAAATAAGTCACAGAATGCGATGTATCTGAATAGGACAAGGTGGGGAGCTCAGTAGTTCTCACCATCCCCATGCCTGTAAATAATTCTCATGTATGTGAACTCAATTTGGTCAAGACTAAGTTGAATTGGAAACTTCTCTCAGCAGCCTGTTGCATTATATGTTTTGTTCCTGTGGCTGAGGAGCATAGCAGAGTGACAGCAGATATACTGGTGGTTGGTACATGAGATGGGAGAGTGGGACACCAGTGATTTAGTAAAGTTCCTGGAATGGTGCTAAAGCTTCATCTGAGCCTTTCCTAGCCAGGGAGCTAAAAAATGACAAGAAAATCTTCACGGCATGACAGCTTTTAAAAGCTGGATTTCACTTGGTTTACCTGTAAAATACCTACTCCAGCTGTCCCTGTCTTGGAGGCTTATGGGAAGGGTCCTTCCAAAGCAACAACACTCTCATGTTAAAGAAAAAACACCAAAACACAAGTTAACTTTACTCTGGAGTACTTACCATTCTGTTCTGTAAGACTCTAACTCAGCAAAGCCTTTCAGTACACGCTTAAATCCATCGCTGTTGAGATTTGAGCCAGGGACCAGTGCTCTCTGCGCTTTTGGCATGCTCAGACACCTCAGCCATGAAGCCAGAGGAGTGAGCATGGCCAGAGGAACCGGGGTTACGTGCTGCAGAATTTACCTCAGCATCCCCCCTGTCAGCCCCGCCTCTTGGTTTTGTTCTTAAAACCTATAAACACTTAAAGGAAGAGGCAGAAGACAGAGGCAATGAGGGAAGAGGCAGCGTGTGGTGCTGGCCTTTTACAGAGAGGGGGGCAGCAGCCGGCTGGAGCCGTGTGAGCACTCATGAGTTATTTGTGCAGCCAGGAGATCCAAGATGGGAGACATGTGTCACGCTGCAGATCTGTGTGACTTGGCAGGCGCCCGCTCGACGGGAGCTGCAGGGCCTCCCGGGTTTTCCACCACCCTTCAAGATCCCTGGCTGTCACATTAATCCCCTTTTTAAAATCCAACCTCCCTTCTCCAGTGATTGACTCCTACATCTTTTTTTCATCTCTCGGAGCAGCCAAACAGCATCCTGTGCAGCTGAAAGCTATTCAGCTCCAGGACCAAGCACACACTGCGAGGGAAGCTCGTAGCCTTTAGTGGTGGTGATGGCCAAATATGTGTGTAATGTGCTTAGTCTTCACTAGCCCACACAGAGAGAGACCCTGCTCCTCTCTTGAACTTGGGCGTAACGCCTTCCCTCCACCGTTGGGTAGGCCAGCTCTAGACTAATATTTTCTGTACAGTTAATTATGACAGGACAAGTGCTGTACCCCAGTGGAAATTTGCCACTTGAAAAACTGCCTAAAAATATATCCTACAGTAAATGTTTCTCTGCGTGATTAAGTGTGCATGTGGACTGTACTGCGCAGAGGGTTTCCCAAAAACAAATGTCTTGACTAAGTCTCTTGGCAAGGCCTCCTTGTTTTTTTAACAGTTTATCAGCTTTTGTGTTATGTACTAGTGGCAGGAATTACTCTGTTAATTCCTTTTAAAACTAAGAATTCCAAAAGCTTGCAAAGATGAGGGACTGTAAGGGTATAAAAAGGAGGATGGGGTGAAGCAAAGAGTTTAATTTTCAAGAGGAAAAATTCTCCGGGTTATAAGATATATCTTTGGACTCCTTGTTTTGCCTCAGCATTCATGCACTGCACCTCATGGCTGGGCTATGTCTGTGCCAGGGAACTAGATCGCAGGGAATGAGAAACTTCTGGAGCAGAGATGGTGTGACCATCTCAGGATGCCACCACACAGTGACAAGTCAAACTACTTTGTGAGCTGCTGTGAAGATCCTGCCTCTGTCCTGCTTTTACCACCAAGGCAGTGCTGCTGCCTGGCCAGTCTCTGGCTCTTTTGGAATGCCAGATGGTATGGGGTTAGCCAGGGAGCCTTTGTTGTCCCATTCAGATGGATGGATGAGACAAAAACACCTTCTCAGTGGATCTTAATTTCCCCTGTTTAAAAGGAAACCCTTTACCACTCTGTGCTGGGCGCTTAAAGTGACCTGGGGTGCAATGCAAGTCTTTTATAAGGCCCTATGAATCTAAGCTATGACCAACAAGTATGCTCCTACTCCTGTCTCCTGCTGGCCCTGTGGGTCCTTGACGGCCTCTGCCATGATCTGGCTGGGACACTGAAGTGAAAACACACCTGACAAAAAAACCCACAAAAAACCAAACAAAAAACCAAACCACAAAAAAAAAAAAAAAAAAAAAAAAAAAAAAGACAAAGGAGAGGAAAGAAGAAGAGAAGAAGGATGGTATCTCAAGAGAGTGTTGAAGGCTCAGTCCAGAACAGGACTAGGAGTAGAATCATTCCTTTTGACAACTGCAAGCTGCTGGATGAGTCCAAGAGTAGTGTTAACCTTCCTGCAAAGCAGAAGTGGAGCAGGAGGTTTCTGCATGTGTAGCAATGAAATGGGGTCACACTCCTGGCGGGGAGGAGGGCCCCTGCTGAACATTCAGCTCAGCTTCTAGCAAACATGGCCCGGGCTCTGATGCACTTGATGGCTTGCAGATTTCTCCGAGAGAATATTGTGTAGCTGGCAAAAGAAAACACAGGAAAGGAAGCAGCACTGATTGCTTTAAAGACCTTTCTGTTTGCCTTGTGTCTTCCCAAACGTGCAAATACATCTTGCAATGCCAAAGACTCAGTGCAACGCAAGGACAAAACATCATTTGGACCTAACAGGGCAAATTTCAGCATAGACCTTTGCTTTTCCTCCTCAGACAGGCTGGTGCAATTTGAAGGCAAGCTGTGTGAATGAGAAAGCAGCCCCCTGTAAAACCATGCTCCCATAAAATGTCTCCTGGCATGCACCATCTCAGTGCTCCAGCCTGGATTTCTCTGAAGACAAGAAGGGACCATTGCGATTGCACCCTCTGAGACGAATTAACACAATTCCACTCTGTGCTAGTACAAGACTTACAATTCTGTGATCTGCCAGGGTTGCAGCATAGTTAATCTTGGAAGCAGAGTTTTATAAAGGTGCTAACTGGTGTTTCATGGTGCCCCTGTGGTGTTTTGTTTTCATTCAAGGCCTTTTTTTTTGGAGAAATGCTGCATGAGCATTTAAAGATATTACAAGAGCTGTTTGATCAGCTAGAATGGTTCCTTTGGGCAGTATTTTTGAAAAATAATATTTTAAAATTGCACTTTATAAAAATTCCGCGGACATACACTCTGAATTGTTGAATGTCAGCATAATATTAGCATTATTTTTCTTACTTTAAATTGTGACAAGAGAACACAGAAATTAGAATGAGACCAAACTGCTCAAATTAATACAATGGCACTTTTTAACAGGGCTTCCACATTTTTTTTCTATCACAGAAATGTGATATGTTTTGGTTTTTTTGAATTTAAATTGAACCCAAGAACATCTTCCATAATTAAATGTATTGGGCTTTCATAAATAGCTACTGCCAGCGATAAATTGTGTGCTCCTTCAGCATATATCCATGTGAAGCTTTAGGAAAGAATTCTCAAGAAAGATCCTGTTTGTGTCCAGCCCCAGACTGACTCACACCTCAACACTGTCGCGTGTCACAATGGATGCACAAGTGTAATCCTGGAGTAGTCTATGTATTAGGAAGTGTGCCACAGGATTCACAGGCCTGCACTCTTTCTGTTCTCTGGCAGGTTCGTGCAGAGAGATACCCAGGAGGGCAGGAAGAAAAGGAAAGGACGAGTGAAGGGAATGGCAGGACACAGGGAGATGAAGTGTGTCTATAGCTCCTGCCTATTTATAGTCAGTCAAGCTCCTGTAGCATTTGTTTGCAAGTTTTAAAGGTCTACTTTTGGTGTCTTGGCTGTATTCCAATTTGTGTGATCTTTCCTCCTGACCTACAGTCCCTCTTCAATTTCAGCTAAATAAGCTATTCCTCATTTTCTGTCTGTTTACCTTTGCTGTATCCTGTTGGGACTCCATCTGTGAGGTGTGGAGCCCTCCTGTGATATCCCAGAAAAAAAAAAGGTAGCAAAAGCCTTTCAGTTCTTGTAAATGTTTTCAAATGATTTTCCCCATTCTATCTCTGGAAGGATAGTGAGACAGGAATTTAAGCAAGGGTCTTGCCCACCCCAACAACCAGGCACTGTGCAAAACCTGTTCCTCTGGGTTGGATAGGAAATTTCATCCCAAACTGGAGGGCATTTGCTGAGGTGGTACTAGTGAAAAAGGGATTTTTTTAAGTTTTGGTGTCAACAGCTTGCAAAGATGTAAGTGGAGTTTTCTGTCATCCAAAAATGCCACTCACCTCAAGCACTGAACTTTTAACTTTGCTAGCAGCAGGCAGCTTTCCCATCCGAATGGATTTAGGTCCTTAAACTGCTGCTGCTCATTCTTTGACTGATGATCTGTGCTCTCAGTTCAGCAGGATGCATTCCATATGCAGCACAGCTCTCTTTGGTCTGGGCTGTCCCTACTCACGAATGCTGTCACTCTTTGTGCTGTGCAGTGGGTGCTATTTGATTTTTAACCCTCAGTTCTCCTTAGCTAATGCTGAGTTGCAGGTTAATCCAATTTTCCTCCTGAAATCCTCACCAGATTTCCCTTTTGCTTCTTTTTTGAAGCTCTCTATGGTGTTACTTTTGTATTTAAGTCTTCAGTTAGGTCACCTTCAGGACCCTCTTATCAAAGAGGCCTCAATCGCCCAAAATAGTGTCACCTGGTACCCCCACCAATCCACCTTCTGTGTACATAATGTTCCAGTTTCCAGTCCCATCTCCTCCCTGGAATTGGATAAACCACAAATCTTCTTCATCACTTGCCTTCTTGGGGATTGTTGATGGACATTATTATGAGGCTCTGTCTGTCATGTTGAGATGGCCAAGAACCTGATCTTCACTTACAATGGGCAGTTCTTCCTTCCAACCCTTGCCATTGTTTTCTGTGACAATGGGAGTGTGGCTGGAGCCCTTGCCAGTGAAGACTGAGGTAAAGAAGTCAATGAGAACGTCAGCCTTGTCCATATTACTTGTCACTGGTTCTGTGTTACTTTATCCAGCAGATTCCTGAAGAGATCAAAGTCTGCACATCTAAAGTCCAGGGCTGTAAGCTTAGAATCCATCTTCCTAGATGCCCTGAAGATCTTAAATTCAAGTGCTTCGTGATCACTTCAGCCAAGGTTGTCCCTCATCTTCACATTGGTCACCAACCCTTCCCTGTTGATGAGAACAAGGTCCAGTGTAGCCTTTTTTCTTTTTGGTTCCTCTACCATTTGGAGGCGGAAGTTGTCATCTATGCATGCTGGGAACATCCTGGATTGCTGATGCCTTGCTGTGTTGTCCCTCCAGCAGGTGTCAGGGTTGTTGAAAGCCCCTTTGAGGACCAAGGCCTGTGAACACGAAGTCTCTTCTATCTTCCTATGGAGTGCCCCATCTGCTTGGCTCTGCTGGTCAAGTGGCCTGTAGCAGACCCCTACTGTAACATCACCTTCTCCCTTCTTCCCTTTAATCTTAACCCATACGCACTGGGTTAGTTCATCATCCTTCCCCAGGTGGAACTCCATCAATTCAAGTTGGTCACTGATGTAGATTTCAACACCTCCTCCTCTCCTACCGTGCCAATCCTTCCTAAAGAGCTTGAATCCATCTATCCCTACATACCAGTCATGGGGATCATCCCACCAAGTTTCAGCAGTAGCCACCATGTCACAGCTTTCCAGCACCAGTGGCCCTTAATTCATCGTGTTTGTTGCCCCAGCTGCATGCATTTTTGTAGAGGCACCATAGCTGGGCTGGACATGTCCCCTTCTTTGGAAAATCCCCCTTGATTCCTTTGAGGTGTCTCAGTGATTCCTCCCTGGCTTGCCAACAAGAGCCCTTACCAGCACTCCATGCCTCTGCCCCTGGTGTGCTGCCTCACTTTTTGTTATAGGTGAGCAGGAGATGATTAACCCCTTCCCCCTTCAAATCTAGTTTAAAGCCCTATGCATAGTAACTAAGCTTAGTAACTAATTAAGCTTAGTTAATATTAAATTATTAATTAATTGATTAAGCCTAATAATTAATTAAGCTTAAGATTTATTAATTAAGCCTAATGTCCCAATAAGCCAAGTCTTGCTGTCTCTTGAAGTCCCTTTAAATTGCAAACACCTCTGGAGGAGAAAGAAATTGTTTTGCAGTTAAATACAGATCTCCTGGAATGATTTATGTCAGTCTTGTAGGAAAGAAGAACAACGGAAAAGCTTCCTGGAAAAAATATATGGTTGAATGTCTAAGCCATCTCCATCATCTGATGTCTAACAAAAGAAGAAATGAACCCTAATCACTTAAAGCAATGGAACCCGTGATTTTCCTGGAGAGACAAATATGCGATCACTTCCACCTGAAATTTGTTATGAAGAGCTGAAAGATATTGAGGTATCACGGTGAGGTGTATCTCTTCAGGGAAGTGTGAGAATAAGTTGTTCTAAAGATTTGTGTTATCAGAAGATATAATCTCTCTGAAATTATTCTATTATCACTTACATTTGTCTAAAATCACACTTTTTAAAAAAATTTAAGTTGTTTTTTTTTTTTTTTTTTTTTTAATATCTCCCTTAAGATATTCATATATATATGAGTTACAGAGTTAGCAGCATACGGGTCAGCTGCCAGACAAGAACTGGCCATTTTAAGGTGGCATTGATGGCATTTGTTTCAGGGGTTCTGTTTAGGCCACACAACCAGATGCCAATTGCAATGGATAGCTTAAGAGCCAGGTACAGACTCTGTTCCCCACTAAGTACTCGCCAGTCTTCAGAAGATATTGGGCATGACTGACATCTTCTATAGGAATAATATATAAATATAATAACAAAAAAAAATTTGATTATCAATTCCTGCTTTACACAAATGTACAAGTGTATTCGCAATGCACTGTGCTACATCAAGAGCTGGTGGATCTCAAAGAACTGAGAGTCCTTTACTTTTGAAACAGTACCTGCTTTGAATCAATAAGAGTTTACCTTGTCAACAATTTTTGAAGTCCAAACAAAATGAGTGGGGCAAGTGTCTTTCAGACTTAATCCACTAGCATAATGGATACTGCTGCTGTTATCGGCAGTGATAACATATGAGAGATGACACATGTAAAATTCCTTGTCCAGTCCCCAAATCTCTAATGGGATTCCTCCAAGCTAAACTCTTATATTGAAATGTCTTTGAGTCCTTGAATCCATTCTCCAGACGTTTTCCTTGCCTGTCTTAGGAGGGGTAGGTTCATTAAAGTGTGCTTTCAGAAATGGAGAAAAATTCTTTGTGGGTGGGGAGACCATCAGTCCAAAGGACATCGTTTTTCTTGTGGCAAGGATATTTGTTCATGGTAAATACTATTACTCTGCCTATCATAATGCTACCTTGTAAGTTCACTACTGATGCAGAAGAAGTGTTCCATCAAGGTCCTTAAGGACCTAATCCCCATTGAAATAATTCTGTGTTAGGCACCTAAATCATTTGAATGGTCAGGGCCCAAATCTATGTTTCTTTGTTTATAGCTCTGATGTCTTCTCCATTTATACATAATCACTCAGTCAGTACCCTGGCCCCAGTGAAGTCAGTAGTGGCTGATAATAAATGGTACTAATGCAGCAGTGGTGAAAGATAACTTGGTAAAGAGAAAGCTTACATTCATCTAAGACCATCTGATCATCAGCCTCACCTCTCACAGCCTACACAGAAACAGCTGCAAGCAGAGGGATTTTTCTCCTTTTGCCCTAAGATTTTAAAATGTATTAATTATTTCTAGATGGTAAGTAAGGCAGGAAAAATCTTGTAAGAGATTTGGGACCACAGAAAATAATTGTGCAAAGACTTTCCCTCTGTCAAATTCTTGTCCCAGCTGAACCCACCAGAAAGGGGCCTAACATCCCCAAATCCAGCAGGTCAGACCCATGGGTTTGACAACATTCGTGCTGTTTAAAGCTGACTGCAGCAAAATTAAACAAATAATAGTGATAATGGGAATAACCTCAGAGATAGTGTAGCTTTTGGTGACCAAACACTTAGAATAATTTACTATTGTATGAAGTGATGCAGCTGGTTAACTTAAAATATTTCCCTCTTCCACATGGGGAGAGAGATGGCTGCAGGAAGCAGTTCTAGAAAGCCATTTGCATTCCCTTGTGTCTTGTTTCACTAAATCAGTTGCAGCAAAAAGAGCTACTGCTCCAAATAGTGCATTTTTCCTGTCTAGGTTTATTTCATTTTTCTTCAATAAAATAGATTCCAGAAAAGACAATGTTGTGTAATTTTTAATTAGATTTGCTAAAGCCAGTATGGCTGTGGTGGGAGAAATGACCAAAGGAAGTGATTTGTTTCCTGTGATCATTCCTCCTCCTCTACCAGTGACCTTTCCAAGTGCAAGCAGTAGAGAAAATATTCACTTTATTTAAAATTCATCACAAACAGCGAGAGGGCTACCGCAACTCTCAAAAAACTGCATGCGAGCCTGACCCTTCTGGAAGATGAGGCCTTACTTTGCTGAAGGACTTTCAGAGTTCGGTGCAGCTGCCTCCAACCACAGCACCACACAAAATATACAGTGGGGAGATGCCTGGAGGAGGCGGGGGCCAAGCCCAGCACCCGAGCCTGGCTCTGTCTGCTTGCTCCAAACCTCTGCAGAGGCTGACCCGGGAAGGAAGCCCTTGCCCACAATGGTTCCTGCCTGTTCAAAAGGGGAACAGCATGTGCCTTAATGTGGTTGTGGCTCCTGCTTTCACCAGTATCCTGCCCCTCCACAGCAGCTGCAGTGCTCCCCTGGGAGGGTTTCCTGCTGTGCCCCCATCTTTCCCTGTCATTGGGGAAAGCAGGAAAGTTGCCCCTGGTAAGAACAGAGCAGTTTCCAACTCATATTCTGCCCGCAGCATTCGGGCAGACCAATGCTTGTGTGTCCAATGCTCTTCATGCAGGATTCCAGAAGGCACAGGCTGTGCAAACAGCACAGCACCTTTTTTATTTTTGCAGCCGTGCCATAAAAAGGAAAAGCTGAGGAAGGTTCTGTGGAGTATGGTGGTAAAATAATCAGTGCAACAAGCCATATTCCAACTGAAAGTAGCCACTTTGCTTCAGTTCATCCCCTTAAACTAGGGAGGCTTCCTTCCATAACCAGAAGTGATCATTTTCATTCTGAAGGATTTTTTTGCAGGTCATTTTGCCAGAGAGCACAGCCAGTTACTCTGGGCTTAGCCCATTTTAATAATAACAACAGCAACAAAACTTTACAAGATGTTCTTTCCTCTTTGTCTGGCAGGATTAGCAGTTCAGCCAAGGTCTGACCGGCCGCTGGCTCCAGAAGCAAAGGACTCAAAGGCACTTGGAGGGAGCAGTCAAATGGAGAGCCTTGTTACCAGGGTGGGCTTTGGGGATCATTTTTTCCCCTGAACTCCCACTGAGCAGCACTGCCTCATTCCCAGAGTGCAAAATTGGGCTCTTTAGGTGTTGCGGAAACTTTCTCTGAGGAGTCTTCTAGGAAAAGCAAAGTCTGGGAGGCAGGCAGACATACCAACAACATTTTCCCCTGCAAATCCACTTTTATGTGTCTCGTTAGCACCAAAGGATTGAAATAGCAAATCTTTGGAAGTAGCTTGGAAAAATGTTTTCTCCCTTGGAGAAGGCATCTTTGAACATTCGTGTTTAAGCTAAAAAGAAGGGCAGATGTCATTCATGCCGAGTCAAACAGAAGAAAAACTCTACCAAACTTATCTCTGGACTGGTTTAGCCTGGCACTGTGAGTGGTGAGCACATTGCAGGAGTGGAACAGAAAAGGACCCACTGAAGTAGCCTGTGGACAGGAGGCCAGGAGGAGCTGATGATGATGACAGGCGAGCTCCATGCTCAAACAATGCAGTAAATGAGATTATTTTTTTTTTCCCCTCCTTGTCTACTCAAACAGAGACGCTTCTCTTCTAAACATTTCATAGGCATGGGAATATAAACATACAAGATCAGGGCCATAGGTACTGCAAACAGTTGAGCCTTGGCTTATCTTTTACTCCCATGGGGAGTTCCCATTGAAGTTATAAACCACACCATTTGCTTACAGCAAGCGTGTAAAATGTTTGGGTCTATGTAAGTGAAATCAAGCAGCTGAGCCTGCGGACCAAACTGCACTTCTGAGGAAGCCCTGTTGAATTTGCCCTTCAACTCACAGGGAGTCAGGATTAGGCCCTCATTGTTCCTGCTTACATGCTGGATTTTCACCTTTAGTGCTGCTTCTGCACTGCACTCGCCTGCTAAATTTAGAATACCTTTTTTAGAAGTTGTTTTTATGAACGCACATACACAAAAAATAATTACACTGTAAAAAAAAAATGCAAGCTTTTGAAATGCCATTTGTGAAATGTTCCAACTATGTACGACTGGCTCAGTTACTAGCTCACAATTGCCATCTGAACATCTATTTTTCCAAGCATTTAAGAAAAGTGATGTGTACATTTTTCATGTGTAATTAGGCAGCGTAATGTGATCTCTTGCTGCAGTCAAGCTGCCATGTGCCGTAGCCTCACTGAATAGCTTCCAGATTTCAACCCAATCTCTTCTGTCTAGACTCTACGTTGCTATTTTTTTTTTTTTCCGCCTAGCTTAAAGCAGACTCCAATATAAAATGCCAAAACCAGAAGGTTTTGTCCCTCTTTCTCATAAAGACGTGGGACAGATCTGGGAGGCCCCTCTGAGAGCTGGGTCCCAGACTTTCATAAGACACGTGTCGTCTGAATTTGACATTAAAGATTGTGCAGGCATTTCAACAGGTCATGCACACGCGGGGGGAAAAAATGCCCAAAAATATGGTTTTCATTAAGAAAGTGAGTATTTTTAGGGAGGTGTGGTTCAATTCAGATGAAAAGGAAAGAAAGAAAAATGAAAGCTGCGCAAGAGATCCCCAAACTGCAACATTATTTATATTGCTGTTGAAATGCAGTGTGTTCTCTTTATAAAACGGCTTTTGGGAGTGAAATAATATAGACCCTGCCAGAACCAGGTGCATATCATGTAGATTGTTTATAATCCAAGTTAAAGGATAGCAGATTTATACCAGAAAGAACTCTCCAAGGGGACTTTGGAGTTTAAGTGCACTGTCTTAATCTATACATTACTTCCTCAGCAAAGCAGTTTCCTTGGAAAAAAAATAAAGCAGTTCAATGAATTCACAGATAATTTCAGGGAATTTTATCGAGTGTGATATAGTCTTAGACTGCTTATTCTGTTCCCAGCTTTTTATTTTACTCTAAGTTATTTTATTTCTGTGTCAAGAAAATTAAAATCATCAGAGAAGGATCATTTCTGCAGAAAGATGCTTTTGTGCAATATAAGCAAAAATCTAGGCTTTTCTGGCTTGCCTTTCTATAGCCTTGTCCTGGGATTTGCTGCAGTTTGCATACACTGCAATGGCTATTTCCACCTAAAGCGGAAAAGGCTCTTGTTTTAACCAAGCATCAGAGTTGGTGAAATCTTCCCCCACTTTTTGTCTTTTTTTTTTCCAATGTCACATTCTCCTTTTATTTGTTTATTTATTTATTTTAAATAGATTTTCTCATTTATACTCTTACTGCATTACACTTCAGGATCTCCTTTTACTCTCAAGAAAAAGGCCATTGTCCCACTGAAACCATGCCCTTCTGCCTGATTTTTGTAAAAATGGCAGATTGCTTGGAAAAACAGGAACATTTTCACTCATTTCTGAAGGTAAGTATGCTGTGCTTGCTAAAAATTCCCATGCTTCTGGAGAACCAACTGTTTTTTTCATTAAAAAACCCTCCCCCTCCTTCAGCAAACTTTTCAATACTTTGGCCCCTTTCTTCAATACAGTAGAATATGCAGTGCTTGAAATATTTGAAATTATTGTGCAAATACTTTTTCATACATGCGAAGAGAAACTAAACAAAAAAGCTACCTGCTCAAAATGAAGCTCCCTGTAAAATTCCAAATGAAGACAGCAGTCACTGTAATGATTTGATGATTGTTAATAATTTTTAATTACATTTTAAGTCCAGTGAAATACATGTATGTTATTTTCTCATACGTCTGATATCTTAAATGGTCATGGGAAATGTTTTTCATCATTCTGGTTCAAAGAGCTTTGAAGAAATAAATCTATGATCTAAATAATTCTAAGTAACAATGCAAGGTGTCTGGGAAAAGGGAAAACTGAAGCTCAGCAGCAAGCAGCCCTTCCTTAAGGATGCAGGACAGTCCGATAGACACACACTGTGTGGAACTGCAGTGAACTGTGTGACATGGAAAGCCAGCTGTGGTGGCAGAGACACCAGGCAGCTCTGCTCTGCTGCTGCTGCTGCCAAATCTGACTGCTTGGCTCTCTTTAGCAGCCTTCTCTCATTTTTTCCTTCTAATTTCAACATAGCAGCAGTGTGACGTTTGCCGCTGTTCATGCGCATTCCACGAAAACAAGGATTTTCTGAGCTGAAAAACAGGTCAAAACTTTGACACGGGGGCTAAAGTGAGTCTTTGCAAGCTTCACATCAGTAACAGCTTTTATACAGAGTGTCCATCCTAGACTGTATCGATTTCATAAATCTTAAAGGCAGATGGGACCAATTACAATAATCTGTTCTGATGAACAGTAATAAAGGCCATAGGATTTCTACAGTTTTTTATGTTGCTGTCTTGTTATCATCTGTTGCACATTTCTGAATGTTCCTCTTAGTATTTTCAAGAATCTGAAGGGGGCCTTGTCCTGATCTTTATTCTGCTCAGGAGACTCAAAAATACATAATCTAAGGTGAGCAGCAAAGGCTTTCTTCAGCCTTCATGCAAAACTGGAGCTGCTCTGGGGATCTGCCATCCTTCAGAAGTCACATTATGACAGATCATTATGTCCAGCACACCTATGCTACATGTGTAGTTTGACAAAATGAATCAATCCTTGGTCTGAAGAACCTATTCTCATATTTTGTTCCAAAACCGCAGTGTCAGAAGCATATTTTGAGAGTGAGATATACTTTGGAACATGTTGCATTTTACAATGAACAGTGAATGTGAGCCTGATCCCCTCTTGACCTACAAACATCTTTCAGTGTTCTCCAGTTAATTGAAGGGCTTAGGTACAAAATCAAGGAGACCACTTTTCTTTTTGGGATAACCCAATGTTTTATGAGGTTGTAAGTAAAAAAAAAAAACAAACAAAAAACCAACCCAAAAAAACCCAGCAAACCAGCGGGGATCCAGCATGTCATTTTTTTCATCTGTGATGGAACAAATGTACTTCACTTAATCCAGCCTGAATGTCGGTCCTCATTTAAGCATGCTCTTCATTTTTCATTATTTCAGAAGATCACATCTGAAGACGTGGAAGATGAATTGTTCATGCTGAGCAAGACTGAGAGATGTGGTGGTGGAACATACAGGGCATGTGCCACCAACCAGCCAGCAATGGAGAATTCAATCAAGGTGCTGCCTGATAAGCACCTGCCGCGTCCTGCCTGCTCCCCCAGGCTGGGTTACCTACATCACCAAGTCAGCATCTCCAGCAGTTCAGGCCACTCATCCACTACAGAGGTGTCACTTTAGCAGCTGAAAGTAGGGGGTGGGTCTCTGTCTCTGCTGTGTCTCATCCAGAGGGTGGTTCAGTGTCACATCCAGAGCTGAGTCACCTTCTGCAGCAGCCTCTCCCTTCCTCTCCAGAAGGCACAGAGGGAGCCTTTGCTGAGGCACCTGCCTTGTTGGTGCCAGGCAGTTCAGCAGAGAGAATGTTGACCTGCTGCAGCCTACATAGATCTAATTTCTAGGGTATATAAGTAACTCATTTGCACTACTGCCACAAGGTAGGTGTGAAAAGAAACCTCTGAATCTGTCTCCCTGCGTGCATATGTGTGCATGTGATTGTAGCTGTGTAAAATCATCTGTCTCCTATTTGTGTATTGCTGAGCATTTTGTAGCTTCAGATTCTGAGGGTGGCTGGTTTTCTGCCTCTGACTGTGATTTCAGTGCCACAGCCAGTGAAGAAATGCTGCAGAAAAACTTGGGCTGAATTATCTGAATCACAGAGGAGTGTGGTAAAATTAGGTGATTGCATATAGGGATATCTGAAAAGAGATACGTATAGAGGAGGAACTAAATTTGTGTGCTAAAATCACGTTTCTTAGGCATGTATATGTATCCAGGTCTGCTAGCCAAAGCCATATATATGTACAGCTGTGTATCTACTTGTATATGAATATGGGACTGATTCCATAGACTTGAAAGAAAAAATGAGCTTATTCCTAGTACCATGACAAACACAGAAAGAAGAGGTGCAGACTATAAGCAGAGAGACAATTAAGATTGTCCACAAATTAAAACCTACAAAACTGTAATTTCTCTGGGTATTGCTTCTCTATTTAATTGCATTTGTACTAAGCTATGGCTTCTCCAGAGATCCCTATACACCAAATAATCAAAGGGAATGAAAAATTGTAAGAACATAGGTAACTAGTAAGCAAATAATTTTGTAGTATTTAACTTATTAATTGCTATCTACTGAGCAGTGTAAGCATTTTATTTTTGGTTGAACTTTTCTCCATGCAGTATTTATCCAACATCTTTTATACTAAAAACCTATTCTGACTTGAGTAATTTGTGTACACTGGCTGAAACTTCACCAGCAAAGTAATGCACACTTTAGATGTTTTGACATTTTGTCACCTACCCTAACTTTGTCTTTCTGTTTTTGAAATGCTTCAGATTTTAGTTTTCTTAATGTTAATTTTCACCATGTGGCTGACAAATTTAGCAGTTCTTGCAAAGATACACTCATCAGCCTTTTCTGTGTTGATTCACTGCATGAATTATTATTCCTTAAAGCTGGGCAGTGATGCAGAGAAATGTGCATTTGGAGATAGGAGAGGAAAGGCTTTGGATAAAATAGGAAAAGGCACAAACTCTGCCACCATCTGAAACTGACAATGAGTTAGAATTTCAGCTCTGGCCATGGTAATTTGCACAGGAGACTTTATTTCATAATTATTCCAGTTTGCCTTGCAGACTGATCTTCAGTTTAACTAGTTTGGGACTTACCTGCCAGAACACAGGAAAAAGAGCTGACAGTTTCACCTTATTTTGGAGAGTTGGGATGTTTAGAAGGGATTTAGGCAAGAATCCCATCTTTCCTGTCACTCAGATCAGGCCTCTGACATTTTTTGGTTTCTTCCATCACTACTTGTGGCCTCATAAAAACCCTTCTGAAATTCACAGGAGTCTCAAGAGTGTCCAAGACCTTTGCTGCCAACATATGGTTTGTTTTCAATCTTAACTATCACTTTAAGCAGAAAACCAAAACAAAGCCCTAAATTAAAAACTAAAGCCACAAACAATCAAACAGTGATTTCCCTTTCCTTTTACCTTATTTAACCATGTATTTAATCATGTTTATTTAATCAAGTTCCAGTATCTCCCCAGATTAAATCCTTTCTTTTGCCAGCATAGAAATTTTCAGAAGAAATCACATTTTCTTTCCTAATTAAAAGTAATTCTGTCATAGGAAGAACTCTAGTGATCTTCTAAGAGACTGCCAAGATGCTGTTGGTGCCCAGTCTGTGACTAAAAGAAATCCATGAATACTATAATAATGTCATCCTTCCTGATAGCTGAAAAATTGTTGCCTGTTCATATCTTGGCAATAGGATGTGCCTATATAACTACCCATCTCTCTTGGTTTAAATGTCATTTTTACATAAGAGAACCTTTATTAGTGAATGCCACCCACATCTGTGAGAGGTAATATTTATAAATGTGTCCCCTTTTTATTGCTAGATTAGTTCAGCTTAAATAGTATTTTCACAGGGATAGTGGTAATCCTTCCTGTTCTGACTGAGAAAATCAGGTTATGGAATTGCATTTTGCCAGGTAAAAATGTTGCACAGTGGAAAAAATAAATAATCTCCCCTCTAATAATCTTCTTTCATATTAAAAAGAATAAATATCATTCATATATCCTATTGCATTGATAACTATGATAATTAATGTTACGAACTTTTCACTAACATCCTTTTTTTTTCCCATTTAGTTAGCAAATTGAGGGTGAAATATTTTTAAGATAAATAAGTGCTAGAACTGTTGCCCACAGAGAGCAACTGGTTTGTCTGAACCCACATGAGTTTGTGATCTGCCCAGAGCAGATCCTGTGCTGCTGCTCACAGCCCATCCTGCTGGCATTTTGAGTGCAACAAAGTTGGAACACCTCTTACCTGTTGGTGTGTAGACAACCTACACATTAAAGACTGAAAGCACTTTTGTCCTTTTATAGCTATCTATCTATATCTATATCTATATCTATATCTATATCTATATCTATATCTATATCTATATCTATATCTATATCTATATCTATATCTATATCTATATCTATATCTATATCTATATCTATATCTATATCTATCTATATCTATATCTATATCTATATCTATATCATCTATATCTATATCTAGAGATATGTATCTATATCTAGAGATTTATCATCGATATCATCATCTATATCATCTATATCATCTATATGTATATATCTATATATCTATATCATCTATATCATAATCTATATAATCATCTATATCTATATCTCTATCTATATACCTATATCTATATCTATCTCTATATCTATATCTATCTATCTATATCTATATATATGTCTATGTCTATATCTGTATCTATATCTCTATATCTCTATCTATCTATCTATCTATATCTGCATGCATATATGTATACACAGGAGGTCAAAGATAATTCCTCCTGTTTCTTCAAAGCTGAAACTTCAGAATTCTATGAACTTCATACAATATTTGCCCAACAGCAATGGGAACAGAGTTATATTGGTGAAAAATGAGGTGGATTCCTCATCCAGTTTTGAAATCCCACATCACTTGCCATTTCCTCCCCCCCTAGAGCCTACAGCAACCAAGCTAAAACCATAGCAAGCTTTTCACTCCTTATGGGATCCAGTCCCCAGTGAGGAGGTGAATGTTCTCCTATTAAAAGACTGCAAATTATCCAAGGCTGTGCTACATGTTACATGATAAATGTATTTTCACAGTCCCACTGCTCTGAAAGAAAATTTGGGAAAGAGATGGTTATAGGGTTTTTTCTTCTTACAGATGTGGAAATTTGGTATTTTAGACTGTCTGTTTCAAACTTGTGTATTGAAAACTGTGTTTAAGGAGATGGAAAATGATATCAACACTTTTTTTCTTTCCACATGACACTCCTGAATAAGAGGCTGCACTTGAAGGTCCACTGTTCATCTGCTACTATCTGCAAGTTTCCTCCTTCCTCATGAGACAAAGCTCCAGAAATGAGTCTGCAGGGAGGACCCTGTCCCCATACAGGGCATCAGGGACAGCTCTGGGGACAAGCCCTGTGTCAGAGCAACTGGCTGTGAGCAGACAGCTGACGGGCAGTCTGAGCTAGAGCTGCCTGCAGGAAGGGGCTTCTCAATGCCACTTTAGCCATGCAGGGTGGCAGCACAGCAAAGGATGCTCCAGTCTTCACCTGTTTCTGCCCCCTTCCTCCACCCCTTTTTTACCTTGAGCTCCCATTGCAAAAGGAACCACTCATTTTCTGCAGCAGTACCAGCTGAAGATTTTACTTACACATGTTCAAGTATCAGCAGAAGACTGGTTTATTGGGCAGCAATTTAAATCTCAGCCCCAGACCACAGCTTGGAGGAGCAATGCAGATCAGTTTTGCATGAGGAAGTCCACCAGCTCACCTTCTGTCCCCAGCTGTGGTGGCTTCTTTGCAGAGGGGCTGCCTGCCCCCTCTGCCTGAGAGTGACATTGTGGGACTTGGCATCTGAAAGTGATCCAGGAAGGACACACCAACAGCAAGGCATGACTCCCACTGGCTTTGCTGCACCTCCTCAAGTGAAAAACAGGATTTGGGAGCCCAACGATGGGTACTGTTCATGTATCCACATTCCCAGGGGGCAGCAAGAAGCTGACAGCATTCTCAGTGTCCTCAAGTTAATGGGAACTATACATCACAGAGTCTCTCAGAGCAGTTTGTGGCAACCATGTTACTGGTAGCTGCTGTGTGCACAGTGCAGTGAAATGGGTGATAGGGGCTGCACAGTCCCCCCACAGCCCAACTTTCCTTTCTGCTCCTGTCCTGCTGGGCATTTTCTGGCCCCAGGTGAGGAGCAGCTCCATCCCCATTTCCCTATGGGTGTATATAACTTCACCACTCCTCCCAGCTGGGAATATCTAATCACAGCACTACTGGGCAAACCTGGTGCCAGCAGCACTTCATAAGGATGAAACTACTGCTGCCACAGTTTGTTTCGGGGAGCGACTGGTTTTGGGGCTGTCTCCCTGCTAGATTTATGTTCTCTGAAGAGTTAAGTACATTAGTGCAGGTAATCTCACTCCATTACCTTCTATAAAACAGAATCTGTGATTTCCTCCCTGGTGAGCATTTACCATAGCGAAATAGGCTACTATTTTCATATTTAACTCATTGGTAAGTCATAAAAACCAGCTCAAGTTGTCTGCCCCAAAGAGAAGCTGTGGGACGGGCTGGTGTGTCAGAGCTTCTACAAGGCCCAGGGGTATCAGCAGAGTACACTCAACATCCTCCTCTTGCTTACCTTCTCAACCCTATCGCATCCCCCCTCCTTCTGCTTTGAAATTGACAAAATTCAGAAATTTACAAGGCTCTTTTAAAATCTGAGATGAAGCAATTAAATCTCCAGACTGAAGGATGTGAACCTTTAAAGGTCCTTTGCAGAATATCAAAAGAAAGGGACGATTATATTTAGCAGGTGTGACAGCCCACGCAGGACATTTCATTGTGAAAGGAGCTGACATGAACCAGGAACCGATACTTAAATTAATATAAAACATCTTGGGGGAAAGGTGTTTTCTTTTTTAGGCATTAGGAAATCATAGCGCTTTCTGGCTTCTTCAAAAGCAAAAGGTCCAAATATACGGGAGTCATCTGGCATGTAAAATACAAAGAGAGGAGGGAGGAAAAAGAAAAGGGGAGGAGGGGGAGGAAAGCGGGACGCCTAAAAATGATTTGGACAAGGTTGGTAAGCAAATGTTGAGGGCAGGGAGGTCTACGATCATCTGCCTGGTAAAGAGAGCCAGTTGTGTTTTCTCCTCACCTGCCTCACTGGAAGCTTTGAGGTGCAGAGCTGGGACACGAGTGTGAGCCCTGACAGATCCGCATCTGCTCCTGCAGCTCTGGGCTCTGCAGCATCCTCCTCTCTCCTGCTACCTCTCCTTGTCATTTCCCCAGCTCCCTGGAGACACAACCCTTCATTACAGGGGTGCTTTATTCTGATCGCTCTGTTTCTATTCATATCATAACCTACCAAACCTCAGAGTGGAAAACTCAAGTCGATAGTTTTGTGGGGAGGTGTCTGCTGGCTTCTCGCTTCATTCACTAGCGCGTGTTCCTAATTTTAACCAAACTGCTCTGTTTTGATTTTCCTAAGCTGTGGGTTTAATACCCAAAACCTCGAGTTGTTTTCACACCCACTCAGTAAGGGCCACAGGAGTGAAGCTGCTTATCTATAGCAGGGGAAGCAGTGGCTGTGAGGAAGGTGAGGTGGGCAGCAACACAGTCCCCAGTGCTGCAGCATGGCCTTTCGGGGAAGTGATGGGAGATTTCAATAGGTGGGGGCTTCTGCGACAGGTCAGAGGGTACTCAGTCCCATTTTTAGGGTATTTTGTCACTTCTCTCTTCTACTTTGTGGTAGATATGTACCACGTTGTTGCTTGGGACCTTCGGGTCCTATGCTTGATGTTCTTTGTCCCCTGAAAATGTACAGGAAGGTGAAAAGCCATCTTACTGCAACAGCTGCTCTCAGAGGTGGCTGGACTGATGCATAGTTTGGTACCCTTTGGCACTGAGAGAGTTAAAGGTCCTCAGCACCCACCAGCCCTGGTCTAGGCAGCGTTTAAAATCAGTCCTAGACCCGCTTTATTTTTTCCTTAAAAACAGGAAATGGAGCCCTGAAGGCTTTTTAACTGGAGAGGAGTGAGGAGGGGGTATATTCACTCTGCCCATATCCAACCCAGAGCCTGACCCAGACTTGGGGGTCTCTGTGTGTGTTGTTTTTTTTATTATTATTATTATTTTTTTAATTTCTTCTCATTTTTTTCCTATTATTTTGGCAGACTTTTTGGAATGTCTGGGAGCTAAGGGCTTTGCTTCATGGAGCAGAATTCTGAAGCAAGAAAAAGAGAAAGTTATAGACTAAACCACAGAAATGTAAACATGTCTGCAGCTAAAATAACTCCACTTTCATTGAAAACACTCCTCGCTCACAATCAGACTTCTGTGTGCTACGCTCAATAAAACTGCATGCTAATAGCAACCAATTAATACATTATGTAGTTCTGCTTTAAAAACTGAGACGCTTTTAATTATTTTTTTAAATTTTTTTTAAAAATTATTATTGTTATTGTTATTATTTTTAATTAAGGCAGTGCTTGGTTTTCTGCTTTGTACGGTCTCGGCGCTGACCGCTGGCTGAGAAGCTCCGGGTAGAGCAGCGGGCGATGCCCGGAGGTGCAGCGGGGGCCCAGGCGTGCCCGGTGAAGACCGGGGCAGCGCAGCGGAGGCGGAGGAGAGAAGCGGCGCCCCGGTAAGGATCGCCTGGCCCGCGGGCGAGAGGGACGGGACGGGGTCGGGAAGGGACGGGACGAGACGCGGAGCATCGTCCGCTTCTCCCCGGAGTGCGCGGCTCGCCCGCCTCCCGCTGTGCTTTCCCCGCCTGTGCCAGGTGAGTGCCGCCGCCAAGCTCGGGATGCACCCCCCTCTATTCCCCCGCACCGTCGGACGATGGGGCACTCAGCCCCGTTCCCGCCGGACCAGGTTCCCCTGTTCTTCCCATGTCCTTTTATTTCCCTGAACCTCGCTATTTATCTCTCTGCCCGGCGAAGCCCCGCTGCCACCTGGTTAGAGGCCAGGCTTTGGCTTCACGTCGGGTCCTCGCAACAACCGCACGTTTGTTCTGCCCCTTAAAACACGCTCTTGTTCCCCGCGCCGGGAGGAGAGCAGACCCGCCGAGCCCCCGGTAGCCCCGGGTCCTCCACCCCCCGCCCAGGTCCCGCTCACCTCCAGTTCCGCTCGGCCCCTCCCGCCCCCCTCCCCCGTAGCGGAGCGGGGGCGCCCGGGGGAGGGCTCCGGGAGCAGGGGGGCGGGGGGTCCCGTGCGTCCTGGGGGGTGCCGGTGCCCGGCGGGCGGCTCGGGGCCGCCCCGACGGCGGCGGGGGAGCCGGGAAGAGCCGAGGAGCAGCGGCTGCCCCGCTCGGCGATTGGCGAGAGGCAGAGGCGCAGTGAGCCCGGGGCCAGCGCGATGGGCTGAGCCCGTCCCGACTGAAGTGACTCACTGCAGCCGGCAACGCCGCCGTCCCCTCGCCCGCTCCCTCATTCCCTCCCTCGCTCCCCCCGCCGGCGGCCGCTGCCTTCCCCCGGCGGCGCCCTCCGCGCCCCGGCCCCTCCGTCCCGTGCCCCCCGCCCCGGCACCCCGGACTCGCCCCTTTCCCTGGCCTCGCCCGGTAAGTCCTTTCCCTCCGGGGCTGCGATGGGGCGGGGGGGTTGGGGAGGGAAGCGGAGCGCCCGGCCCGGCGAGGGGGCGGCGTGGCCGTCGGGGCCGGGAGCGGCGGGAAGAGCGGGACGAGGGGCGGCGGGGCGAGGGGCGGCTGACCCCTCTGCGGGACACGTCGGAGGCTGGAGGTGGGCAGCCCAGTGGGCTCGGCCGGGGCGCGGGCGGCAACTGGAGCCGCATCTGCCCCGGGAGGGAGTTGCGCAAACCCTTCCCTACTGTCCTTCGTTTCAAAGCATTAACGCTGTTTGGTAGCAGACTGGCTGCTGTCTTGGCCGGCATCAGCCTCTAAAATTATATCATCTCCTCATCCTTTTGGTTGTTTTTTGATTGTTTGTTTGCTGTTGTTGTTTTTCTTTTTTTTTTTTTAATTCTCTCTCTTTTTTTTTTTTTTTCCTTTTTTTTTTTTTCTTTTTTTTTTTTCTTTTTTTTTTCTTTTCCCTGGTTTGTAATAGCAGCGTTGGTTGGTGTCTTTGTAATTCTTTCAGCAATTCATCATTCAGTTAACTAATACTTCTCTTGCTTTTTCAAAAGCTGCCTTGCATGTAGGAAAACCTTTAATTACCTGAGTTGGTCTGAGGAGGGTCAGAGTTGCTTACGGTACGATATGCAGAGATCTATTTTGGTGACCAGATGACTTTGCTGTAGAGTTTGGAGTGTATGTAATCATATTTACAAAAGCTGAAGTTGGAAGTTCTGGCTAACATAAACTTCCATTCATTTCTGCCTCTGCTAAGAAACCTCAGGACATGTAAACTTCTTCTTTCTTTAATGATGTTTTTATTTGTATTCGAAGTGTCATTCTCTGAATTAACACTGTGCTTCAGTTCTGAAGTTGTAGTTTGGAAATTGCCTTCTACCCATGTAATTTTGAGTCCATTAGGAAAACCAGGATAGGTCTATGAACTGCACATGGAGAAATGTCACATTCCTTTGGTTTAACCCTTTAACCACTTCCCTGGTTATACTGCAACAAGTAGACAAAGACAGCTTCTCACAAGGGTATGAAACGTAAACTTTTGTCAGGCTTTGTATATCAGGTAGGCAATTTGAAGCACACCTGACCTGACAGGAAAATCAGGGAAGGCAAATACATTGTTTGACAATTTCCTAATTGAAAAGAAATAAGTAAAGGCAAGAATAAACTAGACCATGCTTTGTATGTGACAAATAAATTTTTGTATTAGTTATCCTATCTATTTCTTAAAGGACATTTATAACAAACAAAGACATAGTATATTGGAATAGTCATGTCAGTTCTAATTTTCTCTTTCATACACATGTGTAGACAAACAATCACAAACTTTCCACATAGTTTTTAAAAAATTTTGTGAGAAAAAATCGCTGCCTCCAAAAGCATTTCGGGGTTTAGAGCTTTGAACAGCATCTGTCCCCACCTCCCACAATTTAGTCCCAAAGTTAAACAAATCATATAGTACCGGATAGAGTTACATGTTACAGGAATTTTATAAATGATCTGTCAGTATAAGTCCTGGGTGTGATTAGTTGGACTTTTTGCTCCTAAGGTGTTACTACATTTGGATTGTAATTTGTGCAGCATTTGGTTCTTCAAGATACGTTCTAATAGATGCGTGTTAGGCGTGTTTCTTTTTTTTTTTTTTTTTTTTTTTTTTTTTTTTTTTTTTTTTTTTTTCCCAATGGTTTATAATCAGTACCAACTGATGTGGCTTTTCTCTTCTTCTTCTAACCAAGTTTGAGCTGTTTTGTCAGGCGAAGACATCTGGGTGTATGAGTCCATTGTGGAGTTTCAGTGATACAAACCATGAACTTTAAATACAGAATGCTACCAACATGGAAGTAGCATCTCTTACTTCAGGTACAATTGTTTGTATCTTAATAGGTTAGACCTTTTCTACGTGAAATACCAGGTTGGATCACGCAGTTGTTAGCGTTCAAATGATGATTCTGCTTAAGACCAGTGCCTTCACCTTTGCAATGTTGACATTTCTTTGCTACCTGCTCTTCCCTGGGCAGTTTATTTTCTGTGTGCATATGGAGTTGTGTAAACAAATAGAAAACCCTGGGATGACTGTTGTAATCCAGTTGGTTTGAATAACGCCACATGAGCAAAATACCTGACTACTAATGAGGCAAACCCTTTCCTATCGTGCTTTCTCCAGAGCACCAGCACTTTGCCATCAAAATGTGGGGCTTGTGGCACTGGTTCTCCCACAGCAGAGCACTTGAGTTTGATCACTTTATTGAGGGTCCCGTATACAACAGTTTCTCCTCTTAGTTATATGCACTCCAGTGACTGTCAAAAAACCCGTGAAAAGCATTTGCACTGCTAATAGTACCTGATAGCCCTGAAACCTTACATGCTACGTTTCCTTCCTTTCCTTGCCTCTGCATTACTAAATGCTCTAGGAGTTATTAGTGGGTAACAACAATATAGTTCAAAATGTTTGAAATGAAATGAACCCTTTCCCTTGAAACATCTATTGAGCTGAGTTTTTTTCACTATCAGGCAGCTTGTCATTTTCTTTTACAAGAATATTTTAATTTTTTTTTTTTAATTTTTTTTTGCCCTGAAGGGCAAACCATACTTCTTTTAGTCATGCAAGGAGCTCTGTGGAAATCTGTGCCCTGAACTCGAGGTGGAAGTTGCTGGCAGGGGGTATGGTAAGAAAGGGTCCTTTGGGCCTGATCCATATCATCTAAGGTCAGAGGTGCAGGCTTAGCTTTGAGTGCCTAATGCTCTCCACTGGTTTCCTGCTGTACAGCTGGGAAGGTAGGCCAGGGATTAGTTTATGCTTTGTACATCAGCTTTCCTATACTGTTGATTTAAAATGCTTTTGTTAAAAATAAATAAATAAATAAATAAATGTTCATTTTGGTTAGATATTTTCAGCCTGAATTATAATGATGCATGTCTTGGGTTGAGAGAATTACCTTTTGTGCAATAACACCACACTGTTTTCATTATACCCACAACTGGCCACTTTCACAGCCACTAGAATATTTTTTATTTCCCCATGTGGCTGTAGCCATGCACTTTTTGCCAGATGGGTTTCCCAGTAAAGTTGAGCATCCTTTTGTCTTTTGCATGGGTTGAAGGTCTGAGTCCAAAGCATTTGTATTACTTTGTCATTTTGGAAGGTGATAAAATGAGTGGAGAAAATCTAATACATTTCCTTCACAGCGTAGTTAACTAGTGTAGGTAGAAAATTGGCAGTCTAAAATTACTTTGCTAAATTTAAATGTAAGTAAAAAGTAGGCAATAGAAAAAAATTAAAGGGTATATCTAAATATGGAGTTGTGGACCTATCTGTTATATTTAAACTGCATTTTAACCTCTTCTATTTATATTTAGTGGTATGTGTATAGTCTGGAGAGCTTGATTGAATTCAAGAAATGGTAACTTCACAATAAAAACCAAAAAGTTAATTCTACTTTGAGCATAGTGCACATCCTTCATAAAGGTTGTATATATCACAATTAAAATGTATGCATCAAGACATTTTTTATATTGAGAGTGAAAATTACATTTGATCTACAGTGAGTGTGAATGGGTTTGCAGAAAATCCCGCTTCATGCACTGCTGTTGAAGATGTTTCTCCTAGTGTGACTTCCATGGCACTTTTTCTTGCATGGAATGTGGGACTGCACTGCACGATTTTTTCCTTGATTTACCTTTTCTATTGCCCATTCTGAAATGCTGTTTTTTAATTTAGAAAGCTATCACAGGAAGTGCATTGTTCTTGCATGCTGCTTGCATCAGATGAAATTCCTCCTTGGCACAACTTCATTCCAATGAGAAAGACTTATTCCAGGAACCAAATACATAGTTATTTTTGTCTGATAATGCACTGTATAAATATTAATTGCCTGCCCAAAGAGAAAAAAAATAAACATGTGTTTTCATTTTAGTTGGAGATACAATGATCTTTGATAGAGGATGCTTTAAAACTAAGGGCCTTGACTTGTAGCCACACAAGCTTTGCAGCTGGGCTGCGGTGAGCACTCAAGCCTGGGAGATCATCGTTGTGCTTGAGTGGCTGGGGGCATGGTTTTGAATTGAGGTCTTCTGTTTTGATTCATCTTAATAGAGACACTAATGGTTATGGTATCCAGGTGCTTATTAAAGTGTCTTGACTGTAGCATTACTGTCAGCTTTCTCACTGCCATGTTTGTCCTGGTCCTTTTAGCAGAGAGGTGCTTACACACTCTAATATTGGTAGGATATTACAAAGCTGCTGCCCCTTTTAGATGCTCCTGCAAACGAGTGTCAGCTTCCATTGTGTTCTAGATCTTCTGAATTTGTCAGGTGGTCTGTGGCTTTGAACTGCACACACCTAATACGCTGCTGATTTGAAAAAGAAAGGTTGGCTTGTAGGAGCTGATGAGCACTGGCAGGCTCTGGGAGCTGCACCAGGCAAGTTAAACAAATACAAGCTCAAATGTGGTTTCAATCAGCTATGTTTAGGCACCCAAGTTTCCAAGTTTCTCCAAGAGGTCAGTAATGAAACAGGTATGTTTTCTTCTCACCTCACAAAGGAACAGCAACAGGAGAAAAATCTTGATGGAGCTTACACCTGAGCGAATAGGCAGCCGCTGTGGGAGAGTGATTCAGGCAAAATGGGGTGGCATAGAGGAGTTTAGCAATTTAGCAATATTATTAGCAATAGCAATTTAGCTATTGCTGCTAAATACAGGAGTGTTGCCCATGACCAGCACACAACTCTGCTCACAGTGAGAAGAGGAAAGAGGAGGTCACAGCCATGAGTGCAACGCCTGGGCTGCCAGCTGGAATCAGGTGGGGTGCAGAGGCTGAGCTGATGAAGGCTCTGGAGGTGCCTGTGGGTCAGGAATAGGTTCCCTTCACTGCTAGTCTCCCCTCATCCCAAATATGTTGCCTGCTGAAGCAGCATCTTTTCTGTCTGCTTTCTACTGTCTGCTATAAGTGGTTGGTGAGTGTGGATTGGTTTGGGGTTTTTTTGCTATTACTACATTGTTAGTTAAGGTGCATTGATTTGTGAACTATTCGGGTCCTTTTAATTTTCTTGGTGCTGGGAGCAGTGGTTCAGGAGTAGCAGCTTGCTGCCCTGTAAACTACTTACCACCAAATGTTTTGCAAAATCTGATTGATTTCTTCTAATTTGTAAGTCATGTAGGCTTACCAGTTTGAGCTTTTCATAATACCCTCTGGCTTTACATTGAGTTTATTGCTTTATTTTTAGCTTATTAAGTATGGATGTACGCAGTGTGTTTGACCTGATTTGGCTGAAGCAGGCTCTTTCAAGAAGTCTAATATTTTTTGATATTCAGAAGTTAGTGTATAATTTGTTTTGGTGCAATTAAATGTATGTGAAAATCCTCTGGATTTAGCGAATTGCACAATGTGTATTTTTTGTAAATGACTCATTAAATGGGAACAAAAAATGAAATATAGAAATCAAAAACTAAAAAATTTGAATTTCTATTGTGGCTTATATTTTATAAAAAAGACCTTTATAGAGAAAGAAGTCGTATGCAGAAAGCAAGTCTTCTAAGCAAAATTCCATTTTCTAAGGAGGCTTTTTCAGTTCTGAATAAACCCTGCAATAAATGTAAACCGGGTATTTAAAAATTCTGTTTATAAAGTGGACTGTTTTCCATAGAATTCACAAATTATACACAAAGGATTTATAGTAAACTAGTAAAGTTACCTTAATATATTGCAATACAACATGCACTGAGATTAAACTGCAAAATCTGCTTGAGAAAGCTGGTTGCAGGACTCTTACAAAGCAGATATGGTAGAAGTTCTGTGTAATTTAGCTGAAGAACTTGTTACAGTGATTCTTGTGATTATAGTTGGCTGTTCAAAGGCTTTTGGAGGACTGATTTTTTTTTTTCTTTATATAGGTTTGTAGCTGTCACATTGGAAACAGTTTTGAAAAAAGGAAAAGTGAAATTAAGGTCTAGTTTGGCCCTGGTGGCTATCTGGTGCTTTTCCCAAATTTCATTAGATTTGCCCAGAATGTGAAGATAAGCCATTGCTCTTCATTCTTTCCTGCATTTATAAATTCTTTGGTGTTTTAATGTATTTATAGCAAACAGACTGTAACTTGCTCTGTATCTTTGGCAATCAAGAAAAGCCAAAACCTCTGTCACCAATATGTATATCAACATCCTGAAACCACAAAGAGCACTTTTTGCTGGGACAACCAAGACTTCATTTCAGCAATGCAATTCATCACCCTCTTGAGCTGAAGAGAATAGAGAAATAAGAACCTGACATCTTGGTTCTTCTATGCAGAGAAGTTGGTTCCGCGATGAGACTGAAAAATGGTTTTCAGGAGGGTAGGATTCACCTCACCTAGCTGTAACCATCTAAAAATCAAGCATCTGCTCACAGTAATTGTCAAAGTTCCCTCCCTAGCCAGAGGACATGCTAGACTTGCCAGTCTGAGATGATTATGTTAGCTTGGAAAAGTCACTGAAGATCACAGACTCATCGACTCATAGAACGGTTTGGGTTCTTAAAGATCTTAAAGAAGGGATCTTAAAGATCATCCAGTTCCAACTCCCCTACACAGGCAGGGAAAGATGCAGCCTCTGTCCATCAACTTGAGTAGAAATTGGGGTTGCAGGACCAGGCATCCTTTCTTTCAAATGGCTTCACTGAACTTTGCATCCAGGGATCCATCCATGCCCCAGGAGCTGATCTTAGGGAGACTGAAAGCAAAAAGTGAGGTGAACAGCAGGGAGACAGATGGATGTTTTATAGTCTGACTGGGAATGAATCTTATTGTTTATTATTTTCAGTTAAAGTTCACCCTGTACATAATAGTTTCATTTGTACTATTAAACTACAGTTTAACTGTCCATTTTTATAACCAACAACAGAGGTGTTAGAAAGAGCAATAGAAAACCCCTTTATGCTTTCTGCATTGCTGTTTTAACTTAATTGAAAAAATTGAAAAAGGAAAACATTAACCATCTTTTTTTTTTTTTTTTTTTTTTTTTTTTTTTAATCATTAGGATAGGAATGGTTTAATACTGCTTTCTTTCTATGAAGATTCTGTTCTGCTCATGAAGAAACCAGTAATACCCATACCATTTTTTATTTTTAATGGTTCAATATCTCATCCAGGGCAAAAGGGTTTTTTACCAGCCATCTAGATGGTACTCTTGAGGCCTGTACCATGCTTAAATCTCTCAAGGCATGATTATGGACAGCCTGCTTTGGAGAGGCTGTAAGCTCTGTGCCTGTTCCTGGGCAGAGGAACAGTTTTTGTTTGGCTCCCTGCGATGGAGCGCAGCTTAGCTCTGACTCTGCATTCAGCCTTGCAAAGCAGCTCTGCAAGATCTAGCAGGATGGAGGGGGGAGCTTTGTGTTTGCTCCGTGCTGGTGATTTCCATGACAGTTTGCAGGAAAGGGAGTTGTAACTAACTGAGCCTGGGGAGCTCAGGCTGTGGTTACTCTGAGGGGCAGTAACATGGGAGCAGGGGTCTGGTTTGTGGAAGGGCACAAGAGCCAGCGTGAGGGAAAGATGAATTATCTTCTCCACCTCTTCTCCCTCCGATTTTGCCACCAACCTCTGTGATGTGCCATGCCTGGCAGAGGGCAAGGGAACTGGTGGGCAGTGGTGCTGCCCCCTCAGCCACCCCCAGGGGCACATCCGAGCCTTGCTTCTGCACCTTGTGCTTGGTTAATGAGTCCCGATGGGGTTTGGTCCAGAACTGGATTTATATAACTCCCTCTTTGCCGTGTTGGTTCCACAGGACTAAAGAGGAGTGAGAAGTAGTAAAAATCTATTTTGGTCACTAAAGTAAGCAGACATGACTCAGAATACTCACTGGGAACAGATCTGCTGGATGAAAAGGTGCCATTTTTACATAGTCACTTTTCTGACCATGCCCTTTAAACCCTTACAAAAATAGAATACTTTCTCTGGCACTTCTCTTGGAAAGCAGAAATGAGAGAGAGAGCAGGGATGTTTGCTGCACTTCAGCCCTTGCTTCAAAACCGGACAAATTGTGTGTGAGTTTTGTAAGGCATATGAAACATATTTCTAACACCAGGAAAAATAAGAAAAAAGGCATTTGAATTTTGTGGGGAGAAGATTTGGGCTTGGATAGTTTTACCATTTGTTGTGGAAAAGTGTGATTCCTAGTTCCTGCCTGTTAATGGATGGATGAATTCTGGCTAGCTCTCTGTGCTGGTTTCTGGCATCCTTGTGTCCCTGCAGAAGCACAGTTCAGATCAGCAGAGTTTATTGAAGCCCAGTTAGGCTCCTTTTGACCGCCGATTCTGGGTTCCTCTTGGACTGTGAGTGGTCTAAGCTAAAAATGAGCCTGAAACCACACTGACGTAAGCTGTGAGTGTTTGTGGACCTGTGAGGAAACAAATCATTGCTGGCAATGAAGAGTCCCCAAATAGTAATACTGATTGTCACATGAGACATGAGGACCTCTGTGCTGGAGGTCTGAGCACCCTCCTGGTGATGCTGGTGGAGCTGATTTCTGCTCCCACTGCAGACCTGCCCAAGCCAGATCCCCATCCGTAGTGACTCTCATCTGTATTTCATGGAAAGGATTAGCAAGGCAAATCATTTTACAGAAAGTGATTTGCTGCTATGTAGGTGACACTGAATTTTTGAACCCTCATCATTTTTATTTTTAATGGCTTGGTAGGAAGCTAGAGCCTGACTGGTGAATAGAAACCGAAAACCAGTGGTGTGCTCCACTACGTGTGCTTTATGGGTGTTTGTCAGTCCTGTTGTTCTCCTTTGGACCATTGCTCCCTAAAAGCAAAACAAGAACCCTTTTAAATATATTTACCACTTTCAGTTGGTTTTACATGGAAAAAACCACCAACCCATAAATTCCTCTTCTTCCTCCATTCCAGAATAACCTATGAAAGAGTTTGAGAATTCTGAGTTTCTGTTCAGAACATAAAATCTTGACCTCGATGAAGTGGCTGAAGCTTCTCAGCTGGCTGCTGATACAGCTATGCTTTTCTTCCTCTTGTATTCACTGAGCCTGGAAAGCCATGGAAGTATTTTCATTGCTGTCATTTCCTGAAGTCTTAATTCTTCACAGTTACTACAGTATTTAAAGGCAGTGTCTTCTTAGCACAGGAAACAGGGACTGCTTTTCCTCTTGATAAAATTTCCCTTGTAGGAAATGGGAGAATTTCCACTTTCCCTGTGTGGGCTCATCTGTTATAGAGGATGAGACATGAGTTGTACACCTGCAGGTCTTATGACTTCCTCTTGCTCCATTGCTGCTCTCATCCCAGTCCCCTGGCAGCAAGGAATCAGTGAAGATTTGTCATCAAGGTCCCCTGGTTTAATTCCTCACAGGGCCCAGTGACTTCCTATTGGAGGTGAATCATAATTTTTCTGCTTCAAATTTGAAAGGCATTTTGGATATTTACAGCCAAAGCACTTCACATTTTACATTGCAGCTCCTTGTCTTATAGTAAGGTGTAGACACTGTAAACAGGTGATTGCAACAATCAAAAAAAGGGAGGAAAAGCCTGGCAGGCTTGTGGGACATACAAGATTATCACTAACCTGGCTGTGAAGAAAGACTTTCCTTACCAGCCCTGATCACATTGTCTAGCAGGGAACCAAGACAACCATGGGGAAACTTGGAACTCCAGCTTTTAATTGAGATGGTTTAGAAGTTTGCTGGTTTTAGAAAGCCCAGGTGCCTCCTCTTACTAGCACTGAAACAGTTCAAAATAGAAATTCACACAAGGACAAGAAAGCATGGTGATACACAGCATGTAATGAAGCATCTTCATTGACCTGCTGGTATGGAGGTGGCACCTGGGTGCTGAGGGTCCTGCTGCTCTGAGCACAGCTTGTGCTGGAGGGCTACAGCTGGTGGCACATATGCCAGTTTTTCCTAGCTGCCATGAATCTACAGCTTTTACAATCATATTCCCCATTTTTGGTTTTTTTTTGTGTGTGTGTATGTGCGTGTCTGGTGGTTGTTTGCCAGGGGCAGAGGGAATGAATGAGGAACTTAGCTTTTAGGTAAACAAAATGCTACTGTTGTTGTGCTATAATTACAAGCATTTTAAATTAGGTATTGACAGCAGTTGAGAGCCAGTTCTTGACTATGCCTGCTGGCAGGCAATGAGATGTCTACCAGCTCCTAAGGGGAGCCTTATTTCAGGCTGTGAAAATAACTCATTAACCAGTTAGTCTATGGCAGTTTTGCTCCACATATGGTTGTCGGGCTGCTGGTGGTCTGGAAGACATTAGAAAGTGGTTCTGTGCAAGAAAGGCAGAAATAACCCCAAAAAGAAAAATTCACATTCCCACACTGCTGTCAGGTATGTGCCCGTGTCATCAAGTCACCCTAGCCTGAAAGCTGTGTCATAATATAATTGCCTTAGCCCCCCGGGATGAGCCTAGATGGATGGGTTTTGAATAACCGCCCATAAGAGGAACCTGTGCTTGATCACATCAATGTGAAACAAGTCTTCCTCCCTTAAGGGGGGTGCCTCTTCTTCCTGTGTTCTTGAAGCATGGGATGGGCTAAGGGATGCTGCTTGTACGTCCCTGTTGCTAATGGTAATGAGTGCTACGGGGAAGCGGAGGACGGTGAGCCCATTTCCTTCACAGTGGGAGGAAAGCAGCAATTCAGGAGACCATTAAACATTAGAAATACCTCTGCGAGGTCCCTGCAAAGATACACTCCATTTAGATTTAAGTCCCGTAGCGCCAATTACCTTGGAAGAACAGAAGAACTTAAACAAAAGCTGAGTTAGGTATGCTGCCCACCAATGGATTTCAGTAAAAATGGATGCAGTGAGAAAACACTTGTGTATTATGAAAGTGAGAACATTTAGAGTAGGTCTGTGCAATACCCAGCTTTTACTGTTCCCCCAGGATCAGCGTGCACAGGAAATATCTGTGGCATGCTTGCTTTTCCTGGAGATGACAGCAACCCTTTGGCAGCTGCTTTGTAATATGTGCTCAATACTTTTCAAAATGTTGGGCTGTTGTTTTATGAATGTGCTTTGATTTGCTGGTGCCAGAGCCTTTATGCTTGGCTTCCTACCCTTCCTAAACTCACCCATCTCTTTTCTGACCTTGGACACTTCTCCTCTGGTGCTATTTGGTAGCTGTGGTGGTGCATCTGTTTTTCTCAGTGCTAGCACTGGGATGAGGCTAGAGGAGAAAGGGAAGCAAACAGAAGCCCCCAGTGATTCTTGTGTGAAAATAACCTCCATGGCCCATGTTGGTCTAGATCTGGGTGGTTCTGGACTCCTGGAGATGAAGACATGACTTAACACCATGTTGTAGCTGGAGGGTTAGGGCAAATTAAATTGGAATACTTTGTGTCCATTTATGTTTTCTAAGAGAGGGTTGAGTAATTCGCATATTACTATAAAGCAGAGCTTGATACTAGCACTGGGGTTAAAGTCTGCCTTTGCTTCAGCTGCTAGACCGCATTTTTAATTGAACATTTACCTATTTACAATAGGACCTGAGTACTGGAGTCCACTGGACTTTTAGACAAGAGACTTTGAAAATGAGTCAGTACTAAGGCACTGGAGCAACAAGTCCCTAAAAGTGTTTACTGATGCAAATTGCTGCCTGGCCTTGAAACCACCTCTTCCATTTAACAGAGTAAAAGAAATTTCTTAAGAGAATACGCAATAAAAAGTCTGAAGTCTAATAACTGAACATGCAAGCTTGAAAGTTTTTAAAATCCTTCTTGCTTAAATAAGAATCATTAACATTTTAACTGATAATGAGAAAAACGCTCATGCCATTAGTGGTTTACCACTTTGGTTCCAAAAGGATAAAAACAACTTCATAAAAGAGACCACAGACTGTCCATTTTCAGCCTCAGTGTAGGGAGAGCGCTTCAGAAAATACGAAACCCATCATTTAAAATAAGAATTTAGTATTTGTGTTTCGGAAGCAGAGTTGAAATGCTCTTTGAACACATGGGAGCACAGGGATGAGGGGCTTGGTGCTGCTGCAGAGGGGAGGCAGTGCAGCTGCCTCTGGGGCAGCCCCTGCTCCGGGTGTCCTTTCCTTGGCACTGCTGTGGGACACTGGCTCGTCCTCTGACTAGGAGCAGTGTGGGGCCAGTGGCCTTCCAGCCTGCCTTCAGGGTTCCCACATAGTTGGACAAGTGCTTCTGTCTCACCTTCCTACCAAAATGGTGCAGGGCTCGGCAGGTACGTGAGGGCAGGCAGGGATCATTTCTGCATCAGCCCCAGTGTTACCTGCTGCAAGAGTAGTTAGGATTTTAAAAATAGTTAAATTTCAGTCATGGCTCAGCATGCTGGTTGGGGAAATAAAAGGCACTGAGCCTGGAAGGCGATTGATGTCTCAGGGCATCACTGGAAATTGGTAGCTGAGGAGCAGTATCAGGGGTGGTTGTATGACCTCATTTAATTTGCCCAACTGGGCCAGCTGCTCTTTTGTTTGAAGATGGCCCCTTACTCTTCTCCTGGGTCCTTGTAACTCCCAGGCAAACGAGGCTGGACCCTATCTCCTGCTCAGGTTAGTGGAAAAACTTGAGTTCTACAGTTGACCTCAGGCAGGATTGACTCAAACCTGTGAGAAGAGCTGATATTTTTTCTCCAGAAAGCAAAGTTCTGGATTCAGCATCTTGTATTCTAGCCTTGTCTTTAGTAAGGGAAGATGAAGGCTGAGGTGTTCTCTCAGACTAACTCTGATTCTGAATACAACTACACAGGGGCTTACTGATGCTTCATGCAGCCTTATTACATTAACTACTGTGTTTGCCCTTATGTAAAAATGGAGTTTCCTCAGCTCCCCCTATGAAAAATTTGACTGTTATGCCTTACTCAAAATGAAAACCAATCAAAGAAGGAACACAGCTGGGTGAATGACAAGAGAAACAGAGCGATGCCAGGGTGAATTTTTATGGAAATGCTTTCTGAATAGTATTTCCATGAAAAGGCAACTTACTCGCAGATGTAAGCTGTGTTTGCATGAACGAGAGTGTGATGCACCACACCCTGAATCTGTCAAGGTCTATCAACTTTTCACTAATTTTAAATTTAGGCAATAGAGAGGCTGTATTTAAGTCACAAAGGTTTTCTTCTTTACTTCAGTGTAAACATGTTATCCCCAAAGGTAGAAAACATAAGCCAGGGGAAAAAAATAAAAGTTAATGGAAAAACCATTTCAAATGTAAAGTAAACTTCATATATAATTTGAAATGTAATTTAAATTAATCTATCAGAAAGAAAATTTTCAGTATCAAGGAAAAAGATACCATCTTTACCTTTCAAGAGCATCCCAGTTATAACAATGGCTTGTAAGTCTACCTATGTCAGGCTGTGTAGTGGTCCTCTCAGTGAAGGACCACAAGTGGCCTAAAAACTGCAAAAACATTTTCCTGATGATGGTAATGGGATTTTTCTCAGTCACATTCATAGAAATAAGATTAGGGTAACAATTTTAAAAGCAAGAAGTGAAGGGTGATTGATGTTAGCGTTCAAAAAATGTGAGAAGGGAAAACAGGAAAATGGTAAAACCATCAGCCCATACTTGCAATTGCCACAGATCTATTTGAACACCTTTTCTGGAGTTGTTGTTGCCTTCTCAGTTCACTGGTTTCCACATGGCATGAACAATTGTACTGTAGACCTACTGGCTATCGGCAGTGCTCTTGCAAAGGTTGATTCTTGGAATCTGTGAATTTTCCCTTGTTTCTGGGATTCTTTGCATGTCATACCAGTGAAGTTTGAAATGTGCTGAGAGAGAAATTCTTAAGACAACCTTTAAGTTTTTCAGCATATTCCTGCATGTTGCTTTCTGAAATAAATTAGAATCAATTTTTTTTTTTTTTAATTTATGATACCTTATAACTAAGTTCTAAGAATAATAATCAAGTTTTTAAATACTGGCTTGATTGTTTATATTTCCTTTTGACACTGCCAGTGGTAAGCTAGAGGTAGTAATACTAAGCAGGTTGTCCTGTCATCTTCTTAAAACTCACTACCACCAAATAGAATATGACAGTGCATGGGTTTTAAAGGTAAAAGCGCTTGTGAAATAAATCATAAAGATCTGCAATGGAGATCTTGTTACAGAAAAGTTTTGCAATTAGCCCTGGGCTCTGGTAGTTGGGAGTAGAGATGAATGAATGCCATTTCCAAAAGGAAAAAAAATTAAATGGAATGTCAGCAGGATATTTTGAAACTGAGATTTGGTCATGATATTAACAGTAGTTAGAAGATGTGCTCTGTATAGGGTCTTTGTTTCCCAGTACTGATGTAGACCTGCTCCATGCATCCCAGTTGGTTACAGAGTTGGGGATCCATGTCAATCCAGGACTTCAAAGCAAGGAGCAGCTATGAAGTGATGGAGAATCACCAGCAGCATTTGGGAGTGCATTTCTCCTTTGCTAGGTGACAACGGGCAGTGTCCTTGCTTCTCTCTGAACCTCCCAAGATGGCATGAAGCCCGTAAATAATAAATAATAATAAATGCAATAAGCCATGGAAGACACACACGTAGCGCATGCTGACATGGGTGGTACAAACGTGAGAGTGGAGAGGGGATCCTGTTACCCCCTGCTCAACACCCCAACTCTTTCAGTCTGTGAAGAACTAAGTATTAACCCTTTCAAAGCTATCCTGGTGAGGAGGAAGAAGGCAAAAAAGTGTGTCTCACTTATTTAAGATTTAACTTTAAGAGGTCTGTATCAGCAGAGAAATGCCATGGGGAATGAAAAGAAGAGGCAGTGGCTCAGCAAAGATTGAGGATGGCAGTGGCTGTCCTGGAGTGAGTGAATGCAAGGCTGGGTTCAATCTGCTGCAGTCAATAAAATGTTTGTGCCGGGCTTTCATCCTCTGCGATGTCTGAAGAGCATTGGAGGGAATTACAGCCTTCTGTTTACTTTGGGACTGTTTATCAGCCCTTGTGTAGCTGGAGACATGTTTCACTACAAAAAGCAATTCACGGGACATTCTCCTAAAAAGAAGAAAAAATTATTTATGTCAAAGCATGGCTTCCTACTATCTCTGATTAGATCTGCCCCCCCCCTACCCACAAACATATTAATGCAGTGCCTACTTAACCAGAAAGGAGCTATTACATCCCTAGGTTATTTTCCCAGTATTTTTATTTTTCAGCCCACTATAGGAAGGGTCCATAGAGTGTATCCAGAAAGATATTTTTGTTCCCCCACCTTGGGTTTCAGTCCCAAGACTGCCAATTAAATTATCCCATAAATCCTCCATTATAGGTAGTAAAACCTAATTTTAGATTTCCTGCCCACTCTAGTGTCCTGCCTGATTGCTACCAGTTGGATAGAGGCTCAACCTGTTAAGCAGACAATTCTACTGAATTGACTGTTTCTTTCTGTGCCACATGTGGAGAATTTTTAAATACGTGGCATTTGGTCATAATTCTCTCTGGTTGTTTTCTACCTCTTAGTTGCTCAGACTTTTTTTTTATGGATGAAAAGCAGACATCTGTAAATTTTTTTTTTTTTTTTTTTTTTTTTTTTGAGAGAAAGGTTATTACCCTGTGGATTAGGAGGAATGTTAACCTACCTGCCACCAGTAAAACACTTACAGCTTAGAATTTCATTTTCTATAATTCCTGTTTAAAATAAATCCCTGTATTAATAGAGCTAACACATATCTGTGTAAGCTAAAAATATTTCAGGTAATCTGAATCTAAATGCATTCTTTCCCTTCTTGTTCAAATGCAAATATATTAGTTAGCTGCAAATAGTGCTAATTTTCTGGAGGACAGATTCTGGTAATCACACTCTCACGGCTGAGCATTTATTTCAGATATAGTCTCAATAAAGATTCCTGTTGAATCCTGAGTATCAACAGCTCCTGGTTTGGTATGTTTCTTTGTAAGCTTTACTGAGGACTTGTAATATGTAAAGTTGTCAGAAAAAGCAGTTTTATCATGAAATAAATTGTGAGAATCCATTCATCAGCGCCTTGATTTTTGAACAAAAGCATATTTGCATTTATTGTGGAGGACTTCTGTCACTGGGATTTAAGTAGAATTCAAAAATCTGTGTGTCAGGCTTTCCTCTGAGATCCAGTCCTGGTGATCCATCAGCTGGTTTGCCTAAGTCGAGTTCAGCAGAGCCAGGGACAGCCACAGCGTGTGCTGATGCTGCTCAGATGATGGCAGGAACTTGTCACCTAGGAAGTGTCCATCCTTGCTGGTGGGCAGGACTGCAGGCACGGAAAGGGGAAGTTCTGTTCAGGCAGTCAAATTAACTTCTGTAATGATCCCAGTCCTCAGACACCAGCAGTCTGTGAGCTGCAAAATGAATCAACCCCTTTGGGCAGCGATGCCCTGTGTGGAGTTTCTGGTGTCTAATACGGCTGCTTCTTTTTAGCTTTCCCCTTGGTGGAGGCACTCAGAGTGTTTCCCTGCTTCACCCAGCTCTTTGTTTCCCTCACTCTTTATGCAGTGCAGTACTTTTAAGACCATTAACCCCCTGCTGAATTTTGGGAAAACTGCGCCATGATTCCAAAGCTGATGGAAGGAAAGGTCAAGAATCACTCATATATGCACACAGCATGATAGCTTAAGTCTCATTGCTTGAAGAACTGGGCTAAAAAGGGAACCACTGTGGTCTCCTTGCTAAATGGATCTTCTCCCCCAGCTTTGTTTATTGTACTGTGACTCTGTGGGGAGATTATCATTTGTTGAGTGATGCCTGAGGCACTGTATAAAAAATAAAACATACACAAAGACGAAAAGAAAGAAGAAGAAAGGAATTTAGGCCTCCCAGTCACAGCTCTGGTTCTTTAATGGTTGTTGAAATATTGTATGCGTTTTTCCAGTTGTATTATTTGTCCAATTTAGGAACCTGGAAATATGAGAAGGGACGGTCACATCAGTGCTCAGAAATGGAAAATGTAGGAAACAATATTCATGCTTTCTGTTCTGAAGTTAAATGCAAAAGTGACACAGTGCCTTTTGGGGTACAGAGCTCTGAACTGCTGCTGAATTTATTGGATGTATAGTTGGCTCCAGAAATCACTTCTTGTACTAGAATTGTGCTGCATAATCAAAACTTTAGGTCCCCAGACACAGTGCCTATAAAGGAAACCTGGAAATGTAATCCAGGAGACTTTAACTATGCAGTCTGTGTATCTGTAGACAGCATGGGAAAAAATTCTTCGAAACCCTTGATTTATCCGTGGGGTATAATTCTGAAACCTAATCATGCTGTGTAAAATGTCAATACTGTCAATTATATTCTCATTGAATATTTGGTATCAAACTACTAGCAACACCTTCATCTGTGCCAGAGGTTCCAACTCACCTATCTAGCAGCTTCTGCACTTCACTGCACATTTGTTATACTCTCCATTTCTAGCTTAGGAACAGCAAGAAATGAAAGTAATTTGATACCCAGTCCAGTAGCACTAGGAATTCTACCCTGATTGATTGTACATAGCACTTTCATACTTATCTCATTTAAAAATATTAGCTTTTTACACTGAGCTGAGAATTTTGCTGAATATCCAATATCTTTTATGGGATTGCTCTTAAGTCCTAGGTTTCCGGCTTCAGAATTTGAACTAGACTTGTGTCAAGCCAGTGCTGTCTTGAATATGCTACTGTTACCAGTAAAAAAAAGTCTCTTTGGTATGCTAAGAAGAGAGGACGTGCTGGGGTTTGCAATTTTAGCATTACAGATTCTTTATTATTAATAGATTAGTGGGGATTTTTCCAAAGACTCCTATGAGTCACAAGAGCTCCTGTTACTAAATTTCATATACTCATTTATTTATACAACTATACATTAGGTCTTATGGTCTTTTCAGCCCAGAAAGAGCCAAGGTACTGTAAGTGTAAATGCAGTTTATTGAGTTCTGGAGATCATAAATATCTCCTTTAACATCTGATTTGTCTTGAACTATGTGCATTGAAAGAAGTGTCTCAAAATTAGGAAAGCAGGGACATTTACTGCTCCTTTGGACAATTTGTGTATTCATACCCAGAACGAAACTTTGGCAGAGAGTAGTTAGAATTAAACTGTCACCACTAGGGAAGTTTTACTTTATATACTGCAAGGTTATATGAGTTTTATAGGTTCATTTATTTTGCTGATTAACAGCCCAGTCCTGCTCTTGACAAAATCTGTTTTTTTCATTCCTGTGGCTTCCCCAAGATGAGCAGAAGAGATCCAGGCAGAGGGAAATGTGAGAACAAGAATTTCAAGGGTCAAAATTGCATGTTCTTCATTTCCCTCTCCCAACATGAGTTTGTCTGGACCTTGTGGCAGCCTTTTGTTTTTGTGCCATGCAGAAACCATCCAGACAGATCTCAGCAGTGCAAAACCTCAGTACACAAGGGAGCCAGCTACAGGTAGTGTCATATGGAGACTAATCCACACTGGTAAATATAAAGCTAAGGAATACCATCAGCTCTGTGTCCTTCTGAGTATATCTGCTGCAGCCAACTCATCAAGCATGATAGTAGCTCCAAAGTTGGCTGGATGGCAACAGATCAAGATGTTTTCCTTTGAGGTCCCAGCTGTTTGATGGGTATTTCCCAGTGACTTATTGCTGTCACCATTAGCCTTTGACACAGGAGCTCACTGGCCACCCATCCTCCCCCTACTCAGAGATGGCTTTAGATGTCCCATGCTTCAAACAGCCAGAGAGATCCTGGAAAACTGAGAGGCAACATAACCATTAAGAAAGGGCTTCAAAGGGTTGCCCAATGTACTGATGTTGTTGAGAACTTACTGCTCTTTATATCAAGGTGCTAGCCAGAAGAACCAGAAGACGTGTATCATGTAATGGAGAAAGAAATCAGGATCAGACAATAATCTTATGTTCTGACAATCTTTAAGCCTTTTCAGTTTGTTTACTCTATGAATAGGAAGTCAACAAGTTTAAGGGTCCATGTGTCAGTTGGTGTGCTTTGCTGCTAAAGGATTTAATACATTATGCTAAGTTCAAGGAAAATCCAGCTAAATTCAAATGCAGCTTTGTGTAAGTAGATCATAATAACGTAGGTTAGAATAAGTTTTCTGTAACAAAGTGTAATTAAGATATTCAAAGTAATAAATGAGGTTAGATATTCCTTGTCTTATTTTTATTCTTTTATCAGATGGATGATGAGCATTTTTTAAAAATCTGGCATTTTCTTGTCTTGAGTGGATTGACAAAATCTGTTGACTACTTGGGAAACAGTTGTCTGTACTTCTGTCTGCCATGGGAAGAAATAACATTCTGAGAAAATATTTGTAACAATGTTATCTTTGTCTTTTCTTGCTATTTCACCACTGATGGAGTGGAATGACAGTCTAACATTCTTTTACAGTAAACTAAAGATTATTCTTCAACTAGAGATAGCTTTCAAATATTATTAAAAAAAAAAAAAAAAGAGAGGGAGAGAGAGAGAAAATTAAGAACATTAGTAACTGAATGGGAGAACATGAGTGTTTCCAACTAATGATACACTGTGATTTCCTTTTCCACGAGCAAAAACGGTGATTCATCCAGACATCAAGGTGATAGATATGAGGAATATTGTACCTAAAGGTGCCAAAAGCAATGACAATATAAAAAATTCTGAAAAAAAAAAATTGTTTTGGGTTCAAATGGTAAAGAAACCTGAATATATGCCTGCTTGTGGGCAAATTTGAGGCAACTTTGAATTTTCTTTCAAAAGGACTGCATGGTCATATCTGGCTCTTTATCCTGTTGTAACAAGTCTGGGAACTTCCTCCTGTGTCCTGGTAGTGCAGAACTGGTTTTCTACTGTGTTAAACTGCATGGTGACTTCTACCATGCTCCCTATCTATGGGCTGTATGTGTAGTAAAATCATTTTCCAAGATAAGAGGCAATTTAAAAGGACATAGTGGTCATAATAACCCTTTGACACACTGGAAATATGAGAAGCATGTGCTCTTGTGATTTTATTTTAAAGGGTATAATAAAGAGGAGATTGGCACAAAGTAGGACAGTGGTTATCCTTTATCTTCTGACATGACAGCTGGCCAAGATATTATTCTGCTTTTCCTTTGCCATCATTTTTTCTTCTTGCATATGGAAAGCATCATCTTCTTGCAAGAAGCAAATTTTCTCCATATTTACCTCTGTGTTCCCTCTTACATGTTACTCAATTTTCCTTTATTTGCCTTATACCTCATGACTGTGTTCGAGACAGCCTCTATCCTGAGGGCATGGTAGCTGAGCAGGGAATCTGCCTATGAAATTACTTGCAGAATGATTTTTTCCAGTGGTTATGGAAAACAACAGCTATGCCCTGTGGGTGTACTGTTTACTTGTTTATTCACCTGAGTGCATGCAGGAAGAGCATGCTGGCTGGGGGAGCATCACTTGTGTTAGTTTCTAGGACTCTTGTAACTGATACAAGATGCTAGCTTAAATCTGTAGCCCTGGATAATTTGAGATTTAGTTACCACAATTATCACATTATTCCATAGTTGAGATGAAAATAGGGAGGCAGTATTTATAGGGACAGGAAATTCTCTGTAAGGAATTGTTACATCTAAGCCCAAATTCTTATTTTTAAATCGCTTTCATTTGTTTCACAGGCTTCCATGATGTGGCTTAGGTGTCCACAATTGTGTTTTAAAACTTTTGGGGTAGTATTTGTTTCTTCTGTGCTTTTTGTTAACAGTGTTGTGAATCCAGCAGTTGGAAGTGTTGTCCCTGAGCTCTTCCTGTTTCGTCCTTAAAAGTTCACAAATATGATTCCCTTACTGGCCTATGGAAATGCATTTCCTAGGGCTCTCTGAGTACTCAGAGCTTGGTTCAAGTCCCTGCCATGGTTTAAGTGGAGCGTGGATATAAATTGGGATCTCACTTGTTTGGAATACCATCATTAAAGCATTAAAAGGTGCTGTCAGATAGATTTTCCTCCATCCCCTCTGTAGAAGTGGGTCCATTTTCAAGTGTAACATTTAGTCATAGAGAGAAAAAAGGCTGCAACCCAGTAGCTAAAACCCATGGAAAGCAGGGTATAACCATGTTAGTCCCTGCTACCATGGATGTCTAATTACTTATGGAAAACATGAAATCACCAAAAGGAGCAATTAAAGACACTGGGGCTTGGGGACACGGGGAGGTACACACAGCTGGAGAGAGCAGCCACAGCTTTTCTTAGGTCCTGCAGTATCTCTTGTAATCAGGACTGTTCTGGAAGCTTGATTCAAACCTTCTAATAATTAGGGGTAGCTGAAAGCTGTATTTTTTTTCACTGAAAAAAAATCCATAAAGTCATCATCCCTAAATTCAAAAAAGAAGTGTCTTGTTTCCACCAAGAAATAAAAATATCAGAAGTATTCCCGTCACCAGTACCACATTTGCCCTGTTCTCTGCTTTGTAGGGTTCCAACACACTCCCCTTATGACTCCGTCTTGCTTGATTTTGATTTCAGAAGATGGGTATATGCCTGTTTGTTGGTTTTTTGTTGTTGTTGTTGTTTTCTTTTTAAGTAAAAATCTTTCATTGGATTGTCCTGCCTCAAAGCCGAAGTTCTTCTTGGACACTGTAGGAGTGATCCCACAGCTTGAGTTGCAATGGAAGATTTGCTGTTTGTCCTCCTGTAAGGGGGTTTAAGCTAAGTCATTGGAGACTAAGTTGAAGAATGCTTGCAGCTCCCAAGAAACTTTTATGGTGAGGCCGGTGCCCAGTTCCAGCCCCAGCATAACAGCAGGCATCAATTAAGTTCATTTTACTTATTTAGTTGCAAGTTCATGTGCAGACCCTTCCTCGGGTTAGTAGTTAAAAAAAAGTATGACTGAGAGGAAGAAGTCTACTTTGTAGCTAGATGTTAAATATTTATCTCCTTAATTGCCACTTCACATTTTCTTTATGTTCTGTTGCAAGAATTCCATGGGGAAAAAAACTTTCTGAATCTGAGAGAGAAGCTGTCCAAATGTAGTTATAAAGACGTTTGTTTCAAGCTGGGGATTTTTAAACTGTTTTAAAATTCTTTTTTTCCTCCCCTTTAGTAACTCTGAACCTGGCAGAGACGTGGGGTTTTGCTGCAGATGGTTGTTATACATACTGAAAAGACTGTATACTTGCAATATGCTCCATAAGCTCTTAAACGCTGTAAAAGCCTGGCTGACTTTATAGTTTGCATCCTGCCATTAGAATTCCCTCTGAAGTCTGTCAAAGGGATATAATTCCACTCTAATTAAACCTATTCCCCTTTTCCAAATGTGAAGCTGGCCTAATTAATGACTAATTGTTTCACAGGCATGAAGTAGGCCTAATTGTTCCTTACCCCCTGACTACAGTGCCCTGCTTAGTCCCAGCTAAGCAGAAATCCTGTGCTGGGTGTTTTGGCTCTGGTAAACTCCATCAGGAATATGGTCTGTAGCCAGCGGAAAAGGGAAGTTATTATTTTTCCACTGATGGTGAAAATGGTCTCCCTGAGGTGGTAGTAGGTGGGTCCCCAGATGCCCTACAGACCTCAGCAGTGAGCTAAAATTTTTGGAAATTGTTGCACTTTGTGCACTTCTAAAAACACCAGCTCTTGATTCCTTTTGCCTTTCTGCAAGGAGAGGGGAAAAAGGACCAGTTACTTGAGGCAAGATTAAATTAATGTTATGAAATCCATGGTGCTGTTACATTGTCTGAGGGAAATGCTGAGTCATTTTTACGTCATTTGGCACACCAAAACCAGTTTGTTGCAGCTAGTTCATGTGTATCACTGAGTACCTTGGAAATACATGCAGTGTCTGTAAATCATAGAGAACATCATACCATTTACTAATACTAATACTAATACTAATACTAATACTAATACTAATACTAATACTAATACTACTAATACTAATACTAATACTAATACTAATACTAATACTAATACTAATACTATGGTAGTTAAATTTGCCCTCCATGCACACCCTTGTAAGGAACTTGATTCCTTTTTTTTTTGTCATTTCTTCATTTTGGTGTTATGACTGGTCTCAGAGTGCCCTCTCCTTCCCTGCTCATTTCCATATTATTGTGGCTCAGATCCAAACCCCACTGATTACAGTGGAAACTGAGCAGGATCTGGGCTTTCAGTCTCTGCACTTCATACCTGAGACTGTGTAAGTTTTTTGCTCAAGGGGTTCCTCTGTAAGACATGAGCTGCCTGAAGAGGAAGCACACAAATAATACACAACAAGTCCTGAAAATGCTCTTAAAAGTAAACACTTGCTGTGTTTAAAATTATGACAGACTCCAACCACAAGCATCAGAGAGAGTCAAAGTGACAGGGCTGATTTGTTTCTTCTTAATCCCTGCTATATTTCATTAGCAGTTGTGCAAAGATCTGTTGAAGCTTGGGATGGAAAGGATAGTGTTTTCTACTATTTTTTATTTCAACTGAAAAAGCAGGGTCATTGCTGTTATAGATCTACTATTTGATGTTTATACACACCTGGCACATAAAAAAGTGGAAGAAATTGGATCTACATTTAAAGGAAATATTTTGCATCACTCAGTTAAATTCTTTGAACTTGCAACTTGCTTTTTTTTTTTTTTTCCAGTTTTTGGTTTTCTTTCAGGAATGCATTTGTTTAAGGAAATGCAAGGCTGATGTTACAGAAAATGTAAATGTTGATCTGCATGCTACCATGTTTAAAAGAGACCTCTAATACTGCCACATGTGACTTTTTCTAATGGTTAATAATTTTAGAGAACACAATATGAACTTTTAGAACTCCATCAAGCCTTTGAATACTTACTAAGTCTATGATAATACATTAGTTGTGACATGGCCAAACAGTGGCTTGAAGAACTGATGAGGCCACAACAGCCAAATGCCTTTTCTTTTTTCTTCTCTGACAAATGGCAAAAAGATGTCTCAATGTGTAGTTAAAATGACATAGCTACAATGCCTACTTGGCTCTCATAAATGAAGCATATCCTGATTCACTATTTTAAGGGATTATATGCTCTTGAAATCATCCCTTCAGTTGTAAAACTACACACAGCTACAGATGTACTAACGGAGATGGACACCAAAATTGTCTTCTTTAGCTGAACTGCATTAGTATCTGACTAATGGAAGCCAAGCATTAAGCAAGAGATCAAATGCATGAATGATAACAGTCTGTAATATTACTGCAGTCTTCATCTGCTTAGTGGGAAGGTGTAGAGAAAGAGAGCTCCACACTCTTCTCGTATGCATGCAACCAAAGTTCAAAGTATTAGAGCTGCAAACCGCAGTAGTGGAGATAGCAACTGGAAACAAGAAAAAAAACACTGTAAGGGTGACCACATCAGTTGTGTGATTCTGGCCTGTGAGATACTCAGAACTTGTCTGAGCAAGGGCCAGAGCAATGTGCTGCAGCTTGTCCTGCTTTGGGCAGAGGTCAGGCCAAATGACTCCACAGGTCCCATCCAACTCTAGTTCTGTGGTACTCCTGCCCCTGGAGCTCCTGTGTGTTCTGCCACGTGAACACAGAGATGCTGCAGGCAGTCATTAGTGTCAGGAGGCATTGCTAAATGCATACAGCATCTTCTCCTGTAATGCAGGTGGAGATAAAATCAGTGGCATTTGATAGCTCATGCATTTCTGATATCTTTCAGGGTGTTACTAGAAGTAAAAGTTGACCTGTGCTCTAAGTAAGTACATGTCAAACAGAATGCAGTTCAAAAGATCACAGTTCACCACCACAGCTGTTCTGGTAGAGCTCTGCCATCTAGATTCATTCTCCTTTGCAAGATCTCTGTAGTGGGTCTGGAATTCTCAGTACAGGAACACCCAGGGCAATGTGGTGGTTGGAGTCCTACTAGACACAGCACCTCCCCTGACAGCACCTCTGTAGCAGACACAAAAGCCATCTGCTCCCATTACCATCAGTACTGTTGATTGTCCTCTGAGCTGGTCAGAATGAGCACAAAAGAGTCGGGAGTGTTTGGAAGAAAAAAATGCTGGGAAAAGTTGAATAATTTTTGGATAAAACATTTGTCAGCTCTTGCTGAGCATAGGAATGGGAGCAAGACCTGGAAATAAAGAAGATTTTAGGCATGGCCACTGCTAAAATATGTGAGTAGTTCCTAAGTGTAGTGGGAGCTGGGGAAATGCACAGAATAGTGGTGAGGACAAGTAAAAGAAAGGGAATTATTTGTTGAATTAGAGCATACTGATGGGTCTTGCTTAAGGGCACACCTTAGGGGAAGAGTGGCTGAAATCCAAACAAATGTGTGGAGATACATAAAAAGCTAATCAAAATTTGGACTCTACAGTGAGATTTTGAATCACCATACAATTTCACAATTGTACTGTGTCTGTGTCTCATAGCTTTTTAACAGGAGAACTTGACATGTGATCTGTTGCTTTAGAGGGAGAGAACAAAAGAAAACAATCATAAAAATATTGGAAAAAACATTTCTTGAGACCTAAACTATTTCAGGTTACACCTCTTGTGACAAGGTATGCAGTGTATGACAGAAAAAAAAAATCTGAAAAAAAAAAGGCTGAACAGCTGGAGCCTGGGCAAGCAATGTTAATTCCTGTGTCAAAATACCATGCAAAGGTACCAACCCCCAAATATCATCCGGAGCATATGAGTTTTGTAGGGTCAAGGCATTATTTGGACTTCCCTTGCTAAAGAGACATCTGAAATATTTCAGTCTCTACAGTTGTCATGTACTTCTGCCAGTTTGGGGAATTAGCTGTTTTCTGCAGCATTGTTGTCCATTAGAATACTTGCTGCTTCCTTCCAGGCACAAAATCCATCAGAAGTGGGTGAAACACATGTGTATGCCCATATAATCATTGGAGTCTGATCCTGCATGGTTGAAACCCGTGACAGCTTTGCTGCTTAGTCTAACATAAATGGGATTGGGTCCTGTGCTAGTTATGTGCTTTTGTGAACTATCATGATGGAAGGCACAGCAATAAATGCAGTAAGATAATAAACTTTGGCCATATTTCTATAGCAATGTATAAGCCCATCTGTATGCCGTATGTCAATAAAAACAGCTAATTACAGAATAACTAAATATAAAGGGCCCCACTCTTCAAGAAAACCCTCCTGTATCCCATTCCCAAACTTCCTATTACATCTACAGCAAGTCTGGACCATAAGCTGTATTTGTTCCATTAAATCCTTATTTTTAATTAAAGCTAAGCAAGGAGATAACTACAGACTTATCCTTGCAAAGGCTTAATAATGTCTTCATACATCAGAAGTACCCCCTTTTGCTTTGGGGGAACAACCCCCAAAGTGCAGAGGCGGTTGCATCTGTAGCTCTTTGCCACTCTGGGGCCTTCTAGAGTTCTGCTGGAGAAGTGCTCAGGGTAAGGAAACCTGCCTTAGTCCTGTAATCACTTTACTTCTCGAGCTGTGAGTACAATGTCTAATAATTGTTAATATTTCTTTTTCACTTATCCACATGCACAATGCCACATCCTGCTTTTGCTCTACTTTTTGCCTGCTGTGAAATCAGGCTTGGTGAAGTAAATGCATTCCTCTTTACTCTGTTTTTAAATAGGGTATGAGGTAGAATACAAACATTTCCCTTGTGAGACTTAGAGAAATAAACATACTAGGAGTTTTCAGTTGAGCTTCACGAGTGTCTTTTCCATGTGAAATTTATTTCTTCGCATTTCTTAGTTAAAGTTTTGCTTAGCACAGGTTCAATAATGTGCTATAAATTTTATGTTACAACTTTGCAGTCACTAATAGGAAATACATTTAGATCTGTGAAACATTGTTTTTCTAAACACTTAACTTTAGACTTTACAGTTTCATAAGTGACAGGTCTGTGTTTCATCTAGCAATCTACTCCACATGCTGAAAAAATGATCCTAAAATTATACATTCAGTCCATAGTAGCTATTTATAGACATTCTTCCAATGCAGTTGAAATAAAAATGAAAACAAAGCTGTGAAGGTCACAAATCAAAGCATTATTGAAGATGACTTATATCCTTCCAAGGTACTTGCTTGCTAAGGATATGTCATATTTCTATTTTTGTATGCATTAGGATTTTTTTGATGAAGTGAACTTCAAGTTGCAGTCATCCTGATGTGTACTTTTGAAGCAGTTTTTGCAGTTGAAGTCAACACTTAGTGGAAGCCACTTTGTTTCTTAAATACCTTGTGTTTATACAGCTGTTCAGGTTTTATTTTTCTTTTTTATTTTGGGTTGTTTGTTTTGTTGTGTTTTCTTTTTTTTGTTGGTTTTTTGGGTTTTTTTTGACTTTCCAACATCTGAAATGGAAGTGCCACAAGTAAAAAGAGAAATTAAACCAATAGAAAAAAAGGATTTTATGCCAAGGACATACAAGAGGAGCAAAAAGCGCTTAGTTACAGAAAGGAAAATTGGTCTGAAGAACTTCAAAGGCTCTGCTTAGATTTGTTCTGTAGTCAAATGATCCTTTCCACTGGAAGCTGGCTTAATTCACTGATATGCTGAAGGAGGATCACTGCCTGTATTTACAATTTGTCTTCCTCATTTTTGCAGAAAAAAATGGTGTTGCCAGTCATGTTGGTTGGCTTAATGTTGTTCCCCATGAAGTACCTTTGCTTGTCCTCAGGGTGAAGTTTCAAAACAACAGAAATCCTGCAGGGGATTTTGAAGAGTCACCCATGCTTCTCCATCACCCTCTCTGTCGTGCTTTGCTTATCCCTTTATGGAGGTCTGAACCCCCTCTTTTGCTGATGCAGAGGATGCCAGTACATGGGCAGAAGGGCAGCAGTCTCCACAGATGCCCTTGGAAACAAAGCTGTGCTGGAGAAACAGACTCCAGACACCTCAGATGACTATTTGGTCAAGTATTGGTTTACTTTCAGTGAGTGCCCACAGCTAGGTCAGGCCTTCTTCTGGAAAATTCCCTCATATGAGACCATTTTTCACACTTTCTGGAAAACCTTAGGCCCACAGATGTAATTGCTTGGATGTCCCCAAATCTCTGTAGTCATTTTCTTTGTGGTAGGGATTGTCATAAAGTGACATAGGGGAATCATAAAGTGTACTGCAGCAAGTGGCTGTGGGATGGGGTTTACATTCACAGGTCTGCTCTTGATTTAACTTGCTTCAGAAAAGCCCCAGTAGAACTCATTCTGGGGCTTGATACAATCTTTGCTCTCCCTCCAAGCCCAGTTTTCCTCAAGGGATACTCTCAGGGAAGGTGCATCTACTTCTCCCACCCATGAAGGGGACAACTGAGTGAATTTGGAAGGGGAAGCCCCTCACTGAGGTACCACAGCAGAACCAAAGGGTTGGTAGGTCATGACTGGAATGTACATGTAGATCCTGGGCATCTGCAGTAGCTTCTTACCACCAATGCTGTGAGACAGCTCCAGAAGCAATGCTCAATGGAGCTGTCTGGTGGGTGAGTTCCCCAGGACTCATTGCCACCTTTCCTCTTCACAGCAGCCTGGACCAACAAGAGTCTATACATACAGGAAAATTACAGTAAAATTATATTGCTCGTTAAAATAAAGATTTTTCTCCTTAGAACAAGAATCATCCCCCAGAAACCTAGAGGAAGAAAAAAGGAGGACAACTTTCCAGTGCAGATTACTGAAACATTTGTTGCATCCCCAAAGTGAGCTCTTGCATGCAATAGATTCAGTGCCAGTACATTCTGTTCCTGAACAGCATATATGTTTCTTAAATATGGCAGCCGAGGAAATTTATTGAAAACAGAGAAAATGTTAACTGTTTTTTTATTTCTTGCTCATATCTCTCTAAGCTAAGTAACATTACACTTTAGTTCTCCCATAAATCTTGTTTTAGATTCTTCAGAATTTACATACTGTTTTTAACTTTAACAATTCAGTACTTTTCTAGGTTTGGCAGAACCACGCAGATAATGTGCATTAAATAATGTACTAGTCTAATGAACTTGGTAATTACTAGAAGTGCACGGTGCATGTAATTTTGGAATATGCAAATGTGATCAAGTATTTATCCCTGGAAAATCTGCGAGCTGTTCCCACATTTACAACTTTTAAAAATTTCTGCTGTTTTCTGCTTATTATGCATATGCTATTAGTAGGTTCTAAATGCTCAAATATGGTTGAAAATATTAATGTATCATCTGAATGCTGTGTGTCATGTAAAACCTAGATTGATTCTTGCCTAACACTTTCTATGGGTTTATTAGAAACATATCTCTTGTTAACAATATTAAATATAAAGGCATAGGTATCTAACAGCTAGAGGGCAGCTAGAGCATCTAGTTCAATCTCCTGTACATTATTCCTCCTTCACCTTCACAAAGCTACTTCTGGCCTGGAAAATTCAGGTACCAGAACTGTGCAGAATGCCAACAGCAGCTAATCCACAAATCTTTCTCAAACAGCATTAAATTCTAGGAGGCACTAGCCCAAGAAGGTTTGGAGGAGCTGATAACACACACCAAAGGGCATTGATATTTAATTCTTGAATTGGATCTTGTCATTTCACTTTCAAAAACACTTCCATTTGCTCTTATCTTCCAAAAGGAAATACCAGTTTTCTGTAGCTTGTGACTTCAGTCTCCAAATAACAGTGACTGTATCTTTTCACAGGTGTAATTTTAAGTGGAACATCAGTTAAAAATGTTTGAAACAGGCTTGTGCTGCAACAGTGGAACAAATGCAAATTGGAAATACTGTTTGTCGCTATATATCTTCTGATGTCTTCCTGCTTTTTGTACAAAACACTTTTCCTTTGGAAAAAAATAATTTCTGTAGAGCATCGAGGTCCTTAATTATAATCTGCAGACATAAACTATGTGATGGTTACTTCATAACCATGTGTCTTGAGACTGGAAGACACCTTAAGCTAAGTGTGGAGCTGAGTTTGAATAGTTAAACACAGCAATCTGAAAGGACAGCTCTAGCATGAAACAAAGGCAGCAAAGTGCACCAAGGAGGAATTTGGCTTGAAGTGGGAAGATCTCTGGTGACTTCTGTGGTTTTCTACTTGGAGGGCACCAAGTCTTGAATTCATTTGTTACCCTCCTCTCGGTATCCTGTGCATATGTATAGGTATCCTGCAACAGGATAAGCATCAGGGAGTAATCATTATCAAACACCCGTCCGTGGTATTAAGATAGACAGTCAAAACCCTGAGCTATGGAAAGTGGTTGATGTAGTTAAATGTGTCAGACGTGACTCAAAAGTCTCTTTCCTTTCTGAAGATATTACTTCATTCATGGTAACCACATTTGTAAGCGGCCTGGACTGAAGAGATAGTGTTTGGGGAATTCCAAACTCTTTTATATGCAGTTGGGAGTTTCAGGAATAGCTTCTCTGCATTCCACATTGATATATAATCCTCATTATGGCTTTGAATAAGAACATGGTAATTTGCCAAAAAAATAAATAAAACAAGTTATGGTCAGAGGCGTACTATATAGGGAGTACTAATAAAAACAAATATTTTTGGCTGTAGTCTAAAGTTCCTACTGTAAATGAGCTGATTTAGGGCTGTATCCTCCCCTGAGGTCATGGGCTGGAATGTGAGATAAGCAGTAGCTGCACAGATACATTTGGGTGGTAGCATAGAAATGTCCTTTCTCCACTGGCTCCATAGTCAAAGGGAAGGAGAAAGGGAATATTTGCTATCTTTTCCCTGTGAGTGGGTTGATCCCTCCAAGAAGGGGAGCACTCCTCATCTAATAGGAGATACTTAGTCCCTTATACCACCAATTCCTTTTCTAACTCCTTGGAAAAATAGGAAGATCAGCTCGATATCCTAGAAGAAAATACATCTTCAGTTTCACTGAACTGTAGGAAAGACGGACACAGAGACTGATGCATCCATTTGCCCCTACAAGAATTAAGGACCTGGAGTATTATTACAGAGCTAACTGTAATCCTCAGCCCTCTGTGCCTTCACAGACAGGTGGTGACGCATGGTTTATTCTTCAGTCACTGACTTGTTTATGGTAATATTCAACTTGTGGTTTCACAATCAAAACCATAGCAAGCCCACATCTGCTGCCTCCAGGGACAGACCTTACTGACCCCCCAGCCCAGGCCAGTTGGTGCTCCCTCCTGCCACCCATCACCCTGGGGGCTGCAGGGGTGCCACCAGTGTCTGCACCAGGGAACTTGTTCTGCTGAAGGGAAGTCCCATCAGAAAGGTGCTGCCAGACCAGCACTCTGAGCTGATTGACATAAATAATAATATTATTGCATGGGGAATAGAATTTACCACTGTAAGCCAGTCATAAAACCATATCCTTGGGAGGCTTAACAGCAGGAGGGCTGGGTAGGTAACTTTATCTCCAGAGGAAAAAAAAAAAAGAAAGGGAAAAAAAAATTATTAACATCTTCATGTGTTTTTTGAAAATGAAAAAACTTTCAGTTTTTAGCTGCCACAATTGAAATCCATGAAGCAACCAGCCCCACTCAGCTTTTGGTTTTCCTACTTTTTTTTAAACAAATAATGCCATATTATTAAAAAAACACAAAAATCTATCAAAGAGATGTAATTGGAAAATAATCAGTGAGTTATTCTTCTACTTAAATTGTTCCCAAGTAACCTACCATTTACTTTATGTGCTCATAAATACAGAATAGACACGTTCTAGGCTGGGAACGTCTCCTAGCCCAGATCCATTGATTGTAATTTACTACTCTAATAACCAATGCCACATAGCCCTGCTTTTGTCCTGCATCTGAGCACTTCAGACAGTGCACAACACATCCATTGTGTTCTGTCCTGCCAAGGCAGGATGAGTACCACAAGTTTTCATTGAGAATGGAAAGTTGTAGAAATGTTGGTTGACACACCTCTTCCAATTTTAGTTTCTTGTCCCTTAGTGTTGTTTTATTCATGATATCCACCTGCACTCATAAAGTCTTACTCAAGCAGCAAAGACACCTTGACTGCTGATGATTTGCTTTGGCAGTAGCAGTTCTTGAGTGTAGCAGGATTTTTCCTCAGAGTTTTATTGTTGAGGCCTTGTTTACAAATTCTGAATTATAAACTTGCCTACGACTTCAGTTCTGGGCTTTTCCTCACTGGATATTGCTGGGTTTTTCTCTGTGAGCCATTTCTCCCTCAGAAATACAGGGCTGTGGTGCAGAATGGGTCATGGTCTTCCTCAGTCCCTACAAGGGCTCCCATCAGGTTCTTGGCAAACCTTGGGAGCAGGCAGGACCTGCCCCAGCCTGCTTGCCTGCCTCTAAAGTACCTTCTTCTAAACCTGGATGTATTAGACAAGGTGAAGGGCATAAATCTGCAGTACCATTCTGTGCAAGAAGCTTATGGTTTTGTTTCTTGTTTAGCAGTTTCCACACTGCATTCTTGTAGCAATCTTCTGTGTAATGAGTTTTGCACCTATCAACTAAGGCAGAGTGGGTGAGATTCTGGCTTGCCTCAGACAGTGACAAAAGTCCAGTTTATTTCAGTGGATAAGGATTTCAGCTCTTCTCTTCTTAGTCCTGTTAAAGGACTTAATTTAAGTAACTTAATGATGTCCTGTAATAACTTTATTTCAGAAAAACACTGATACAAATAAAGCTGCAGCAGCAGCAGGGGAAGGATTGCATGCTGGTCCTTGCAACTCCTCAGATCTGTAGACTGTCTGCAAACTGCAGCAAGCCTAAACTTGGCTTCCATTATAACTGGAATGATTTTTAGATGCCCACAAGTCACAGAAAGGCCAAAAACCTCATGTAGGGCGTTCATCTACCAAAGATGTAGACCTTTATGTTACAGCATCAGGGCCTTGCACAGTTTCTACACACCATTTAAAGCAGGTTTATGGCCCTTCTGTCTTTTGAATATCCTAGCCTATCTCTCCTTTATACACTGCCTTACCAGTATCAGTAGAACACAGATGCAGAAAAAGAGATTTCCTGAAAAAATAATACAGAAATGGATATCTCAAAAGTTCTCCAGCAGCTGAAAAGCATCAGTTCTTATAAAATATGTGATGAGTCCAGTTGCATGAGAGTATCAGAGGGTCTGAAAGTCTTCTGGGATAGTCTGCATAACTCTTCAGGGATTCACCTCCTGTGAGTAACGACAAACATCCTAAAGTTATGCTGGTAGAAATTTGGTGCAATGCCACTCTGTATTATTCATCATAGCAGAGTGTGTAGCTCTGTGTGTGCACAGATCTCCAGTGCTTTGTGCCATCCATAGAATCATAGAATCATAGAATTGGCTGGGTTGGAAGGGACCTCAGAGATCATCAAGTCCAACCCTTGATCCACTACCGCTGCAGTTACCAGCCCATGGCACTGAGTGCCACATCCAGTCTCTTTTTAAATATCTCCAGGAATGGAGAATCCACCACTTCCCAGGGCAGCCCATTCCAATGCTTGATCACCCTCTCAGTAAAGAAATTCTTTCTAATGTCCAACCTAAACCTGCCCCGGCACAACTTGAGACCGTGCCCTCTTGTCTTGCTGAGAGTTGCCTGGGAGAAGAGACCAACCCCCCCCGGCTACCCCCTCCTTTCAGGGAGTTGTAGAGAGTGATGAGGTCTCCCCTGAGCCTCCTCTTCTCCAGGCTGAACAGCCCCAGCTCCCTCAGCCTCTCCTCATAGGATCTGTGCTTGAGTCCCTTCACCAGCCTGATTGCCCTCCTTTGGACCTGCTCCAGGACCTCGATATCCTTCCTGAACTGAGGGGCCCAGAACTGGACACAGTACTCGAGGTGTGGCCTCACCAGCGCTGAGTACAGGGGCAGAATCCCTTTCCTGGACCTGCTGGCCACACTGTTCCTGATACAGGCCGGGATGCCATTGGCCTTCTTGGCCACCTGGGCACACTGCTGGCTCATGTTCAGCTTCCTGTCAATCCAGACTCCCAGGTCCCTCTCTGCCTGGCTGCTCTCAGCCACTCTGTGCCCAGCCTGGAGCTCCCCATGGGGTTGTTGTGGCCAAAGTGCAGGACCCAGCACTTGGCCTTGTTGAACCTCATCCCGTTGGAATCAGCCCAACTCTCCAGTCTGTCCAGGTCCTTCTGCAGAGCCCTCCTGCCTTCCAGCGAATTGACACTTCCCCCCAGCCTAGTGTCATCTGCAAACTTGCTGATGATGGACTCAATCCCCTCATCTAAATCGTCAATAAAGATATCAAATAGAACTGGGCCCAACACTGATCCCTGGGGGACAACCACTGATGTTTCATACCCTCTGACATGCAGGCTATTTGTAAAGTGCAGGCTTTTATCATCCCAGCAGCAATAATACAGAGCTCTTTAGAGAGAGCCAGTGTCCTGCAGGCAGAGTTTTGGGGCTGCTCTCTCCCATGCAGCCTTTGCTTGGGTACTCATTTGATGTCATCCTTGCTTTCCCTGCACCAGGATCCTGGACCAGAAACTCTGGTGTTTTGTTTCTTGCTGATTAAGCAGCCCATCATTATCTGGTACTGGATACACACTGTGGATGTACTTTGAGTATTATTCCCTTTGCAGATAAGTTCTTTGGGACACATTCATGCCTGGCAAGACACCAGCAGGGTGTTTCTTTATTTGCTGCAGTCAAGCTCTGCTACACGTGGGCGTCACCTTGCCAGGAGTTTGGCCTGGAGCCTTTTTCCATCAGTTTTGCTGACTGCCCAGTCATGCTGTCTTGTAGCACTTTAGTGCAGGGTGTTGGACACACTGGGAAGAATCTAGTTTATTGGGTTTTTTTAGGTTAGCATAGCATGCCAAATTATGGAAAAGAGACCTGTGTTCCTGTCTGCAAAGTAACATGAATGCAAAAATGTATGAGAAGGGTGCACACTGACCCCCTGTATAAAGGGAACATCCAGCCTCTCAATAATTTGGCAGTATGTGCGTACATTTAAACCAGTTCTTTTGATATGACTATAAAAAGGAAAAACAACGTAATCACATCTGGTGGACTCTAGAGCTGTACATAATTCTGTGACCCTTTGATGTATTTACATAACTCAAAAAAAACGTGGGTTGCATGCATGCGTGCATAGAAAGACAACAGACTCCAGAGCTTATCTGTCTCCTTCTGTGTGGGGTTGCACAGGCATACCCAGATCTGGCTGGTTTTGTACGATAACATGGTTTATCTTGATATTTTAATCTGTCCTGAATATCAGAGTAGAATTTGTGTCTCCCATCTCGTAAGCTGTATTGCTACTTTTCACTATTGCCATTGTTCTGGTATCATGATTTGGATGCACCAAGGGAAGAAAACCAGTACCAAAAACCAGATCCTATAATGAGTATTTCATGCTGCCCACAGCTTGGTGACAGCTATCCTCTTTTCTTGGGGTCTTGGCCAGGGCAAGGTCCTACTGTCCCAACATTCTCCTGTTTATCCTCTGGTGCCTTCTCTCTTGGAGCATGCTCAGGACATGCTTTGTCCCTCATCCATAGCTCTGTAGCTCTGACCAGACGTGCTCAGTTCCTCTGGTTACACCGATGCCATCTACAATAATTTCTTTCACGTGGTGGGTTGGCTGCCTGTTGTGTGACAGGGACTCTTTCCATCCCGATTGTCTGATGGACTTGTGTCTGGCCACAAAATGTCCCTCCCTGGGGTGTTTCCAGGACTGCTGCTGCCTCTCTGATGCCCTGCCAGGCTCCAGTCCTTTAGAGCAGGACTAAGGAAATCTGGTCTTCACTCAGGATGCTGGGAACTGCAAGAAAAGCTGCTCCGTGACTATGAACATCTCCTTCCAGGGTTAAACTCTAAACTTAGGCAGGCACTTAGGAACTGATAACTTTTGGTTTGTGTTATGATTTTCTTGTTTCAGTTTCCTGAAAAGAGATGTCTCCCTAAGCCAGGCTTTAGTGTGATTTTGGCTCTTAGGATAGTGTCATGCTAGCCAGGGGATGAAGAGCAAAATCTGCAGCCACGTACAGACCCTGTGACAAGCTGTCAGGCACAAACATGACCAGCATGAAATTTGGGCTGGGGGTGGAGGAGGTTCTGGCAATAAATACCATCTGGTTCAGCAAGTTAGTACCAGATGTCTGAAAGCTTCCAATTTCAGCCAGTAAAGGTGGAGCTGAAATAATTAAAATTATATTTCTGTTTGGAAAAAGCAAGGAAGATTGTCACAGAGTTTTTTTTAATGATGGGTTCCAGAAATGAAAAGACTAAAGTGGTGTCTTTTGCAAACTAGTACATTTCCTACTTCAGAGTAGCTATAAATGAATATCCAGGTGAGAAAGTATACCCTGCCAAAGGTTGAGTTTAAATTGAAATTCCCCCTTTTAGGATCACTCTGCACAGAAGTGTAGGGAAAAGTCAAATGGCTGGAACAGTTGCATATGCATCTTTACAACTAATAGTGGCTAACATTTGCTTGTCTTTGATTCCCAGACCCATGTGGTGTAGAATTGGCAACTGGTTTGCAAATGTTCTCCATTATCTTCTCTTCTATAAAGAATCTGTCTTCATGGAGAAAAATTGTGATATGAATGAGACTGGACAGACTTTGGACAATTTCTCTTAAATCCCAATAGCTTCATGAAAGTTTGAGCTCTGAAAGAAATATCTGTTTTCCCACTCCAGAGTGACACAGGGCATTTCTGCAACGGAGTCTATACCTCTGATCGTAACTCATGCTTCAAAAGCACAAAATACTGCTGGTGTTGGGTGAACCACCCAGTGAGAACTCAGGAGAGACAGAAATCCCTTCACCTCTGTCAGGCATTCCCAGCTCAGCATCTCTCTGAGTTGCACTATTTTGGGCAAGATGTCAGCCCTGCATGCTCCATCTTCACCCCAATGCAAGGTGACATGCAGTTGGTCTTGGTCAGGGGAGAGTTTGCAGGGCAGGGAAGAAGCAGCATTTCTGGTGAACAAAGAGAGGTGGAGATATCCAGCTCTGTAAGGAGTGTCAGAGCCTCTTCTCTTTGTCTAGGTCGTCTTTAATGTTTCTTCCCAAAATGTTTATGAACTCACCTCTCTTCTGAAACCTGGTTTAACCAAGTAAAATACGTGAGCAGGGAGGAGACACACACACTTGCATGCTGAGCAAAGATGTCAGAGAAGAAGAAATAAGTACTGAGGTGGCCCAAGTCTACTTTCCTGGGTAGGCTTCTTTGTTGGGGGTGAGGTACTGTTATGGCAATACAGTGATGAAAGTGTGCAGACTGTGAAAACATGATCTAACACTGGGTTCAAAATATTTTTCACTTGAATAAAACTGTGTAGTTTCCAGAATCTGTGTATAGTGTTTCAAAATCTTAAAATACAAATCCCATAAATCCAATGAATAGTGTGGCGGGTGTGGATTTACTAGGGAAGGGAGGAGGAGGACTGAAAGTCATGTCAGTGCTATTAGTGTTTCTGTATGACTTAAAACTTAACAACATCACTATTGAAAGTTAACTTTTACCAAGAGACCAAGTCTCTTGCTTTTGAAGGTATTTAAGTTCTGTGGAAAGAAAAATCTTCACTTAAACCCATGACATCCATACCCAACTGATCAGCTGAGCTCAGGCAAGCGTACAAAATGAGATTTTGGCTTGTTTTGGGGTTTCTCTTAAGAGGCCATCAAATCAAGTACATAATTTTCATGGATTTGAAGAGGGATAAAGCTGTCTCCTTTCAGCAGTAAAGGGGAGTTGTACCGAGATCTAATTGGTGATACCTTTAAATACCACAGTTTATAAATGGTTCCCTTACATCATGACAACTGCTTCTAGGGCAAGCTGCAACTCAGTGTTAGTCAGTCTCAACATTGCTCCTGAGTAAACAGGTAGAAACTATCTGCAATTTGTTTTGCAAGTTAGTGTAAATGTCAGGACAGATAATGAAATAATAATAATAATAATAATAATAATAATAATAATAATAATAATAATAATAATAATAAATAATAATAAAGCTGATGCTCTGGAAAAAGATTTTCTAATAGTGCCTTGCTGCTATAAAAAATGAAAGAAGTTCAAGGTCATGGGCAAAGGGAAACCTGTTGCAGGAGAAATGGGAATTTCCAAGTTTTTAGGAAGAATTACTTTAAGATGCAGATTACTTTACGTCACATTCACATTCCTGCATTTTTACATGTTTTCTAGTTTCCTGGCTTATCACTACCAGTGTATTAACAGGTATTTGATGAACGAGTTACAGATCAGTATTGTACATGATTTACATTATATATTGCTATTATTTTAAATTGTTTTAATGGTCTCCCATCCCTTGCACATGCAAAAAACCACACCTCCCCTGCCATAACCCCTCCGTATTTTATTACCAGACATGGAAAAGGGATCCCAGAAGATCCATGCTCTGAAGCGCTGTTAATTGAATGGCTGAACCAGATATGCAACTCTTGTGAATGAGCACAGCTTCAGTGAAATTATACTTAATTTATAGCAGCTCCAGATCTGTCCCACTCCTGCTGTATGTTTCTAAATTGGGAAGAAGGGATTGTGGAAATCCCTGATATCCTGGGTGAATAGAGGGGCTGTGCAGGTCAGAGCACATCCCAGAATCCTTATTTCAGGGAAATTTTCTATTACAAGTACAATTTTCCTTGAGAATTTCAGGTCCAGCTGTTTTTCCTGTATAAAATATATACCAAACAGACTGTATGGAAAAAAAAATCTTAGAGCTTCAATTTGTTCTACAGGAGGTCTGGGGATGGAAAGATACTTATAATTCTATAAAAAGATAAGAGATTTCTATTGAAAATAAAATTTAAAAATATGTTTATGTGACTTGTCTTTCTTTGGTTATGCAGCTGCCTTGGGATCTGAGCTCCTGGTAAACACGTTTGCCTGTTAAAGGACATGATTCAGACTGTCCCAGATCCAGCAGCTCACATCAAGGTTAGTTTCCTGTTTACTGTGAGTCTTCAGATGTTTTGAGAGTCATAAAATTAAAGAATATGTATAGGTACTGAAGGTTTGAAGGTTTTCTTAGATGTTTATAGATTGTGCTACTGCACAACACCGGTTCTTTTATTCCTTGATATTTATGTTGTTGTCTGAGTCAGTCCTGCAGTTTTTGTTGCTGACACCTGTACTGTTATGCTCTGAAGTATGTGAATTTTTTGAGGATATCTTTTTCTAGGATTAAAACCCCTTGATTATACTTTAATATTTTATATTCTTCACCAAATACACCTACTTGAAAAAAGCTGAATTCGTATGTCTCCATTTCTGCTCTATGAAAGCCACAGGCAACCATGGTCCAACTGGAGAAGGAAAATGTCCTTAATGCAAAATTCAAATCCAAGGAAACAGCCTTTTGAAAATATTCAGTGCGTAGTTTTACATAAGTCTTAGACCAGCCATTGAACTGTGCTGTTGCTTTAAAACCAGCATTTTTTTGCTACCTTTCAAAAGCTGCTGTACTGTTTTTACTTTATTGTTACTATTGTTATTACTACTACAATTATCATGCTGTCTTTCTTAACCTTCTTCACTGAAGAACAGGAACTTAGCAGGCCTAGATGAGGATGTGTTGCTAAGAACATTTTGGGGTGTTGTACATGAAAAGCAGCATCTGAGCCTCCCAGACTGATTGGTTTTGGGGATACTCTATTTCTGTCTCATTATTTCATTATTTCAAATTTTGCAAATGACTTCCTGACTTCTTCCAGAGAAGAGTGATAATTCACTTTTGCAAAAAGAAAAGACACTCTTATAGCAGTGTTTTGGGTGGGGAAAGCCTGCTAATCCTTATATACAAATCATATGATGAAATCACGTATTTATCATTCACACGGATTGTGCTCTCTGAAAATACTGCTGGTGTGGTAAGATTGCTGTAATCAAAGATAAATCAGCCATGCTAACAGACTGTAAGTGAAAATCTTTCTTCTTTCTGTCTTTCTGTCTTTCCTTGAAGTTTCATTTTCTACAACTTCTTTCATGGAGTTTCTTCTCAGTTGACAGCTATCTACCAGACAGCAGCTCTCTATAGAAAATATTTATTTTTTTTTTAAACTTATTTTTAAGTGAATAAAAATTAAATATTGTTTTAAACAAGTCACTTTTCCCCTTAAAAGGCAGTGAATGCTCTCTCTATCTGGAGAGATACAATCCCTGGAGTGTTTTTGGATTATGTTTAGATACTACAATGATGAGCAGTCATGTGAGAACTCATCTCTTCCCTCTCTCCAAGTTTTCCAAAGACCCTCAGTCTTCTCATACTCAGTTGCTCTTATGGAAAGAGCAGAAGACCACCCCCACTGTAAGCACTCTTGCTTCAATGTGTCTTGTCACCTAGATTTCAACCAGTAAGACTACAAAAATATTAAGACAATTTGGTACCTCTTTGTTCTGTTTAACTGTCTGCAGTGTCAGAAATAACTTTAAGAAGAAAGGAGTTTCATGCTTTCTGTCAAAACTGGGATCAGAAGCAGGTTTTATTTTTTAACCATGGAATTTAAGAGTTTGAGAGGGCATCTTTTTATGCACGCTTCATATTACAGCAAGTAAAAGAGAGCTGCACAAAAATCTCTGTCGTTCCATGTCCAGAAGAACTTGTAGTATCCTTTTTACAGCAGGACAGAATGCAGAAGATGCTGTTCCACTGAGAAAGGTTATGAGGAAGGTGATTATTTTAATACTGTGTTTGGGACAGGAAAGCTAGCCAAGTAGACATCAAATCCTTCACATTTCTGTTTATGTCATTAGGGTCTGCTTTGGTCTAAATACATTCTTCAAAAAGCTGCCAGGGATGGCTGCTTCATTTAGAGTTTAAAAGTGAATGGAACTACATTCTTAAAAATAAACCTCAAGAAAGTATAGCACATGGAACATGGGGAAGACTTTCTGGTGATATTTTATATCTCTTTTTTCTGTGGTGAGGTACGAGGGCAAACTGAGCTCATTAGTTATTCTTGGTACTTTTATTTCAACTGGACTCTATCAGGTAGGCTACATGGTATTGTATCTTCTGTTTTCTTGAGTGAGCAGATGCAGCCTCATTTGTACACATTTAGAGCTCTAACTTTGAAGATAACTTTCTAGGAAGTGCTTGAATTATTAAGATTTGACAGATTTTAAGATTTAAGTTTTCCGCCTCAATGTGTGCTGAGAATTGATGTGAAAGATAAATGGATATGGTAACATGAATATTCAGAGATGTGTTTTGTTGTTTGATGTGTTTTGTTGTTTTGTTTTTTTTTTTTTTTTTTTTTTTTTACGATCTGCCTTTTCTGCTACCTGGAGAAAATGTAACCGGCCTCACAACTTTTGTTCCATTTTGCTCCGTTTCAAAATAAGAAATGGTAAAGAGCCAGGTTCCAGCACCCAAAGCAGAGCCTGTCCAATTTTGGGAATGCTCTTAGTGTTCTTGTCCTCTTTTTGTTTGGCCAGCTTCAATCCAGAGCTACTAAAATTAGGCTTTACGTTTTTCAGTTTGAATGAAGCATCCACAGTTGATATGGTGAACTGGTGTTCCTGTTGCTCCCTAGCATGTAGATTCACTTGAGTCACAGCCTTGTGTTTTGCCCAAGCATAAAGGAAAGAAATATTTGATGCTGACAAGAGAAAGGATAGGTATGTTTGGACTTCTAGTTTTAGTTCAGCAAAATAAGGGGAATTTTGACTCTTGTCTTCAAGCAGTTCCATTTAGTTCCTATGAGAGGGCTGAAGTAAGACTACTCAGATCTTTAAAGCTGAGTGTGTTCCCAGTGTTTTGTGGGATCACCACCTGAGTTTAATCAGATTTGCTACTGCTAAAGGCCGAAAATAGTACTGTTAGTTTTGATTAGTGGCAAACTCAATAAAAAAAGTGTTTATTTGATTTAGAGCAAAACAAATTACATCTTCCTATCCAGTATCCCTAATTAGAATGAAGACATTGGTTTTGCACAGTCATTTGGGCAGTTTTTGATAGCTGAAAGGGCTTAGCTATAAGATTTTCACATCCATACCAAGGTTTATGTTTTCCCTTACTCTTCCAGAATACAATTGCTTTAACAAGTCTGCACACTGGAGAGGAATTTGTAGACAGGACTCTCTGCAACCAGTTCTATCCTCCCCTTTCACCCTGCCACTGGCACTGGAAAGGGCTGTCATTTTAATTGGGAGCTATGCAGTTTTCTATGTTAAGCATAGTTCTAAGGAAGACTTTTCTCTTGGTGTCAGGCAATCTACTTGTTTTATCACCAGTTGCTGCCAACAAACAGATGGAAAACAGTTTTCAAACAGAGCAAAAGTAGATTTCCTATTCTATGTACCCTAAGGGTCACTTTTTGAAAATGCATCATTTTTGCTCTTTTTCCAGACAGGCTGTTAAATGGAAGTGCTGAATACTGTTTTCACCCAGAAGCTGAGCCTTTGCTTGTCAGTCTGAACAGGTTTGCTTTGGGTAGTTCGTAATTTGGAACCTACATAGCTGCTTAGACTGGTGTTAAATATAACATTTTAACATGAGTTAGATCTTATCAAACTCAAAGGAAAGGTTAGAGTTCTCTTCAAAAAGTCAGTGGCTAGGTTGTCTCTTTGTACAGGCAAGAGTAATTGTCATTTACATACACTTCTTAACATGTTTTTACTTTTTAATGTTTTTTAACTCCTTTCCACTATTATTACTTAAACTCTAATTCTTATAACAGTAGTCACAGAAACTCTGCCAGTGATATTTGAATTTTTAGTGTTTTAATGATGTGTGCTTTCTATATAGTGACCATAATGTAAAACTCCTAATTTTTTAAGGGTTAAATTCTGCTTTCAGCAGCCTCATTTGCAAAGAGCAAGTGATTGCTTGGCTTTAGTTAGCATGGGCCATCACTGAGGAGGGGATTTTGTGGAACCAATTCTAAAGAAAAATGAGTTACAGCTGTTCCTTTGGCTTTCACTGGGAGAGGAAGAGTTCAGGGTACAGCTTGTAGGTAAAGAAATTACTGCATTTATAAAGAATTGAGTGTAATCTGGATAAATGGGTATAATTTTCATTGAATCTAGGCTGATTTATGCTGGTGGAAGATTTGGTCTGTGTATATCTAGAAGACAGGATTTTTTTGCTCCTTGGTGATGATTTTGAGATCTTGGATGACTGAAGAGACAGGTGAATGGCAGCAGCTAAATAGAGGTGCTAGTGGATGACATAGCCACCTTTTGCCTTGTACAACTTGAAAAATGGGGACACTTCATGTCTCTGATAGCTTAATCCAAGAGGACATCTCTTATAAAAAAATTCTCAAAGGTCATCAACACTTTGAGCCAAATTCAGCTGGTCTGTATCCATACAACTTCATTCTGTTCTGTCGATGTAACTACAGGTTGTTGCTTCTGAGTCTATCAAAATGGGATAAGCAAATCTGAAAACTGCATTTAGTGCTACAGTGAAGGAATATCTCTTTTTTTAAAGAAGAAATGAAAGAATTATTCCATAGATGTTTCTAAAAATTACGTGCCTGGGTTATGGCATGTTCACATTTCCATGCACAGCATCCCATGTTGCCATTGGAAGTATAACAAAACCTGATCCCAGAGCTCCTTTGTTGGCCAAAGAATATGTTGAATTTCAAGTTGTGGCAGTGTTGAGATGCTGCTGGATGTACCTAATCTGTTCTGTTATGGTAAAAGCAGATTTTTTTAAGCTGGCATTATTTATTAAGGAGCATATTCTGGGTCTGATATAATCTGTTATTTTTCCTGGAATTGTAGAGTCCCTAAATAAGATCCAAGACTTCATTACTTTAGGAGTTGTGTATGCACAATGCAGTCTCTGCCTGAATAGGCAAAGGGGACAAGAAGGGAAGGAGAACAGAATTACTATTATCCTCCAGAATAAGGAGAATAAAGCCAGGCTTTTCCTCCTGCCTCCTTTTTAGGGTCTTGACTTAAGCTAAGATCCTAGTCTTTGTGGATTCTTTGCATTGCTAAAGCACTACTTTCATTGCTTATCAAATGATACTTGGGCAGCTCACTTAAGAGTGAGAGCATAGAAATCTGAGCCAAAGATACAAAAAGCTTTGCCTAAAGTCACATGTGAAGTAAGCTAATGGCAGACACATTGCAGCCTAGCTGAGCAGGCAATCCATGTGGAGTATGTAATACTACTGTATCACAGTATGTCACCACTGGAGTCAATTTGATAACATACTCCCATCCCCTCCAGAAAATGCAGAATAACCACTCCTGATAGTTGTTGGCTGATGAGCCAAACCTCCCACAGGTATGAATCAGTGATGACCCCATGGATGTGTTGTCTGCAATGGCCTCTAGATGTGAGATGGTTCCCCGAGTCCCAGCACACAGAGGTGAACAAGCTTCTGTGGGTTAACTTGCTGCCTGACAGCTGCTCTGGGATAACTGCTGCATGCAGGCTCTCATCTTGTGGGTTGCAAGTGTCCCTCAGTGACAGATGTGTAAAAGTATTGGTATCAGCAATCCCTGAAGCCGAGGAGCTGTAAGTCCCACCCCCCTTTGTTTACCCCTCACTGGGGACTTAATTCATTATTCTGGCAAAACTTTAAAAGCTCTTCCCCTGCTTTTGTACTGACAGGATAACACCATTGTTTCAGTTTCATTATGCTTTTTACTAATAATGCTAGCTGAGCCACAGTTGATAAATCTTCCTTGAATGATAGCATGGTTTACACTGGGTTCTCATAAAATAAAGGAACTGAGTTTATCATGAATGTGGGTGACACTCCTCCATACCAGCGTTCATTGACCGAACCTCCAAACTGCCAGGCCTAAAATATAGTGTGTTATTTCCATCCTCTGTCAGCATACATCAACTACCTGTAAAAATGCCATAATCACTACTGCGTTTGAACACTGGATTCTCTTGATATGCAGAAATTTTGATTTACTTCTAAGAAGTTTAAAGTTCTGAATTGTAATCAAACTATTGCCATATAGTTTACATGAGTAAATTATTTGTTCTTTTCTGTCCTGGTTTGTTTTGATTTATTTTGGTTTTTTTCTTATTTTCTCTTGAACTCTACCTCTTGTAGAGGTAGCCTTGCCTGAGCAAACACCTCCTTCCTGGAGGAAAAAAGAGATAATGCTTCTGTTCACTATAATTGATGAACTTTCAGCAGTTCGGAGAAAATCCAAGATTGCTGCCAACTGCCAGATGGAAAACAGTGTTAATGACATGTTCCAAGAAAAGTATGTTATTTTGATAGGGGATGGTCTAGAGACTTTAATCTCCATTGTTCTGGAGACTAATGGCATGGCTAATTCCTTAAGTGAGGCCATTTTTAAACAAAAATTATCTTCTCCATAAGCAGGAGAGAGCAAACTAAGGAGTACCAAATGCATTTTCAATGTTCTGGCTGATATATATGTTTTACACTAACCCTTTCTTATGTGGAATCAGATGTGCTCAAATCTCCTTCCTGCAGGCTGCCAGATGATTAAAAGTCTGAACATTCTACTGCAGATGGGCAGGAATCATAAAATGGATGCTCATGGAAACTAGAGTTAGGGTGGCAAGATGAGGGTGGGGAGAAGTTACAAGAAGATGGGAAGGACAAACAAGACAGACTGAGACAAGGACAAGGAGAGGACAAAAAGGCTTTGGGAAAACTGAGAAAAGAGATTCTTCCTCTTCCACCTTTCTAAAGCCTGGAGTGGGGTGAAGGGTTCTGAATCACAGTTTTGGTGTTCTGCCTGTAAATCACTGTCAAGCCCTCTGTCTAAGCAGGTATCTCCTCCTTATTAAGTCCAGGCCATTCCAGCAGATGGGGCCCATGACTCCAGAAGTCCAAGTGTCCAGTGCCGTGTTTTATGCCTCCTGGACTCTCCCTTTTGTGTGTGGCTTCAGTGAGAGCAAGAAAAAGTGCAAAGAAATCTGCTTCAGTGGGCTCCATCACTGTGGTATTTGGACAGTCTTCAGACACTTAAAGGCTGTAATGACAGCCTCCTCCTTCCTTAACAAATAATTACAGAAACCACCTGCCCAAGACTGCCCTTGAACAAATATGCATGTGCTAAAGATGTGCAGAGTTTATCTCCCATTGAGTCAGAGATTACTGTTTAATGTATCATGGTTTTGCATTTTGCCATGATGCAGCCCCAAATATCCCAAGCTACGGGTTGTCTTCAACCTTTCTTAAGAGATTATTCCCCATGATTCATTATTGTGAAGCATTTCCTCATATTCAGATACCCATCTCCCCTTTTTGACTAGCCTTTGTATATCTGCTCTGTACAGATAAAAACTCCTTATTTTCACACTGCTTTTGCTCCTCCTCACCTTCTTAAGGGTGAGATTTATCAGGAGAGCTCAGGGGCAGTTGCCAAGCATCCCACAGCCTGTCTGCATTAGTTCTGGTCACAGTCCATTTCAGGTGATGGGGGCCAGGCAGGCTTCCCCTCTTGACCACTGCAGCTGCATCCATCCTTGCTTTCAGCTCTACTTGTTGCTTGGTCATGAATCACCATGTTGTCATCCTTCTGGTCACACTGTCTGGAGCTGGAAAGCATATTCCAAAAGTTGTTGCTCCTGCAACCCACAAGCAGGGCAAGATGCTTATCTTGGCCTTGGTGTTGTGTTTCCTCTTCACACGATGCTCAAAAATGAATCTCTTCTCTTTCTCACTCCTCCTGTTCTTTCTTTCTCTTCTCCTTCCTCCTTCATTTTGATCTCATATTGCATGCTTACACCAACAACCATCCTTAAATCTTACTTCATTATTTCCTACCCATGTTCTAATCTCAAGACTCTTTTGGACTATTTCAGCAGTCCTGTTGATGTCCCAAAGTTGACTTCATAATGTAATATACTTTGCTGATGGGCTATTTAATTCCCTTCTTTAGATTATTAATACAGACATTACCTCATAAACAGTTATGGGAATTTGATTAGATAACATCCACCAACTTGCTATGTTATCACTTGCCATACGTTTTTTGCCCGATATTCAGTAGGACATTTTGAGACTCTCAGTGCTCTTTCCCAAGCAAATTTGAATTCCTGATGTGAAAAATATTTCTTCTTTGGCTCAAGCCAGTAGTCAGTATTTTGATATTTCCAGGCATGTGTCATTAGAAAGACAAACTGATTCTGTACCATAGGTGTAATCTTGGTGAAATTTAAGGTTTTTTTAATTGAAAATGTGCATCTTGACCTTTTTGCCATAGAAGCACAGAAGGGACTGAAAGGATCACTGCTGTTCGCCCCCCTACAAAGAAAAAAAAATAAAAAAAATTAAAAATCCCATGGCTTTCTTGCCAGTGAGTCCTGTACCCAACAGGCTTTACAGTGGACTCCCTTCAATACCAGATCCTACTCAGAAAGACAGCTTTTTGCTGCCTAATAATCTGCAAAAATATAAGTGTTACCATCCAGATTTACTATACAGTTAAACTAACTAATGTGGGTGGCTTTTACTGTATTACATCTTCTCTGTCCCTAGGCCAGTACTTCTGTTACTTCCAGTGGTTTGGGTTGTTTTGTGGCACAAAAGGGAACAATTTCATCTGCTCCTGAGAGCTGAAAAGAGTGTTTGGCAAGTCCATTATGTATTTCATATTGTCGGTGATTACCTTGGATCAAAGATAAAATTTCTGGGAGTCATTATCACCTCCTTGCAGTACAGTACATGTTTGGTAGGACACTGTAACCTGCTATTTCAAATTCAGCAAAGCAGCACTTAAAAGGATGTAAATAAATCTGCCTTCCAGGATGATCTGACATGATTATTTGTCCATACTGCTTTGGTCATATATAGAGATTTTCCAGGGACCTATAAACCTGGCAGATGTCAGAGCTGTGAATAGCATGGGAGGAATCCTGCATCCTGCATGGCCAACCCACAGACTGAGTGCTGCTTGCTCTTCTGGAGGGGGCGTGGGGGGAAGCACAGTGGGGCATGTTGGCTTAAATCAGTGATACCATCACTGCTGCAGAAATCTGAACATGCACCAACAATGTTGCCACTAGCCCTGAAGGACCCGCTGGAGATTGGAGGGGGAGCTATTTTCCTGAGGGTGTAACATTTTTAACTTCTATGTTTTCTGTTTTCTGCTCTGAGGGGGCTTGGCATTGCGAATGGTAGCACTCGTTTTCTGCCCTTTCAGAAGGAGAAAATAAAATAAGATGGGATAACTTTAAAATGGCAGGTTGTCAGGGAGAGCCTGAGGCTGTGCTGGACAAGATGTGGAACTTCAGCTGCTTTTGGTTGGTATTTGATTTCAGCAGTTTGTGAGCCTTTAGAGAATGGGGAGAGACCTATATTAGGAAGTGGTGAATTGTCTTGGGAAGCTCCTTCTGTCTTTCCACTGCTTACACAGAGGCTCCAGAGTAGTTACGTTAAGCATGAAGGGGGACTTGTAGGTGGCTTTTCATTAGATAACCAAATGCTATCTTACATGGCATATCCTAAATATGTAACACAGAACACCTGAGCCTCCTCCAAACAAGCTGGCTCCAAACCTAAGAGCAATATAATCTTATCAAGATGACATTTTACGCATGTGTAGGAAACCTTTGGGAATCAGGGAGTAGATGTCAGGCTAAGCAGGAGCAGGCATGTCCCAAACCTGAGTCTGGATGTCAGGGCAGGGCTTAGATTTGCACAGCAGAAGCACAGGTGATATCTTGAAGACACTGGGGGCACAGTCTTTGCTCCCTTATCAGCAAGGGACAGGCTAAACAACTTTCCTCCCAGCCTCCAAGCTTCCTTGTGAAGGAAAGTGTGTAGGTGAGTAGGCAGGGACCTGCACAGCCCTCCTGCAGAACTTCTCCACACTGACAATCTGGGCACAAGGCTGCAGAGCAAAGCTTGCTGCGTGGCATCGACCCAGCTGGCATGTGTGTCCAAGTCTGGGACAGCAGAGCTTCTCTGCCCAAAATTTACACTAAGAGGCCCTCAAAATGTACAAAAAATGCTTAAAACTTGAAGTGGAATCCAACTGGGAATTTAGATTCATTCAGCTAGAGAAACTAAAGGAAGCCACCTACTCTTTAGTTACAAGTTCAAAAAATCTTTCCAGTTCTCTCAGAGTTGTCCCAGAACTGCAGCCAGTTGGCTAATGGTGTGTGATCCATTGCAGAGACATTATTAACTCAGACAGAGGAAAATATACTCTCAGTTATTACATGCTAATAAAGTACAACCTAAACAAATTTAGGCAACAGAAGCAATTATATGATTAAACATTTAACTGCAAAATTGATTTTTAAATTGCTAATAATTCGAAGCAAAGCATGCACACAGAGGCAAAGGGGGAGGAAGGTAATTTTAACAATTGAATCTAATCAGTGCTTCAGTTCAAATAGGTGGCTATAAATGTCAAAATACATAGGATCTGATACAAGAACAGAAGTGGAACGAGAATGATGAGCATTCCTCACTTGACCAGATTCCTCTAGTTGGGAGGAAGTTAAGCACATGGAGTGAGGGAACTTTGTGAGATGGGTTATCTCTAGAGCTGCTTCAGATACCAATCTATGTTCCTGAAAAACCTTTCAAAACCATCAGGAAACAGTGAACTGAGGCACAAATTTCTGGATCAACCTTGTGTTTGCATGAGATTTTTCCACATTCTGTTGCCATTGCCTTCAAAGGGGGATAAAGTGTGTCCTTAGGGAATAGAGAGAGGGCTGCTGTGAGGGATGGCTCCCAACAAAGGGAATGAAGAAATGCCCATTTCTCACCTGAAAACCCCCTGTTTTCTGTTGCTCTTTGAATTGCATTGAAAGGAAGGGAGACACTATCCTGGGTTGCAGCAGAAGGTAGGTTTGATGAGGATCAGTGCTGTTGGAGTGTAGCAGGGTGGGACGTTCTCTCTGCTACAAGATTGTATTTGTTTTCATAGTTTATGGCAGGGCTGCTCCCTTTGAGAAAGTATAAATCTTAATCAAATAAAACTGATGTGCTGCCATATTTACCCATCTCACTGTCTGTCCTACATCATGTTTTAGCATATAAGTTACATGACAGAGTTATCCAGGGGTTGCCAGCTGACAAAGAAACAAACCCTCATGTTAAATTGCCTGCAGATGTCCTCTCCTAACTCCTGTAAGGAACTTCTACCAGTTCTCTCTCTCTTTTTTTTTTTTTTTTTTTTTTTTTCTGTGTGTGTGTGTCTGTGTGTGTCTGTGTGTTAAATAAAAGCAGCAGAAGAGGGGGGAAACAATCTCAGTTGAATCTGTGCTAGTGCCTCTGTGCCTCTGTTTCCAGGACAGGAAGCCCTGGGAAGACAATGCAATTTATAGGCAACAGCAAAGAAAAAACCCTGTAAGGATTTCCATGAACTTTAGTGGATGAAATGAGTTGTGGTTATTTTTAAGCCTGGAGATGACTGAATAATGCCAAGTCTAATGCTGCCAAGGTGGGCTTTTCAGAAGATTCAGACCTGAGGAGGTGAGAAGATCTTTATGTTCTGTTGACTGTAATTTATTTGATACTAGAATTTATGGGTTAGAGTTTTGACCAGGCATCCATTCAATTTAGTTCTGATACTAATCTAAAGAAATCAGGATTTTATGTGAAGGACTTAACTTCTTGTCCTGTTTGGCAGAAATCTCTGAGTAAGATTGTAACATTCTTGAAAACATTCACTGTTTTCATTTACATAATTAGGAATTTTTGTTTTGTTTTTCATTGCATGAATTTACTGAAGTTTGTGAACCTTTTGCCTGGCTGTCCTCCTTGGTTGGGGCAATCACAGAACGTTGTTTCTTTTTCCTGGCTGGAGGAGTAAGGGCTATTTATGTGTAGTTTTAAAATACGCTTTCTATGAGTACTTACATGTTCCTCATTGTGATGTGATATTTCTGGATGATCAGTCTAGCCAAAAGCAATTGCCAAAGGTTAGCGGAGAGCAGCAATCCCATTTAGACACCTACATGAAATACCAGCCCTTCAAAAGCTGTGAGTGCCAAACAACTCCCTCCTGGAGTAATGGAAGCTGGTGAGTGCTGACAGCTTCTGAAATTCCAGCCTCATACAACTTCAAAAGAGATTGATTAGCAAGCCCAGCAAATTGGAGGGTTTTTTCTCTTTACTTATTTAACCCTACGTGGAGATTATTATCTGTGCTAGAATAGTACTCAGTCATTGAGGGTGATGCACTAAGAAGAAGGTTCCTCCTGGGAGGGTAGAATTCCAGAAGAGTTGGTAGGTAGGTAGGCAGGCAAGTAGCTGGGTGGGTGGGCAACTTTTCCCAGGTTTGCTACAGGAGAGCTTTGGCCAGGAGTGTTGAACTTTACCAATCAGGTAGAAGGAAAGCCCTGGAGAGCTACCTCTGTAACTCCCCCATACAGATCTTTTTTCAGTAAGGAAACAAAAGCAGTTTTCCCAGTGTTCTTAAACAGCTTTGGAAGTGACATAAACAAAACCAGAAAAGGCCACTCTGAAATTACTGAAATAGGGATGTCCAGATAGGAAATTATAGTAATGTAACTCTTGCAATTGAATTTCACGCCCTGTGCAGCTTCTGTGTGTGGGCAAAGGAGATAAATTTGCCCTGTGGAGTTACACGTGTGTTTCTTTCTTTTGATTAAACCTGAAGCCCTTTTGTCTTCCCTCCTGTGATGATAAAGTGAGGTCCGTGGGACATATAGGATTAGAATATTTTTTTCTGGGAGCTTTATTTCTAAATTAAGTTATATTTCTGGCTTTCTGAAATGTGTTTTGTTTTGGTTTGGTTTTTTAATTCTACCTATCACAAATGACCAGCCACTTTTTCAGTTAAGCAGACCTTTTAAATACAGGAACAACAGGACCATGCTAAAATGAGGAAAAGTTAATTCCGAAAATCAAATAGCAAGTTTTTGTTATTGTTTTTAAGCATGGTAAATAGGCTGGGGACCAATATGCTTGCAAATGACCTAAGTCTTCCTTTCCAGTGGTAATCCGTATTCTTTTGAAAAGCTAATAAAAGTGGTGTATGAAAGAAATTCCTGGGGCACTGCAGAACTCACCCTCCTAGGGAGAGAGCCAGATGTGCTGGTTAATAACCTAGCAAGCATTCAAAGCCAGGGCAGTAACTACTTGGTATCACCTAAGCCAGACGTTCTGTGTTGGTGCAAGGCAATATTGCACACTGGTCACATTTGCAATGAAGAGCTGGAAGACATGTGCAGTCTTATTGAAAGAAGAGGGGGTGGGGGGGAAAAAAAAAAAAAAAGGAAAAGAAAAGGAGGGGACAAGGAGAAAGAGAGGGAGACAATGTGTCTGTCCTGAGAAGCAGCAAAGTAGCAGACACACTCCTCCACATGTGCATTAGTCTGTCAGCCTGGATTCTGTTATCCAGATGTTGGGATGGATCCTATGGCAGGGACCATGAAGGAAAAGGCTTTTAAAAGAAATCATATTTCAGTCGTGAAATTAACGTTACCAGATTTTTCAAATGCAGTCACTAGTGTAATTTTTCAGAATGCCTTAATAAAATAACAAATTTAGTATTTAATGCTTTTTACAGGCATATTTGTCAGTGCCTCAACCCAAAGAAAAGCATACATGTGTGTAAGTTGTCAATCGCTTTTAGAAACAAGATATCTTAGAGTAAACAGCACTTTGAATTGTTCTCAAAACAGTCCTACTGAACCAAAAATAGAGGGGGTCCTGAAGTCTGATAGGCTCCACCCCTCATCATCAAACCCCTTGAGAGCTTTGGCCATCACATCAAAACTATGCTTATGCATAATAAAAAAATATATATTTGCAGTGGCAATCAGAATACATCAACATCAAATAAGTTTTTTTTTTTAATCTCAGATTTGCTTTCCCAAGCACAGCAGAGAAATAAATTACTTATGGCATTTGTGGTATATGTGTAATTTGAACCTGACAGCTTCATGTTACTGGGCATAACGTGTGCAGTGTATAAACAAACACTGCACAAAAAGACAAGTCCCAGCTTTGTCCCTCTGACACTTTGCCTCTGTGACCAGGATCCCAAAAGGAAGGAATGCCATGTGTATTTCTGCTGAGCTCGTGTTTATGTTGAGCTCAGCTCAGCCCTGTGCTGATCTTGCCCACTCGTGGCGGAACCAGGGTGTCTAAGGGGAAGCCAGGTTGAGAGGATAGGAGACAATGTGGATGCCTGTCCATCCATGTTCATTGTAGGGGGAGAGGGAGAGCATCTGTGAATAAATATTTATATGAATGTGTTAAACGATGTGGTTGTTGTTCCTGCCTGTAAATTTTTCATGAGGCCTCAGGAATGTGACATTTACGTAAAAAGATGGTGATATGCAAGTGTTACTAAACTTCATATTCATGACTGATAACGAGTTGCTGCGCATTCAGCTATTGCTGAAAGCAGAAAGTGGATTTGTGAAAACCTGAGGAGTGCATTTGTGACTACATTACAAATAGAAAGAAGGCAATTTTACATCAATATTAGTACAGTGGACTTTGGAAGACGTCTGAATGTTTTCATGCATAATTATGGCTTCAGTAAAATTGTAAATTTATAGACACAGCTTATGCATTTTTTCCCCATGTTGGAACAGTATCAGCTGAGTAGGTCTTGTGAGAAACTTCAGTTGGTAGTTTTGGTAAAAACTAGACTAGAATATGTATATTTCTTTGTGGCGTTTCAGCTTAGGATACGGTCTTGGTTCCGCCGTGCATCCCAAAAGTTAATGGACCTCTTGCATCTGTCCCATGTAGTGCATGTGGAGGTGCAGCAGCACGACCACACCGGGGCAGAAAAAAAAAAAAAAAAGTAAATAAAATAAAATTTTCCTTTCTGATACATCCAGGGTGTAGCTCTGAGTGCCTCTCAAAGATAACCAAACTAGCTGAGGACAGTCCAGCTTTCATGTCGTGCTGCCTGCATCAGAGGCAGGCTGAGGTGATGCTGGCTCGAGCACCCACCCTGCTTGGCAGCCACACCGTGTGGATTCAGAATCCCCTCTTGCACCAGGAGAGGGGAAGAAGGGGTCTGTGTCTTTCTGCAGGGCCTGGAGGAGCCGAGTGTTATCTCAGACACCCATTAACCCCTCAGCCTGCCCCGGCAGTGAGCGCACGCCTCAGACAGGGCTGGGTTGGGAGCTGCTGGGGCTCTGTGGGCGAGAGCTTTCCAGGCGGAGCAGCCCGTCATCACACACTGCAGTTTGTCAGAGTGAGAGCCTTGGAGCCGGCAGGGTGTGATTCATCCATCCCGGCTAGGTCTCTGAGGCAATCTGACATTATTCGGACTGATATCATTAATTAATGAGGGCTGAATGTTATTCTTAGACACTGGATTGAGTATTGGGTAGAGAAGCCTATGAAAGGGTTCTTTGATTTTGGAAAATTCCTATGGCACTGTCAGATTTGCTAATAAAATTAAATCATCTGCCAACTTTCCGACTTCAGCAGCACATCCCTTCTGGAGGCTTGACTGAGTCTCCTCAGTGCCTTCTTGGGATCAAGGGATTATTTGATTTATATTAATGCCAAAATAAAATGATAGATAGCCTCTAAAACTCAGTCATTTTAAATCTATCAGGCGGGCTTTGGAGAAAGCGTTTTTGTTTGTTTGCTTCAGCACAGATTTGATCCTCGCCCTCCTTTGTTTGACTGTGTTTGGTTTAATACACTCAAGGTGGAAGAGAGCCAAAACCCAAAGCTTTTGTGCAGCTTGGTCGCCAGGTTGTGCCTGGGCTCTGCCCCTCAGCCAGGGTGACCCACAGCCCCTACACAGCTGTGGCTAACTCAAACAAACCCAAAATTCAATGAAGTTTTAGTCTATTCTTGAAAAACATTAGAGTTTACTCTGAAGAGAGAAATTCCTCTTGCTCCTAGCACTTGTGTTCTGGGGGGCTGGCCCTTCTTTTCCCTCCTCCAGACCCTTTTCTCCCCAGAGCCACCTCTTGCCCAGGTGCCAGACCTTGCAGGTGTCCAGAATTAGCAAAGCATTTGCAGGCCTTTGGCGGCAGATATATAAATATAACTCTGTCATTCTTTTAAAACCCCAACCCAGCAGGGCTGGGAGCACAAGAAGCACAGCACACATGTGGGCTGGCCCACTGGCCATCACACATGGATCCCATTGCAGCCCTATAATGCTGGGGCCGGGGGGGAGGAGGGCAAGGGAGCTGCCAGCAGGTCAGCCTCCCCCCACTCCTGGTTCATCTGTCTTCAGGCTGCTCTCAATCTCATGTAAACAAAGAGGTTCCCAAGTGCAGCTGGGTCCTCAATTGGCTCTTGCTGCTGTGTTTTTTGGGCAAGGAGGTGGCATGCATAGCCAACTGGTCTGCTCGAGTGGCAAGAAATCATCGAGTAATTGCTGCACCAAACCCAACTCTTTGTGGTTGAATTAAAGTATGTGTTGTCTGAGGTAGGCACTTTGGGGATGCTATCCACTTAGTCACAGTAATCACGTCACCAAGTGTTCATCTGCAGCATGGGTCTGGTTCTTCTTTTAGCAGTAGCACATTGTCCTTGGGGCAGTCACTGCAATACGTGTTTGTGCGCGCACAGATTTACAGAGCTGGGAGCATACCCACAGCCTTCTTAGCTGAATAAAGCACATGAATGCTTTTTTCCCATTATTTTTTTCCATTTGGGAAAAATAATCTGTTATAAACTATGTTGTTTAGAAACAGTTTTAATGTGGTGCCATACGTTCAGTAGCAGAAAACCTGAGTTACCTGAATCCCCCATTTGGTTTGGTGTGGCTTGTGTCCATGAACCAGGCTGTAATCTGTAGTTCTGGCTGCTGGAGTGGGGATTTTTCTAGGTATGTGTGTGTGACTTTAGCTATCTGCTCTAGAGGCGCCCTTAAAGCATTTTCCTTCCATTGCCAGGATCAACAGATGAGGTGCTGGAACAAACTGATAAATTAAAGAGCAACAAGTTACCCAGACCTGATGGTATTAATCCAGGAGTTGTGAAAGGTCTGAAGAATGAAGTTGTTGAGCTGCTCACAACAGAAATATAGGGACACAAGGGAAGCAGAGAACTTGGGACTGACAGTCTTTGTACTTGCTGTTAAAAATAAATGTCAGAGCAGTGCTGCGAAGTACCTTTGTTTGAGCCTTACTGCAAGTCAAAAATAGCACCTAACTAGTCAGTGTAATAAACAATGGTGAAGTTCTAAATACACATCCTAAATCAATGATACGAAAGAGATGGAGTGGGATATATTTCCAAAGGAAAATTGGAAGTCTTTGTTGTACTGCAATTTTTAGAAATGAAAATAAAAAAAAAAAAAAACAAAAAAAAAACGGAAGAACAGGTTAGTTGTTTTAAAAAGCTCAAGGAGCTTCTTAACAAGGGGGAAACTGACATGCAGTCAACCATTAAAAATGCATAGGAAAGAGAAAATAAGAAAATAATTCTAGACATGCAGTTTTTAGCCTGGCACCCAGGATCAGCAGCAGGGTATCTCAAATTGCATCCTAAATCTGGTGTTGTTTAATACGTTTAGTAATGAGCTGGAAAACGGGAAGCAGGGCCCCAGTCAGATTGGAGATAATATGCCTGTTCATGGATTTTTTAGGTTATTCAAGACAAGCTCAAGGAAATACAGAATGTTTCACCAAGCCAAGCAGAAAGCTCTGTGCTATGACGTATCAATATGAAAATGTGTATGAAAAAGGTAATGTGGGTAGGAAAAAAAGATGTGCCACTAAATAACTATCACTGCAATTAGGTACACTGAATACTGCTTTTGAGACGTACTGCATTTATCTTCTTCCATGCTGAAAACTGGACTCCTACTCCTTGCTTGTCACTTTCTACTTCATGGAGAAATATGAACCCTCATAGTATGATAACTTTTCCTCTTTGATAACTTTCTTAAAGTTATTCTGCAGGAAGTCATGAACTTATAGTATGCTTGTATTCTGCCCGTACCAACCAGTGAGCCTTGTGGTGCAGTGGCTGACAAATAGCACTGATGGTAATTAACACCATAATCAGCTGTTGTAGCTGCTATGACGGGCCTCTGTGATTGTGACTGAGTGTGCTGGCTAAGGTGGAGGAAGGATTAATGTGTGTCCTGGTACTACTTCTCCACAGAATCATTCTGAGTGCTGCTGTTAGTTTTGGTACAGAATTTGACATAACTGTATAAGGCATTTTCAGCTGCCTTACACTTGCTGTCTCTTGCAGTATGGAAATGTTAATTTTTCAAGTGGTATTAAGAGAAGTGAGAGAAGGTCAGTGATTTCAGGAACAGAGAAATGGAATATGACAAACAAGTACAGAAGATTTGGTGGTCAGTGACATATTGGACACCCTCTCTGTAAGTCTCCCCTGGCCTAGGAAATTTCAGTCACTCTAAAACTGTTAACACAAAGTGTCTCTGGCCATATTGTCAGGTGGTGTCCTTGGAAAAATGCTTTTAGTGAGCCTCAAGATGTGGCCCCTGCACTACTCTGTATTATTCTGTTAGGCTTCCACTTGGGCATCATGTTGGTGTTTGTGTGAGGGTTGGGCACTAGGAAGGAACCATGAAACCAGATGACTGGTGACCACTATTGCCCAGGAGAACAGCATGGAGCAGAAGGAAGCCAGGTGAGCATCCTTCCTGTCACGTCAGTGCCTTCAGGCATGGACTTGAACCTCCACTTGCAAGATGAGATAATAGTTTGGTCTACATCCCTCTAGGAATCCTTCTTCTTTCTAGTGGAAACTGCCAATGTTAAAAGCCATGTGTGGGTGTAACCTGAGGTGTGGTCAGTGCCTTGTTTTCTGGTTGTGACGAACCGAGCTGAACTTAAAATGATGATGTGGATGACCCAATTCCTATTTACAGTTTCCTTCTCTCTCCTATGCTCCTAGATATACCTTTACTTGGGAGTCTACACAAAGCATCTGCCATGTATTTCTTTTAGAGTTTCCATTATTATCAGTTTATGGGAAGGATGCCACATTCAGTTGTCACTTATGTCAGCAGGATCTCTGTGCTCCTTGAGTACCCTTAGATGAGGGAGCTGGTGTGGCTGATGGCACCAGTGCCACTTGTTTGTTTTTTTGCCTTACCATCTCCCATTATTTCTGTCTTCCTGATGTCCTGTAGGTAAGGTCTGTGAAGTCCTCCTCTGACTTAACATGCCATTTGTTCATTACTTCAAGTCACTAGGGTCAAGATTTCTCTCACCTGATTTGTCTGAAAGCCAAACCACTCTTCAGAGCTAATGGAAATAGAGGCATATCCAGAGGGTATTTAATCCCATTTAAAAACAGATCTAAAAAGGAGCCTAGGACTCTCTTTCAGCCTAGATGTTGAACTTTAGGCAGCTAAGGTAAATGAAAGATAACCTGGAAAAAGGATTGGCATATGTTTCTACTTTTTGATTCTATGGAAGAAGGGTGCATTCACAGGCTTGAAAAGTCTGCTTAAAGTTTTTTAAAAAAAATCTTATTCCAACTTTGTAACAACAAGTAGCTGGAGAAAACAGTTCTACCTAATATGTTTCAGACTTCTATCTCAAGTAGTTTTAGTACTCAGTAGTATCAGAAATACAGTGATTAGGAATTTGGATTTATAAGTTGCTAATTTTTTTAATGGTTACTGTGGGGAATAGGAGGGCAAAAGTCATTCCTGGCCTCATGGGACTGTGACTTTTAAAAGTTCTGTAACGCAGTTTTGTATGTTTATTTTTCTTTCACCAACACTTGCAGGTTTACATATAACTTTAAAAGCATATTTAATCCTGTCTGTTCATGAGTTGGGTGACATATTTTGCTTTTACACTTTGTGTCTGCTTGGCTCTGCCTAAAAATTAAATACACACTGAAGTTTATTCTTTCCCTGGTTATTTTAAAATGTGTTCAAATGTACAATCCTACTACCCAAGTTCATGGTATCCTTCCTAGCTAGGATCCTGTACTTTGAGATTTTAGCTTTTGCTGACAAGGAGGCACAGTGTTCCCAGCTATTTACACCATATGGTGAACAACTGCAGCTTTTATCATGAAGGAATCCCCAAGTACTTTTCAAACTGTTTTTATAGGAGTCACTTCACTCATCAGTGAAATGGAGCCAATGCTGGGGTAAAACATGGCAACCATTCAGTGGTAAGCAGAGCCTGCAGTGCTTCTGAAAAATGGGGGCTGTGTTGCAAAATGACAATATTTTTGATGACATTGGCCAGAGGAGTTCAGGTCCTTAATAAATTGATGTTTTGGCTTCACTGGTGTCTTCAGAGTTGTTGTGATTTCTACCCATGGCAAAACTGACCCTGCCCAAGGACTTTTCACTCGCTGAAGCCTTTATTACACAAAAGCCACTTTTGTCTGATTTCCCACTTGGCAAATCTGGAAGCAGCTGTCAGAGGAAGCATCCAATGCTGTCCATAGTGGACACCAGCACTGCCCTTCCCTTCTTCTCATTCCTGCTGCTCAAGGGTCTTGCTAAGATTTCCCAGAGCCAGCCCTGCACCCTTCTCACTTCAGGTTGACTGGAAAGATAGCAGCCTTATCCTTGACTTATCCTTGTGGCCAATGTGGAGGAGATAACAATGCAGGTGGGCTCTGTTTTCTTGATCTTCAGACAGATTTGCAGAAATACCAGATTTGCCTGCTCCATCCTGAGCATGGCATGAGGTCTCCCTGTACCTGGGTATCCTGCTATGCAATGGCCAGCAACAAAGGGGGTAGCAGGATTTTCCCACTTTATGCATCTGTTTTGAGGGTGAATCATGTAACATGGGCAAAGAGCTGCAAGGTGGGTGTGTAAGTTAAAAAACCCCCACAAGATATAGTTCCTGAGGCAAACAATACAAGGCTGTCTCAGGTGTCTAAAGCTAGAAATCATACCTTTCTGCCATTGATCAAGACAACTGGAACTAGGTATTATTTCTGTGAAATTTTTTGAAAGAAAACCTTCTTCTCATTTAGTCCAAAGTGTCTCTTAATATCTGTGGTGTATTTGCTTGCATTGGAGCCATAAGTTCTGGCCTGGCATATATCACTCTTTGTCAGAGGGAAATCTTGCACTGAAGAAATAAAACTGCAGCTCCAAGATAATGTTTATTTGCCTTTAAGATATGCAGATTCTCATGATCTTAGAAGTACATGCCTTAACTAGAGTCTGTCCAAGTCAGGTTAATGGGAACCCTGGGATCTGGTAATGCAGGACTTCCCACGGCATCATCTCAGCTTTTTTCCTTCCAACCCAAACCATTCTATGATTCTATGATTATGAGACTGTGTCCTAAAAAATATGATAAAAAAAAAGGGCCATGACGTTATGGGTGGAGTTGCGTGGAAGAAAGTGTGTGGCTGACAGCACTTTTTCCAGGAAACTGGTCAGTGGGCTTGGGATTTCAGATGCTTTACTAGATACTGCTGGTGACCTTGATGAGCAAACCAGGCTGCCTGTCTGCTGGCTGCATCTCAGATAATTCCTGTCACCACTGCTGCATACTTTTGTGTGGTTTAGATATAGTTTATCTGTTGTTTTGAACGAGATAGACTTTAATGAGAAAGCAGTTTTGGAAGTGTTGGCTGTAATGGAAGCATTGTTAATATTACTGGTTTTGGCATGGGGCAGGCACAGGAAAAGTCTTTCTAAAGCCAGAAATCTGGCAGGCTTGACAGGGGGTAGCATCTTCTATCTGTCTTGTTCTGCATGTGGTTATAACGTAAGACTACTATTTCCTCTGTGACAGGCAAATAATTTTGGCTAAAAATTGACTTGGATGTGGGAGACAAAGATCAGCTTCACACATGTGGACATAAATGATTGCACGTCATCTTCCACCCTCCTCCAGAGAAAAATTGGGAGGGAGTTTCCTGAAATGTTTCACTTACATGAGCATGAGAAGCAGAGAAGCAGGTTTTTTTTTTGTTGTTGTTGGTTTATGGGTTTTTTTGTTTGTTTTGGTTTGGGGTTTTTTGTAAGCAGAGGTGCTTAGAAGAAAGGGAGGAATCTGCAATTACACAACTTCCATTCATGCCAACTTCTATTTTTAATGATTTTCATTTTCAGGTAGCACATCAGCATGCCATTTTCAAATAGACTGTTGTCTGCATCACTCTGAAGCATTAAAAGATTTCTGTATTCAACCTGTATGTTTACATTTGAAAGGAAATCTATAAAAAATATTTTTAGATTAGTTGTTTTTTGTTTTTTTTAAGGAAGGAAAGAAATTGTAAATCTTTTAGAAGGGACTGAGTATATGGATATTTCAAATTTTTTGCTATATTTCAGTCAATACATTATCAGGAAAGCAATACAAAATGTTATACTTCCCTGCTTTGAGGACTTGTGCTTCCTGAGTGGAATACAATTGAAGAAATGTTGAAGAATTACCCTAGAAACCTAGCCAGGAAATCAGAAAGATGTAAAAAAACTTTACAATTCTTAATTTAAATATAGTGACATTTCACAAGAAAAGACAATTATAATGTATTATAAAAGATTATAATATTTCCAGTCTTGTTCCTTGCACACTGGCTAATCTTCATACGTTTGGGATGCAACCACAGAATAACCAAAACTAGAGGTCCCTGCAGGTAAGGAGCTGGGGAGGTGGTCAGGTAGTGACCCATCCAGGTGTAACCTCCATGCACCCACAGGGGAGCTCAGAACTGGTGTGGCATGAGGCCAGTTGTGTGGCCACAGCCCAGGGGAACCCTTTGACTCAACACTTTAAGTTCCAAGGTTGCCTTCTTGGGCAGCAAGAGCTTACCTGAAGACATGGAGCTGGGCACACAGCAGGTCCATTGTAGGAGATCAGGGAAGCAGTGGTGGGGGGTGACCTGAGAACCCTGGTCAAAAGCAAAAAAGGGACGTTTTTTGTTGTTGTTTTTTTTTTTTTTTTCTAGGAGAAGTTGCCTAACTTTGAACAGCTTCTCCTGTCATATCATATAAGGGCCGGGAAAGCATGCCTGGAGTCCTCACCTTGCTTTAATATGAGGGTGTTTAAACACATATCTTGCCCTTCTCAGGACATCATTCAAACCACAGGGTCACAAGAAAGCTCAAGGATGTGATGGAGAACAGGGAAGGGTGGCGGGGAAAAGGTTTTCCCTCACAGTGAGGGGATCCACCCTCTCATGCAGATTACATGGAGACAAAAGGCTGGATTTAACCATTCTTAGTGCCCCTTGTGGAAATGATCAGTATTAAAATGGGCTCAGAGATTCAAAGGTGAAATTTTCCTGCCATTTCTTCATGGGTAAAGATTTAGCCATCGTGAATGTGACTCGAGGACTTCACAGTAAAGCTTCTACCAAAAGGAAATGCAGAAAAAGTTCATGGTGTAAACTTCTTCAGTGCAAGGATTTTTTTTTCTGGCTGAAACCAATATATAGGCACATAAATAAAAATACCTTTATTTTCTGAGTAAAAATTAGTTAAGTGAGTTGCTTGCCCTTGTCATTTAACTCTGGACAGCCTGAACTTAACATCTTAGAAGATGACTCCAGAGGGACTCCAATGTCTTCAGGGGGAGCCTGTCTGACTAGCCTAGAGCTTTCATATAGCTAGTATAATCAGAAATATATCCCCTGCTTAAACTCAGATTTAGCCTGCTAGGTAAAAAAATTTCAAAATTGCCAGAAGTTTACTTTCCACACTGAGGAAGTTTTTAAATCTACCCCCCTCACAAATGCATGTATTTTGGCTGCTATTTATCACTTTAAGTTCTTCCCTATCGAATATGTAAAAGTGTTAGGAGTAGCTAGGATGAAGTGCAGGCTCTAAAGATGACAGTGACAAAACTCCCCTGGCTCCAATAGAGACAAGATTTAACACTCACCATCACTTTTTGACATTTCATTTTGGCAGAGTTTAGTGCTAGATAATAGTATGTATTTTTTAAGTCAAGTAGCTAGCTTGGTAAAAGGAAGTTAAATATTTGCTTTTAAGCATAACGAGTTTGTTGAAAAAAAAAAAAAATAGTTGTATTAGGGTGATAAAACAGGAATCGGTAGAGCCATCCAGAGGGACATGGCAAGATTAACTGGTGAGTAGGGTTCTCCAGAAGGCAAAATATTTGAGTATTTTTTTAAGCTAATTAGTCAAGTTCTAACTATTATCCTTTTCTTCTGTGGTTGTCCATGAGCATAGGATTAGTTTCTACACGCTGTTTAACCTTTGAAATAATTCACATGTTGCATCAGTGCATTCAGGCTGTAGCTTCCTCACAAGCTATGAATTCACTATGTGGATTAAAAAACTTAAAACTGTATGACCAGTCCTTTCCCTGTATTTCTTAGTGCACGTTTTCTGAATAGATGATCAAAACTCTCTAAGACACAGGGCCAGAAACAAACCTGGCAGTGCTCAACTGTGTTTCACTGAACTGTATTTCATGGGAGAAATACTTCCACATGGAGGTATTCACTTCTATAATGGTGGAAAGACATGGTGGAAAGACCTTTGTATCCTTACCTTCCAAAACACCTCATCCTTGTTATAAAATTATGTTAGTGATTTCAAAATTTGACTTGGAGAATATGTGGATTTTTAAAACTACAGAATATATGGATTAGCAATAGCCTTTTTCAGAGAATGATGTAGCACACAGCCTGGTAAATCCTTTTCTGCATTGAGTTACAGTTATAGTAACTAATGGTGCTATGTTTTAATGGAATTTTTTGAAAATAATATTGAATTTTTACTAGAAGATGCTAATGAATCTCAAAAATAAGTGACGAAAAATGGGCTTTTGAAGTGTCAAAAATGCCAAACAGTGAAAATTTTTTAAAGGGTTTCAAATATTTGCATACAGGCTTGCATTAATCTAAGTATTTTTGCACATAATGACAGAATCATAGAATAACAGCAAGTTAGGGGTTGGAAGGAACCTTGAAAGATTATCAAGTCCAACCTCTCTGCCAGAGAAGGGTCACCTACAGGAGGTCACACAGGAACATGTCCTGATGGGTTTTGAATGTCTACAGAGAAGGAAACTTCACAACCTGCCTGGGCAGCCTGTTCCAGTGCTCTGTCACCCTCAGAGTAAAAAATTTCTCCTCGTGTTTAAATGGAACCTCCTGTGCTAAAGCTTGTATCCATTGCCTTTTGTCCTACTATTGGGCATAACTGAGAAGATCCTGGATCTGTCCTTTTATGTACTGTCCCTCATTCTCCTCTTCTCCCAGCTCCCTCAGCCTTCCCTCATAAGGGAGATGTTCCACTCCCTCAGTCATCTTTTTGGCTCTGCACTGGTCTCTTTCAAGCAGTTCCCTGTCCTTCTGGAACTGAGGGGCCCAGAACTGAACACAATTTTCCAGATGTGGCCTCACCAGGGCAGAGTAGAAGAGGAGGCCCTACTAGCCACCCTGTTTCTAGGGTGCCATAGGACTTCTTGGCCACAAGGGCACATTGCTGGCTCAGGGTCATCCTCTGACCACTAGAACTCCCAGATCCCTTTTCTCTGTGCTGCTCTCTAACAGCTCAGTCCCCAACCTACACTGGTTCTTGGGTTTGTGCCTATCCAGATGCAAGACTCTAAAGTAGTTAAAATTCTCAGAATGTTTGAAATTAGTTTTGTGTGGTTGTTTAATTCCCCTAAACTGACTGTTCAGTTTACTTTATTATGTGTTTACTTGCATAAGCAAATACAGAATTGAGCTATTTTGCTTTGATTTTCAGTTTCATTAAGATAGCAGTACTCATCTATGCACAAGCCCTGAGCTCTGACAGGACAGATAATTAAGGAATATGAAGATGAGATTTCCCCATGCCTCCCAGTTTTGGAAATAATCCAAAATGGGGAGCTGTGACACATACATTAAACTGAGTCATTCCTCTGACCATTTTCATGTGGAGTTAACCACTACATTGCTCTTCTACTGGTCATGAAAAAGTACCACCTGGATGGTAAAAGGATGATGTATTTTCCTGTTTTGTTTTTTTGTTGTTGTTGTTGTTGTTTTTCTTTTTTTTTCCTTAAGATTCTGTAAACAGTAGCAATTTTAATTGAATATGCTCGATCTATTCAGTAATTTTAAAGGGTATTTGCAAAAAGGAAATGGAGTTCAGTCTGCTTACATTTATGAAGTAACATGAATTCAAAATCCTCTTTGAAAAGGACAGATTCATGTGACAATTCTTTCCTTAAAGTTTCTGTCTCTGGAGGAATGTGCTTAATAAGTTTAATTGTCTTTCTTTTTCTCTGCATCATGCAATACTCCCTGTGAAGAAAAGGAAAAAGCATTAGCATGAGGAATACATTATACAAAACCACGATAATCACTGAGATACTTTAACATCTTGATGATCTTCCAAAATCTAGCTGATGTAAACCTTGTTAAGCTAGTAGTAGCTATGATGTAATTTGCCTTGTAAACAGCTTGAGGGATTGGGATAAAAAACATCAACTGTGGCACTTCACTTTTTTTAAACAAGCCACCAAAAAAATGTATACATGGAAAAGTCACATATCTCAGCTCTCAGCTTTTTTTTTTTTTTTTTTGGTAGGTTGTTTTTTTTTTTTTTTTGGTAGTTTCTTTTGTTTTGTTTTGTTTTGTTTCACCCAATTTCAGATCTCTGTGACATCTCCGTTTAAGCTATTTATCCAGAGCTCCCTTTACATGAGGGGGAACCATCCATTTTTAAAGGCAGAAATAATGTCAGCTGAAAGCAGTCACTAAAAATTAACTGCAAAAAAAAAAATCAAAAAAAAAAAATCATACAGAATGCAGTCCTGCTTCTCCCAAAGATACTTTGGGCACAGAAGAAGATGCTTTCCCAGAAGAAGCAGAGGCCTCCACAGGATGAGGGATGCCCTGGGCAGGGTTGTCCCTGTTGGGTGTTGGGTGTCCTGGAGGAGAAGTGGAGCTGTCCAGCAGCGCCTGCCCAGCCACCCCTGCGGCTTTGGGGCGCGGCTGCTGCTCCCCCTGGATGCTGGGCAGACACCCCCATCCTGTCCCTTCCTACCTGTCCCTTCCACCCTCAAGGCAGCACTGCACTTGCATGCTTTGCAGCTGCAGCTGACAGCGTTCTTGAAGCTCCCTTGTTTGTTTGCAGGGGCTAAGGAAGCACCCACTGTGCTTGACACCATCCGCAAATGTTACACACAAGCGGAGCTGGGTCGGCGGAAGTTCTCCTTTGAAACAGGCTTTTGAAACACTGCAGTCTTCAAAGCTGGCTTACATACCCCGCACTGTGATTGATACACAGGCTTTTGTTTTGCATAAGTGTTTGTTTTAATGAGGTAGTGCAATGCAGCTCATCAAAATGAAAAACATATGATGCACCCTAGGCAAGAGAAAGGCAATAACGATACAGATTTTTGAAGAGGGCTAGTCATACCACAGGCTACCATTATAACAGAAAAAACAACAAGAATTTTAATATAGCTGTCTGGCCAAATATATTAATTTAAATTGAATGGCTTTTTCTGATATTATAGCTGTGAGGCACAATGTTCTACTGGCAAGCATCTTCAAAACCTTTTTTAGAAGATTTGCTTCAAATTATTTCTGTGCACCAGATCTTGACGGTATGTACATTTGGGCGTCTACCCAAAGAAAAAAAGCTTTTGATTAATTCAATGACCTTTCCTGGAGGTTGGATAAAATGGATATTGTAATACAGAAAGCTAGCTCCTCCAGTGTTTTCTTCAAAACATTTATTCTAAGCTGTCCTACATTAAGTTGGCCCTAACTTTTTCACAGATGCTCATATCCTTCTACCAGCACAGAAATGGAATTTCCCATTAGTAAATCCTTTTAAATTAACTTTATTAATTTTCATTATTACTTCCCCAAACTGCTTGCTAACCACCAGTTTCCATTCTTTGCCAGAGAAGACTGTAGGGTGCTGTTTACTCTTGGAAACTTGGTCTTTATTGTGCACCGTTGTCATGCATTTTGTGCTTCTTTCAAAACCCTAGTATTACTTGAGTCCTTCAGCTAATTTCATCTCTTCCCAAGTGCCAAACTGGAGACCTTTTTGTGCTGATGTGGAGAAGAGTGAGTGTGATCATTTCTTAAAAACTATTTTCTGTGTTGACTTCACTGGATAAAAAATGGCGCCATCTTATCTTGGCAAATATCCTTGCACTTTGTTATTATTCTGTGAAGCAAAGCTCTGGGATCCCACTGAACCTGAGAACAACATATAGCATCCTCCCCAGGAGCTGGTGTTAATGAAAGTTGACTCCCACAAGGGAACCAACAGCTTGCATGGTATTAGGCTGCCTAGTATGAGATTAGGCTTTCCATCATATATTTCCAAAAGACAAAGGCTCAATAACAGCTACTCTGCAGAGCTGGCAGAGAAAGAATATTGCTTTCCTGCACACCTGGGTGGCCTCGTGCTCACTTGGGTGGGGGGCAACACAACTTGAAGTGGTCTCTTAGGATTGCTGCTCATGCTTTCTGAAGTGGATACAGGTTCTCTGCAACCGAGATTGTCTTCTACTCTAAAAGGAATCTTCAGAAACCCCTTCAGGGAAGGTTTTGGTTGTTTGGGTTTTTTTTGTTTGTTTGTTGTTTCTTTGGCTTTGTTTTGGTTTTGTTTTGGCTTTTTGGTCTGTGCATGTCTGATGCATCATAACCAAAGTGATCAGAATCTGACAGTCTATGCTGATAATGCAATTATTTTAGAAAACAAGTCTTGGCTATATATTTTTTAGGAAGACAGTCTACTGCTTTAATTACCACACCACCACGGTTTTTCCCAACATGCTTTCCATAAATTTTGACCCCTAAGCATGCTATAAAGCAATTCTGATAAAATCAGTTAGGGAAACAACCTTCTAACAACATTCCTTTCCATCGCTTTTGCATCATACATTACTTTTTGTATCATACATTACATTTTGTATCATACATTACTTTATTCAGCACTTCTGAGCACTTTTGTTCTCAAACTTCTGGTTTGAGTTGTCTCTCACTCAAGACAGCAACATTCTTCAATTCTTCACTTTTATGTAAAGACATCCCCTCCTCTATCCACAGAAGGTGTGAGAAGAATTAATGGAGCTATTAACCATACTCTTTCTACTATAACAGCTCTGCTGCTCTGAAACACAAAGTGGTGGACAATCCTCTGCCACATGTACCCTTCTCTCACCCTTAGCCTGTAGTACTTCTGAAATACCCATGCAATCATCCTCTGCAATTACTAGGAGTGGAGCAGTGGGGCAGAACCAAAGAGCAGCATCCTCCCTCTGAGAGCTGCAAGTGGAATAGTTTGGGCCAGAGAGTCTCATGATTCTGTATTAGTTTCCAGGTTGCTTCAGTTGTCTCCTCAGGAAGGTCTGGATGGGAATGGTGCTTGTCGAGTGCTACTGCTGACAGCAGCACACAACCCCAGGGTGTAGGCATAGCACTGCTGACAGGAGCACACTGCAGCCCCAGGCATAGAGTTTCACACAATTTAATAACAGTGCAGATTCACACTGTTATGTTTCGTTTTCAGTTGCTTCCTTTGCCTGGAGTTTTCTCCTTGGAGGCAGGTTGCTGTCTGTGTTTATTTGTCCTGTGCCCAAACTAAAATGCAAGATCCGTAAATTACAACCAGATTTTGCTACGCCATGGGTTTGAATGCAGAATTATGCTCAGTCCCAACAAAGACATGAATGCCCACTCTGACTTAGTGGACTGAAAAGTCTGAATCTAAGCATCAATGCTCAGGAGCAGTTTTGTCAGCTGGTCTTGCATAGGGACAGCACAGAACCCTGATCTGTTGCACTTAGCTAAAAACATTTCAAACAGGAACTTTTCTTCTCAAGAAGCAATGTTGTGCTTTAGCATGATCAGTGTTTTTTCTTTAGCACAACCAGATAAGAAATTATTTCCTAAAATAAGTTCATTTTTGTATGATGTCAAAATATCCATGTGATATCCATACCACATATGCAATGATGGTTTCCATATTCAGACAATTTTAGGTGACTTTGTTCCCTTACTTGGACGTTTCTATGAGCTTTTCTTCTCTCGTCAATGTATTTGATTACCTGATTTGATCTTCTGTTAGAGGTTGTCCAAGCCTGTGTCAGACCTGAGTATTTTCCAACAAAATGTTCTCCTTTATAACCCTGGATTTTATGAAGCAGAGACGGATTTTCCATTTGTCAGGACCCTCAACTGTAGCTCTCCCATGGCCAGACCTGGAGAGGTGCTGGTGCCTCAGGACACACTGCTTTCAGAGATATCAGTCTCAGCACAGAATAGGCTTTGGCCCATGTTGCAATGGCCACTTTATCTCTGCTCAGAGGTGAAAGGGGCAACAATAGCTGATTGATTGGTGTGATCAGATAACTCCTACAAATCACCTTGTGGCAGCACAGTGTCTCTGTTTTGCTCTCCTTTCAATGCTGGACATGGGAATGATGTTTGTGACTTCGGGCAGGATACCACTTTCTAGCCCCATTGAGTTAGATTTTCTTCTTCTTTTTCTAGAAACTGGATTAGTAGTAACTGAAATTCTTTTACAACCCAGCCTGGGTTGTTTGTTCTTCCACTGGTTTCTCCATAGCAAGGAGAAAAAGTTTGTCTACCTTTTGTCTACCTTTGTCTACTGACCTTAGATTCAGGGAATTACCAAAGTCCATGCATAACTTGGAGGATGATCTTAAATTTCACCAATTTTAGTGGGATTTAAGCATGTGCTTAAAGTGAAACATAAAATTACACGTCCTTCCTGAATGAAGATGTTCTCCTGAGTCAGATCCTGCATGCATTGCCTTAGAACAGATCCTGGCTGTCCCTTGAGTATGTTAGACATGCCGGATGATTTCAGAAGTGGTTAATCTGATGAAAGAATTCATCTCGGAGTCATAAAGAAACCACAAGTTTCCTTCACTTTTAGTTTGCTGCTTTGATATCATTGGTCAGCTGCCCTTTCTGCAAGAGAACTTGCATGGAAAGTGCCCATAAGAAGCTGAAGAAGCTGAAGCAGGTTTCCCAGAGAGGTGGTGGAAGCCCCATCCCTGGAAGTTTTTAAGGCCAGGCTGGAGAGGGCTCTGAGCAACCTGATCTAGTGGGAGGTGTCCCTGCCCATGGCAGGGGGGTTGGAACTGGATGATCTTAAAGGTCCCTTCCAAGCCTGTAAGTTCAATGATTCTGTGACTCTTTATTTCTTAACTTAGTGCAGGTAACCCCCTTTGTGAATACAGACTGGGCTCGGGTAGTCACATTGGAGTTATACCAGGGGAGGTTTAAACTAGATGTTAAGAAGAATTTCTTTACTGAGTAGTCAGGCACTGGAACAGGCTGTCCAGGGAAGTGGTGGAGTCACCATCTGTGGACTTATTTAAAAAAAATGTGTATACACAATATTTCAGGGACACGACACTTCAGGACATGCTGTAGTGGACATGGTGTTTTTCTGTGGGTAGGTGGTCAGACTAGGTTATCTTTGATGTCTTTTCCAACCATGATGATTCTGTGATTTCAGAAGTGGAAGTTTAGCCTAGTTTATCCAGTCCTTAAGAATGTTTGTCACCCTCTTGTATCCTTTGCATTTCCTTAGTATAGTACATTCTAATTATTTGAGGAAGGGGGTTCTTTCCATGTCTTGGCCAGGAAATCACAATGTAATAAATGAGATAGAAGCCTGAAACAGCATAGTGAGTAGACCATGGATTTATTTATATAATATCCATAAAGTATTTTAATGCATAAGATTTATTTTAATCTGTAGCATTTCAGCGTGAAAAGGGCAGAACAACTTAAATTAAAAAAAAACAAAACACAACACAATGAAACAACAACAAACAAAAAAACCCCAATAACTGTAGCAGAAAACCCCCACTAGAGGAAAGCTATCCTGAGGGAGAAAATCCTTCAAATGAGACTTCACCCATAGCAGCTAAATATTTTGTTAAGAGCTGAACACACTAAAATCATCATTGTAATTGAAAAGTCAACTGTTTTTACTTCTTTTGTGCAGCCTTTAAAATTAATAACATAAATTACCATGTATGAATCTGGCTATTCATAGAGCACAAAGTTCAGTTGTTTAGTGTAGGAAGCTTGCAAAAGCAATCTCCTTGTTGCAACCTTACTTGAACTAACAAGTATCATTTTATTTTTTATCCACTTCAATATTTTTCTAAAGGACAATTTCTAGAATGACAGCTCAGTAACATCAGACTTGCTATAACTTCTTGCATTTTTTATTTTTCTATTAGAAGCTCAAGCCAGAAAAATACCCCACTTCTTGGCAGCTGATTAGAGCCACTTACTATAATTTTTGATGCTGCAATTATATGATTCTCTGTCAAATAACTCATTCCAAATTCTTTCCTCATGGAGAGAGCTGTGTGGCTGGCAGTATCTTGATGGACTTCCTTGGATCATACTTGTGATATTGGCAGATTCACAGCTTTGGTTCTGCATATGCTTGGCTTGAGCAAAGCCTACACAAACATAACGTTGAGAGAAATGTGTTCTTTTATGACTTCTTGTCTGTTATTTGTACTCCAATGGCAAACAAAGCTTTCCCAACCTTCCCCTCCCCTCCAACCTGGGGCTGACACGCAGAACCCGGTGGATTGAAGGTTCCAATCCAGGGAAACATCTGACCAAGTGTTGTATAGTAGTTCAGTTGCTTGAAATTCTTCCTCTGCTCAGGACAATTAAAGAACAAATGAGAGGCCGAGCTGAGGAGTGAGTGCCTGAAGGATGAAGCTGCTGTCTTGGGTGAAGGAAAGTCCTGTTGGCCAGGGATGGGGGTGATCTGAATCTGTGCTTGGGCACATGCTGGGCTGGTGTGGAGCAAAGAGGGGCAGCTTTCCCTCCTTGAAAAACATGGAGATTCATGCCTTGTTCTTCCTTTGCTTTCATGACAAATGCCCTGTAAACAAGTATTAAAACTTCTTCAAATATCTGCTCCAGGGAATATCCAATATTTTCAAAGCCCAGTGGTATTTTTGTTCTGGGCAAAACTACTCAACAAGTTTGTCTCGAGCTACTAAATGTCCTCAAACTGCATTCTTTGTCAAGTTTACTGCCTTGCCCCTAAAGAAACACAGTTGCACCAAACTCCGATGGAAACACAGAGCTGTTTGCCATACTGGAACTGCAGCTTGGCTTGGAGAGGAACAAGTGCTGTGCCTGAGTAAAAAGGTATTAAAACACATGGACATCTTAAATACCTGTAGCTAGCTGGCAAAGAATGTTGATATAGTGAGTTAATACCTGTGAAGTTCTGGACCTAACAGTAGTGTCAGCAGCTTAAGGTAGGAAGGTCATCCATACAGGACTGTTTATCAAGCAGAATTTTAATAAACATTAATTATATTTTTGGTCAGCCCATTGCCAATCTCATGTCTAAAAAATGTCTGCTGAAGACTATTTATTTTCCACACAAGATGAGAAAGTTCAGGTTTTCTGAAAATTGCCTGCATCTTTTTCACCTGTAGTTTAGGTCTCCTAAAACTCTGAATGTCTGATTACACTGGTAAATCTTGCAGCTGACTGATCTACACTGGGCATCCAAACCAGTGCCTTCCAGCATTTGTGCCTACGGTATGAGAAGGCATGAACAGAGTCTCAGTTACAGCTGGGATAAAAGTTCTCAGAAAAAGTAAAGATATAAAAAAATAAAGTCCCAAGCCTGCAAAACCATACCCGTAAGTTCCTTTCTTAAATTTTGTGTAGCCTTCCCTGAATTTGGTGACAATGTAGTGTTCAGTTGTGTAAAGGTAAGCCCATGTACAGGTATTTTGAGGACTGAAATTCACATCTGTGCTGTTATTTTCAAATCCAAAATGAGATTATTAAAAAAAAAATCCAAGAGTTAAAGTTGTGAAGTGACAACAATGCAGGTCCCAGTAGTGTCCTTTGTTGAACTTAAGAATGGAGAAGCTGAAATATTAATACTAAAAGAAAACATAAATCTTCATTTCTTTGTAATCTAAGGAGAATTTCCTACTTTCTCTTTCCCATTCTAATTCTCTTTCTCTTTTTATTTTCCTGTTTCCTTTTTTTGATGCCAAATCATAAAAAAAATGACAATGACATGAATAATATGCCTCCCCCCTCTCCTCATAGCAAATACTCAATTTCCATGTCAAACAAAATATTCACCTTGATTCTCTTGGTTGTTACAATAGAAATGTATATGTGATACTGGTTACAATTTTATGGCTGAAAAGAGGATCAGCCCTCCATTGAGGCAGCCATTCAGTGTAGAGACAGATTAGACTCAAGGGACAGTCTGGGATGGGTTTGTCCTCAAGCCTGAAGAACTCCTCTGTCCAGATTTCTTAAGGAAAAAAATTTCTTAAGCTCTCTGTCCATTCTGTAGAGGGCTTGAGAGCTAGAGGATAACCAGCCTAGGATAGTTCTCTTTCCATGAGGTTGTGCAGGTCAGAAGGAAGAGACAGCAAGTGAGAGAGACAAGTTGTGTGCCTACCATGGGAAGTTGTGTGCCCATCAAGGGAAAGGTGGAAGGAGCATTTTGTGCTGCACTGGGTGCATTTTTCATTGCATTTGGGCTTGGCTGCCTGGTGTTTGGGCACCTGCATGGACCCAGAGAGTTTAAACTGTTATGTTTCAATTGATTCAGTCTTTGGAGAAGATAGAGGTGTAGATACCCCATGAAGTTAAGTGATGTGAACTGGAAAAGTTTGGCATCTTCTAGGGCAGAGCCCAAAACAGATCCTTTTTTAGAGTAAGTGCCCCATTATAGAAGACTAATGATGCATACAAAATTTCATTTCTCTTTTACTGGATCCCAGCTAATAGTGAATTGTTGGGAAAGTCACAGGCCACCAAGGTAATTCAACACACATGTTGTAGCAAGTTTCTCACATATGTCTGGCAAGCCTATCATAGTAGGATAAGGCTGTAGGGATTCTTTCCTGGACCTTAAATCATGCATTAAATCCTATCAATTATTGGTTCCCTCCCTGTTTTAACTTCTGCTCGTTTTTTGTTATTGGAAAGTACTTATGTCTTGTAGCTTGATTTACTTAGAGATTTTTGAAACTCAGAATTTCCAGTTTCCAATAAGCTGTGATAATGTATAAATTTGTTCAATTATCAGTAGGATAAAACCTTAGTTCCATTAAAGCAGAATGAGTTTTTCCATCCGTGTTGGTGTAAGCAGCACATTGTCTTTATTTTTCTTAAAACAATATGTAACTGAAAAAGTTCTCTAGATATGGGTTAAAAGATTATCATGTTGATGACAAATCTTAGGTCTGTAAAAACTCTGAGTTAGAATTATCTTGGCAATTAACTATATTCAGTGCTTCCTTTTTTTTTTTTTTTTTTTTTTTTCAGTGGTAAGCATGTTATGCCCACAGTTTTTTATCCATAAAAGTAACTGGGAACTCCTTTGATGTCTTTCTTGTGGGTATATTTAGTCCCCAAGAGAAAATATTTTGGTTTATCATTGCCAAGTCCTTTTGTTTTACTTGTAGTACTTTTAAGATAACAAACTAATTTTATTGGATGCTTTCTCTAAATGTACCAAGCTTTAGAAATATGCTCATATAGAGAACAGATCAGATAGGACTTTATCAACATGGCATTTCTTGGGTGTTGGAAATACTTGGTATTTATCATCAGACTTTACCAGGTTATTGATCTGTAGAGTTCTTTAGAAGAGTTCACAGGAATATTTCAATCTGGTAGTGAAAATTTGTTTTATAAACTGCTTGAATAATAACCAAGGCTAGAGGCTTGCCACTGACAGTTGCTGGGATCACCCAGTTTCCAAACAAAAGGCCTTCTCCTTCCCAGATGATCCTACAGGTACAGACAGGTACAGAATGAAGCTCCCAAACATGGATCTACCTGAAGAGAGGAATGAGGGGGTTCATCACTAGAAAATTGAGACTTATATGTAGTGCATCATCGTGCCGTGAATTGAAACCTCACTTAAGAAAGTCACAAAACTGCAGTCTCTACAGGAATTTTTGGCTATTATTTCCTCAACATCTTTGCTCTGCTCTTCAATAAGGTGATAAATATTTTTAGTTTAATTGTACAACTGAGAATCAAGACAGGCCAGTGTTAGTTAACAGTGATTTTTTAAAATTGTTTTTCTTGGAAAGCACATGGTATTACTGGGTCTTAGAGAGAGCCAGAAATATCAGACAGTTACAGAAATGGGTGAATCTTATCCTTTTTGGATCACAAAGCCTCACCTCGGCAGTATTCCTAGAAGATGTACTATCACATTTTCCAAGTGCAGGATTTCTAATTATTTTTTGAACCTTCTCGCAAAACAGTTTTCAATTATTATTATTACTTTCATTATTTCAGTACTTAAGAAGGCCAGCTAAATATATTCTTCCATCCTCAACAGAAAAAAAAGAAAATAAAAGAAAAGCAAGTTAGAGTGCAGTGGAAGTAGTTTACTTTTACTGCATATATATATATATATATATATATATGCAGTGCACATTTAGTGTCTGGAAAAAAGGGTGGGAATGGCATCTCCTCCAGCCTAAAGTTCTCCATAATTTTGACAGAAGAAAAAGAGTTCATGGAGGAGTCTAATTAGTGAATTGCTCCATCAGCCCCCACCCCATTGCTCTTTGAATTCTACTCTGTCACCCACTGCTGACTGTGGTACCAGCCTAGGTGTCCTTGGTGAAGAAAGGGCAATTATTTCAGTGTTAACATAAGATGCAGTGAGATACCCAGCAAGGATTGAGCCAAACTAAGTAGATCAAAGTTTTCATTATACATCTGTTGCTTCTTTTGCATTTTCTCTCTTCTCCACTGCTGAAGAACTCACCACTGGTGGATGACAGCTTTCTAAATGGAAAGGAGACTGATAGATACCAGGAAAAAACATGAATGTGGAATCCATTTTTTTCCTGTTGTTCAAATCTTGAACTACATCTGAGTTCATAATTAACATAAAGATGTATAAAAGTCCTCAGGGATTCTATTTGTTACTGTCTGCTGAGCTGGGATATTCCTGGGTATGTGCATGTATCTCAAGGTGGTCAAAGGGTGGCAGATTTCATTTAAAATGATCTGGATTAGCCCTTGTCTTTCTGGGTCACTAAGTTTCAAACGCAGATATTTCACATCTGTTTCTTGTTCACAGCCACTAACAAAGTAGTACAATACCAAAAGAGTCCCAATTTTAGATGTGTGTCTGGTCCCTTAAGGAATTCACCTAGTTACTTAGAGACAGGGGAAAAAAAAGCTCAGCTATACCTCCTATTCAAATTTGCAGATTAGGCAAAAGCCTAGAGGTGAAAGGTCAAATAAAACAGTTGAAAGTGTTTTCTATAGACTTCCTGGTCGTGGAGAGGAAAAAAGAGCACACAGTCCTCCAAAGCATGCTATAAAAGCCAGAAGAGTGTGAGAGAGACTTTAATAGGTTCCATTCTTGATGAAAATCTTGAAACAGCCTTACTAATATGGTGTAGAAATCCAATATGCCAGGCATATTTGCTGTCTTCAGTGCCCATCAATCTAGGGATGGTAAGACCTTGAAGGATAGTGTTCTGTAATAACCAGTTCAAACTATTGTGTATTTAAGTTAAACTGATCTAAAACATTTGGAAGAAAGTGATGAAAAATGTTGCCCTTTGCCCTCACAGTTATTTCTTTTTTCCTTGCAGAGAATTTGCTTTTTTGAAGCGATTTGGTGTGGGATTGTATTTTGTTGTGTCCTGGGGCACCATTGTCATTTAACCAGCTTCAGTTTATCACAAAACAGAAAGGGAATATCTTTCATGTGAGTGGCAACTTTCAGCTGAAGGTTTCAACCCTCTTAATCCATACAGCACTCCTTTGGCATTTGGCAGTAAAATTGTTAACATTTTGGAGATGAGAAAATTAAGGATGAATGAAAGGAAAGTTGGTTGAGATTCATCTGATGTAAGCAGAGTTATCCAAAAGCTGGATGTCTCAGATATCATGTAAGAAGTAACTTAAGGGTACTATTCATCTCACCTCTTTTAAGCAGTTTTTGTAGGTGAGATTGAATGAAGACATATAAAGTACTTGCCATGACTATTGCAAATAAATCCAGTGTCAATATAATAGTGACTGTGCCAATGTGATTCATGTAAACAGAGTTCCCATTTTATATCACATTTGTTTAGGGATTTTTATGTAGACAACGTAGCTGGTCTCCAGAGATGATTAGAACAGACATGGTTTGAGTTGGAAAGGACTTTAAGGACCATCTAGTTCTGGCCTTCCTGGATGGGCAGGGACACATTCCACAAAACCAGGTTGCCAAAGCCCCATCCAGCCTGGCCTTGAACACTTCCAGGAAGGGAGCAGCCACAACTTCCCTGAGCAACCTGTGCCAATGCCTCACCACTCCCACACTAAAATTTTTTTTCCTAATATCTAATCTAAATCTACCCTCTTTTTGTTTAAAACTGCTCCCCCTTGTCCCTCTACTACGTGCCTTTCTTAAATAGCCTGAGTCATAGCCAGGGTTAGGTAAATGAGGTGATTTGACTTTCACTTTGAAAACTACCAATATTTCTGTAAATTTTGTCTACTGGGAAAAGATCCATTCTTGATTGCTATTGTTTCAGGAAGTTGAAAAAAGCCGTGTAGCCCACAAATCAGGGTCTCTCCCAACTTTTCAGCTCTGTCACTGGGTGAAGTGAACTCATTGCTTTGACAGGAAGAAGGTGAGGTTGGCAGAAAGATATGAAAGAACTAACTGGCCAAACGGGCTGGAGCAGCTGGAGGTAGCACATGGGGTGATGGAAATGAAGCAAAGACAGGAGAGTGGGAAGATGTTAATTCATAACCAACACTGAGGGCAAAACCGGCTGTGGGTGCCGCCGCTGCCGGAAGAAATGTCTTTCATCTGCTCGTGTCAAAGTGCTCCTTTTTTATTACAAGAAGTGATTTCTGCCTTTGGAAAGCTCTGTTGGAGGAAACAGTGCAGGAGGCTGCAGAACTCTTTTAGAGGGGCCAGGAGCACCCTCTAGTGCCCGCCACCTCCGAGCTGCTCTGCGGGCAGCATCGTGGGGATGAGGGCATTGGTCCATCCTGTGGCACTCTGCTGTCATACCTGGCCCCGAAGGAACAGAAAAGCTTGGAAGCTTGGAAACAATGGTGGAGGAAAAGTTGCTTTACGTGGGATATGTGCCATGTCTGCCAACTTTCTGTGATTCTGTGTTGCCTTCGTGGTAATAATTAGTATTAATCACATGGCTCTACATGGGCTGCTTGCTTTAATATACTAACTGGAGTTTGATGAAAGCAATTGCCCCATTTCACTCAGATTAGCATTTTCCTCCCTGAATTTACCTCCACGCTGCTAGCTGTGGGTCATTGCAATGCATGAGCCCACTCTAGAACTGGACCCCATGTTTCCCTGGAAAAGAAATCCAACTGCACCCTCAACCCCAGTGCTGCATCAAACCCACTCAGGTGTGGAAGGAAGGAGGTGCCTCGGGCAGCACTGTAGGTCCAGAATTCCTGGGGATGGGTAGTGAGAGTTGGTGATCCCTGAGAGCAGCACCTAAGGTGCAGCCTCTCAACCTCTCAGGGAAGGTTGTGAAACTCTGTCTCCTGGGCACCCCTTCTTGCTCCCCTGCTAGAAGGTTATTTGTGAGAGCTTTCCTTGTGGTGAGGGAAGAGTTTCCCTTTCTGCAGGCAGCTTTACTGATTTTCTTCAGAGCCAGCTGAAAGCTGTGAATTAAAGGGAGGAAGTCCTGCTGAAGGGCTTGCTGAAAACCTGGTAAAAGTGCATTTGGCCCTCACACAGTGAACTGAGTATGGCCAATATGACATCTGGAGCTACATTAAAGCAAAATGCTCTGTCTTTTTGAGAGGATTAAGACCTTTACAAATGTCTTTCATGTCCCATGATGTAGCATTAATTTCCCTGCATTTCTTAACATCTGTTTCAAAAAATGCCAGTCTTTTATTGTACTCAAGGTTTTTTTCATTTTTAGCTTGGTTCTACCTAGAGGACAACTTCCTTCTTACCTGTAATGTTGATGAGAGGAACAGAGGTCACTTTTTCTTTCCTCTGTTCTTTTCTTTCAATACCCACATTTGCAGACACTGTATGTATGTGTGTATACAAAGCATTAACATACAAGGGGAATGTGTCTCCAGCTTGCCCAGTTATTTACCCAGAATTATTGAAAATGTAAATAAATCTCCACCATTAGAGGGATGAAAGCCGTATTGTTAGCAGTACTAACAACACTTTGAAAGTAAAAAGGAAAGAAGCTATCTAGGCAGACTTGTGAAAGTAAAAGACATAGCAGCATTAGTGAAGGTAACTGAGCACATCTCTAGTCCCTTGGTGAGCCCAGGCTGAGAGCAGAGTTCTTGGTTTATCTCCCAGACAACAAGATGGATTGCAGATCTGTTTACATAGGGGATATTGCAATATATTTCCTACATTCTAACCCTCTATCAGATAAGATATGAAAAAATCTCAGGACTGCATTTTTTTTTAGTTAGCAGTGCTGTTCCCAATAACATGAGAAGTGGTCTCTCTGGAAATATTTTACATGTGTTCAGGTGAGTACACACATACTGAACAAATTTCTAGTACATTCTAGAAAGGGTGCAACAAGGAAACCAGCTTTTTTCTTTGGAAATTCATCTTTGTTTTCTGGTCTAATTATTTTGTGTGGTCAGACAGTATTTTTAGGTCTGTCCATGGCTCTGTTGGTTTACTTAAGTAGGCTTAGTATCCTTTGTATACAAATTAGGAAGCTCATCTTTAGAGAGAAGCCCTTCAGTCCTGAAAGTAGAATGCACTTAAAGCAACGTTGAAGCCTGTCTGTATTCAGGAAACACAGCTTAAGTAATTTTAAAGTATGTGCAAAACCCATGTTTTGGTCAAGAAACTTAAGCACACAGGTAATGCTAAGCACATGCAGTACTGTTTTATTCCTCTGTAGATTCTAGATGCAGGCTTGAATGTAGAAGAAAATTATCAGAAAGGAACCCAGACAAATTAGTGGGATAAGCTTGAGAGAGAAACTAAGGGATGAAGGGAGTGTTACGTGAACTGTGGAGATTTTTATTAATTTTTTTTTTGTTTTCATTCTGTTTGTTGACCAAGCTGCTTTTTGTCAATCTCACAGAGCATTATTTCAGATAATAATACTATGCTAGTTGCCTAGTATAACAAAGCATATTTTCTTTCTATTTAACCTTAACAAAATGAAGAAGAGAGAAAAACAATAGAAGTGTTTTTACTCGTTTTCTTTTGCAACTAGATGATGGTGATTTGATAACCCAATATTTTCCTTTCCTTACAATACCAAGGCTGTGTCTTACAATTGGATCGACATAAACATAAGCACTCAGAAATCTGCCTGTGGGTATTATCTTCAAAGTCAAATAAACTTCATGGAATTCTTTGGAACAGTTCAAAATGGCAAAACCCTTACTGGGCTGTGGGCTCCATAAAACTTATATAATAATGATATTGCTCGGAAGAGTCTGGCATTGCTTGCCTTATTCTTCCAAAAGCCTTATAAAATCAAAAGGATATTTGTCTATATGTAGTTAGACTGGAGAAGAATCATTAGTAAAACCTGCTTATGAATGAATTTGTTAGATCCCATACACTGGAGAGATGGAGATGATACTTCAAGCCTCTCAATATATTTGGCAAAAAACCAAAACATCACGGGCTTATCTGGAGTGGAAGTCCCCCAACTGAACCATTATACAATGCTTTGAAATTCTAAGTGAAATGTCCTAATCTTTTGGCTGTCTTGTTCATTGTTTGGAGATGAAAAGGGAGGAAATCAACATCCCCATGAAATAGAGTTATTGTAAATTGCTTTCTTTTCATAATGTGTGTAATGAAAATAGGAAAGTTACCAGAAGTTACCTACTCTGCAGAAGCACAGTAATTCGGTGGATGTAGACTGTAAGAAGACACTTGGCAGATTCCTAAATGAATCAACTAATGAAAAATGTAAACTCCTGCACAGCAGTGCTGACTCTATATTGCTCTAAAGTGACCAGAAATCATCCTTGAAGTGAAGGAAACAGGGACTCCTTAAAAGGTGCTATTTTAATGGTTGGATTTATGATCTTAAATATCTTTCTAACCAAAATGATACTAGGATTCATTAAACTCAAGATAAACTTGTACAGGAGTTGAACCTGTGGTACCTGAGGAGCCAAAAAGGGGAGGGAGAGCAAGGCATCTGCTCTTCCATGTCCAGCCTGTCCATTGGGATCTGGATTCTGCTGGAGGCTTGCTCAGCCCCTCAGCCCCTTAGGATGGCTGAGGAAGCCCTGAGGCTGTGACTCAGCTGGAGATTAGTGAAGATACAAGCCCAAGGGAGAGACACACCACTATACCTGATACAGGGAGTCTTCCTGTTGTCCTGAAAGTGGGGTCAGTTGCCTGGTGAATAAGAAGCCAGTCCACATACAGAGTTGAGATACTTGGTTTAATATCCAGTTCTGCACAGAAAAGGGAGCAAGATGGCATTCCACAAAGCTAGCTCAGCTTCCTGAAACACAAGGACAAAAAAAAAAACAACCCCAAACAAATGCTTTATTCACTATAACTTGTAAAATTATTTTATCTCTAAGTATATTCTATCACTCATATGCACCACTGGACAACTAGTTCTTCACTGCCATTTAAAGTGGCAGTGCTTAAAAATTTCACCATGCATGCTCAAAGAATAGGGTTCCCTCTAGCCTATGGGTGGGTATTTTAGTTTGCTAATAGTACATCAGTATGCTAATGCTATGTTAATACAGTGAGTCCAATTACTCATTTTTTTCTATCTAGTGTTCAGGGCTAGAACCAAAGTAAGCTGTGGGGAGTACTCCCTCCTGTCCCTTTCATCTGTCTTCCAGGCTCATGTCTCAAGGATGGGTTGTTGACTACCTGGGCCATGTTTACTTCTGTTTCAGTGTTGTATAAGCTCTTTTTTTATTCTACATGTTTCTTTATTCTCTTTAATGTGATTTTTTTCTGCAAAATTTTACCTATTTCAAATGATAACTGCCATCACTCAGGGTCCGGTCTGTCAGAACCTGGTTCTGTGCTGTTCCTGTGTCACTCCTTTGTGTTCAGGAATTTCCAGCTCTTCGATCTCCACAGAGCACCTGGAAACCAGGATTTCCCATCACCTAGTGGATGGCAGAGCCACTCTCTTTAGCCGTTCTCAGCAGCCTTTCCTCTCCTCTGCCTTGCTGAAATGGAGCATTGCCTGCAGGGAGGGGCATCGCCTGCTTGAGGGGCAAGCAGGCAGCACTTCACCTGCTCTGGAGCATCTCCAGAGAAGTTCATGGTGGTGTTTGGTCTGGGATAGGAGAGGAAGAGTGAATTGAGACTTACTGCTGTCATGTGTACCATTTGGGAAAATCTGCATACCAAATTCCAACCATGATCACCAGTTACAGAACAACACTGATTTCCTTTCCGTTTTCTAAGGAGCAGGAGAGGAAGGCATTGGGAGAGGATGAGGTCATCTGCCTCTGCTACATAATACTATGACAAGCCTTAGCTTTTTTTTTTTTTTTTTTTTTTTTTTTTTTTTTTTTGTCATACCAAAGTCCCTGGGCTGAGGGCAGGACCTTATTACAGCAGTTTTTATCTATCCAATGCTGCAGAACTGTCAAGAAGCATGCCTATGGTTTGGTGTTGTTATAGGAAGCATTGAGAAACTGAGAAACTGTAGGACTAGATTTAAGAAATTACAAGATTATTAATAAAGTATTACATTGTGACATTTAAAATTTTTCCTTTAATATTTGAAGGTCCTATTTTCAAGCTTCTCTCTTCTGGCTGAAAGCTCAGAATCTCTTGACACTAGGAAATATGTCTTTTACAGAAATACAGTGTGGCAAGACTCATAAGAGCAAGAGGATTGTGCCAACAATGGCTCCTGAATGACTCTTTACGTGTGGACTTTTATGCTGGCTGGTACTGTAGAGGCACTTTGCCGTTCTTATTTTCATACTTCTGTGTTGGTTTTTTTCCATTCAAAACTCCCAAGCAAGGCTTTGGGACAGGGACGGTATTTTGTTTGCACAGCTGGTAGTTTTTGGGTGCCCTGTGACTGCCAAGTGCTACAAAAGGACCAATAAAAATATAACGGTGAATAAAAAATTACTATCACACTCCAACCAAGAAGGGAATTGCCAGTGGAACTGTCTCATTTTCACACATGGATAGAACTGTGAAGTAAAGGAAGAGTGTGGAAAATTTAGGACTATTTATGGCATTCAGGCATTTGTTTTGGAAATATATGGCTTTTTGTGACTTTGTTTCCTCAGTAAGAAAGAGGCATCAAAAAGAAATTACTGTCTTCAGCCCTGTGGCTTCTCTGAAGTAAAAAAATATTCTAGATCAGATAGGTTAGAAAGTGTCAATAGCTCAAGAATCCAGGAATGAAGCTAATGGACAAATATAGAAGTGGTGTAAGCAGGGCTTGACTTAATTAGCATACGTGGAGTTACACCCGCTTGTACCAAGTCTGGCTTTGGCCCTGAATCAGCAATTCCCCAGTGAATTCACTGCATGAAACTAGTGCTGAATTTGGCTCATTGCATCTGACATCTGCATCCTGCCTCAAAGTGGCATGTCACACTTACTGCACATCAGATCACACCTGCCCAAGCAGTCACAGGCAATTGACTTTTTTGTTAAAAAAAAATTAAAAAAATAAAAAAAATTTAGTCACATATCATCAAGAAAAACAACATTGTTTTAGGACTCTTATCTCTTCACTCCCAAATATCCTGTTTCTTCGAGCTGCTGTGGCCAGGACCAATAGAAACCTCTTCCTGCCATTGGCTGACTTCATTTCCCAGAGTTAGCACAATCTCATCCGCTCTAAACAACCTCATCAAAACTTCTTTCTGGTCAGAGCGAAGCAATAATTATTATTAGCAATTATTAGCGATCAATAATCTTGATCACATTATGGCAAGCACTATTAAGGTAAGAAAGGGGTATCTTTTTTGTTGGAATTATTTTCAGTGGCGTGTTCTTTGGTTTCCTTTATCAACCTAGATAAGTTGGAATTGGGCAACACCCCCACTACCACAATAGAGGACAACAAGATTTCCTTTGTACTGCCTAGTAAATTTCCTTTTTCCTACTCCAACCATCCGCAAGGCTTAAAAACTTCAAACTCGGAAAAAAAATTGGTCTTTTTTAAATTCACTGTTCAGTGCTGTGGATTGCATAGGCGAAGCCCTTTTGTGAGAGCTTCTGAAATTTCTTGTAGGTATCTTTCTGACAACTTGGATGTGTTCGCGGACTGCCATAAGTGGAGAGGGCGCGCACTGGAAGGAAAGAAAGGGTTCCTAAGAGCCCTAACCTTTTGGATACTTTTAAATGTTTCTCTTGTTGATGGGGACACGAGAATTGGCAAGGGGGGATGAGAGGCTCTTGCTTATATCTGATGCAGGTGTTAATTGCGTGCTTGTCTTGAAACTCTGTCCTAATACTTGGACTCTTTCTAAAAGTTATTTAAATGGTAGAGGCAAGGTCTCGTGGGTGTGTTCTTTTTGTTTTAATTTTTTGGACAATAAAATTCTCCCGTTGGCTTATAAATTGATCTTGGTGCATGTTTGCTTTTTTTGTTTTTTGGCTTTTTTTTAATTAAGTATTAGTTTGATGAGCTTTTCAGGTTGTGACACTTCAAAAGTTGAATAAATCTATGTGTTGATCTATCTATATAGTTTTTGCTTCTCTGCATGTTACAATAGATAGCAGTAACAGATATGGCAATAGCTGTGATTAATTGCAGAAGTATAACTGTAACTAAAAACTTTGTGGTAGTGAAACTAATTTCCACATAAAGCGCAAACCAGCACGTACAGTGAGGACTCCGTGGCATTGTATCAGCAGATTTGGGATCAAGGTATTTGTTTTCTTCATGGTATTGTGTATTTCTGTACTTTTCTGAATATGCCAGAGATTCGGGCAGAGATACAGAATAGCAGCGGTGCCTGACCATTTGCTGCTGTTAGTGGGGTTGCTCTCTGATTTCTCAGTAACTTCTACTTAAATGTTTACATTTTAAAGATCATTTGATGCTTTTTTGTGATAGTTTTTGAAATTTGAAAGCATTGCCTGGAGAAAACGTGATAAAAAAATCTAATGAACTGTCTCTTTTTGCAATCACGGATGTTTTCAAGAGGTTATCTGTGGAGACAAAGATCTGAATCTCTTCTTTGTTGCTGGCCAGTATCTCTGATCTGCTAAGTAGCTTCTGAAACAGCTGAATTCCCTTTGGTTTTGCCCCATGTTTCAGAGCACACAGGCACTCTAGGAAAATTTTGAGGTTCAAGTTGTCAGGTTTTGCATTGCTAGCAGAAAGGCTATGTGCTGAGATGATAATTGTGCTGGTTTTTTTGTGTCTGTAAATCAGAATGCACTATCAATGTTGATGGGAAAAATTATTTTTTAAAAAATAGTGGTACAATGAGTTTAAATGTATGCGTTGAGGAGATCTTGTTTATTTTTTTATGTTTTGTGTTGGCTGAATTATAATAGGGTACGTGACTGTAAACAATATCTCGTAATTATTATTTGCCTTCACCTTACACTTATAGAGGTTAGAGAGACTGTTTGCAGCTTTGTACTATGCAGCCTGTTAACACAATGCAAACAGCTAAGCCTCCTGAGTGGAAAAAAGTTCATTTTTGTCTCCTTACTCGGGAGCGTGAAACTTGCAGGGGAAAATAGACACCCCAAAACATTGAGTATTTTTGTGCCCAAGGAGTTTGGAAGGCCTTACATTCCGAAGCAAGGATTTTCTTAACGTGAGTGCAAAATGTAAAGTGACTGAAAAGAAATGACAGGTGCTTTGTACTTTAGGTCCAGGAAATGCACTCTGACATGAAGCTAAGCCAGTCCAAAAAGATTCAATTCCTCTTCTGTACTGAGTACCTAAAGAAGTCATTTAGCTGAGAGGTTTCTGAAATAAAAGAATTCCATTTGAATGCCAAATGGGCACTTGTGCTGATGCAAAAATGTTACGTTTAGCAAATGCTTTTTGCAATTTCAATATAATGACCTGTACTGTCTGCTGGCAACAGGTAGCCCAGCTGTAGCAGTGTAGGTGGCAAGAGGCTGGGGCAAAGCAAAGTGGAGAGCCCCCTCTGGGATCTCTGCACCGTGAATTTACTCTCTTTTTCAGAGAAGCCTTGGAGTCATTAAATGTCAAAATTGCATTGTGAATGGCAACGTGTTCCTTTATAACCACGTACAAATTGCTCTAAATGCACCCAAATGTGGAGGTGGCCTTCCAGTAAGACTTTAATTCATCCTCTTACTGTCACAACAGACCCATGGCTTGTGAGAAGCCAAGCTGGCTTAGCTGGGGCTAATCAGGATCTATGAAGGCAAATATTTTTGTAAATTTTCTGGCACTGTGCTTGACGTCATGAGCTTGGCTTTACCAGGAGATGTGTCCCTTCTCATCCCCTGCCTTCCTTCTGCTGCCCCCTTCCCCTTCTCCCCATGCCACGGAAAGAGAAAAGCTTCCCATGGGCTTCCCTGCCCACCCAGGGCAGCTCCTGCATAGGAAGTGTCCCTGGTGGAAGGCTTTTCTTTTCCTTAAGGAAGAGGAGACAGCAGTGTCTTCTTCCCAGGGTACATGTGGGTGGCTTACTTTAATTCTAACATTTACACTTTAAGGGTGTCACCCACTCTCAGACCAAGGGCCTCTCCCTCTGGCCAGGAGCTGACACCCATGGAGGGCAGAATGAGAAACGGAGGAAAGGAAGGTGGCTGGAGAAGGTGTGAGCCTCCACAACCAGGATTTTGTTTTCATTATGCAGTCAGGGGGCTGATATTTCTAATGCATTCACTCCCTTATGCCTGGTCTGCACACAGCTAATCTCACTGTTACGTTTTTTGGCATTTGAGGAATCATTTTTTAAATTTTTTTTTAAATTTTTTAACTTTTTTTCAACAGTCACCCCCTTAAGCAATAAGGGGATGTGGTTTTTTTCCTCCTGGCACAAGTAATAGCTGATAGATACATGCATTAGCACAATAGTTCAGGGCACCAAAGGTGATGAAGACTTAAAATCAATTCAGCACTGCTCATTATAAGCCTCTCACTAGGTACTGTAAATGCAATTTTTAAAGTATCAAAGGCTTCTGAAGTTGGCATCTTTTTTTTTTTTTTGAGGTTTTTTAATAGAATGGGGTAAAAAGTACCTTAGTATTACCTTGGGATGAAGTAAAAATACATATGCTGAAGACCATCTTGTTTTTTTAATCTCGTAGTAAAGAACATTAAATAGTAAAATGTAACTACAGTTCTACTTCCTTGCCATGTAGCAAGTCATCTTATTTTTTTCTCCTTGCCTTCCAATCCAATTAGCATTACAAAAGCTGTTCATTAAATTACCTTAATTTTACAGTGACTTACTGATTAAATTTGTGGATATTTATTTAACACTACTTCTAAATGTGCATTTTTCCACTTTTTATTATTGTTTTCTAATGCCCCAGTCCATGTGGAAGTCTATGATAAAGGACAAGAGAATCTTTGAGGTTTCTAAGGCTTAAAACTGCAGACATGATTATACTGATTAAATCAGCAATATAGTGGCAAGTTGTTGGTTTTTTTTAATGATAAATCTTAGCCTGTGCCTCTCTCTACAGTAGTACTTTTCTATCACTTTCTTTTAGAAAAGTTAAGTACTCACTGAGATATTTATGAATCCAAGGAAAGCTGGAGACATGTTTTTTTTTTTTAAATTGTCTTGGCATATGGAAATGTTTAAGTCTTTAAGTTTTTGTTTACAGGACTGCATCTGCTCTGAATCCAAGAGAACTAATACAGTAATTTGTTCTTCTGTTCCTGTCATTAAAAAATTATACAGATTATTCCTTTGTGTTCTGATTCAGTTAGCAAATGATCCGATAGTATATTTAACTTTAAGCTTCTAAATACTTGCATTGCATGAGTGATATGACACAAACCTCTTTTAAAGCTAAGCACACACCTGAGTGCTCTGATGAAGCAGAAGCAAGAACATGAAGAATGCCTTAAAGCACTTAGCTTGATCTTGCTCTCAATAATTCAAAGTTCCCACCACTTTCATGAAGAGTTTGTTCCAATAAAGGCAGTAGAATCAGTCCTAGAATTATTTACAGGTAAAACAATATTTCTGACTCAAAGACAAATATACGATACCAGGGAACAAATAGAAGAACAGAAGAAGATATTTTGGGGATTTTTGTGTTGTTTTCTTTTGCTTTCAATCAGCAGTCATCTAACTCAGGCTGGTTTGTGGCTACATATGCCAAAATGAAACAAAAATATAAGGATTTTGCTTTCCAGAAGTAAGTCTCCAGACAAGGAGCAACAACTGGAAAATGTGTATGTTTGACTGAGTTGTCTTCTTTGTTTTTTCTTAACAAGAGCTGTATAATCTTTTAACAAAATGTTTTTCAGCAAGTTCCATAAATTAGAGAAAGCCATTCAAAAATAATATTAAAAGAATCGAGTGCTCTTGGAGAATGACTTGGAGAAAGATAAATATAAAGGTAGTTTCCAGAAATGTGAATGCCAAAAGAAGATATTTATTTTCCAAGTAAAATTTTATAAACCCATATAATGCTCTTCACCCAAAAAGATAAGCTTCATGGTGCAAGTTTCTAAAGCAAGCCAATAGAATTGTTTTGAAAATCAGCAAAGGGGAGAAAACAAAAAGAAAAATTTGATTTACATCGCTTGCATTATTAATTCTAACAAAGTAAAAAATGATACAGTAGAAAATGTCAATTATTAATTTATCAAGTTAATAAAAATCTTTTAATTGACCACAATGTGATGTCTGATATTTATCATTAGCTATTTAAAAATCAATTACTTTTGATAGATAATTATACAGTAAAGAAATACCAGCAGTTTTTCACATTGTCAGTAATGAAAAGCCAATGATGTAACAAAATGGCATATGTTCTGCTAGTCATCCTTCTGTCTTTAATATATATTTGTGTGTTATAGAAGAAGTGTTGACTGTGTTCAAAACACTAAGAGACAGAAAATTCAAAATGCTTATATGAAAAAAGTATCAATCTTGTCCTTGAAGGGTGAATGTGTCTTTATGGGATTATTTTAAACGTTGTAACCAAGTCTGCCCAGTTTGGATAGTGCTATGTCCTTTGATTTATTGCCCTCCTCACCCCTCCCTTTCCCCTCCTTCACCTTCCCCTTAAATGAAGGAATATTTAATCTTGTAAACAACTCATCACAGTGAACAGAGGGGGAATTTTCAGGAAATCTGATGAGAATCAGGTTGCAAAACTGTGTCACAAGGAAGTTACCTCTGTCCTTGGCATGCATTCTTAGGCACCAGGTTGTTGATTTTTACCATACACACAGTCATCCTATTAGAAACACTACACATTGCTTTCAGGAAAGAGATATTAGTTGGCAATAAACAAATAATATTAGTAATGTTTTTTAATAACTACCGAGTACAAACCAGTGATTGCCACTTCTGTTAATTATTGACATAAATATAGTTTGATCCAAAGTGAAATTAATATATGACAATTATTGCCATTAAAATGTCATTGAAAATTAAAAGGTTAAAAAACAATAGCAATTTTTTTTTAGGTTAGGCTGAAGGACACACCAAACAGTCATCCACATACAGTGGACCAGGCAAATGATCTTTTGGAATGGTGACTTTTGGAAATTAATGAGGAGAAGGAAAGTATATGATCTGATGTCTCCTTTGATTTGCAACATATGTTTATTTGTATTGTGGCTGTGTCTCACCTGATGGGTGGGAACTGGGGTCAGTAACTCTCCTGGTTAAATGTATGTGTTTCTAGGCTGAGCATGCCTGATAAACGGGGAGGAAACACAGCAACACGTTACTAGGACTGGGTATATGCAAATACCTGCCGGAAGGGGTGGTGAATAACTATCTATGGGAACTGGCAGAACTCTTTAAAATGACCTACCTGCCTTAAGAGAGATGAGAGAGTGAGAAACAGTGCTATAACTGGGAAAAAAGATGCAGGAGACTGGAAACGCTTTGTTTGACAAGTCTGTAAGTACAGTTGCACTGAGGGAAAGAAGTAGCAGCATATTAGTTCTGCAGAGAATATTTTACATAATTGCAATGAAAGCCTGTAAGATTTTGTTTTTAAGCCTCATTCTTTAGAGCTGAAAAACATCTTTTTTTAGACGATATGTTTATTACCTTGATAAACAGTAAAATGCTGCCACAGCAATTACCTTGATGATAAAGAGACTGTAGACAGATACTTCCTGCATTCATTTCCTACCCAGATAAGTTGCCAAAATCAGGGACTACCAATACAGGAAATGCTTTCAATAGGAACTTCCCATCTGTTAATATATAATTCACTGAAAAGATCTAAGCCCTTCTTGTTCAATATAAAGGTAATGTACTGCCTGTTGCTGTTAAAACATTTAAGCCACAGTACATGTCTGTGTAACAATTTAACAACAATGTGGTTATGTTGGAATATGAAATACCAGGGAGTTTCCTTGCAAGGGTAGGAAAAGTGGCCCTGCATTTTAAAATACTTAAAATCAGGGTGCTTCAAAATACATTTTTATTATGTCAGATGAAGAGCAAGCAACCTCCCTCTAGTTCCTTGTTGCCTGCATCCATCCCTTGTTTGTGTACATCACCAAATATACGAAACATTTCATTAGCCCTTGAGGTGGACTGTTCAAGAAACATGTTGGAGCATATTCTGGATATATTAAAGTCATGGCCATCTCTTGACATATGTATTCAACAAAAATGGAAATTTTGCCTGACTGTACAGATTGGTAAATCCATGACTAGCCTGTATGTTTGCACTTCTGCTAAGAAAAAGAGAAACCTAGAGCAAAAGAAAAGTAAATAAAGAAAACTTCCATTGCTAATCATAACTTCAGGGTAATTACTTTCAGGGACATGTATAGAATGAATGAGGATTTACAAAACTTGAATTGAAAATGGTGCAAATGAGGTGAAAAATATTTGGCCAGTGGTTCGATTGAGGCCAGGCTTTCACCCAAGTTATTCAGGAGCTCTGCCTAAATTTTGAACATTGTTTTACTGATGATTCCTCTGGAATTACTCCAGGTCTCTGCCACTCTTACTGAGATTGGTAACTAGGCCTTTCCCCTTGGATTTTATAAGTCCTCTGCTGTTCTGGCTTAATACATATTGTATTAATGAACATACTGTTCATCTTTGAAGAATAGACTCATGTTCAGTTGTCTCCTCAGACTGCTGTGGAAAGGCAGTTGTTTAAGGTCACGTTGTGGTCTAACAGGCTGGGAATCTGAGGCTGGATTTACAGACCCTTTGGGAGACTGCATCACTTGGAGCTATTTGACAGGAAAGTTGGTTCTGTGGGGACCCAACCCAAAAGTCAAGTTACTGCAGGTGGGTTCTTCAACTTGAAGTTAGTTTTAGCAAGTAATTTCCACAAGGCCACAGGCGAAGAAGCTCTGGGAAGTTGCCCCTGAGCTTTGAGCTCACAAGAGAGTTGGGGAAATTGATGCTCTGTTTGAAAGCAATGTTCCTGGGATGTGGTTAGCCAGCTCTTTGTTACTTGCATACATTCTTATTGTTGTTAGTCTTTGGTGTATTCACATCAGCTTCCCTCATGCCTAAGGTATTCCATTGGAAGTGCTCAAAATTGTTGCTACTAATCAGATCAGCTCACTCAAGTGGTGGCCAGAGACATAGTTCAAATTATTTCCATACAGCCATTACCTTTAAAAAATTTTTTCCTGCAATTTGTCATCAAGGCACTCTTACGTGTACCATGTTCATGGAATTCAGAATCTGATTGTTTAGTCTACGTACGGGGGGGAAGAAGAGGGGGATTCTGTGCCTTTAATGTTGTTTATAACAGTTGGACAGAGTTTGTCAGGTGAAGGTTAATTGCTCTCCAGTTAAAGCAGTTCTCTGCACAGATGGGTTATCAGGGCTGAACACTCGTTACAAGATTAATCTCATTTCCGACAAGACTTCCCTTTCCTTCAACTGATTTTTGCTCAGCCATTGGACCTGTCACCAGCCGTTAAAAGAAGGGTGGGTTACCTCTGGGATATTAATGCTTGTGTGCAGTGAAACAATGCAAAGTGTGTGTCATATCGGCAGGGAACATCTTTAGGAGACAGCACATTTCAGTGCTGTTCTGAAGGTCGAGATTCATAAACAACAGAAACAATCAGGAACGTTTGTTTTAACCCCCTTAATGAAAACAAACAGCAGCCGAGTCATTGGTGGGCTCCTTGTTCATCTTCTAAATGTGAATTTTTATTTTTACTTTTTTTTATTTCTGAAGGTGTATTTTTGGTAAAAATTTTAGTCAACAAAATAGTCACTCACAAGATATGGAACCCGGGACTATGCTTCTGTCCAGTCAATTGGTGCTCGTTTCAGCAAGAGGAAATATAGCACAGTGGTCACTTGAAGGAATTCAGACTTCGGGAGTGTTTCTTGGGCTCTATAGTAAATCTGTTGAATTTACCTCTTTCTCTAAGCAAGAGTAAGTCAGAACTGGATCTGCTATATCCAATGGGCTACAGAGGTATAAGATGGCTATAAAGTGAGAGGAGAACTGGGCACATCATGTTCCTAGCATAATTTTGCCTTGCTAGCCAAGAAGGGAGCATATCTACCAGGACAGGGCGATCCTGTACATTCAGATGGAGTGAGTTCAAGGATGCTATGGCATGTCCACAAAAATCTCACTGGAGTTTTTGGTTTATTTCAGGAGTTGATACAACCAAAATAACATGACTTGGCAAAGGTCTCTGGCTGCCAGGTTTCTTCCATGCAGCTTTAGTCATTAAATTCCAAAACACTAAACAAATATTCAAGGCAACAAACAGGGTAGCTCTTATGTTTCCTCAGAGTTTCCTGTGCTGGCTTGGGATCAGCATGATCCTGTCGGGGGTGCTGAGTCTTTCCATTGACTTCAGTGAAGTCTGAATCAGGCTGGGTCACCCCAGCCAAAAAATCAAGCTTTGTTTGAGGGTCGCAGGCAGCATAGTATTCACTGTATGGTCGTTGTAGATGTGATCCATCAAACTGCATGAATGTGTGCTGAACAGAAAGCATCTGAGCAATTCCTCTGATGTTTTAAATTAAGAGCGTGCAAATATGTTTCATCGTGTGGGGCTCTGCAATGGTGAGGTGACAGCCCCCACTTTCTTTTTATTAAGCTAATAAGAGAAATCCAGCACATCTTTTGGACCCGCAGGGATGAAGGTGTCTGCACATGCACAGCATAGACAAATTAAGTAGTGAAGAGACTTAACATTCAGGGAGACATCAGAAAAATCATGATATTTCATCTGCTTTGGAGCAAAAATATAGGAAAAGGATACAGAGAGACGGATCATCATCCTGTCTGATACACTGATGGATACACTGCTAAAAAGGACTCCTTGTTTCCCATGCATGGGCCTCCTACATAATGGGAAGAAAAAAATTGAATGCATTATTAGTAATAGTGCTCTGGTTATTCTCTTGAAAATGTTTCAGTGATGGCCTTTACAGGAACTATTTATTTTTAATATATGTTATAGAAGCATCTACCAAAATTAACAAATTAACTGGAAAATAGGTTTTGTTAGAAAACTTCTATTTACAGTCTTCTGTCAATTTCTTAAGTTGTTTGTTTGTTTTTTTTTTAATTTTCTTTTAATCATCAGTGTTGTCTAGTAACTTTCCTGCTGGATTCTTAGGATTTTTTTAAATATTAGTGATATACAGAAAAAAAAAAAATCCTTTCATTCAGAATCTACAGGTTTTTAAAGAAGTATACTCACTGCAATTATTAAGCTAAAATGAGAAGTAGGCAGGAATTTAACCTCTGGATGTCTCACTCTTCACCCCCAACAAAATTCAAGTGGGTGAATTCCATTATTCGTTCTAATAAGATAGGAAAAGTTCATAGTAAATCTTTACAATCCAAACTAAATCATTGGTGCTTTATGCCAAAGGAGGCAAGTTCAGTAGAAAATCTTTAAATGGACCAGGTTGAATTTTTCACAGAAATGGTCCCTCGGGTTAGGTTATTAAATCCATGCTTAGTGCCCTGAACAAGGATCTTGATTTCCCAAGGTGCTGATCGACCTGAAAGTTCCCACTTTTTCTGCTCAGTGAGACTTCAGAGAGCTTTTTGAAGGCAGACTGCTTACTCACAATTGGAAAGTGGTGTTATGACACTTACCTGTTTTCACTGATGTGGAAAAAAAACCCTGCTTAGTAAATGCTACCTTTTTTAAAAAAGTAAGGAAAAGTTAATATTTTTTTTTTCCTAGGAAAAGTCTTTCTTTAGTAAAATAATGTTACTGAAAGTTGAAGAAAGGGACACAGGGGATGAATTTGAGCAAAATGGCTTGACTGTACTCCTCTCTCTTTTATCTTCCTCCCAACCTGTGGTTTCAACCAGCTGAATGGCTAGAAAATTGCTTGGTTTAAGCTTTTATTCACATAGGTACCAGTGACATAATTTAGAACAAAAGATTGCCACCAGCTATTTTTACTCATGCAATGCTTTTGTATTTGGTTTTCTCACTTAGGATGGGGAGATTTAGCTCCAAACATTCAAAATGAGTTAACAATGAACTACAAATCAGAAAACTGCTTGGCAGGCCAGTGTGTTGCAGGTCTGACAACCACAACACCTTTTTTTAAAAAAACACAGTTAAATAGCTGTTAAAAATAACTTGAATTAAAACAAAATCAATAAATTGTATGTGTAAATTATTGACTTCCAACTCATTCTGCTTGTATTCTTTCTCTCTGATTGTGCCCAGATCCTTTCCAATTAGCATCGATGTTAAATTTTAGCTGTCTTCAGATTCACATTTTCCCCCCACATCTTCATCACATAGTAGTCTAACCTTTTAGAACCCAAACCAGTCCAAATTCAATTCAAAATGTGTTTCTCTTCATAGTGCTGCTTTTCTCTTTCATAGAGGTTTTGTTTGGCCTCAGTCTCTGTCAGTCTCAGCTACTTCTTGCAGGATGCAGTTCTTGCCAACTCTCACAATTTTTTATCAAGAGTCTTGTGGTATTTAGCTATTTTTTTAAAGGATAGTTTCTTAAATTCTACGAACACTTAAAGCCTCAGTTTTCTTCCACAAAAGACTGGAGTAATGAAAGATCTAGCCTAAAGGTTTAAAATCCAGGAGACAGACCCAAAGTGTCTTGCTTTTAAGTACTCTCTGTCTCTGAGGCCTGGCTTAAAAACTTTGAACACTTCCTGTCACAGGTCTGAACCCATCACAGGGCAGAGGCCCTGCAGAAGAAGTACACACACCACCTGAGCTTTCCTTACCTGCTTCTTAAGGGTCTGCACGTGGTGTTAAAACCACTTAGGTCTTGACCTATGTGCAGAGGTAGATCTGACACAAAACAAGTACCTTATCTAAGGATCTGATGTAGGTAAACACTCAGTAATCTAGAATTTTAGGATATGCTTCTTAATGAATAAAAATAATGAGTCAAATTAATTTCTGGTTATGTTTCTGGTTTGTAAGCTGGGATTTAGATGGTTTCTTGCCATCATAGGTCCAATACTAAGTTTTACTCCTCAAGCTGTAAAGAAATAAAGCTGGCAGTCCAACCCATTGGAGAAATATATTTTCTGCATAGTAAATGACAATAGCTTCAGCTCATTTTTTAAAATCTGAAAATATCCAATGTCTGTAATATAACAATTTAGAACTCTGTACCTCTGTTATCTTGGTAGCAATTTTCTCTCCAAGTATTTCAGTTTAGGGGGATTGAAGGCTTTTATGAGACTGGAGAGGATCGATTAAGGGGGCTGGCAGGCTACTTGAGGAAAGTCAGCATTAATTGGGGTGTCTGTGAGCCCCAAGGTATTTTCTTTTTTCTTTCATTTTCCCTAGCTTCTCTTCAGTTCATTTCTTTAGTGAAAAGAGAACGAGTCAGAGAAATTCAGGAAGCTGAATAAGAAGACGAGGGAAAATGCTGAAAAAGGACCTATATTAAAGTTTCAAGGTGGAGGGTGAGAGCAGCGGGATGTAATACTGAAATTAAGGTCACAATGAGCAATGTTATAATTTTTTCAGTAAAATAAAATCAGAATTCATAATTCACAAGATGATGAGGTAAAAAATCACATTTTTTCAGGGAACAGTATATATTGTATTCATCTTTTTTCCTCTTCAACCTTGAAATTAATATTTATTAGCTGAAATGAAAACTGATAGTCCTAGGTTTTCAGCTGACTGTAGAATTAAGATTCAAAGGAACCTAAGGTTCACAAAGATCATGAAAGTTGGCAGCTACCGTTGTTAAAAAGGAAGCTTGATAAATCCTCAGAATTCACTCTTTTCAAATCCTAGATAAGATAAAGCAAATAGGACTGGGATGATGCTGAAAGTGAAGTTTTGAAATTTGATAATGACACTAAAACTGGATGCTGAACAGAAGCAGGAACAATGCAGTTTGTTTCAAAATAATTTACAAACTCCTGCGTAAGCAACTAAAGCAATAATAATCAGTGCCAATCAGTGCTGAAAAAAACAAAGTGAAAGGTGGGAAAACAAAATCTGTTAAGGAAGTACTTTGGGTCATGAAGTATCCTAAGAGGGACAAAGTTTTAGACAGTTTGAAACTATAAACTTAGTGTTCAGGGGGCACTAGGAGAAAAGAAAAACAAAGCCATTATACACTAAATTTTCATGACAGTGAGTATAAAGTATAATCTCCAGTACTTCAGAGACCATTTGCAATCACAAGTCTGGTGTCAGTAAATGAGAATGTGTCCAGTAGAAGAGAACAAAGGCCCAAACTTCCAAAGGAGTCAAGTTTTGCAAGCAAAGAAGTCCTACACAAAGCACCACTTTCTTGATTTTTCTTACAAATTAGGAAAGCGCACAGATAATCCAAAGCCTGAAGTACAAGCCAAACACTTGGATTTTTCTTTTCAGAACAATGGGAAGTTGTAGAAGACTTTTTGTGTACAAAGACCCTGAACTTCTCTTATTCAATGTGACTGAGCTCAAGCAGAGAGCTCTATTGCAGCCTCCAGCTGTGGCCTGGCAGGGGTGCTGTGCAGAGGCCACTGCCATCCCCTGGGACATCACCGTTGCCAGAGGAGTGGATGTGCTCCTCTCTGCAACAAGAATCTGCCTTCTTTTCCAGGAAACCTTTGTCAGGGCAAAGGCAAGCACTTCCCTACCTGCCTTGTACTTAGTAAATTGCAGAGCAAGTCGAGTCTGTTCTAGGGGTTGTGATGCCTGTGGTGGCCTCAGGACAACTGTGGAGATTTCAGGTGCCAGAATGGGCTGCCCAGGGAGGTGGTGGACTCACCATCCCTGGAGGTATTTAAAAAACATATAGATGAGGCACTTCAGGACATGCTCTAGTAGACATGGTGGTATGTATGTATATATGCATGTGTATGTATGTATTTTTTTTTAGGAGGTGTTGATGGTTGGACCCAGGGAGCTCAGAGGTCTTTTCCAACCATTACAATTCTGTGATTCTGTGAAACTCTTGGAGGACAAGGGGGAGTCCTCAGTTTATACACTCATGAATTATGAATGCATTCTCCTTATCACAAATATTGTTTGCAGGGCAGGCTATTTAGCGAAAGGCTTAGCATAACATGTCAGAGGAATATTCATGCAGGAATGTTTGTAAACTCATCTGGGTTTAGAAAGACATTGCACTGTGATTCCTTGGTTTGTCCTACTGCTAACAAGCTGCAACAGAGCTATCCTGGAAAAGGTATTTAACCAGCCACTGTGCTTTTCTGAGCTGTATCTTCTGTATTTGCTGTAGTATGACTGTGTTTATACCTATCAAGTCTATTCCAGTCCGTTACCCTGTGTGTCCTCTAAATGCCAAGTGTTACTTCTATATTCTTTTAGGTTGCAGGAGATTTAACGCAGGAGATTGTGACAGAAGCGGTACATTCCTGGGCCTTTCTGCCCCCCACCCCATCTCTTAGAATCTCTTCCTGATTAGCTTTCTAAGCTTCCTAGATCCTGTGGGTTTGCTAATCAAATGTCAGAATTTTTCTCTAAACTAAACTGAATAATTTTTAAATGTTAGTTTTGTACACTGCTACAAAAAACCAAAAAACCAAAAAAAAAAAAAAAAACCCAACAAAAAAACCCCCCTCACCTAATTTGTCTAAATCTGTTGAATTCTTACAAAATTAAGCAATGGGTAATCTCTCATAGAAACTGCAACCACTGTGTTTATCATCAGCACACCAAAGTCCTCGTGAACATTACCTCATTTGCCTCCAATTTTCTCAGGTTGTCTGGTTGGCTTTTTTTCTATTTAGTACTTTCTCATGCATGTTTTCTAATCATCCACATTCTTTCCTTCTCTAAATTTCTTTCATCTCCTTTAGGACTACTTCATCTCATCCTCTGTTTTCTTTATCACTCAGATTGCCTTTTCTCTGCTTTATTTAATTTAATTCTCAGTTGCCCTCAAGTTCTAGACACATGTTTCTGAAGGACCGAGCTGGTTTCACACTGACTCCTGTATCTTCACACAGACATCTCGATAACCCTTTTGACCAGAAACACAGTTCACTTTACTCTGAAAATTTCAGCACCTTGCTTGTGTAGAAAAATATTTCCTTCTGAATAATGAAAATACAGGAGGAACAAAAGTCCAAAACCCTCCTATTTGTATAAACTCTAACCTGCTAATTACTCCTGTTGTTAATGGCTAAGGACCAAACATTTTGCCTTTTTTGATTCTCATGTTCTAAGAGCAGTGGAAACAGAGTTATGTAGCAGCAGTGAGTCAGAGCAGGTTCTGTACAGGGATGATCTGACAGCTAATGATTTGGGCAGAGGACTGGAGGGGAGGCTTTTCAGTTTGATCCACAGATCCACAACGTGGCTTAAAAAAAAAATCAAAGTGTGTTTTCAGAAACAGCTGTTTTTTTTCAGGTTCCCAGCCTGAGACACTTACCTTGGGATTTTCGGAGCTTTTCTATTCCCCACAGAACTGGTGTTTTTACTAACCTCCCTGCTCTTTTAATCTGGTGTGAAATGGGACATTATACTACTCAGCTGCTAAAATTTCATAGGCTGCCACAATGCTCAGTTAATACTGAAGTGGCTCTAGTGCACTGGTAAATGTCTCTAAATTAAAGGGTATTAGATCTGACTTACAAATAGCTTTATTCATGCCAATAGAAGTGCTCATATAAAAGATCAGTGTGTGATGCAAATTTTTTAACCACCAAGTTTTAAAATTAATAGGGTGGTTTTGTTTGAAAGAGTCAATGATTTCACTGAAACCAAAAAAGTACTGTAAGAGTTAGAAAAATATCCTCAGGGATTGTACTAGAAATACGGAGTCAGGAACTCTGGACTTTGAAAACTGCATAAATATGTAAAGAATTTTCAAATAACTGGTTAGAAAAAAATACCTTTATGTGACAAATGTAACATTTAGTGTAGTCAACATGCAAAGCCTATTTGATTAAATACTGGTTAACTAATCATATGAGGAAGAAAAATCTTCCTGAAGCCTTAGATCTGTTTACCATAATCTTACAAAGGAGTTTGTTCCTAAAGATCTGTTTTCAATCTCAGTTTTACTTATAAGAAAAGAGTTCAGAAACCTTCCATATATTTAAAAGACATTCAGAATAGTCCACATCCTCTTAGAGAAAAAAAACATGTGTTTTAGTTATCTCTGATGTAAAAAAATTAGTTCTCATTGAACAATTTGAAATAATTTTGTTTTGGTAGAAACAGTGCTTGAAATCCTCAGCACTCACTTTCTATTTGGCTGGCTGCAGAATTAGAGTCTTGAGAGATCTGTGCTTTGAACAGATGCCTGGTTCAAATGTGGATTCCAGAGGCTGAACACCTATATGAATGTGTGCCTCGTGATTATTTGCTTGACTTGCAAATGTATTGAACACACACAACTGCAAAAGCCTCATTAACTGGATGTATTCCAAGTGACTTGAATTATATAGTAAGAAAACTCTTAAGACTTTCCTTGGTCAAATTCCAGTCTTCACTCTGTCAGGTTTTCAGAGGGAAAATAAAACATAAAAAAAGCCCACCTTCCTGCTGTCATGTCAAGTGCTTTTATTGACTTACTGTTGCCTTTGGCTTACCTCAGCTGTTGGCAGCTCCTGACATTATCAAAAGCTAAGGCCCAGATTTGCAATAGGGCAGAAGGATTCCACACAGCAGGAGTGAGAGCCATTTTCCCTTTGGTGGGAGATGGTGCATTAGGGAATTTGCCCCATCAGGACCCTGCAGAGATATTGCCTCCCACCCTGCATGGGTATCTGTAGCATGGGTTTGGGAGGGCTTGGGGCTGATGGGGCTGGTGGCTGAGGAGCACTTCAGTACCACACATTTCATTTTCTCCTACATCTTCTCCCTACTGTGGGGCTCTGGGATGGTCCTGGACAGTCAAAGAGCATGCAAAATTGGAGAGATCCCTCCATTTTCCCCCTTCACCCCATGATGCTGACACAGAGACAGACCTCAGCTAGACAAGAGTGAAAGAAGGAAGATGCAGATGGAGCCTGGACAAGGATGAGTTGTTTGTATGGTTTTAGCTGGTCTTACTCCAGACTGTGCTGAGTATCTCTTTACTCCTCCTTCCCCCTTCCTCAGTCTTTTTACCATCACTTCAATTCTCTCCTGCCCTGCATAGTGGCTTTTTATTTTTTATTATCTTCTGCACAGCACATTCAAATTGAATGAACACACAACTCTGGCACAACTGCAGCAGTCACAGTGATCACACTATGTGCTTAACTTGTGCTTTGTATCTACTTCCCTCTACTTATATCTCTTCTTTGTGAGCTGCAAGCATTTTGTGACAAGGTCTGTCTACAGCTTTGACATAGTTCTTTGCCCAAGGTAGCAAAGTTTATTTCTTTCTTGCATCCAGCACTGCACAGTGTGAGTAAATACTGTTGAGTCATCTGAAAGGTCTTTTTTTGCTGCAGTCCCATATCCATTTTGAAGTGTGCAGTAGGAAGTCAGGACATTGTCACAAATGTTACCTGGTACCTCCTTCTTGGTAGAGCACACCTTTCACAGTAGTGGGAGCTCTTGATGACACATGATGTGGTTTTGGACAGAGGGTTTTAATTGCAAGTGATTACAAAGTCTGTGTTTTTGCATCTTTTATCAACAGAAAGAGAGAGCAACCACAATTTGTCACTGCAAAAGCAGTGTCTCCCTACCTAAAGATTTTAAAACTGGTCAGATTCTTGATTTGGGGAAAAGCATTCCAGCTGCTGTGTTAATTCTGCAATTTTTTCTTTATTACATGTATAGTTATCGTGGACAGCATGGCTAAAATCATTTGTTCCTTATTTACTTTTATTCATTCTTTCTGGTTTTATAACCTTGACAAGCCAAGTAATGAAACAGGATTTTAAAATGACACAGTGACATTCATCATTGACTTTTTATCTTTTGTGTCTCAATGAGCAATATGAAATAAACCTATGGGAGTTTAGCATATGGGTTTTCTTGGTTTACTGACTACCAGGAACTTTGGAGATTGCTCAGGTCAGCCAGGAACTAAATCAACATGATTTGGTTTTCCCTCCTTACAGAATGACATGTATAATTTTGCTTTATTTAGCACATGCTTTCACTTCATTAGATTGCAGAGAAGCATAAACGGTGTCTGTTTACATTCCTTACTGATTCAACCTGAAATTATAACCAAGTATGGTTTGAGTAGTCTGTAAAAACTTATGATAGTTTCTGGCTCTCAGACATAGAAAGGTGTTCCTGGAAGCTCAAAACCCAGAGTGCATGATCGGTTAGCTTTCTTGATGATTTTGAAACCTCAAATCCTTTGAAATAGTTGGCAACTTGCCTGTTGCATATTTACAGTTACACAACTCTTCCTCTCTGTGACTTTTTAAAGTTCCTCCTTCCTTTTTTCTTTAAGTCTCTTGGCAGCATCAACACAGCCTCTCTCCCTCTCTCTCAGTCTTTCCCCTCTCCCCAGCACTCCCCCCTCCAGCTCTCTCTATCCTTGGTATGGCACATTGTTCTGGGGAAATGGGTTGTTTTGAGTTCACACTTTGTTTTCCTGCTGTTTTTCTGGGAAGCTGGACATGGCACAAAAGATATGGGAACGGCTTGTAGGAAATGGGTTTGTTTGGGGAAAGAGTAAAAGAGAAACAGCTTGCATACCTCTCTGTATGTTTGAAGGCATAGCATACAGTATGTAAAGACATTCTGGGGGTCATTAAAAAATACAGTCAACATCAGAGCTGCAGGGAGTGGGTTTAATTGAGAGTAATAATGTTGGTAATCCTTAGCTGAGAAGAAATATTGCTACAGGGAAAAGATACAGGATTTTTCTCATTGCTACATCAAATATCACCATGTGCATTTTCCTTTTCTTCTTCATATCTGCAAGCAAAAATGGGGCACAACCTCTTTCTGCTGTATACCAGAATCAGCAGAAAGCTTGGTGGCAGAGCCACAAGTTGCAGAATAAAGGTAAAGTTTGATTTTGTGAGGCAGTTCTCCAAGAAAAGAGAAAAAGAATGAAAAAAGTTTGAAATTTTCTAGATTGGTGATTTTGTTTAGATAGACATTGCTTAAATAAAGTAATAAGGACTCAATTTCAAAGTAAAAGCATGGGTGTAATTGGTATTTTTTTTAGTGTCACAAAGCTATTTTCTGTGTATGCGAGGGTTTCTTTTTTTTTTTCCAATCACAGAACATTCACACCAAACTTTGCCATAGGTAAGAAAATATTTTTCTTCTGATCCACTGGTTTGACTACCTCTTCAGCTGCAATATATCTAAAATCACACTTGTCTCTTTGACTGAACTCATGGTTAATGTTTGAGCTAAAAAACTCAATAGTGGTTACTTTATACTGGTTCAGCAGAGCAGGTTAAATATGCTCAAACATAAGCACACACTTAACTCTGTTGCTATTTTACTAAGCAGTGTGGGTTAAACTTTGCACACACAGAAATGAGTTAATACTGTGGCATTCAACTCCTTATTAATTTCATTAGTCATGTTTTATGGAAAATGGCTAAAATAATGTGTGCTGAAGTATGAATCAAGTTATTTGTTATAAACAATTATAGGAAAGTATGTTAGGCTATACACTGTAAAGGTTATCGTGACAGGAAGTCGTATTTTACATACACAGTGGGCATACTTGGAAAGTTCATTCCAAATTTAGAAAGATTACCCATCTGAGCAATTTTCCATATGCTCGTAAAATGGGAAATACCATGCGAAGCATCATCGTACTATATATGTGTTTAGTCAATGTATAAATGGAAGATACAGACTAAAGATTGACCGAGGAAAGGAAACCAATGTACACAAAGAATTTTCTGTTGCAACATTGTGAAAAATGGAGAGCTCTCTCAATGTACTGAATTTCCAAAAAAGCAATAGCAATTTGCATTTGAAATTTCAGTTATCAAATGGAGAGAAGTCAGACAAATTTAGAGAGAAATATATTTGGAAGCAAATAAAACCATGATTACAAATAAAAACGTCTTAAGCAGCGTTTGCAAAAGCTATCAAGCAACAAAATTTAGAATTAGTAAATATTGAATATGATAAGTGTTCTTTAAATGGGAAGTTTAGAATTTTAAGTGTGTATGAATGTGAACATAGAAGAGTATATGAGACATTGCCAGCCTGATGCAGCAGGGAAAAGCATCTTCTGCACCAAGAGATCCCTGGGGAGGAAGCTGAGCTGCAGAAAAGCATCTCTGCAGATGCCTGAGCATGATTTCCCCTGGTTTGAGGGTACCAGCCAGATTTAATAAGTAAAAAGTGGACACTTTTTTTTTTTTTTTTTCCCCATGATATCTCTGTGGTAACTAAAATCCACCAGATACTAATTTTGGGATTCCAACCAGAAATCAAGTGACCTGTTCATGGCAAATGTATGCATGCACGTGCACAAACACCATACACAAAGTCACTACAGGGAAGTGATGGGTCACCCAGAAGTTCAGTTCATGGCCACTGTCCAAGTGTTATTTCCCTAGTGCTGTTAGGCATTCATAAAAACCAAAGGTTCATTGGAAAGGAAGCTAATTTTGATGCTCTTTTCAGTTTTATCCCTCATACATTATTCTTTCATTGATGCCATGACTGTAAAGCTCTATTCATTCCTTTCTATACATTTCTCATCACTTGGCTGATGAGTTTGTCTTTGGTGTGTAGTACACCTTAGAGAAAGGTATTTTAAAGCCTGAATTATTTTTGCTCTAATTTTTTTCAGGGGCTGAGGATTGGATTATCTCAAACTGTATGTGTAAGTGTATTTGTGTATGTGTATATAGATATATATAATGAGTATATATAATTATATATACAAATATATATTTAGTGGATCAAACCACCACAAATCAATATTAAGATTGCTACAGACATAATGTACAATCTTGACATTTTGTCGAAAACATAGAGAATAGTGCTGCAAATATTACCCCCTTGTGATAACACTGGATTTTGAATAAGGCAAAAAAACCCTATATATTATCTTTATGTTAAGAATTTTCTCAATAATGTTACCAAAACTAAAGTGGCAGGGTAGTTACTGTCTTCAAGCAAAGCTTTTAGTTCTGCACAGAGGATTAACTCCAGGAAACACCCAGTAATTCCTGAAGGCATCCCATTCAAACTACAGGGGCTACACATGATGCCAAAGGTGTTAAGAAGAAACAGAGGAAGCAGAGGATTGTATGCCCAGAACTGGATTGCTGTCTGGTTTTGGGCAGCAGTTTTGGCCCCAAGACTCTCCCAATACTGAAGCCCAAAAGGCCAAGCAAAACTGTTTAAAGACAGAGTTCTGAGCCTTTAAACAGCAAAGGTATTTATTTTCGGATCTGGGAATCTCCCAGCTCACGCTGGGCAAAGAGTTCCTGCCCCGGAGGAAAGGGTTAGGGTATTTATAGGGGAGGTTACATACATATTCATAAGTTTACAACATATAATATTAATTTATAATATAATTATAAAATTCAACAAGAGTTAACCCTGTCAGGGTCTTTCTCTGTTTCAATACCAGTTTGATCTGTTAGCAAAAGTTCATAGGAGGTGTGGTGGGCAGCTTTAGTTGACTTCTGATTGGGCTGCAGGCGGCTTTACAAACTTGCTACCTGTTTGCCCAAACAAATCTTTGCTTGAAAGATTGCTGAAAAAAAACCTCCTAGATGTTTATGTTTTCTAACAAAGTAGAAGATTGGCTGTTCCTTCAGACTGATGGAGTCCTATACTAGAAAAGCAGGGTAGAAGCAGCAGGCTAGCCGTGAGCTGAGACAGAAATGAAAAGGAGATTGATATCCAAGTTTTCTCAGTTTTCTAGGCATTTTGAAGCACTAGAAGTTAACAGCCAAACAGTAAGAAGAAGAAAACTTCAAGCTTTCAAAGTTCATAATGGACAATATGATAAAGATGAAAGGGAAGAAAAGTCTATTGTATTGAAAAAATAGTCATTCAAACATCACTGTAACAGCTCTTTATATGCATGGAAGTGCTAAAATAAGCATTACAGTTCCTTAAAAAAATGTGCATACAATATACAGGCTGCAGGATACAATTATATTGTTTTTAGCATTGGTGAATTAAGGTTGACATAATCATTAAGGAATATGTATTCTAAGCCCAACTGATTATTGAGTTGCTCCAGCCTTGCAGCACTAACCCTGTTCTTTCAGCTACTGTTGCAGTGAATAAAACCTGGTGTTGCCTCAGCCTTTAAGTAGCTTACCAGCACTCTACCCATGCAGAAAGAGAAATGGAACTGGACTCAACATTGTATAGTAGCAGATTGTCTGCTTTATTCCCTAGACTTCTGATACATCATTGTGAATTTTGAGGTCTGGATTCATTCAGAAGCCTTGTGCAGTTCTACAGTGGCTGTGCATGGGTAGAGCTGCTTCCAGGCATACCCCTCTTACAGTCATTCTGGCATCAAACATGCACTGAAATGGATGCAAAATGCTTTTGACATTGCATTTGAACAATCCTGCTGTGTTGCTTTGATGGTAGCCAAGGCATGAGACATGTGGGAGAGAATTTCCTATGTCCATTCATTAACTCTTGGTTTGGGATTAAACTGTTCATTTGCACTTAACTGGCAGGTAAAGACTGCAGGTGAAATAACTGATTGTGAAATGGCAGCACTTTAAGTCAGATGCTCATGGACTCTTCCTGATCTTTGGAAATTAGAGGTTCATCAGCTCTACTCCGTGTGATAATTTTAGACTGTGAGGCGTAGGGTATCCCCAAGTATGGAATGGAGCTTGACATGTGGGAGACAGTTTTCTAAGCTGAGACCCACATTTAGTCATTCTTATCAAAGTTTGCCCATCTGCAATAGTGGAAAGGTGTATTTTTCCTTATTTTCTGAAGCAATTGGAGGCCTGGAGCCGAATACCTCATACTACAAAAATTACTTGATGATGAAAAGATGTCATAAAAATAGCTTGGGCAAAAATAGGACGTTCTAATATTTCAGGGAGGATAATCAGCATATTAGAAATAATGATGAAATACCCCAGTCTACATCTGAATTTTTACTGCCTCAGAATTTGTTCATTAAGAAACAAAATGTTAAACCTTTGGGCTCAGCCATGAGGTCTCTTTCACTTTACTACTCCCAATGAAGACAGGAAAATAACTTACACAAAGAGGGCTGCAGAATCAGTCCTTAAACATATGCTGCTTTCCCAGAAATGAATCTAGCCTGCAATTTCATAACATCATTTTGATGAATGGTTGATTATTCCTTCTTTTTTTTCAAGCAGGACTGCTGCAGTGGCTCTCCTTTGCTTCCAAACATCCTTTGTATTTTTCTTAGCAAGAGGTGTAGATATTAGATAAGTGGCAGCACAAGGGCTGTGTTTGGATTAGCATGGACTGTTCAAGGGCTCTTTGCAAATTGGTGAAGGATGTTAGCTGAGCTGGCAATCAGATTCTCATGGGTGGAGGTGAGGACAACATCTGTCTTTCCTATCTTGTACTTGCCAAGGCCTTTTGTTGTTCCTGAACTCTCTCATGAATATGATATGTGGATTTTTGTCTGATCTAATGAATCCAAGACTCAGAGATTTAGAAAGAAAACATTTTCCAGATGTGAGCTGCAATTCATGACTCAGGTGACTGCTTTTAAAGTAATAACCTTTCCCAGCATTTTCAGCACACCATATTGAATATCTTGTTAAACATCTTATTTTGTGAATGGTCAGAAGAGAGTTGTAAGAGCAACATGATTAATAAGTAATAGCAAGGCTAGGACATCTATCATTTGTCTTTTATTTTACCAATTATTGCTGGAAGCAATGAATCCAGGGCTCAAAGACTTGGCTTTAAAGCGGGATGGCAAATTTAGACTAGAAGGGCCTTAAGCAGTTCAACCCCAGCTTGCTTTATCAAGCAGTGATGCCTGTTGCAGATGTGAGTGAAGCAGAGTTTCAGGATGGAAGACCTCCCTCCTGCTGATCTGCAAGGTTCTTGTGTCCAGCCTTGTGTGTGCTCTCTGTTCCACTGTGGGAATGACATTCCCATCTTGTTTGAAATTAGGCTTTCACTCCAGATAAACAGGTTCCTAGACCATCAGAAGTTGTAGTCTGAGGAAGCATAGAAGAGTAGGAAGCAAGAAGAGTGACTTGGTGATGTCTGGAGCAGCTGTAGCAAAGTGCCTACTGGGTGCTCTCTTTCACACTTTCACCTCTTCTTTTTTTCAGTTACAGTTGTAATGTAGTTTGGTTGTACACAATTTCAGTAACAAATGCTACAAAAAGGATACTGGGTGCAAAGAAGCGTGGAAACACTTAATAGAGATAATTGTATGGTATTAATCAGCACAGTCTTCCCTCAGAAAATGCAGGTCCTCTCCAAACGTAACTGTTTATAGGAGTCCTTTAACATCTGCCAAACACACGCCAGTGTGTTACAATTCATCCTTTTAATAAATGTTTTGGTGAAAGTTTTTGTATAACAGCTTTTTGTCTAATTTAAAATGAAAATAAGTCCCAGAATGTCAGAATTCTTTATAGAATGGATAATTAGTTTTTCTGACCAGCTGTAGACATATGACAAGTAATAAGAAACAGCCTCTGTCTGAATGGATTGTGTGTCTGTGTGGAGCTCTAAACTTGTGCTTAAATATGTATTATCATGAAATCAGATTAGAGAAAAAGTAAAGATTGTTTGCTTAATAAGGAGAAATATCATAAAACTGGTGAAAAATAGATTATACAAATGCTATGACATATAGCAGAGCTAATTAAAAGTTCTTGATTAGTTTTCTTACAATCCCTCATAGTCAAGGGTAACCATTTTAGAGTGTGGGAGTGCTAACTCTACAAGATGACTCCACAAGCAAGAAATGCATTTCACGGTCCGCAGCATCTCTCAAAGTACAAAGAGGGTTCTTGCTCTATTTGTGTCTATTCATGCATCATCCTCTTTACATATAGCTCTTGCCCAGGGTCCTTCTGTTGTGAGGCCAGTGCTCTTCATCATATTGCTGTTGTCTGTTAGGATTTTGACAGTGTTGGCCAGTAAGTTCTTCACTTTCAAAGTTCTTGAAGCGTTTTTTGGAGCAGCAAATCACTTGATAAATTTTAGGTAGTCAGTGGGGATAAGAAAGATCTACCAAACCTTTACTGTTACAGGGATTAAGCAATAAATCATGAAAGTATTAGAAGAAATTAAAAAACAAAGCTAATTTTTTTTTTGAGATATACATATAGAAACACACATACCATGGGTATATCCCTGGAGACATGATTCGATTGCCCTAGAAATGAATGGAATTGGTCTCTAAAATGGAATCTGGGTTTATGACATGGATTAACAGTGAGCAAATGTATCTCATGCATAAGTCACAATGTTCCTTAATAAGAATCAACTTGAGAAAAAACATTGCTAGGTTAGAATGGCCTCCAAAGTCTTTCAAAATCCTGATGAAGTATTTTTTCCCTAATAACCCTCAGTGCACCAAAATTATTCCAGAAAACTGCACACCTGATTGTCTTTAATTATTTCTAAAGTTTGAGCAAGTTAAAAAAAAAATAAAAAGGTTTTTGTCCTTAGTTCCTGACATTGCCTATAAAGTAGACAGCTCAGCCTGTGTATACTGCTCATGATGGGAACTACTCCAGTCACATTTCCTGTAACTTCATGTGTCTACGCCAAGTAATCTTGCATTTGATTAAGTAAACACCTTTGTCCTAATGACTTTATGCCTGCTCTGAAGGCGTTGCTGTACCTATTGTTCTACAAATTTGTCAGTCTGTTATTCTTTTGTTTTTGAACTTACCAGTAAAGTGTAAGTCAAAACCAAATAGAGAAGTCATTTTGTTCTTGATATCCTTAGTACAGAAAGTCAAAGTGAAAAGCCAGGGTTTGCATAATACAAGTGATTAAAAAAATCCAAGCAAAACTTAATGAAGGAATAGGTATTTATGGTTTACTGTTGGTGTCATGAGAGGAATTATGTGGAGGTCCAATATTGACCTCAGATAGTACTATCTATGTCTCTACTCCACAGACTTTCGATGAAGAACTTTCCCATCTGCCACTGTAAGCAGCATGTGTTGCTTTCTTCATAATACATTGCCCCAGACACTGGTTACTAGAAACTAAAGGCTTCATTTCTGAGGTGTCGTAAGAATATGTATTGTCATGGACAATCCAGGAAGATGACACATTCACCACTGAAATTACTACCATAAAGGTGCAAAACTTGCCAAGATTGAATGAAGCCTTATAATAAATCTATTTTATAGTATTTATAATGTTTACCTTGCTTTACTTTATCCCACTTATTGCTTGATGTTGCCAAACTGCTCCAGAAACAGCATTAATATGGATCAGAAAAAAAGATTAACATGCAAACGAGTAATGTAAAGTATTTACTAGAAACACAACTGGTACCCATATGTAAAAATCTATTGCCAAGCATTGTCAGTATTAATAGCTTTGTCTACATTTCTATGTGGCCAGACCATGGGGCTATTTTTCATGATGGTGAATGCTGACAATTTTTAGTTTATATTTGGTTCAGGAGTTTGTATTTAGAATTACAGCAGAAGGCACCCTTTTTAAGTCCCTGTGCTCAATTTAAAAATATCCATACTACTTTTTGTCAGCTGTTCAGTACAGTATTTTGTTGGTTGAGCCTTCCTTTCATAGGTTATATAGGGTTAAGGTTTGAAGGCTTCTATAGAAAAATCAAGGTAAGGCAAGTTGAAGCAATGAATGCAAGGAGCAGCTGAAGGAAATTTTCGCTTTTTGTAGATACCAAAAGATGTCAGTTATCAGACATTTTTGTGTAGCTGGGAAATGTTTCATATTTCTTCATGCTGTTTCTGTGCTTTCCGACAGTGTTAAGTTTCACATGAGATTATATCAGGTTGTATTAGCTCTCATTGTTCAGCATCACTGTGTCTTGCAAGGTCAGTGGATACAGAAATTCTTCATTTTTTAAGATCACTGACAAGCAAGAAAGGCAGCAGTTGCTAACCCTCGATGCACAGCTCCCCCTGGGTGTTGGAGAAAACTTGTGTGACATCTGTGTCACCTGTGGCAGTTGCAGGTGAATTGACATCAGTGGTCCTGACTGCATTTGAAGGAGAGGACAGCCCTGGCTGCCTGGGAGGCATAGCAGTACACATGCTAAACATAGTTTTCATGTTTCCCACACTGAAACCTCAAGTTCACTTAAGGGAGAGAAGAGAGAAAAGGTGGTTAAAAAGGAAGTAAGACTAAATCTAGTTTAGACCATGACCTCTAGTGATGCTGACTCCTCAAAATATGCAAAAGCTTAGATGGCCAATTCAGCTTTTGTATTGTGTTCATGGAAGTGGTAATATGTGTTCTGTTGTCCTTCAAGACAAGCCAGCAAAGATCAGTGAGGGCTTGGAGTAAAACATCAGAGGAACTCACAGTTTTGAGTCCATTAATAAGCCTTCCATGTAAGGACAGACCCAACAGCGAGCAAACTTGGCAGAAACTCAGATATTTCTACAGAGCCTTCATAGACCTCTCAGTGTGCACTTACTGATAACTAACAGGATGGAGTACAGATGGGTGTTTGCTGTTAAATCAGAAGAAAACTCCAGCTTTTTTTGTCCGTGAACCAGTAGGCTTTTTTTTCCTGAAGTGTTAAGTCTGAGTGTTTTTTGGGTTCATTTATGTTTGTCTTGGTTTTGACATAGTCTTTTAGACACCGATACAGTCCTTAGTAATTTGGCTTATATTTCCAGCATTTGCTGATCTCCTCCTAAATTGTGTGTACTATTATGTGCAACATAATAGGCATCTGGAACACAAGCAATATTTACTGTCATTAGGATTGTTGATAAATACAAAACTCTGGGTTCTTAAAATTTACATTTATACTTATCCTAATGCATAAACTAACTTACATTAGGTGGAGTCAGGTTTAAAAAGATCTAGAATAAATTTGCTGGACTTCATTTCTGTGTGACGGGATGAAAACCAGTTTCATTATATAGTGTTTGATTCTTGTTTTTTAAAGGTTTATTAGTAAATGGTTTAAAGAATAAAATAATATTCTGCCACTTGTATTTGCAAGTTTGCATCTGCTTTCTCCTGTATGATTCACACTTTCATGTGTTTACTGGAGCTAGCTCTTCCAAAAGTAACACTTCATTACATGGGGTTTTTTTCAGGGTTGTTTTGGTTTTGTTTTTTTTTTTGGCTCATGTATTAGCCCTACATTTGGACAGAAAAGAGGGAACTCTGCAATAAATAGTCTCAAGTATGGGATGCATTGTGATCCCCCCAGCCAGGCTGTGATATCTATGTATCTATATATGTCTTCATGAAGAACTCTCATAGACTGTTGAGAAACAACTTTTTATAAAAAATATGCCAGAGTAAAATTTTCTTTCTCTAATTATGATTGTAATTATGTGATATGATCCCTGCTACTTTACCATCTAGGCATAAGTCCCCACACCCTCTACACACTGTAGGCAAGGAGCAACCTTCTCCTTCATAACTTCTTGAAAATCAGGAGCTGTCTACAGGCCTTCCCAAAAATAACTCATCAGAAAAGCTTCAGACCACCGCCAACAGCAGCAGGTTTTTTGCAGAACAGACACAGAAGTCTGAGAAGAATGGCAAAAAAAAAAAAAAAAAGGAGAAGTGTTACTCTGGCATTCCTTCTGTCTCTCAGAAGCACTTTCACACCCCCAGATACCCCAAGAGGCAGTGGTTTGGTGGCTGAGTGCAGGCTGGGGAAAGCACCTGAAAGCCTGGGTAATATCTGGGGAGTTAAAATTGATGGTGATAGCGGTGAACCTTGAACCCAAACAACGTCAGAGCAGCAGTACTGAAATGGTGCAGGTGGCTGTCTGATTTTCTTGTCCTGGCCTGTGGTGGGAAGAGGGAGTTGGCGAGTGTTAGTGATTCAATCGCAAGCCCTGTGGCACTTGGAGGATTGCTTGAGATCCCACTCCCCAAGCCAAGAGATTAAGAGGTGATCTCAATTTTCATGAGAAAAATGATGTTCCGGCCCTTGTGGTCACAGAGAAAATGATGAATATTAACAGAGTGCACCCTGAGGGCTCACTAACTGGGTGAATACAAGGAATGACAAATGTACACCTCCTTAAAACGAACAAACAACAACTGTTGGTCTCCAGGACAGCATGTGGCTGCTGAACCTGTGCAAAGCCCTCTTCCAGCAGCTGGGGAGATAGGTGCTTGCAGTCAGCCTCCTGGATTCCTGGATCCACAGGGTTTCCGTCACTGCCTCTTTTCCCCTTTGCTGTCTCCTCCACCACTGACAGGGCCACAGGGTTTGAATGTCCTCATGGCTGGCGGCCATGCAGGCCCACACACACTGCCTGACATCAGGGTGCAGCTGAAAGAGGAGCACCCTGCCCCAAATCTGGATGGGGCTCCTCCACCCCACACCCCAGTCCTTGGCCCCTGCACCTCCAGCCATAGCCAGCTGGCCACATTCATAGCTGCTGTCATCTGGCAGTCTGAGTGTTCTTTGAGGACCTAGTGCTGGGCTTGCTCTCTGGCCACCCATGGGGGATGTGTGGGAGGGAGAGAAGGAGGAAGGGAGGTGCTGGGCAGCCCCTTGCCCTATTTCAGTCACCTTGGGACAGATGGTGGTTCCTGGGTGGTGCCCTCCTTTTCACCCTAAGCAGCTCCTGAAGACGAGGACTTTCCTTGGAAGGCTGCTTTTAGAGGGATGGTTTCCTGAGCCTGTGAGGCTCTGGCAGCCAACAGGAGAGTGGGAGCTCAGATCAGCTCCCATGGCTGGGGAGCCTCGGTCCAGACAGGATGTGTCCCTTCAGCACCATCAGCCCTTCCCACAGCTTCCCAGTGGGCCCCATAGGCACAATGCCTGCCCGATCCAGGTCCAGGCACCTCCTTACTACCATGGTAGAGCTCCAGATAATGTGGGGAAAGAGTTGGTGCCAACATGAACGTATGGTGATGGGAAGAGAGCTTCCACTCCTTCTGGCATCTGTCTGGTCTCCATCCAGCCATGATGGCAGCCACCCCACCACGGAGGTGCCTGGTGAGCCCTGCTGTCCCTGAAGGCCTTCACTGCAGAGCTGCCGCAGTGAGAGAAGGTGTTTGGGAAGCCATTCCCACAGTGACAGGATGAAATGCCCAGCCAGGTGGCCCACCAAGAGGGGTCACTGTGAGAAAGGTGGCTGGTGGGCATGACATCCTCTTGATGCTGGTGGTGGGTATCTCCATCAAAGCTGGTGGTGGATGCTAGTAGAAAGAGAAGTGTGCATAGATTTGAGGTCGTGCCCAGCTTCCAAGTCCAGAAGAGACTTGGCCTCAGACCCAGAGGAAGGAAGAGGAGCTCCAAGTGAATCAGCAAAGCCTGGCTTTTGATTGTTCCTTTCAGAGGCAGTTAAAGCAGCAATGGCATCTTGCTGGGATGCCAACCTGGCATTCCAACCTGGGATGCCAGAGGCCCAAGCTTCACTGCCCTTCCTGCCCTCTCCTCTCTCCCAGCTCCTAGCCACTGTTCCTAAATGTTTGGTATCGTGTTTGTGCATCTTCTCAGCCACATCTGGGAAGGGTCTGCCCAGGAGAGAGGTTGTCCCCCCACCATATGCTGAGGGCTCATCTGGCACCATCACTCCTCACCTCCACCAAGAGCAGTGGTGTCCCTAAAAAGTAATGAGACTATAAGAAAGTGACCTACTGCTTATCTTCTTGTGAAATGGACAAGCCCTTTTTTCCTTGGGGTATATTGTAATGTCTGCTCTGAACCACGCTCACACTGACTTCTCTGGTTTGCAGGAAGCATTATCAGTGGTGAGTGAAGACCAGTCCTTGTTCGAGTGTGCCTACGGATCGCCTCACCTTGCAAAGACAGAGATGACGGCCTCCTCCTCCAGTGAATATGGGCAGACGTCAAAGATGAGTCCACGTGTCCCCCAGCAAGACTGGTTATCACAGCCCCCAGCCAGAGTCACCATCAAGATGGAGTGCAACCCAAACCAGGTTAATGGGTCAAGGTAATAATGCCAGTATTACCATGGCTCAAATATATGTTTTCTTATGATGGGTGTAGCACTGTTGTCTAAATCTGTGAATCTATCACCAATTTAGATGCCCCAAGATAACCCACCTGGCAACCAGCTTCTGTCCTGAAGGTCTACAGTTCTCCCATACATTGTACATTACACCTGCCAACCCCATTCAGGTGTTACCCAGGGTCTCAAATGGTGCTACAAGCACAATCTTCTCATGAGTTTGTGCAGTACCTTTCTGTGTTTCCTCTAACTGGGTAATTTGGGATGCGAACTCGTACTGCACACTAGGTGAAAGATCATATGGTAAAATTATCAAAATGTGAGTTTGCTGTAGTCAGAAGCAGTGCCATTTATACAGATAACGGTGTGTCCTGTGATCTAATGCTCAATGGAAGTTTTCAAAATAATATTCAAAATAGTAATTCTCAAAGTGCAGTAATTTGAGAAGTTGCCTTTGCTCTAAATATAACCAGACAGGGAATCACAGGGGAGTAAAACTTTGCGATTACAGAAGGATTGAAATATGGAGATTTATTTTTATATTTACTGTAAATATAGTGCCAAAAAGTGTAATTGTGGAGCTGGATTTAAGAAGAGCTCAGGCTGAAGAAGGATCACATGTACAGAGGCAAGCAGGGGAGTAGAAAGGAACAGGAAAATAAATTATTCAGCTCAGTGGGCAGTAGCCAGATCCTATCAGTTTATTAATTGTTGTCTTGGGACTTTACGAATGTTGCTATAAAGGAGAAATATAATGATAAAGCTTAAAGAATTACACGCTGGAGTTGTGGATATTGACTGGTAGGTCTCCCAAGCATAGGAGCACTCTATGTCATTTCTCCCATGCACAAATGAGTTATTTTTGGTTTTTCAAGGAAACTATCCAAACAAGTGCTTTCCTGTTTAAAACGCATGACTGTCAAAACAGTTTTCCTCTGGTGTTGCTGGAGGGCAGAGGTCCAAAGACATGGTTGCTCACAATTGTTGGTGATGTATCAGTGAGAACCACACTTTAGATCTCTTTGTCGTAAACACCTGCCTACTAATCTCATCTTCCAGCATCAGTTATTTAGAAAAAACTCAGCAATAGGCACCGTGGTTACTGTTCACACTTGCAGAACACCACAAGCAGAGCAAAGTGGTTTGACAGCTTATCACACCTGCACTTTTCACCGGTACAGGTGGAAACTGTGCTTGAAATTAAATCCAGAATGTCCAGTCAAAGATTTGAGATGTGTAGAAATAAATGATGAACTGAAGTTACAAAGAATTAGGGGATGTGTTCTGGTAAGCCTGCTTATTCAAAAGTTATTCATAGTCAGTTTCAGCATGTTGTTTGGTTTGGTTTTGGTTTTGTTTATTTTTTCCTTTTTTTTTTTGTTTTTGTGGTAAGCAAATGTACAAATATAATCACAAATAGGATACTGATTCAAACCCAGGTTCAACTGCTTCCTAAAATTAGCTTCATGCTTGTATTTTTGTAAGAGAACTGATCAGTTTTTCTCAGTGCTAATGCCATAAAGTACTTTGGAGTAGATAGTGTTAATTATTACTGAGGAGAGCTGTAATAATTTGTAACACTACACATAACTAAAGTCAGTTATACACAGTCCCCTACTTTGACATTCTCCCAGGTCTTAAGGAAGAGTCTAGAAAATTCAGATGAATTCCAAACTGTTGGTCAATCACATTTTTAAAATAAACAAAACAGAAACCATCTCTTATTAACTGAAACCTTGTCCTAATTAATCACCATTAGCAACACTGGTAAGGATTATACTCTGATTTAGGAGGTCAGGGCCCTTACCAAGACTAAAACATATTCCTACAGTCAGATCAGCTACATTGGGTCTCCAGGAAAACCGATAAGGGGTGAGAGCACAGTGCAGAAAATTTGCTGTTACACACCTGAATGCCCCAGACCAGTATAGACTGGTAAGAGCCCTGATGTGGGAACACAGGGATCTTCCTGCACTAAAGCACCCAGCTCTGGCAGGGCTGACTTGGTCCCTGTTATCATGGGGTGCCTGCAGAGGCAGCCGTGTGCTGCCTGGCTATCCAGAGAGGTCTGAAAGTTTAATTGTGGATGGATATGTGTTTAGGCATGCATCTGGGAGAGATCCTCTGCTCAGCACCTTTGCATCTCTCCTGGGGGCTGTTGTTGAATAAAACCAGAAGTAACGCAGCAAGCGGGGATCTGCAGCACAGACACCAGGGCAGAGCCTCCCAGCTGCAGGGCTGGATTTAGGCACCCTGTCTCTCACCTGAATCCACAGTTTATGTGTTGCATGTGTTCAGGAGTCAGAACAGGGTGGGCTTGTGTTCAGCACGTTTTACTGCCTGGTGTTTGGGGACATGGACTCAGCCTGGGGGGCTCACTGTCCCTGTTGCCCAAATCTAAGGAGTGTTCACCTTGTATATGTGAACTCGGAATACTTTCCTGGGATCACTGAATCATAGAATGGATTGGACCAGAAAAGACCTTTTAAAGATCATCTTGTTCCAACTTCCCTTCCATGGATAAAAATTCAGAAGCCCTGAATTAAACAGGCTGTTTGGACATACCTTTATAATGCCTATAATTTATCCTTCTTTTATGCTGTTTTCTATCAGTGTGGGCAAGCAATGAATCACTTAGGGTGGTACTTAGGCTACTTGCACTGTCAATAGACAGGAATTTGTTGCTGGTTTATGCTGCCAAAGTTGTTTTTTGCAAAGAGGGGTATCTGCCTTGCCTTCAGAGGTATCCTGGTCTCTACACAAGCCAAGCAACATGCTTGTGCATATGATCTCCAATGTTACTAACAGAACAGGCATCTACTTTTGCTGGCATATATAATCTGAGTTTATGGGAAATTGTCTTTAAATCCATCTTTTTTTATTAGCTACAGGGCATAATTTTGATTCATACTTTTCCAGCAGAAGTGTTAATTGCTATACATAGGTGGCACCCAGGAGTTGTCAAGGCATCTAGAACCCCAGTGACACACTTTTGTACTATCCAGACCACCTTTACTGCTATTACAGGAGTAGAGAGATGACAAGGATAAATTTTTTGTATGTCCTCTCTAAAAAGAATAGCATTAGATCTGCCCACTCCAGCATTAGGACTTGGAGCTTAGTGCAGATCAGCTGAACAGCTGAACAGATTAAGACTAAAAAAAATTAATGTGTATATTGCATGCTTATACTTTACACAAGGTTAAAAAATATTGTTTGTAATTAAAATGCACTTTTTATTTCATCATAAATCTATTATTTTATAAGGCCTAGCACACACCTGGAAAAATGGATCTTAACAGTACACTTTAATGGAGATCTAATATTGCCAAGTAACAAATACAAATAAGTTGTGGCATTTCTAAAACTCATATACGTGTGTGCATGCAATATTTATAGTGTAGATACTTTGGAAAAAGGTAAAAAGTAAACAAAATAAATCCTAGTGTGTGATATTCCTGCCAGTCATGCAAAAAAGTGTGCATCACTCAAGTCTTGCATAAAATGGAGTTACCTATCAGTCATATTATTGCAAAACAATCACAGCAAATATTCGGATACATTGAGTAGTGCTGTCAATACAGACGTCTCTACAGGTCAGTGTGATACAAGTGTTTGTTTCTTACAAATATGAAAACTATTTTTTCCTTCCTGAAATCCTGCTAGGCCTTTCCTATTTGTATGCTGGTGTTTCACAGATTTCCTGACAGATCATCTGCTGTTTGTCACACACATAATATTGGCCACAATTTATATGTGAAGATTAGTGATTCCCTGCAAATATACTTTGCATATCCTTTTCTGCAGAAGCTTTCCTAACCCTGCTTATTTGAAGTCCATGAATTTATCTCCTTAAATGAAACAATTCTAAAAATGCTTTACATGTTAAAAATTAATACATGCAGTAGCAATAGAGAGCAATTGGAGCTGCTTTTCATTTTTAGTAAAACTGTACCTTCTCTGTTTAAACCTGTTTGAAAACCTGGGTTATCCCAAAGGAATCTAAAACACCACAGGCACACTGTGGGGTTGCTGAAGTGCTACCCTTAGGATCTCCAGAGCACCCTCTGTAATAATTTTCCTAAGGGGGAGCCTGTGTCTGAATAATATGGTGTGAAGGCAATGCAAAACAGGGTAACAGACCCCACAAAGTGGCAACCAGGGAATAGTTAGCTTTTTTATTTTTTGCTGTCCAGCTCTCCCTTCTGACTGTGTTAGGCTGCTTCCTAGCCATATATTCTGTTGTCTGGGAGGGCATATAAAATTTTAGGAGTGTACTAAACTTCTTACACATCAGCTATTAAGTACCCATTCAAAGCTGAAATGTGCTCGCTCTGCTAGGACTCTACCCAGATATACTTTGGCTGTAATTGCCCTACATTAAATCTCAAAACGTAACAGTCTCAAAACTGGTGTGCCTGTGAGAACTGAAGAAATAACATTAGAATGAAATTAAAAGGTTGTTTGGTTGTTTTCAGTGTGTTGCAGAAGGATTAGCTACACAGCTTTCTTTGACAATGACAGTATTTTTAAAGTTAAACCCTGCTGCACGGTACCAGAAAATATAGCCTAAAGGCCCAACTTAAATTAAATAAATCAAGAAAAGTTTAAATCAAAGCTGTGATTTATCTTGCTGATAGATTTTCACAGGTGGTATCAGACTGAATTTCTTCAAATCCATTATGTTGCTACAGCCACTATAGTTCTCCCAGGTACATAAATCTAATGAAACCTTTTGTGCCATCATACAGCCAATCTTTCTTCTGAATGTAATAATATTGTTTCCTGCTCTATATTGCTCTTGTGTCAAACCAAAAGATTCACCCACTTATAGGAATACTCTACAATATAAATCTGAATTTGCATACATCATCCTCTTAGTTTTCTGGTTATTGTTCCTTACATTTTTTATCAAAGTATGGGCAATTCTGTTACAATGAATGAATGCAATTCATGTTATGCAGTTAGGGTGAAATTTGCTCCTGTGGAATTGCTTCATGAAGCCATAGGTACTGCCTAAGCAACATGTAAACCCATGGATTGCTTAAGTGGTCTCTGAATACACTCATGCATGGGACTCTGCCCTGCACAGAGATGGGACTATACAAAGGTAGCTTGGAAGAACTACATTTCCTAGCCAGTAATCCATCTTTTTAAGGGAAATTGAAGTGGAACATAGAGTCTTATTCAGGCCACAGATAAATTTCACTTGCCATGAGCAGGGTGATGATTTCATTGAAAAAGCATTTTAAAAGTTAGCTGCAGTGAAAGTACAGCAGAAGTTTTCCAACATCTTGGCTGATACAGAAGGTTTAAAGAAATGCCAGAAATAATTAGTTGCCATTAATACTTAATCATGTGCAAAATGTTATTTTAAGTGCTACCAATTATTGCTCAAAAGCCATTTGAGAATGAAATTATCACTTAATATATCTTTTGTGCTGGCTCTTTTGGGAAAAAACATTTTTCTTTGCATGTTACTGTTCTAAGTTTTCAAAGAGCCACTGTACTAGCTGGGTTGAGTGCATCTGACACACAGGAGGACTATTCTGAGTCCAAAGTGACTTAAACTTTTTGTTTGATTTTTGTTTTTTTTCCTTTCCCCCTTGATGTAAAGTCTCCTAAGCAGTAGCTGGTTGTTGCTATACAAATCAGCAAACGGAATGGGTAGCACTTGACATACCTTGCACAGTCTACCCATGTGCATTGATGTGCTCAGCCACTGAGGAGGGTGAATTCATCCATACAGATCTCTGTATGGCCACCAGGAGAGAAACATCCTGCTACCAGGATACAGGCTCATGTGGCTTACTTTAGGTGAGACCACCTGCATTATGGTCCGTGGCATGATCCTGGTGGATGTAGTGAGAATATTTGCACACCTTGTGTGGAGCAACAGGCGCTTGCTCTGCGGTCATCGCTTTGACATCACTTGTTTTTCAAGGGCACGGCTTTTTCCATCCCTGGAGCACAGCCCTGCAGCTGAGGCTCAGTGCCATCCCTTCCACATCTGGTGGTGTACCACTGGCATGTGGTCCTGGTATTCTTGGTAAACCTCAGCTCAGACTAAACAATAAGCGTGGTTCAAACCCCATTGCAGTCAATGGGACTTTCTCCCCTGTCTCCAAGAGGGTTTGAGGCAGCCCCTACATCAGTCTGCAGAAAAGCTGCCTTAAGAGGATGACTTTCCTAATGCACTTATTGGAGCTGACTATATAAAGGAACACTAATCCTGGGTAAAAAGACACAGTGGTAGTTATCTCAGACTGATAATCTTTTTTTCCCACTGACTGGGTGGTTGGTGGAGTGGCTCCCTCCAAAACTAAAAAAACTGGAAAAACAAATTCAGGATCTTCACCATTTAGGGCTTTTTGTGTAACTACTTCAAGAAGATCCTCTTTGCTCTGAAAATCCACCAGCTTAACATTAAGTGTGCGTATGTGTGTGTCTGCATGGTTTGGCTCTTATTCTTGAGGTAAACATATTGCCAAAGAGAAAAACAAACCCAACCCACCACTACTATGGCTATTTTTTTTTTCAGCTTTTCCAGAGGGTACTGGGCTGGCAGGTGCTATCTAAAAAACTTTCCACTCTGGGATAATGTGTTCATCCATAATTGTCATGGTTACATTTTGGATTGACCCCTGAGGCTTGAATTGTGTACTTAGCTTCAGGAACTTAAGAAGCTGACTATTGACAGAATCTCAAAAGTGTTAAGCAACCAAAATTTCATATGGGTCATGAAATATAACATTAGTCTTCAAATACTGACATTGGACCCCCACAGGGGTTATGTCATTATTGATGACTGTTCGTGTCATTACTGCTTTATTTCCAGTATAGTATTTTTTGTGTCTAGAGTTTTTAGAGCTGCTGGTTGTGGTGTTTCCTCAGACTGGCATGGCATAGACACTGTCAGTAAGTAGGTTGTCTCTGAGTTTTTGGAGGTGAGTCTTCTCCTCCCCCTTCATTGGTAGATGTTTTATTTTGTCAGGGAAGTATTGCTGGGGGTGTTCAGTATTTAAAAGTTGGGAATAGCATTTTAAAACAAAGCAGAAGGCAAATAAGAAAAAGAAACATGGCTAATCATTGACTTCACCATTTCACACCTGTTATCCTCACAGCCTGACAGTGCTAATCACAAAAATCAGCAGACATCCCACAGACAGGGTGGATTATGGTTTCCATATAAGATGTCACTTCTGTTTATGCCAGGCATGCTCTACTTTACTACCTTTCTATATGATTCCCAACCACAAAAGAAGGCATATGTGGTTTAGGAAGGGCCCTGTCTCCTGGTATTTCATATTTATGAAACCACAAATGCAACAGTCTTACAAGCTGCTGAAATGAAATACAATTCAAGAAATGTAATCTATTACCATTATAATAGAATTTCTATTAAAATAATAAAAGAAAATAAGAGAAAATAGGTCCTGAAAGTTATAGGCCAACTGGGAAGTTATTGTGGCTTTGGCCAAGCTATCACCATGTCTGACTTCTGCCTTCTCCCAGGCAGCAGTCTAATTGTAAATTAAGTATATACAGGACATCATTTCTTAGGTTTGGCTTTTAGTGACCCTCTTCCCTTCTTCCCCTTTCTTCACTCCAACCTCACACATAAGAAATATTGAAGTGTTTGTGTTAATGGAGAAATGACAACGTGCAGTCAAACTTAAACCAGCTGTTTCCCTGTGCTGTGAACAAAAAGAGCCAGGCCAGTAATATTTATAGCTTGACTGGCCTCTAGTGAGCCAGACGCTGACTGCCTTAATTTGCCATGATGGCCTGAAGGCTTGAAGCAGCTGTGGACCACAACATAGCTGGGGAAGGTTAAGCAAAAAAAAATTAAAAATGATTGTTTCAATTAGCAAAAGTTATTATTTGATTGAAAATGAACGGCTGCTGCATGTACAACTCAATAAACAAGTATCTTGTGTGCAGCTTACAGAAAGCCAGAAACATTGCAAGTGTTGGCACATGGTGTTTGCTTTCTCCTTTCACTCAAGGAGGGAGCCCGAGGCACCTCTATGTGCTGTGCTGTGCTGTGACATCTCTGAGCAGCCCCTGGGCTGGCCCCATGCAATCCTGAGCACCTACCGAGCCCTGGGTACCTTTTGCAGTGGTATCTGCCCCTGTTTTGGATCCCGCAGGAACGTATTAACTCTAGGTTGCCCTATTCCCAGTTTCTTCACAGCCCTGGGCTCTTGAACATTTGGTTTTCCCCTTCATAGCCCAGCATGGAGCAGTGCACATCCATTACTGCTTGACCTAATGAGGACTTGAGTTTTGTGGGGTTTTTATTTTCTTTTTTCTTTTTAGGACTGCTTTTGACACTCACCTTATAGCAAAGATAAACAGACTGTCTCCACAGCTTCAGCCAGCAGCATGAGTCCTGGGGGGTTTCCCTCCCTTTGACAGACTGCAGCATCTCACTCCCACTCTGATTGTCCCCTTTCCTGTGGGTGAGCATCCCACCCAGACACCCTACGTGGGCTAAGCACTGAGTTACTTACCCACCCATCATTTTAATGCCTCTGTTACTCCAGAGTCTGCTGCAGGAAATTTTGCACTGCTTTCACAAGAAACCTTGGAAGGGAAAATAAGGCCTGTGCTTTCCTTTCAGCAGGTTATGTGTGGTGGTGCTCAGACAACAGATTGAGGGCAGGTGCCTGCACAGGAGCAGGGGGCTTGGTGTTCTTGCAGAGCTTGTCCTGGTGGACATGAAGAAGAATCTGGGCTCAGAATCCAGCTTTGTCTCTGGGTGATGAGTGGGTGTGTGTGGTGAAAGCCGAGCTCTATCAAAGCAAACTTTGAGACCTCTGAAATGCACTGTTTACTGTCTCAGCATCCCTGGGGATCACCACTGGTGTCTGTGAGGGAGCCCCTGGAGCTCTGCAAAGCTGCTGATGCAGCCACTCCTGCTGCCAGGGAGGGTCAGGTCCTTCTCACCAGGAAAGGTTGTGCAGTCCCTATTGACTGCTGCCAAAGTGGAACCCAAAAGGATTCATCTTTGCATGTCACTGCTTTGTGAGGTCTCAGCAGATGGTTCATGCAGAGGAAGAGAATATAGAGAGGGGAGGGGAAGAATTTAGGGCTACAGCTATTTAACTCTTTGAATTGATATTGTGGACTAAAGTAAAGATGTGCTTTAAGAAATAATGTACCACAAAGTAAAAAATTTCAGGAGAATTTGTTTTTCTTCATGGTCCCCTTTTTCAGGGACAAACTGTTTTGCAGGAGGAAGAGCTGACCAAATTCACCACAACTTGAGTAGCTGCAGTGAAGACATGAGCCTGAGCATGCTTTGTAATACACTCAGCATGAGCTGACCTTTAAATGATGTCATTTTGGCTAAATATAAATTTACATATGTTGGTCCAAATTATCTGAGGGAGCTGGCTTTGTAGAGTTCTCCCTCTTTTACGTAAAGACAGGGTGGGGACATAGCAGGCCTGCTGGAGCTGTTCCCCTCTTAGATCACTGTTATTACAAAATGGGAGAGGAGAGGTGAGGAGATGAATCTTTACACTGTAAGACACTGTATTGGTTTGTTTGCCAGGGCCTCACAGAAGAAAAGTACCTGGTAACTCAGTGTGTCCTCTGACTTGACCAGCCTTGGATGGATGGGGACGATGCATGGAAAACTCTTCAAAGATAATCTTATATCACTCTACTTTCTTGAGACTTCTTTTCTATAAGTAGCTTCTGTAAGGAAGTTATCCAAACTTTGGTTATTAGAAAAACCTATAAAGACATAAATATTTTTTGAAAATACAATATTTCTCAATTTTTTCCCTCTGAAATTTAGAAATATTAAATAGAGGAATTTATATTATGGGAATGCCACAGAAGTAAGGTAAAATTTTGCTGATTCTTAATCTGTGTTTCGCTGACACCTTGCATTTTAACACAACACAGGTGTTTCATGTCACATGGGGAAAATAGTAGCATAGTGACGATGCAGAAATGTGTTTCATACATTTATTTATGAACTTACATCTGCTTTCATCAGAGTCAATGGTTGGCAAAACTCCAATGGGCTCCAGTAGGAATAGGCACTAAATTTAACCATGAAATCAGCTTGATTCTAAGTAACCCTGAATAAAGGCAAGGCTTCTAGGTCCAAGGACCTACAGAGAAGCACTTTCTTCAATAGACATCTATCAGCAAGCAAAGCTGAGTCAGCTCAGGACTGCACATAATGTTCTTGGGTTCTATGATTGTAATTTTTCCACTTTTTTTTTTTTTTTTTTTTTTTTTTAATTCCAGGTGTAACACAGTATATTTACTAAGGGTAAAAATAACATTCAGCCGTGAAGAAAAACATCTCAGGTTTCATTTCAGACCTAGAGCTGAGGATGAATCACTGCAAAGCTGCACCCATTACACTGGGCACACTTTCTGAAAGCTGCTTTTCCATTGCCCTGATCCCCGAGTGGTTCAGAAATAAAGCAGACTCACAGAAAGTCCTAAAAAAATCCTTTGCAGACAATCACTCTCTTGTTGTTCTGGTCACTAAAAATACCGTTTTTTAGTGTCTGCTTGCATTTTTAGTTTTCCTTTCTATATGGTACAGGTCTGTTCCCGCTATTTGAATTAAGCCTTGGTTCAGTATTATGCATAAGCACACACTCAATTTGAAGTACCTGAGTAGTTCTGATAGCTCCCATGGAGCTGCTTTCATATTTGAAGTTAAGCATGGTCTTAGAAGATGTGCTGAACTGTAGGCAAATGGGAGAAAACTCTTGACCATCTGCTTCTGGATTTTAATGAAAAGTTATGACTTATTTATGATCTTCTTCTTCACCCTTGTCTGTTTATATTCCAATCAGAAGATTGGCTCAGAAGTTCTGTCAGATTGCCAAAAGCCATGTGCTACTACTGGATTTTTCACATCATTTACTATTCAGTGTTTACAAGAGTGTTTTTAATGCACAATTGCCCATAGAAGTGGTGGAGACTAATACTGATATGATATTTCACATCAGCAGCAAGACTTTGATGTCCTGATATCTCAAGTTCCTTTTCACAGAAAACCAAAATAAAGTAACTGTGTCAGGTAGGCCAAAGGATGCTGCTAGCTCTCTACTTCCCCAAAACATCCCTAAAAAGTCAGTGAAGGGGCCAAATGGCTCTTTGTTTTTGTAAAGTAACTAACACCTTTGTTAGACAGGGTGAACATCCACACAGGTTTAAGGGCAGATGCTGGATGTTGTTTCCAATTATACGTGATTTACCATGCAGAGTCACATATATATATATATATGCAATTTGTATGTGTTGAAGGTAAACAGAGAAAGACAGCACTTTAGTCACAAGCAGCTATCACAAAAGGTCTTTTTCAACGTGTTTACATCTGAAAGGAAAAGTTACTTTGTTTTGCTTAACTCTATTTAGACAGAAACAAGCCCTAAGCCAGCATTATATTTAGAGGTATGTAGTGGGATGGAAATTAAATCTGAGAGAATAATGCCCTAGTATTCTGGTTCTGAGAGGAAACATTAAGCTCACCACCACTCAATGACAGATGAGACCATGTGCTGACTATACCTGCCCTGTGGTTATTCAGTCCTGTGGCTGACAAAGCAGTTGTATGACCTGTACACAAAGCAGATTTCACATGTAATATGTTATGTAGCACCTGAAAAAGGTACATGCCAACATTGCCCAGACAACATTAAAGGCCCTGTTCCTTGTCCTAAAGAGGAGAGTACCCAATGAATGTTTTTTTTATTATCATTTTTAAACTGAAAGCCATCACCTGTTTGGTGGTTTGTTTGTCCTATTTGTTTTGTTTTGGTTTGGCTTGAATTGTTTTGTTGTTGGTTTTTTTCTAATATATCCATTAACACAACATGGTAAAATTGGTGGTAGCACTGCGTAGAAAAAAACTGATGCATTTAAAATGTACTTCTAGTATTTGAGATGTATACTGATTTTTTTCAGCTTTCCAAGTGCTAGTTACTTTTTAAAACACACATGTGAGAGTTATAAATGCATAAGTTTCTGAGCCTGCATAGTGCTCAGCAACCAGCTCAACCAAGTCACTTGGGCATTGGTTAAGTGTGTGTCACATTCTTTTGAAGTATGTTGAGCAGACAGTGGTCCAAACTGTGTGTTATTTTTCTGCTTTTGTCCTTGAAAAATAACAACATTCTGGGGGGAAATCACCTTTATTCTCACTGTTGGTGGGCTTAAAGTGATATTGCTACACAACACTTGCAGCAAGATCTGGGATTTCTGAGCTCAGGAGAGCAAGAGGCTCTGGGTGAAACATTCTTTGGGGACAAATCCTGGAACATTCTTCCAGGAGTCTGGATCTTGGGGGGTCTCTTGGTTCTCTGGACTACAAATTAGTTGGTTTGCAAGGAACCAAAATGAACCACTGCAACCTGATTTGCTTCTTTTGTAAGATCATGGTACAGTTTCAGGAGTTAAATGGCAGGACTAAAAGAAAACTTGTTAGTAAGATAGTATCACTAAAGAAACCAAAAGCCAACTAACACCCTCCTTCCCTTGCCAAACAGCCTCTGTACATTTAAAGGTATTCCCTATGGCTGTGTTCTTTATTTTGATTTTTGTAACAATTTTTCCTCTCTGATGAAACACGTTGTAGACATTAAATTAAGGGGCAAATATGGCTGTGTCTGCCAGAAAGAAAACTGTGATGCAATTAAAATGCCATTAGGAAACCCCTGTGGGATGTTAAACCTAAAGACTCTATTCAGAAAGCAAAGCCAAAATTAAAGAGGTGTCTGGTTGCAGATCCTCTGCAGATTTCCATTTCTTGACTACAGTACCATGGAGACTACTAGTCAGGAGCTGAAAGGTTTTTCCAGTCATGCGTGTGGTATTTTGAATCATGGCTTTGGCAAATGTTCCTTTTCTGTAAGCCATACGTAGAAGTGTGTCTACATTGCATGACATAAAGTGCAACTGAGCGTGACCACATGGAACAATGGCAGCAGTGGAGGTGGGAAGCTGTCCAAGGCTTGTACAGGCCTTGTCCAAGGCCTGAACAATAAAAACTAATAATAGCTTTCCCTCTGAACATTTACACTGAGAACATCTCTATGTTTGATGATTTGTCTGTGACATGTTTGGAGAGAGAAGTGCAGTTAGTGGGCTGCACTTAGATTGGGCTTAGAAAGCTAGTGAACAAGCCTCCAATTCTAGCACCAGTCTCTGGAAATAAATCCTGTATGCTTGGAGACATATAAGAACCTGATCCTTTGAAAACAAAAATAAATGTATGGTCCATTGAGGCTGATTGTTTTTCTGTGGCAGCTGAAGGAATCAGCTAAGTCATTGAGTGGTAGGTACTGAATTTTCCAGTGACAACCCAACCCTGGTACCTTACTCTCAGTTTTTCCATCTCATTCAGCATGATTCTTTGCTGAGGATATTAGTGAAGACTGAAATAATAATAGAAACACACCTCTCTTCTCTGTCTAGGAATTCTCCTGATGACTGCAGCGTGGCAAAAGGAGGGAAGATGGTTAGCGGCTCAGACAATGTCGGGATGAACTATGGAAACTACATGGAAGAGAAACACGTTCCACCCCCAAATATGACTACCAATGAACGAAGAGTCATTGTGCCTGCAGGTTAGACCCTCTATACAAAGATTTTAAGGAAAAAAATGCATTTCCCCTAGGTCTACTAACATTACTTAAGAAGATTTGGGGAAAAGTGGCAAAGTAATACAATCAGAAAGAAAAGAGCAGTAATTTCCCAGGGTTATAAGAGAACAAACTGAGAAATACTACAATGAAGCTACCTTCTCAAACTGTTCTCACTTCAGAAACAGAACTAGCTGATTACAGGCACTCATATCTTGTCTGAATTCTCTAGTTCCTTTTGGAGTATTTCACCCTAAAGTGGTCAAAATGAAGAGCCACTTACATTTCCTAGTACCATGGACCAGCTGGGTGCAGAGTGTGGGGGAGAGGGAAAGGATCACTGTACCACATCATATGCCTGCAAATATGCAGCCCATCCCTCAGGATGCTAAAAAGACAACAGCTTCTATGAAATCAAACAGTGCATGGAAAGCATTTATCTAGGTTATCCCCTGAGTTTGGGTGGTGTAAAACATTTTAAGCAGCAAACTGACAACTCTACTGCAATCTAAGAGCACAGTTGAGAAATTCTTGGTTAGTCTTGGCAAGCTTGCTTGGCGGATTCAGCAATTAATTGAACAAGAAGGCATTTACTCCTGTGTGCCTTGTCCTCCAAATAAAACTCTGCTGGAAGATTTGTTGCCTCAGTTTGTAAAATAATTAACATGCTTATTTCCAAAGTCCAAGCATTAGACTGTCATTAACGTATGTGGGTGTCCATAAACCACTGGATACACATAGCATAGACACAACACCTGCAACCTGCAACCAGAAGGGAATGTTTTGCTGCTAGTTCCTCTCCAGTAGACATGTGCCTGTCTGAAACATTTCTGCTACTGCTATGTTGCTTAATATTCTTACAGTTTTTCAGTTGCTAAGATATGCAAGAGTACTAACTGTGGCCAATTTTGCAAGCTGTGATTATTTCAGTTATTTGTCAAGCTAAGTGTGGACAAATATGTTGCAGTATCCTCTGCAGTGGTATTGACAGTTCTATTTTGAAGCACAGAAGAGGGATGCACTGAATAATGAAGTGTCCTGCCTAACTGGAAGCAGAATATACTGAAATTCAAAATGTTCTTCTAAATTTTCTTCTAAAATATTTATATTCTCAGTGGTTGTCACTTTTTCCAGCTTTTTAGTAACCCTTTGCATGATGAGCTCAGCGAGATCCTTTTTTTTCACAGTGTATTCCTGGAGATGTGTTTTGAGGTGAATTTGAGTGACATTCAAGGAGCAAGATGGTCAAAATAGCCTTGCTATTTTGAGGTCCCTAGAAGAAATACATGGATAAAATAATTTGGTTTTGTTTGACTACCACAGAGGCAGTTTGCAGTTCATCTGGCAATATTTATGACTAAAAAAAGCAGACCACATATTTCCAGCTATGATAACTTTCTACTTACGATAATTAAGAATAATTTTTAAATTATCTTTTGGTAAACTTCCTGGTGGTTTTTTGTTTTTGTTTGTTTTTACTTAAAACCAGACTGAATGTAGTAGTTGGAGTTCCCTGCTGTATGCAATCTCATCCAGACCCTAGATTTACTGACCAGAGTTGCATTTCTCGAGGTTCCTACATATTTCATAGCTGATGGAAGGGTTATTTTAAGTGTTTTTTGATATACTTCAGAGAACAGAGAAACCCTCTGAAACTCCAGAGGATTAAATATTCTGACTTCCAGGAACATAAAATGCCAGAAGAAACATTTAGTGTGTGAATGATTGGGAGCGAGCAAACAGTCTGACAGACTCTGAGTAGTTCCTAGCCCATGGACAGACTTCCCACCTCTTTCAAACCACCCTGAACAACAGTCAAAAGAGAGAGGATGGCACTGAATTAAGCAACAGAAAGGATATTTAGGTTGTCATTCAAATCCCAACCACTCCACAGACTTTTATGTGACAGAGTGCAGCCATTTGACCACTGCATGCTCCATTCTGTCTTCAGGATATCACAGAATTGCTTAGGTTGGAAGGCAAAAAATCTTGAGGAATTCATTCCTCCTTAAATTTATTCTTTTCTCTGCAAAAATCATAAATTCTTCATGGAAGGAACTGTCTTCCATTATGGGGATGTGTACTGCAGGTTGTCAAGAAACTTCGTTTTGATGGGTGAAAAGAACAGGGAAAAGTAGAACATAAGTGGAATAGAAAAGGAGGAGTTAAGAGGCAAAAAAAGAAGTCAAGGTTAAAATTCAGTATTCATTAAAAAAAAACCAAAACATTTGGCCTTATGGTTTCCTGAAAAATCTGGATTAGTTGTAATTTTAACCCATATGATTTTGCCAATACTTCAGGTAGTAAGTAAAAAACCATGCAGGTGATGCTATATACAGAAGTACATCACAGCAGTCTAGAAAAGAATTGCAGAATCTTTTAATATGAGCCACTCTAGTTCATGAAATAATTAACCAAATCTATGAGTACTTACTTAGCCTAAGCCCAAGAAACAGTATTTCTGAGTTGAGTAGAAATTTCACTTGAATAAAGATATGAATTCAACAGAGTGCTCTGAAAACTGTTCAGATATGAGTCACAGTGCTGTTAATGGGCTCTCTCAGATAATTTCTAAAATGTATTCTCTGCATGAGGACAGGAGCTTATGTTAATCTGTGTATAATAGTGAGGAAAAAAAAATTTATAAAAGAACTACATGGGAGAACAGGTTCAACAGCAGAGGGTTTGCTGTTAATAATTGGAGCTCACAGCTCTTCCCTGGTAGTTTTTCACACCATTTGCACTGCCTCCTCCCTTGAACTCAACAGCCCAAAGTGATTCCTTGTGTGTCTCCAACAGACAGTAAACGGGGATTACGGGCTCTCCAGTTTGTCTGTGCTCCCTGTTCATTTTATACCGGTGCACTGCATCAGCACTCTCCCCTCTCTGCCTAATTTTCTGCTTTGTGATACCACCAGATCCTACGTTATGGAGCACGGACCACGTACGCCAGTGGCTGGAATGGGCGGTGAAGGAGTACGGGCTTCCAGATGTAGACATCTTGTTGTTCCAGAACATCGATGGGAAGGAGCTGTGTAAAATGACCAAAGATGACTTCCAGCGACTTACCCCAAGCTATAATGCAGATATCCTTCTGTCACACCTACACTACCTCAGAGAGAGTAAGCTGGTTTTCTGTCATTATGTTAGTGGCTACAATCAGTCTTGGCTGATGTGTGTCTTAGGTTTAATGGTGTGGATACACCCAGCTGGGTTTTCAAATGTCTGCTGAAAATGTTGCTGCTCTTAAGAGCATAGCAGGGAGGCTGATCAAAAGCCTTTTGAGTTTGATGTAACGACTGTTACTAATTTCAGTTGGCTTTCTCTCATGTTCATCAAAGAAAAGAGGGAATATTTCTACATGTCCATCTTAGAGAAAAATCAAATTGAAACCCAGCATATTCATCAGCATACTCTAGGAAGAAAATCATATGGGATTCAGTGCTAATGTTTTTTCTGGTCACATACTCGTTTCTTTCCATATTGATGATGAGAATGCTAAATGAAAGTACAAACATTGATTCATAAAGTGAATTCCAGGCATGATTCCAAGGGCTGACAGCATAGGACTGACAGTAGGATCAGGAAGATTTCACTGAATTCAATGAAAGTTCTGTAAATTTATGGAAAAAAGGAACAGTCCCTGAAGTCTAACTGCAAATTACTTGTAGTGCATGGCTAGCATTTCAAAGGGAAAGAAGGGACTAGTGAATTCCTGGCTTGAGGGCTTTTATCTAAGCTTGAGGAAATTTTGCAAGTTGGCATCAGTTTAAAGAAGTTAAAGTGAATATGGTTTAATAAAAAAAAAAAAAATGAGCATTGCAACACCAGTGCGGTGCAGTCTTCTCCACACGCACATTGTCAATAATCAATCAGAACTATTATGCATTCATAATGCTGAATTAATGAATTCCCTAGTTTAAGCTGTAGCACACGTACCTCTCTCCAAACTTCAGACTGAAACTGACTGTCGGTAGGCTCACATTCAAGCAGTCCTGTCAGGGGAAAATATGGTTTAAAAAGATAATTCACAGTTTTTTTTTCATTTTGGTGTTGCTTTTTGTTTTGTTTTGTAGCTCCTCTTCCACATTTGACTTCAGATGATGTTGATAAGGCCTTACAAAACTCTCCACGGTTAATGCATGCTAGAAATACAGGTAATGCTGGCACTGCTCCCATTGCTATAGGTCATCTTCTAAAAGCACAGGGTTCCTTTTTATGGGTTGCTTGCTAAAAATGGAAATGGTAAATCAAGAGGGAGAAAAAAGTATCATCTCCTTGCTCTGTGTGTGTTTTATGCACAGGCACACAGAAACAAGTTAAATTCACATAGGGCCTGATGGTGCAAAAATGGTAATTTCTTGTGTCCTACAGGAGAATAGGGTCCCTAACACATGATAAACTGCAGGCTGAGAGCCCTTGTCTCTGAGGACTTTTTTTCTCTTTCTGTCTCATTGTGATGTCTATGATGCCTATAAAGTTGATGGAGCTCAGAAGCACTTTAGCACTTGTCTAAGTGCTGTGAGCTCTGGTGAATGGGGACTGGCTGCCCTCCCATGCAGTATATATCATATAATTCAATAAAATTACTGTTCAGGCAGTTACTCATCTCAACTATATGTATGTCAGCTATATAGGACTTGAACTGGAAACTCCACAAATTTTACATTGTAATTTCCACTTAATTCTGATCTGAATGTAAAATGATTTTTGTTAATATCCAGCCTTCTGTTAATTTGGCCCAGGCAAGTACAAGTGTAGGTAGGAGAACCATACAATACATGCCTCAGAAGCTACTGTCTTTCAGGATGTGACTTAAAATATTTATGAAAATAATTCAGAACAAATTTTATCTTGCTTTAGCAGTTGTACAACACAGGATGGCATGGAATTGTACAAATAGGGTGATATACATACTGATTAAAGATGATTGGAACATTGCATGATCATGCCTGAGTGTATTAGTTACCTACAGTGACCAGAAATAACAATTCTTTAAGAGAAATGAAAAAGATAATACAAAGAAATACAAAGAATAATGCAAAAGAAAAAGAAAAAAAAAAAAAAAGGATTGTGATGCCTTTTTGATATCTTTACTTTTTCACTGATTTACCTAGCTAGGAAACTAGCTAGGAATTAACTAGATTAGAACTCTCCCTGAGACGGCATGCTTGTCTTTTTATATAAAATCCTACTGTGGGCTGTAGGCCTGCTGCAGTCCCCATCAACAGCAATAAAAATTTTTCATTCATTGACTTTGATTGAGTTTGGAATAAGCCTTAAACCCTTTATAAAAATAGGTTGACTCAATGGTCTTTTTCATCTCTGTCTTTCAAAATTCTAATTTCCACAAACAGTTATGCAAGTGTTCTTCAGCAGTTCTGTGTGTTATCTTTTTCTACATGTGTGCACTGACAATGATATTTTGAAGTTCATTTTACAAAAATGAGATAGTCTATATTTCTGTCGTTGAGAGTGTAAGTATCATGCTGACCATAAGAATAAGGAAAATCAGGTATTCTGGTGGCAGGTGAACTTTGGAGTGAGATTTTTAAAGGACCCTAAAAAAGCCAGGAGCCTGTTCTTGAAGTTAGCAGTAATTGCACAAACCCTTATGGCTCTTTTCATGTTCATAGAGATGGTTCTTAGAAGTCTATTGATATAGCTGGAGCAATTTCAGTTCTTGAGATAAGTGAGATGCCATTTTCTAGATCAAGCTCAGTATTTAATTTTTCATTCTGTGAAGAGAATGAGATTTTTTGAGGGTCTGACCCAAAGCTGACCAAAGTCTGTGAGAAGATTCCCACAGACACCCATAGGCTTTGGCTCAGGTCTGCAGTCTCTTTTGAAAATATGAACTTCATAGGGAAGGGCATGAACTAATAAAGAAAAGGCAAAGAAATATTTTTTCAGGACAGATGAAACCGCCTGCCCAGGTGAAGGTGATTGTGATGGGGGTAGAACTGTAGACTTGACTCTCTCCTCTCTTAACACAGATTTTGCACATACACTTACCCAGTAATTTGAATGAATTTACACAGGTGCAAAGGCTATTGGAATTAAAGTTATTCAGTCTTTATTTAGACACACTACAAGACAGAAAATATCAGTGGGCTTAGGGACTGTGAAAATGAATCTTTAGGTGTTATGTCTTCTTCTTTCTCTTTAGGAGGTGCCACTTTTATTTTTCCAAATACATCAGTTTATCCAGAAGCAACACAAAGAATTACAACCAGGCCAGGTACGAACTATGATCACCTTTTGTATGCTGTGATCTTACTCATTTCACCTCTTGAAGTATCTAATTCTTTTTCTCCTTCAACTCTCTTTGCATAAATCTTAGGCTGTGTTTTGAATACAAACATATATATATATATATACATACATTATATATACGTGTATGCATATATCATTGTATAGAGACTACTGAATAGAGCAGTTTAATGTTTGTTTCTTCCACATATCTCTGTCTTTGAAGCAATGATGTCCAGTGTGTAAAGCACCAGAGAATGAGAAGACCAGAGCTGTATTGACTGGTTCTGTTGCATTGTCTCAGTGCAGTCATTTCTCAATGTGTTTCAGCTCTCTGTCTGTAAAATGAGGCAAGATACCCACTTTTATAGTGTGATTTGAAGTATATTGGAAAAAAAATATTCTCAAAAACAGGATACATATTTCTTGTGTTATGTACTTTTTATCTGTGCTTGAAGCAGGTAAACCCCAGAGTGTATGATTGTGAATTTAAAATACTAAATAATTAAAATCAAAATACAAGAAATTTCTTCTCAAAAGTTTGAAGCTCACTAAAGTATTGTGGGTGTGCTGGTTTGTGAAAGGTTGACAGGAATAATTAAAGATGAGGACATTGCTGTGAAGCCAAAGATTTTCTTTCCATCACCCTTCACCACTACAGATGCTGGAAAAATGCCTAATCTGGACATTTGGTTTTCCAGTAATAAGCACAAAGTATTGTGAGACATCAAGAGGAGTTGCAGCATAATACTAAATGTAAAGGAAATCTATTACTGAGCCAGAGGCATGCATCCAGGTGTTGTGAAGGGATGTACACTTGAATTAACTGAGCTCTTGTAAAAAGATGCATTCTGTCATTAAACACAGGAGGTTTGGGATAGTAAATATTTTATCTATCTTTTATCAATACTCTACAATATAATCCAGGAGAGTATACACAAGTAACTATTTTATATAAACTTCTATACATGTATATATGCATGCTTGCAGATTTGCTAATTGATAACTTAAAAAGATAAGGAAATGCCCAACAGACCATTACATGAGGACATCTATGGTTTCTAGGAAAATCAACCGTTTTGTTGCATTTGTCAGGCTGTAGCGAACAGAAAGGAAACCATTGGATACATTTGGCATTCAGCTTTCATAAAACATTTTCCGAAGTGTCCCGCAACTATTTACGATCAAAGTTTAATCAGCATGTTGTAAGAAACAAAATATTTTAACAGATCAAGAACTGACAAATTAACCTGTAGTGAACCCTAAATAATGGACATCTTAAGTCATGGCTGCTCTACCATACTCTGCCATGATTTAGAATTATTAAAAGTTGGGGAAAAGACACATAAAAAATTGGTATAAAACATAAAGATGGCACATGTTTTTTTCATTACGTAAAACTAGAGATTTCTCTAAGTGGTCTCTGTACAAGTGCCCAAAGCCCTATTAGAGATCAACAAACTGGCAGTTTGTTAACAGCTGAAAATACAGGTTGATAAATAAGACACAAGTTATTTGCATATTTTACTGATTTCAAATCAACCCTTTTCTCTCATAAAAGAAGAACTTAGCATAAACATTGCCCATGCTCTCCCTGGAAGTATTCAAGGTTAGGTTGGATGGGATTTTGAGCAACCTGCTCTAGTAGGATGCGCCCCAGCCCTTTTAGGGGGGCTGGAACTACATGGTCTTTAAAGTCCCTTTCAACACAAACCATTCTGTGATTCTTTGATTCTATGATCTTTATTTTTACCTGATTAAATCCACTGCTCTAGTTGTTGGACAAAGGGTGTATGGGGGGGAAAGTAAACAAATGAAGAAACACAGTGGAGGATCATATGGGAAGGCTGACTGTGCCATTAAATAAATCAGCAGTGTGGCCTTGTACAGAAAGTTGTGTAAATCATCCCTTATCAGAAAGGCTCTCTGCAGATTTAGAAGGCACTTAGGACAAGCCATGAGAATATGGAAAATCTTTCAAGCATGTTGAAAGATAGAAAAGTTTGAAATTATTCAACTCAGGGTCTGAGGATGAAGAAACATGATATAATTACTAAAAATAGAGAGTCTCACAAAGTATCTGCCTCATCTCAATATTGAGAAAAAGAATACAAAAAGAACAATTAGGCCTTTTCATAAAACAGTAAAGCATACTGTGGCCCTTGTGGTCACAGGTTTTAGTAGCACCCAGGAGCTTTGAATGACATGGAGGAATCTGGACATGAATATGGATGAGAAGACAAGGCATAGCTACAGAAAAAATTGCCAACTATGCAATGTAAAACTGGACGCCTGAACCTCTCAATAGTTTACCAAAAAGAATTAACGTGTAATGTAAGACCAGAGGGACCTCAGTGTACTGCAGGAAATAACCAACTAATTGAGAGTCTTTCAGGCAAAGACTAGAATGAGTCTGCTGTGAAGGAATACTATTGTCTGGGTATGTTTCCAATAGACTTGAACAAAAACTGGATTTTTTTAAATTTCATGAGGATTCTGTGATATCAATATTTGTTTCGTCCTAAACTGTGATGGAAAAATAATACTAGTTTTCTCTGAAATACAAAGTTTGAAAAAAAAAACCACCTATCAGACATACTAAAGTTCTCAATTTCATTGTTTCCATACAAATCTCATTTAATACGACATCTGCAAAACAAAAGGCTTTATGTCAATTTTAAAAGCATCTCCCTGTGTTGATACAATTCCTTGTGGGAGCTGTAATTTGGGTTCTCCTATTTTTCTGTGTAAACTGGTGTATCTCAACTGAACATTTCCTACAACAAACTAATTTTATTTTATCTTTTTACAATTTAAACTTAACAAGCATCTTTAAAGTCAGGGTTTTCAATCAGAAAGGAGAAAAAGTTTTTCTGCAGAAATTCAGTTTTCTGTTCAGAAACATTTTTGTTGGCCTATTTCATGCCTTTCCTTTTAGTTAAATGACACATTTCAGCTAGACTGCAAAGCAACTTTGATGTAAAAAAATACCCTTCAAGTGAGAGGAACTGTAGACCCCAGGGACCATCACTTGACAGCATGAAAAAGGTCAAAAATGAGGAATGGGGAATAAATAATGTTGAATGGGAGTTAGCCAGATCCTGGGATCCAACTGTGGTGAAAGTAATTAAGTATTGCCATTGTTAAGGCATTACAATAGAAAATAGGAAATGAGCAGGGCCTGCGATGGACTGTAGTGACAAAGGCATTTTTCTTCAGTCACCTTTACATCAGAACATGAGGTTTCAGCAAGCTAAAAGTAAATACAACGAAGCTATCAGAAGCTCAGGAAGACCTAATATGGGTTTGTCTACGTGGTCATCAAACAAGAGCATTCCCATCAAAGATCTGCCCAAGATAAGGACATGTTGTACCAGTATCTAATGAATAAGAACAGAGCTGCTTATCTGGGATAGCAACATGTTTATCAAGCCACCATAATGAACTAAAAACGAATCTGGAATTCTGTGCTATTTCAAGGAATGCTGATAACTGGGTTTTTCTTTTAATGGCGAGGGCGTAGTCAGAAAGCTTTACATATGATGTGTTGAGTTAAAGGCAAAACACTTTTCTCACAGTGCTAAATTTGTATCAAATATATTTAAGGCTTCAAGTGCCACCAAGTGAAAACACAGTGTCACACATCCCTGTCAGTGTATAGGTCTAGTCTAGTAGTTTTGACACCCATGAGGAGGAGAGGAGAGGAGAGGAGAGGAGAGGAGAGGAGAGGAGAGGAGAGGAGAGGAGAGGAGAGGAGAGGAGAGGAGAGGAGAGGAGAGGAGAGGAGAGGAGAGGAGAGGAGAGGAGAGGAGAGGAGAGGAGAGGAGAGGAGAGGAGAGGAGAGGAGAGGAGAGGAGAGGAGAGGAGAGGAGAGGAGAGGAGAGGAGAGGAGAGGAGAGGAGAGGAGAGGAGAGGAGAGGAGAGGAGAGGAGAGGAGAGGAGAGGAGAGGAGAGGAGAGGAGAGGAGAGGAGAGGAGAGGAGAGGAGAGGAGAGGAGAGGAGAGGAGAGATTGTGGGAGAAGTTGCACAGCCTAATGACAAGCACATATCTTCTGTGTGATCTTTTCCCCTATTTATCCGTGTTTTTTAAAGTCAAGGAATGAAAGAACCAGGCGCAAAATAAAGGTTCCTTATGTCACCAGAATCTCCCTGGAAAGTCTGCCATGGTGGTAGAGACCTGGACAGGCAAGGCAGGAGTGGACAGACAGAACTCAGAAACACCTGAAAACATGACCAGAGTCCTTCTGAATGATTTGGTCAGGTGATAAAGTCCTTGGGCTGTAAGATACCTGTAATTATAACAATTAATAGCAGTTTTGATCTCATCCTATTCAGGACATCTGCATGTTACATTTCATCTGCACACCACTGTTCTGCTCAGAGATGAGCACTTATGCAATTCCTACTATTTTCTTTGAGTTTCTGAAGGACAAGACTGCCAAATATTTCTCAAGAAAACAGGGATAAAATGGCATTAGTTATTCAAATGTGATAAAAGATAAATTGCATATTTCAGCAAAAGCAAAGTTTTGGATGTGTAAGATTCTGGGAGACTGCAGGGCTGGTAGTGCCAGTCTGTTCCTTATGCCAAACAGACTAAATAAATTAAAGGCAATTTGGTTGTGAATTTCACATGACAATTTATTTCCATTTGATACTTCTGTTCAAAGTGCTTGGAAATGGGCAGAAATATATTTGCTTTGCGTGGAGCCAGTCTATGACTGCTTCTTTACTTCCAAACTGGTTTCACTTCCAAACATAATTTCTAAAATAAAAAACAAGTACAGTTAAAAATTAAATTGTCTTCACCAGCTGAGTTCTAACAGGCAGGTACTGCTTCCTCCCTGAGATCCTGGGCACGCTAAATCTCTGATTTTGGCTGCAATTTTAGCTAATGTATTAAAGCCAGCTATAGAAAAACATAGGCAACTGAGAAAGATTTCAAAGGATAAATACACATTTGAATTCAGTACATATACTTTATGAAGAAAGCTTTTACATTTTAGTTTCTTTATTTTTACATGCTAAAGTATTTAAATGAAATAGAGGCAATGAGTAAATGAAAGAAAACGCAAATAAAGATTTACATTTGTCAAGTAAGGGAGCTTGTCCTGATAAGCAGAAAAGAATATTTAAATAGATGAAACAGGAAAAAAAAACCTATCCACTTCTTGGAAAAAATATAAGCACGTGTAAATTGGTTTAACATTTAAGTTCACTGGTTTCTCATTATGTTTCTGAAGATCTGCAAGGATATTGGGGTGTGGAAGGGAAAGTGAAAAGATTTATTAGCAATTTGAAATGACAAGTAGGAGAGAAACAAGTGAGCTTGGTGAAGTGCATCCATCAATGAGCCCAAAATGCTGGATTCTGAGTATGAGTGAGACCAGCGGGTGCACTTGGGTAAGACAGCGCTTGGATGAGGAGTGATCCCAGGGGAAGCACAACAAAGTGGATGATGGCAAGGAGAGCTGGTGCAAGGACATGCCACAGTTGTTTAGACAACAGACAACAGACAAAATCAAGATTTTGTTGTCTCACATATGTCTCCTATGAGTAGGTGGCAGAAAAGGGAACTCTCAAACTCAGCCTATCAAGTTTGATCAATGTCAAGGGATGACAGCAACAGAGTAACAAAGAACGGCAGGTTAAATCAACTAAAGTCTCTCTTAAAATATTGTTAATGCTGAGATTGGGAGGGAATGGTAGACTGTTTAATCTGAGCTCTGATCTCTTGAGGGACTTTTCCTGCAAGACACTAGTTTATATTGTCCATCATGTGCAGTGTGTTTTGTTCCTTGGTGTCCTGGGCAGAGGAAGGAGACCCAAGGGAGCAGTCTGAGCCTGGCAAACTATAGGATGTCGAATATTTGCACCAGCTATTTCAGTGCTATTCAGGCATCATCAAGAATAGGCACCTCTAAAGAGCAATGCAGAGGGCAATGTGGTACTGTTATTTTTAGAGACAATAAAGATGATAAAGGTTTTAACAAGGAGTGTCCTTCCTATTTCAGCAATATTTCCAAGCCAATGGCTCCCCTAGGAACGTGCCCCTTATGGACATAAACATTTCATGCCTATCTTAATGAATCACTGTATTTTTCCTCTGCAGATTTGCCTTATGAGCAAGCCAGGAGATCAGCATGGACAAGTCACACCCATGCCAGTCCTCAGTCAAAAGGTAAAGCACATCTGCATATTGCTCACCTGTGGGCCTGATGCACATCTGGTGCAACCTTGGTAGCCTCTGAAGTGAACTGCTAGGAGTTACCTCAGCTTTCAGTTCTGGAGGTTTTTCAGGTGTGCCTTGTCTGCAAAGCCTGCTAGCTGTGTACTTAGTGGAGTGACAGGGGCATCCATGTCATTTTTGAACTCAGGCTTCATCAGTCCTTGATCCTATTGCCTTAATAAAGCTAAATCCTACTGTGACCCTCATTGAGGGGTGAGAAGCAGGAGTCACAGGCCTGTGATCTATCACAGGTTTGGTGACCACCTTCAAGATTGAAAAAATAACTACATGGGCTTTTTTCATTTTCAGCTACTCAGCCATCATCCTCAACAGTTCCCAAAACAGAAGACCAGCGTCCTCAGTTAGGTGGGTGTAATTTTGTTTGAATTATGCCTGAGTATGACAGTGTTGATCATGATGAGGAGGACCTACCAACTAGAAGCAAATAGCAGCATCTGATCTGACCACTAATGAGATGACCACTAATGAGATCTCCACATAGTGACCACTAAATCCCCAGATGTGTATGAGTTGGCTCTACATCTGGATCTGAGATGGAGGTTCCCATGGTCATTGAAAGTTGGTTTTAGTAATGTTTAATGTCAATTACGATCTTGCAGAATGAAAAAGCTGTTAAGCAAAGTACCTATGTACAGTTTGGGTACAAAGGTGGAAGGTAAAGATGTCACATATGCTCCACAGTAGTTGAAATGCTAGCAGCTGGAAAATAGGCATGAGCAAAGGAAGCAAAATGGTTTACAGCATACAGAAATCTACCTGAACCAGGGTCCTGAAATTAGACAGGAAAGTGAGAAGGACTCTTAAACCATTGGGAAACTGAGGAGAAACCAGAAGCTTAGGAGTTTTTGTAGACAAGTGGTTTTGCTAAATGGGTGCATTTTGTATTTGCAAAGCAGATAATTCATTGGGTAGGACATATTCCCTTAGTGTGAACTAGGCTGTGCTTTGGGCAGGTAACTAGAAAGCACTACAGAGATTCTGGGTCAGTTATGGCTTTTGTTAAGAGCAAAAGAGTAGAAATAGGAAATAACAGAGATTTGGAAGATATTGTTAGCTCAGAAGACTCTGAACCTGTGTTGATCACAAGGATTTCAAATAATTACTCTTGTATTTGTTATAGCTAAATAAGACACTGCATCTCCTTAATTCATATGCATGCTGCCTGGGAAGTATTATATTACTTTTTGTCCAAATAGCATTTTATATTATCTGGTCTTTCAACCATGAGAATCTTTGAAGAAATGTATTCATTATTTGTGTAAGTTCTTTCCACCATTTAATGGTTTTGTGTGAACAGGTTATTTAAATATATAAGGATTGTAACCTGATCTTATCCTTGCCTGTAAAACTGGTGGCTGTTTGAGAGCAGTGGTGTGCAGACGAGGCAGCCCAGTAATAGGATCATTCATTGAGAGGCTCCAGGCTGTGCTTACAGCCAATTGCTTTGACTTTTGTACGTAAGCCGCAGCCTTCCCTTTTTCCTGTGGTATTTCAACGTAGCCCAAAGTAATTTTTCATTTCAGGAGGGAGTTTCCTGAGGATGACATAGAGATGGTCCCTGGAAGTGCTCAAGGCCAAGTTGTACAGGGCTTTGAGCAACCTGGTCTAGTGGAAGGTGTCCCTACCCCTGCATGAGAGTTGGAACTGAAGATGATCTTTAAGGTCCCTTCCAACCCAAACCATACCATGATCCTGTGGCTGGCACAGGTTCTCCTGAAAACCCCAGCTGCAATGTTCATACAGGGGATCCCTCACTGTACTCCAGTCGCTAAGAATAGACCCAGCCACATCACCCAGGACTAGCCACACATTTTCATCCCTCTTCTGAAGGCTCTTTTGCCACAGAAAGTTAGCAGTGCTCGGGCAAAAGAAATGTGGCCTCACAAGAAGAGAGGCTGCTGTCCTTCATGGGGGCCCTCTCACCTCTGTGCCTCTGAGCCCTGACATACTGCAGGGGTTGATAACACTAAAGGGTGCTTGTGTGTATGTGTATCTTATTTAAGTAGTAATCAGAATACTTCTGGGCCAAATTTACAGCATGTCTGAATATATATTTCTTCACTCTAATGCAGCACAAAAGGCAAATGTGTATCCTAGCAATTGTTCACTTGCACAGCCAGTTTTAAAGGGAAATATGCAACTATTGTGATGCAGAGAAAGGAACTGCTTTCCCCAGTGCTGGACCTGCTGTCCCCTCATGTGGTATATACTGTCTCTTCGAAGGATGAAAAATAAGACGTGAAACACTTGATGTCATTGTTATCTGATTTGAAACCTTTCTTTTACAATTTTGTAGATCCGTATCAGATTCTTGGACCGACCAGCAGCCGACTTGCAAATCCAGGTGAGAAGGGATATTACTGTTTAGGAGGGTCTCTATTCACTGCTAGTGTCCCCACTCCAGCTTTAAGGCCAGGCATGGAAGGTGATGTGACTGATTTTACTGCTTCTCAGTATGACTTGGTGGGAGCTGATGGTATCCAAAGTGATGCTATTCAAGGTTTCTAAATTTGTGACATAAGAGTAGGACTGAGGTCAGAGATTAAGACACATAAACTCATGTACCTTAATGTAGGTGTCTACATATGAGCTAGGTCTCTTTATTTCCTACAGTATTCATTTGAGACATAGTTAATATAGCCCTCTGTAAAGGGCTATTCAAATCATCCTGGAGTAGATGGTTTCATTCAATCAGTCACATACCTCATTTGATATATTTGAACTCACCATGTCAATAGTTCACTTCAGTTGCCCAAACAGCAGGATTTTGCTAAGTGCTGTAATATATCCCATGTGGTCTCCAGGTACGCCTCCAGAAGGCTATGAGTGTTATACCAATCTGTGTCATTTGTGTCGTGGATTATGATACTTACAATAGAATAATCTTTTATTCACAATACAATGTTATACTGACCTTGAAAAATGTATATTTTGGGGATAAGTAACCCAAACCAGCAAAAATATATAGGGAAAAAACAGGAAAGCACAATCTATGTGCAAAGAATAATTGGATTAAACACTTCAAAAATGTTCTCCCATTTTAAGAAGAAGGCAATGCTGCACATTGTGGACAGGGGCTTGTAGTATATTTTAGCTAGAGATGAGGAACCTTTTGGGGGAGTTAATAATACTGATTGTGAAAGTGCAGATTTCACTGTTGCTGCTCTGAGTCCACAGGACACACTGTGGCCATACACCACCATAATCAACATCATAATCTGCCACAATGGATTGACATTGTATGTGCCACTTCCTATTTCCCTTCTTTAACAGCCACAGGGCACAGTGTTCCTTGTTCCACATTACAGGTCTCCTCAGACCTCAGCAGTCATGTTTCTTTTTACAACCATACCATACAAAAAACCATACAGCTTTTTAGGCATGAAATTGCCAAAATACTGGTCCATTTCCTATCACTACTTCCAATAACATCAAACAATTCTAGGTTAGCTTACTTTCCAAACAGCTTTGCATGAATAGGAAACCAAATAAATAAGCATTAAGAAGAGTATTTTCCAAATGGCCTAAGGTAATGGGTGATCTTAACTGAAGTGGGGGGCTACCTCTCTTTAATTTTTTGGCAAACCATAACTTGCAGTTTTGTCAAGTGTCCATTTGGTAGCCTTCATTCCTGTGAAAGACACTAACGCGGTCTGGATTGGGATACTTGTTTAACATTTGGATATGGAATTCCTATACATTTTCCTGTGCGTTACCATGTTTTGTGTGTTTATAAGTTTGTGAAATTACTCTCTCATTAAAAGGAAATTGACAGCAACCATTTATTTTCATAGGACTGTATATTACATTTGGAAGGCAAGTGTTTATGTTAGAACATGTGTTGGATTGCTTATTCAAAAATTTGTGTTTTGTCCAGTGCTGAACTGTTTATTGATTTTCAAAGGCTAATCCTCTTGTTATGTTTCGTGTATTAAAACTTGCATGCCTTGCTCATACCATGGATTCTTTTGTTTGTTTGTTTACTTAATGCATGTTAATGGAACAGAAGAAATTCATTAAGGGCAGTTTGGATAAACATAATTTAAAAGAACATGGGTTTCAGTTGCACTGAAGGATAAACTGCTAATGGATTTCAGATGCTGCTCTAACTTGGTATTAGAATTCACCACTATAAGATTTCTAAAGAAAAGTTTGTTTATTACACTCACATATCTGGTTTGGAAAAAAAAAAAAAACCAACTGATTCCTGGTCAAAGATGTACTTAGAAGTTAGCACATACAAGCTGGTTAGCAAATTCTGCTGACATTGTGCTTGTGAAACAGATTGCCTTACAAGCTGCTTCAGCTGTATTTTGCATCATTTCAGTGCTGCTTTATTAAGAAATGCTAAGCTTTTAACATGAATATCAGTGGCAAGGCCCTTTCAAATATACTTTCCATTGCTTAAAATGGTCAAATCTAATTTCTGTAACTCTGGGAAACAGACTTCTGCAAAGTTGACAGCAGACTAAAAAAATTTTTTTAACATGAAATTGGCAGAGGAGGGAGGAAAAAAAAAAAATCAACATTTTAAATCTTAGCTTTAATAATCATTTAAACTCATTTGACACAGAATGATGACAAGAACATATTTTATGGACCTTTTCACTGTTCTTGCAAATGTTTTTCCCTAAGATTGTATGCAATGCAACAGCAAGCTAATAAGTTTCCGTTCTGCATTTCCCCGAATGCTGCAAAGGGATGATATGGTTTGGCACGAGCCCAGCTTTCTCTAAACTTCTCCATTTTATGTAGGCTTATTCCATAGCAGAGAACATTTAGTTGCAACATAATGCTGTGAGAACAAGCAAAATGTTACGCAAGTGAAAGCTGTTTGTCCTGAACTTTAGAGATTAGTTTCCTAAATGAGCGCTGTATTATTTCCCCATCGGTTGTCTGCACTGAATGACATTAGGTAACCATTAAATCTCCATGCGATGGCATTCTGGCACTCAGAAGTGGGAAAACATGACACATATACCATTATCTCTGCTCTTTAGGATTTCTTGAGGCTGGGAGAGAGGGTACTAGTTAAGAGTAAGAAGCACGAACAGACATTGGGAGGTTTCCTAGCTGGGTCCTACGTGAGAGCCTGGAAGAACTGATGATGTCTTAACATCCTTGAGTCACTAGTCCTGACACACATCTTTTGTCTCTGCCTGCAGGGAGTGGGCAGATACAGCTCTGGCAGTTCCTGCTGGAGCTCCTCTCGGACAGCTCCAACTCCAACTGCATCACCTGGGAAGGCACCAACGGGGAGTTCAAGATGACCGACCCCGACGAAGTGGCTCGGCGCTGGGGGGAGAGGAAAAGCAAACCTAACATGAACTATGACAAACTCAGCCGTGCGCTTCGCTACTACTACGATAAAAATATTATGACTAAGGTTCATGGTAAGCGCTACGCCTACAAATTTGATTTCCATGGAATCGCTCAGGCTCTCCAGCCTCACCCCCCGGAGTCATCCATGTACAAATACCCTTCAGACCTGCCCTACATGAGCTCCTATCATGCACACCCTCAGAAGATGAACTTTGTAGCTACCCACCCCCCTGCTTTGCCTGTAACATCGTCCAGCTTTTTCGCTGCTCCTAATCCATACTGGAATTCACCAACTGGAGGTATCTACCCCAACACCAGGCTGCCAGCTGCTCATATGCCTTCTCATCTTGGCACCTACTACTAAGTGGGGAAACAAAGAAACACCATAAAAAGCAAACAAAGACACTTCCCGCTGGGATACACTCCCTGATGAATTGTAAAGAACTCTATTGGAGTACACGAATTAAAAGTGCCTAAAGAGACAAGTGAAGGTTTGGCTGGGAAAAAAACACAGTGAAAAATAGATGTCAAAAAGACTCTTTGTAGTAGGGATTTAAAGGAGATATTCGAGAAGTATTAAGATACTAAAATGTAATGTATATGGGCATCGACTCCGTGGACCAATTAGCAAGAGACTATTGTAGGTAAAAGCATGAAATGATAAGGAAAACCTGCAAAAGCCAGTGGTCTTAAAAAGTTGATAAGCTTATGTGTAAAGTTTGATATCTTGTTAGTGCAAAACTGGGACTATACTACAGCAATATAAGGATAAGTCTATAGTGACCTAACATACAATATATGAATCATTACAGAAGAGAGGGGAAGAAGGGGGAAAAAAATAAAAAGACAAAAAAGCCTACCTGTATTTAAAAAAATCAAAACATATCAACAAAAGAAACTGGTTTAGTGTGGAAGCTGATTTGGAATATAACAACATTGTTTTGGTTAAAATTAAATGCATGCCATTCAACAGGGTGTTATCAGCTATTCAAACTGTGAAGACAACCTAAACTTTGAGATTCCTTGACAGTATTACAGGAACCCTGAGCCAAACATTGGAAATGAGAATGTGCTGAAGGGCAAGTGTATGATAGTAGATCAGAGGCCTGCACCTGACAGAGGAAGCAGAAAAGGAAAAGAGGAGGAAAAAGGTGGTGAGAATGGGAGAAAAAAACCTTCTTTACCAGTAGAGACTGAAGACTGAAAACGTAGTAGTGTTGGGACTATGAAGAAACATTTGTTTGAACTTGTGAAACATATTGCTCAGTATCATACCATTCCCAGTATTACAGGAGAAAGAGACTTGATTTTTGTAGTAATAAAATAAGTGAAAAAAGGGAAAAGCAGAAGAATTCAGAAATCAGAATATGCATCTCTTTAAAAAGAAAAAAAAGAAAAAAAGAAAAAAAAAAGTAAAACTGGAATTGTGTTTGGTATTTAAAAGTTACCAGTTCGAACCTCATCATTATTAAGGGAGTTTGTTTTCTATTGGTTAAGCAAGAGACAACCCCTGACTGCCAAAATCAGAAATCATTTAAGTATTTTTGTTAGGCGGGCGCCAGTTTTTCTTTATCGAGTCGCGAACGCTGTGCGTTTGTCAGAATGAAGTATACAAGTCAATGTTATTTTTTCCTTTTTATATAATTATTATATAACTTATGCATTTATACACTACGAGTTGATCTCGGCCAACCAAAGACACAAAAAAGGGACAATCAAAAATATTGTGGCCTTGAATTTTAACTCTGTATGCTTAATGTTTACATTATGAACATATTAGTACTTAGAATGCAGAATGTATGCAATAAAATAAGCTTGGCCTAGCATGGCAATTCAGATTGACACTGTAGTTTGCATTTGCATTTTTAGTGCTTGACACACCTATCAGATCATCTACTCACTGGGTGTAAATATGCTAGGGACTTTATTTTAAAACATGTGACATCTGACAATAATGAAAAGGTAGGACCAAATAGCAAAGCTTAGACTAAGTTCAAAGTGGACAGGTGCTGTGTATCTTCTTTGCCAGACATTTCTACTAAAATACTCAAAGCCCTTCTTTAACAGTGCCTTGCCATTCTTACCTTGAGCTTCTTTTGCCCAGAGGTTGCAGCCATGCCCAAGTCTTTGGCAACTTTATGGCCAAGATTGACAATGAAATGTTAATTGACATCTGTTCTTCCTCAAAGGAAGAACTGACACACAGAAATTATCCTTTGTTGCCATCAGATTATGCAACATAATCTTACCCTGAGATGTATTTTCATACTGAATCATATGTTGAATGACCATGCCCCCTTGCTATTAATACATATTGTATCATTATTAGTAAATAAAGTGAATAATGAATAATTTCCATTATTCCTCACTTTAGAACTGAGTGTATGGTAGCTTCTTAATTTGTTATTGCAGTCAATCCTGTCCTGGCTGTTTACACAAGGCAGGATGTTTTCTGTCTGTTCTAGACTTAGAGGCTTCCCACACTGCACCCTGGGCCCCAAAACTACATCTGGTGCCTAATGGCATGACTCCATTTTTTTTGCAACACCAGCTGAAGAACTGGTCTGGAAAATCAGCACTGACATTTATGAGTGTCCCTCCACAGCAGGCAGTGTTTACTGCAGAGACCCGAAACAGCTCAGACCTCCAACTGTAGCCCTCTTTTTTTTGCTCTTCTTTTGTCTATTTTTCAGACAAAATGGGCGTAGTATCAGGTTTTATAGCAAATGTCCCATATATCTGTTTTGTGGTGCATTAATGGGTGCTGTGCAATGGGAACCTGCTTGCCAGAGTCTGATGTTATGGGTGTCTTGGTGGCATTTTACAAACACAGGATTATATTACTAATGTTTGAGATTGAGCAGTGGCATCATAAGCCTTGTGATTGTTTGGGAAATAGGAGTTCTAAGTCTGTATCTCTTAAAAAAAAAAACCAAACTTATAGAAAGCTAAGAAAAACTGAACACTTGGAACAGTTTAGTCACTCACAATTTTAGAAAGCTATGGCAGGCACACCTACATGCTGACTGTAAGAATAATAGCTTGCCTTTCAGTGAAAATACATCTACAGATGCTTGCTATCTACTTCATGTGTACTTCCCAACTCAAAAAAACAGTGAGTGTATTGTTGAACCACCTTTTAATTAAACACTTAAAAATCCAGATAAAACAACCGTCTTTATTTAGGTTGGCAAGGACATGCCTGGAGGCCTCCAAAGCATCCCCAGTGCTCACAATGCTGCCTGCAGGTTTTCCAGATTGTGTTGCCTGGCTGCTATCATGTACAATGGGAACAACATCCTGACGTTAAGAGAAAGGGTCCAAATCCTGGAACAAGGATGGAGTCCTAGCAGATAGTGTGATGGAGATTCCTTATGATGAGGAGCAAAATCTACAGTAGGCCAGGGGTGAGCTCACTGGTGAACCAGAACAGGACACCTGTCTTAGGGCTACAACTTTCCACATCACTAGGTCCCAGCTTTCCAGGAGCATTGGAAAACCTGGATTTTGCCAACCAGAGGATAAAAAGGAGAGTGAAAGATGCAGAGTCCCTACTGCTGCTGCACTGGGATGGGTGGCTTTTCCACCTGCAGAGCCTCTCTACCCCAGGGGCAGCAGTCATCCCATAGGGTCTTCCTGCTGGAGGGCAAGACATCCCAAGGCACTCACAGAGGGAACATGGTGTATTTAGTGTCTGCTGCTCACTGCCTGATACCCAGTCTAGCCCTGCAACTGGGACCCTGGAAGACTGGAGTGAGGCCAGAGTTTTAGGGGCTGATTCCTATGACCATGACAAGGGATGGAGCAACTCTGCAATCATGAGAGACATTCATGTGAGGCTCAGCCAGACCCCAAGACCTCAGCTGGACATGCAGTCTGTTTGCCACTTAAGCATCTGGATGGACAACATGGCCTTGATGAGTTCACATTTCTACAGGTTGGTCATGTTGATAAATTTTGCTCAATCAGAACTTCTTTTAAAGTCAGTTATCAGTCAAGTGTCATACTTTATTATAGCACATTGAACACTGCTCTGAAAGTAGAAACTTTATTTTCCCTGAAATTTATATATATGTATATATATATATATATATTTGTTTACTTGCCTTTCACCAAGAAATACACATCTGACTGAGAAGCTACAATGTAACATGGGAAGTGACAGTGAGAAAAGTTTTAAAAGTAGAGTTAGGAAACTCAAATATCACCGTTCTTCAAGATACTTCTCCTGATATTAAATTCTTCTTAGAGTGTATATAAAAAAATGCCTTTGAAGGATGTATTTTACAGCAGTTGTACTGTGATTCTTAAGGGAAGAACAGCACAGCACGTCTGTAATGAATTCCTTCATTCCCCACACTTTTCCACATTCAGAAAAGCCCACGTTGGGTACCTCAAATGCCACATGCTTTTTAAACAGGGGAACACATGGATCCTCAGTAATTCAGACTTTCTTCTGCAAAATCTTCTTGCTCAGACTGTTTCTTACACAGTTAAGATCTAATTTTGAGATATATTTTTAATTACAGATACATAAAATAAGGTAAAAAAACCCAACACTCTGCCTTATAGTATATGTTTAATTGATTCCATGATCTTTTTCTGTGCCATCTGCTCAAGTTTTGGTGTCATCAGGGAAACAGCCCTGAGAATAGTCTCTGCTTACCCAAATCACTGTTAAGCACTGAATGGCATCTCATCCGTCCAAAGGATTCACTTAACTCATTTTTAAATTTTAACTGCTGAAGCAATCCTGACTGTCTGAGGTGGAGAGGGACTTCAGGTATCTTCACAGCAGATCCTGCCTGTCTTTGGTTAATGTTAATATTAGGGAAAATGGAATGTAGAAAATTGTTTTAAAATGTAATGGTCATTATTTTTTTTAAAAGCAGATATTTTCAAGAAAATCAAATAAAACAACCAGGTGGCTTAGGGTAGAAATCAGCCTGATACATACTTTCAAATCACTGGAGTTAGGACTTCTCAAAAGCAGGCTCTTGTGTTGTGTACCAGAATCTTGGACCATATTTATTTCATTGAGGAATAAGGGGCAGAATGATTTTCTATGCACAATCCTAGAAGAATCAGTGCGAAAGTCTACTTTGGAAACCCCATCTATCACCCTCACATAACTATTTTCTATTGTATACTTACTGATGTTTACTTAACTGTCTTCTCATTTGACAAGGTCTCAGCTCCAGAGTATTTCCACCCATTCCCTTAATACAGAGGGAACCCATCTCATTCTCAAAGAGGGTTGCTTGTTTTGTTTTGTTTTGTTTTGTTTGTTTTCCTGTGATATTTGTATTTTACAAGTTATTCTGATTATGCTCCCCATGTATCACACTCCAGACATCCTTGCCTGCCTCAATGTTTATGGCTTTCCAAATATTTGTAGTTGGTTATCATGCTCCCTTTGACTGGATGTTAGCCAAGTTTAGACATATTCCACTTCACAAACCTATCCCTCTTCTTCTCTGATAATTGTTAATGGGTTCTATTTTTTTTTTTTTAATGTCTCTATACATGAGCAGGCCTGATGTCTTCTGCTGTCTGAACTATTTCTATCTATGACTTCTTTCACTGCCAAATCCTTCCTGCTGGAGTCTATGCCTCTTCTCAGTCAAGCAGTTAATGTGCTTTTACCCTCATCTTGAAGAGACCCTTCACCCCTTCAGTTCTGAATGGACTTACACGTTCTTCTTTGTTTGGAACACTTTCTTGTGAACACAAAAGCCTCCCTTCCTTGGATCTTTCCACCAAAAAACAACTAGAAAGTTTTTTCCAAAATGTTGTTGTGAACCTGCTGCACTAATCCCACCAGCTCACCTCACCGAACTGTGCAGTGTTTATTTTGGCTGTGTTCTGTCTGTGTCCTGGTCAGACTGAAAGCTGCTTCAGTCAGAACATGGGTATCCACAGGGTTCCCAGTCTGTTGTTAGTACTAGAAAACCATGAGTAGGATTGCAGAAAAAAATGCCTATACTTTTCCAATTTTCTACATTATTAAGGTTTCGTTCTTCTCCATTAGAAACTTCAAACTGCTCTGCAGAAGATACATACAAAATTCTAGGACAAGGTTAAATGACTGCCATGATTCTTTAAGGTTTCAAAGAAGTCCTAAGGCAATATGAAATACAAGTTTTCAGTTTTAGACATATCATTCATCCAGTTCTTTCACAAAGTTTTGCAAAACTAATGACCAGTTTGTATCAGCAAACAAGCTGATACCATGTAGACCCTTTGGCCACCTGAGACATGAGGAAAAGACTGCCAGAAGTGATACTGGGCTTCAGAAGCCCCTTCTTCCTGCAACCACCTGGAGAAGAGCTGGAGGATTTGTGAAACTCTCCAGTACACCTGCAGCAGCCCAGCCCATGGAAATAGTCAATTTTAAAAATAATTTCCCTTTCCCCTTGTGGGCTGGGAAGAAGGATGTTCACCTGCATTACTGTAGACAAAATATAAGGGGAAAAAACAAAAAAACCCAAAACCAGCCCCTCACATCACACACACACACACAAAACCAACAAAATTCAAAATACTGATTTGCTTTGTGGCTGAAAAATCACCCCATTCTGCCCATGCTATTTAGTTCCCAGATACACTAGTCTGATACGTCATTGTATTTCAGTTTCTTTGCATGAGAAAGGCATTCAGATGACCCAGCAATGAGTGGGATCCTATTGTGCTGGATATGGTAAATGTAGATCATGACTAACAGATGTTGCTTTGAAGTGCTCATATCTCTAAATATACAAGACTAATAAAGGCTGGAAGAGGCTGTATTTTACACAAAGGCTAGCTGAACATTTTCCATTTCATCTCTTTCATCAAGGAGGGAGGTTGGGATTGTATTTTTCTTCTCACATGGTCTGAGGTTAAACCCAGGAAACATGCAGAAGGAGCTTCAACACTGTGATGGGCTCATATCCTGACACAGCCAGCTCACAGCCTGGATCCCAAAGGAACTGAAGTGTCTAATCTTTCCCTGAATGACCACTGGTTATGACTGGAAAAGTTGGTTGTAAGCAAGTTGTAAACCTCCTATCATGAAATTACAAGAAAAAGACAGAAAATAAGGATTAAAGTAAGTGACACACAGCCTTTGGAGCACAGGACATATTGATTCTCAAAACAGGGTTGACAATATAGGTTATTGCCTTGGCTTTCCCTGGAAGAGTGAAGTGAAAGAGGTGGCAGGAAAGGAGGCATGCAATTAAAGATGCATGAAAATGGTAGACCGAGATATTATCTGTTGGACTTGGAAAGGGTAAGGGAAAATAGGACAAGAATGCCAAAATCAAGAGGGGAAGAAGAAGAAAAAGAGTTATGAAGTGCTGTTGGAGGGAGCAGTGAAGTGTCACTGTGCCATCCCCTGTATTAGCAATTATTGGAAGGGAGTATAAGTAGACCTTTAGGATATTCTTGCAAAGATTGTGCAGTGCAGAGTGTTGGCCCTGATTGATGATGTTGACATGAGATCAGATCTGAACCATCTGTAAACAGGTCAAAAATGGGCTGAAAATATGAAGGCAGCAGTCTAAGATGTTGACTAAGTTCAACCTCCTCTGCCCCTTAGGGAAAGAGGAATTGCATGTGATCAGGGGATGCCAGGGAGGCTTCAGTACCTGGCAGAACCCAAGCAGTTTTTTTTCCTCTATAGGTATGTAAGTGAAAGATGGATCTGAGGCAAGTGGGGAAGTAGACATCCAGGTATCAGGAGGTTAACACTAGAGAGGTGAAAGTGAAAGAGAAGTAGACCTTAGACCCTAGTGAATTTAGAGATAAAAAAAAAAAAAAAAAAAAAAAAAAAGACTTAAAAAAAGACCTGAAGAGAAGATAAAGTCAGTTTTAATTCAAAGGAGATGCCAGAGCAGATCTGTGATGCATGTTTCTATAAGAGGCAGGTTAGCACATCTGGGCTAATGTAAGCACTGAAGCGCCTGAGCTGCAGAGGCAATGGAGTTTGTAAATGTTTTACTTCATTTCTCTTTCTACACTTATCACTTTAGTATATTTTCAGCTAACATTTCATTATAATTTCCACAAACATTTCATGTAACAACTTCATTACAATGTAGACTGCACACTGAACAGCTGTAAAATAGCCTTGCCAATGCTGGTAATTTGCACTGAGAATGTTATATCCACTTCCAGTCACTGATGAGTGTTATGCAAAATGAGCTAACCAGCATTTTTCATTTCTTTAACCACTTACCTCAACAATTAAATGTATTGCAATGCTAAATGTATAGTATGTAATAAATCATTTCAGATTGTATAAAAGCATCAGACGATACATCTCTGTTGTTTTGTCATAAGCTGTATAAAATGCTGGCTTAGCACTCTGTAAAGGTTTTGTTCATTCTTAAGTTGTGTATCAAAAAACAGTAGAGTTTTATGCCTACTATGTGCTGAATCCAGGATGCTCTCCATTTGATACTTGATGCAAATCATGGTGGAAAGTTTTAGCATGGCAGTCTATGGGATGGTAAACCCATCACTACTTTTAACATTTTTAATGTTCCACATAACTACTGGAATAGCTCTTGAGCTGAGACATGGTAGGTGCTCCCAGATACTGTTGCATTTTCAGTTCCCTACTCAGCTAAAAGCTGAGACATTTGGTTTGTGGCTCAGTCATCTATTTCTCAAATATGTCTGTAATTATAGTTATGTTATAGAGAGTCATTAGAGTCTAGCAGGCCTTTTTTCTGCAATTTTGGTATAGTACAATGTAAACATAGAGAAACATAGGTTGGATATTAGAAAGAATTTCTTTACTGAGAGGGTGATCAAGCATTGGAATGGGCTGCCCCGGGAAGTGGTGGATTCTCCGTCCCTGGAGATATTTAAAAAGAGACTGGATGTGGCACTCAGTGCCATGGTCTGGTAACTGCAGCGGAAGTGGATCAAGGGTTGGACTTGATGATCTCTGAGGTCCCTTCCAACCCAGCCAATTCTATGATTCTATGAAACTGGGAGACATAAAGCAGCTTTATTTAGTCAGCATACCTGGCAAAATGCAGGTAGCTGACTGATTATAAGGTTACCAAAAGACCCGAAGTATCTTAGGCTCTAAAACCTGATAGTATTGCAGTAGGATTTGTGTTCCTCAGTCCCTCACTAGAAAGGGACTTGCCTGGTGCTTTGTCATTTAACAAAGTCACGTTCTTTTTGGAAGGACTTGAAGTTGAGTGCCCCACCCCTGGAGTGGTCTCCAGCAAAGGCACACAGCAGGGGGTAAAATGCCAACATAAAAATATTCACTGTTATAGAAAAAATAGTCGCCCAAAGCACTTTTCAAAACTTTGATAGCTTTATGTCCCAGTGGTGGGGCTTGGGATGGTCTTGAAAGGAAAAATGATGGACCACTATGTTGATTTGAGGTTGTGTTTGGGTACCTTTGACTAGTCTACGATCCTGCATGTTGTGGAAATATGACTCTTGGACCCCAATGAAAAATGACCATGCATTTTTGTAACCTTTGGTGTGGGATGCTGGGGCCTCTTATGGCCTTTAGGATGGTGGCAGCCCACAAGTGTCTGGGCAGCCACCTGTTTCAAGGCTATAGAGCATCTGTAGTCAGCAGCACTCTCACAAACTGGGAAGGTGATAACGAGTTTCCTAAGCAAAAATGGAGTGTGAGACACTAAGGAAGGTCTAGATTCTTGTGGCTTTTTCTGACTGCTGAGTGATCGGGGCAGGGCTATGTTTCCTGGTCAACCATATCATAAATTGACAGACCTCAATGCTCCCATACACCTGCTGGTCCTTGCACAGTTTATGCAATTAGCCTTATAATTAGGCTCCTGGAGACTCTAAGGCTTAGTCCCCTGCACCTTCTGTAGAGAGAAGTTACGCAAATATTTTCTAGGTGTTTTGTGGTTTTCTTGATTGTTGAAATAAGCACAGCAGTGCATGATGGGCTTAGCCTGCATATGCTTCATGCCTCCACTTCGTACCTCTCTCATGTTACACAGTGACTGATTTAGTCAGCTCCTGCCACTCCTCCTGTCACTTAGCTCAACTTTTCAGGTCCAGAAACCAGGGCTCCAGCAGTAGCTGGACAACCCAACTGGTCAGTACCTAAAGTCAAGGTTCCTCACAGAGGACCAAGCATTTTTCTCTTCAGCAAGAAAAACATAAAACCAAATCTGTTTAGAAAAAAAACCAGGAACTGACCACTGAATTTGAACCCCATGAGGTACCGGTGGCATCCTGCCCAGGTTGGATGGCTGGATCATAGCTACTCGGGCTGTACTCCTGCAGAGCAGTAGAACAAGACAGGCTTCCAGGCTGTGACCAAGCCCTCTGCCATGGCCATGCTGGTAGCCCCAGCCCTCAGCATCTCTGGGCTGTGGCCAAAGGTTTTTAGTGCAACCTATGCCAAGGGGTGCTTGGGAAGAGGGACACCAAGTAAAAAACTCCTTATTTTTCATCCTACATAGCCACTGCTCTCCTACCATAGTGGGCGTCATCCTGCAGCATGAACCTGTGTGGTTGGGGGTTTTGCAGGCAGCGATCTGCCAAGCAGCCCTGTGTGTCCCCCACCTGTCCCTTTCCACCCTCTCCCTACAGCCAGGGAGATCTGGGCACCCTCAGGCACAGGTCAGGGCTTCCCTCAGATGCCAACAGAAGAGTGTGTGTGCAGGCTATGAGTGTGCACACACATGGCTTTCATGTCCATCCCCCTAATGCTCCCAGGTAGTCTCCCCATAATTTCATCATTCCCACAGCCATGAGTGCTCTGTGGTCATGTTCAGGGTTCTGCCAAGTGGTTTATAGCTGGGTTTTTGAGAGCTGTGTTTTGTGACACAGGTCATATACTGTGATCTGTTCCTGTCTACAGCTGAGTAGCTGTCAAGAGCTAGGACATTATTGGATGCCCTCTGTATTTTAGGTGCTCTCTGAAGTTTCTGCTTGAAGGTTCTGAGCTGAGCATCTTGCCCCAGCCTAGAGTAAGCTATGGTGCAGAGCCTGGTCCCCCCAGGGCAACAAGAGAAGAGAAGGGAAAAAAAAAACCAACCCAAAACAAAAAACCCAAAAGAGATCTGTGAGAGCAGGAGGTGAGGGCAGCAGTGGGCTGAGGGGGCACTGGAGATCATGTTTCCTCCTCCTGACTTGACTGCTGCTGGGTGGCACAGGGGGTACAATCCTGCTGCTCCTTGGGAAGAGCCTCTGCATTTCCCATCCCTTCAACAAGTTCCCATGGCATGGGTGACAGTGAACACACCCCAGGGGCAAGTAGTTCCCAGATCAGGGCTCAGTCCCTCCTGCAGCACTGATGAGGACCTCTGGGGCTGTTGTTGGATGCCATGCTGCGCTATGTGGCCTGGGCTGCAGTCCTGCTCACAAAAGCCAGCCTTGGTTTGTCTACTCAAGTTGCTGCAATACCAAGACACCCAAAAGACCCTGCACCTCCATCCCTTTCCTGCAAGGACATCAGCCCCAGGTATGTCCTGTTCTGCCAGCATCCAAATGCCGGGGAGCAGAATAACCAGAGCTGCTCTCCTCACATCAGGGCGTATTAGCCTGCTGTCCTGGTTTGGGAGTAGTATCAATTTTCCTATATATTTCTATATATTTAGTAATTTTTCTTATTTATCATTACTGTTTCATTAAAGCTGTGTAGTTTAGTTTCCAAGCCATAAGTCTCTCTCCCTTATTCTCTCTCCTTTCTTTAACTGGGAGGGTAATCAATAGAGAGCATCTGTTATTCGGTTTAATTGCCGGGCCAGTGTTAAACCCTGACACCTGCCAAGACTTATTCCTATTTCCCCCAAAAGATGGCACTAGGATTCACCAAAAGTGAACCAGTCAGCATCTTGAACCTTTTCACATCTGTGAAAAATGACACCGGGGCTGTCCACAGCATGGCCATGCCCCACCCCTGACAACTGAGGGGGACCACTGGGAGTGTGCAGCCACCTCCTCCCCAGGGCAGACCCTCATGGGTTGCTGGGTTATGGGCAAAACCAGCAAAGTGATAAATGAGTTGCTACCTGCTGAGAGTAGTTAGCAGGAAAGAATGTCTTTGGTAGGATAAAAAGACAACCCCCCACACACAACCTGTAGTTTATTTCATATTAGAATTCATCTTCTAGTATGCTGATGCTATGTGCTGTAGTAAAACTGACATCATTAGGGCTTCTCAGTAGAAGTTAATTATTTTTTCATTTGAGCAACACAGCCCATAAACCCATGAATAGAGTGTCTGTCTGGTAATGTAGGCCATGTTTCAAGTTTTGGGTGTTTTTTTTTTAATTGCAAATGTTTCTGCATTGTGGCAATTATAGAAATATTTCTGTTATTGAAAAAAATAAAATTAATGAAAATAGCATTGGGGGATACTATTTTTCCTTCCAATTTTTAGAACATATTAAAGAAAGCTTTTTATCTGTCAGTGAAGCAATAGGTTTCTTGCCTGAAAACCAATCCCCATTCCAAGATAATGGACTTCTTGTATTCATTAAAGTCTCTAATAGAACTACCACCTGAATAGCTGGGATTTTTCATTAAAGAAAATGATATGATCACAGCTCTATAAATGAAAAGGAGTTAAAGCATGCAGATGAAGGGTTTCTAAAGACAGCAGCACTCCAAGGCTGAAAGTGCTGCCTCAGTACACTTTAAAATGAAGGAAGGGCCTTGTCAAAGCATCTCACCTTCCTAGGCATCTCAGCAGCCTCCAAAGAGAACTGAGTCCCACAGATGCCCATGGAAATAGCAGTCATTGGAGATAGCAAGTTCAGAAGTGACACTTTTTGCAAGAAGGTCTTTTGGTTTTGCAGATGCTGGGGTCTCCTGAAAGATGGACGTCTGATTACCACACACTTCCATTTTTTTTGGACCAGAGGTTAGCACATAGTCGTTCCTACTGCTAGCAGCCAGAAATATGGTTTGGTTTTGTTTTTTGTTTTGTTTTGTTTTCCCCTGCATGTTACTGCCACTGAAGTGCAGTTAAAATCACAAGTGTGAAAGACCATCTGAAGACTTACTCCTGATCTGAAGAATCTACTTGGCAAGACCTGGGGAATCTGAGGTCCTTAAAATTATAGAATCATAGAATCACAGAGTCATAGAATGGTTTGGGTTGGAAGGGACCTTAAAAATCAACTAGTTCTAATCCTCTTGCCATAGGCAGGGACACCTAGGTTGCTAGGTTGCTCAAGGCTCCATCCCAACTATCCTTGAACACTTCCGTCTTCTTCTAAGTGCATAAGATTTGAGGAGTCAGTCATGCATGGTACTGTCCCTGAGCATTGCCTTAAAATATATATATTTTTTATAGTGTGTGAAGTAGGATCTGTATGCCCCACTTTCTGCATTGGCCATTCCTTTTGCTCTACTAATCAAAATACTTTTGCTACTCACATCTGTGGGTGGGAAGATGGTCTGCTCAGTGGACTACAAACAGTCATGCACCACACCAGCATAATGATTAATGGAATAATAAAGTGGCAGCACAGCCCCAGAGGAGAGGACTGTTCCAGGGCTGAGTCACCCAAAGCCCTACTGAAAAGCCCAAAATCTTCTGTTTGAAGTCTTTTGTAACTCAGGGGTCCGTGGAACAAAAAAATCCACTTAAAAAAACAAAACAAAAAACCCACAAAAAACAAAAAAAAACCCACCCCAAAACCAATAGAAGAGAACTGAAAGACAAAAAGCAAAACTAACAAATAATGAAGACTTTATGAAATAGACACTAATTGTGGAAATGGACTGTGTGTACAGCAATAATAAGGATGCTTTAGAACAAAAAAGGTGGGAGTGGGGGAATTGGGTGTTTTAAGATATCCCGACACTAGATGGTGCAGTTGGTTAGAGCAATCTCCTCTCTGCCGGAGCCCTTGTTTTCAGAACATTTCAGGTCTCTCCGGGATTTGGCAGGACTGTGCATGTTTGTCAGCCTCCGCTCCGGAGGCAGGAACCGTGCGGTTTTGGGTCAGGACAGAGGTGCTGTGCAGAGAGGTGCTCAGCTGTGCCAGCCCACCCTGACTCAAGCCCCGCTTCTCCTTCCTTTGCTCTCATTGCCCAAAAATTGCATTAAAAGCAAGCGAATTACCAAAATTAATCAAGACAGGATGTAACCTCCAAGGCGAAAATAGGCACTGGATTTGAGTCTAGCTCTGCTGCAGGGCCTGTTTGCCTGCAGCAGGAGTCCAGCTCTCCAGGGCTGCTGGGGCTGGCTGTGGATGCAGGATTCAGCACGTGTGCCTGGGTGTTGCCGTACCAGGGCACTGATGCTTCATCTGGCAAGCGCCGAGCTGCCACGGGGAGCCGTGGGATCCTGCCATGCTCGCTGATGTCAACGGCAGCAAATGGGATTTGGTGCTCTGAGGATGGCTTGGCACCTCGTGGGCAGGAGGCTTTAATGTGGTTTCTTGGGTGTAACTGAAAACAGCTTTTTGCTCAGGGGAATGAATAGTTTTTTGCCTTTGTATCTGCCCTGACTTTTGTAGTCATACTGCTAAATATGTCTTCTGGAGAATGGTAGTTATGAGACCATGTGTTTTAGTTACCTCTAGAGAAGCCATTGAATATGGTTGTTCAAGGAGTGATTTTTTTCCTCTTCTCAGTAGATGATTTTTTTTTTTTTTTTTTTTTTTTTTCCATCAACACATGGGCTGGCAGAATGCTGGTGGTCAGAAGAAAGACTTATGGGAGAATTTCCTTCATGATGCCATGGATTAGGCACATGAAATCTTACTGAACTGTGCTGAACTATGTGAACATGAGACTCTTCAGAAGTTTTGGTCACCCTCCTATTAGCCTAACCAATATTATGGGTGCAATTTAAACCTCTCCTGGTGTTTGATACTTACCTACTTATCAACACTTTTTCAGTTATATGTTACCTACCATATTAATACTTTTTCAGTTACTAGTGGCTGAGGCGTTCCTTTATAGCCCTTGAAGACTGAAAAAAAGGAAATAGAAAGCATTATAATAACTGAGTAAGGCTTTCAGCACAGTCCATCATAACTGTTGTTTCTTAAATGTTTCGTTCTGTGAACCTTGCAAGTAAACCTGACGTTAGCTTCCCAGAAGAGTAAAGTTTGTTTTAACACACAAGAGATATTCTAAAAACTTGAGCTTTTAAGGCTTAAAGGAAAGTAGATATTGAAATTAAACAGGAAAAAGTAAGGGGAGGGAAAGAGGTATAAGATAATCATCACAATAAAATGGTTTTAAAAATTATTTCACTCTCAGGAGTGATGAAGCAGAGATGTGGAATTTTTTCATAATTCATCAAAAGGGACAAAACCTTAAAAACTATGTCTACAAAATATTTCTTATGAACAAACAAGGCAAATCTAGTTTTCTTTGGTTCCCAGAATTATTTCTGAGGTCAGCAGGGACCAGTTGCTCATCTTACTTGACCTTCTTCATTAGCAGAAGACACATTATTTCATTGAGCTACTCCTTTAATGAACTTGCCATCAGGGGAACAGATCTTAATTTATCATTAGTATCCAGGAAGAATGATAAAAATTCTGTCACTTTCACCAGTTTTAGCACAAATGTGTATTTCTCCCAAACTTTCAGCTACTACTGTGTTGCTTTTTAGTTCCTTTATTTGTTTACTGTCTAGAGCAAATGTTATGTTCTCCCCTGTATAAATGCCCACCCGTCAGTCAGGGAATAAGAAACAATCCCACATCCCTGAGGTGACTCACACACCTCGTGGATACTGAATCACCATTAAGATGAGGTGAACATGTGGTGTGCTAAGTGGAGGCTGGAACATTTTCAGCCAAAACATTCATTTGTCCATATTAAGGAGTTCATGGAAGGGCAGAGGAGCAGCTCGTGAATCATTATTTACAATCCCAAAGGACTAAGCTAACAATTCCCAAATGCTTTTGGCTGGAACCCCCATCACAGATACTATTCATTTTGTGTGACCCCAAAACCAGAGAGAAGTATGGAAAATTCAGCTGATTTTTTTTTTTTCTAGCTTTAATCCACAACCCCTACTCAGCAGGCCCCACTCCAAGTGTGGGCACTAATGTGATACACATAGTACTATAAGTGCTAGCAGGGAAGCAGATACACTGCCATACACCATGTACCACACAAAACTCCCTTTGTGCCCTGAAAATGAGGCTCTGCTGTGCCTGCTATCCACAGGAGGGGGATGGAATGAGTGTCAATTAGAGTTTTCACACACATCCAGGTTGAGAAGGAACAAAGAAGATCCTTAAAAGCTCTTGGGCAGACCGATCCCATGCCCAGGCACAAGGCAGGTGGAAGCTGTGTGTGCCTGATCAGTGTGGTGCCAAGCAAGGACAACTGTGGGTCTCAGCTTGTCTCAGCAATGTTCAAACAACCATGGGTCCCCCAGCAGCACTTAGCACAGGTAAAGATTGCTTGTGGTGCCATGCCCAGGGGGGACTCCACAGGGGCTTTGGGAACTCCACTCTTGAATGACCGGGCCACGGATATACTGGAAGGACACTGAAACTGTGGGAACAGATCCCAGCACATGCATTCACGTCAGATGCTTTTATAGGTTAAAGGTAAATCCTCTTCGAAAGGCTCTTTTCCCCGTATGAAGGTGATTTGTGGTGATTATTTTGTTCAGAGTTGGATGTATCATGTTTTGTTGTCACTTGAGCTGAAAAGTTCATGTGTTAAACACTGTTCCAGAACCGTACCCAATTGTGTCTAGGTTAATAGACAAACCTTTGTCAAGGACATTGTGAAAACACATTTCCACAAGACATTATTGTCTGGACACATGAGCAAATATTTGCCTAAAAACTGTAATTGACTATTGTTCAAGAACTGCCACCTGCCCCTTGGTTTTCTGGCACTCTCGTAGAAGGGACTGCGTATCACAGCATTGCCTTCAGCCAACATTTCCACAGGAGCCAGATCTTGACCAACAATAAGTAAACCTTCAGCTTTCTGGGGGTTTTTTTGGGTTTGTTTTTTTTTGTTTGTTTTGGTTTGGTTTTTTTTTTGGTTTTTTTGTGGTTTTTTTTTTTTGTTTTTTTGTTTTTTTGGTTTTTTTTTGTTTGGTTTTTTTTTTTTTGTTTGTTTGGTTTTTTTTTTGTTTTTGTTTTTGTTTTTTTTTTGGTCCCCAAGGTTGCATGACCCTTTTATAATAAAGGAAGTGTTACAAAGAGAAAAGGCAACCAGTCTTGCGTCAGCATTAGCTACAGGGAAATGATATCTGTGGGGAACAGTAGTCTAACATGCTGGTGTAGTGATGGATCCAGAAGCAACACAAAGGACAAGCTCATCTGTGTTGTCAAGTTCATTGTGTCAGCTGAAACTATGAGGAGTGATGACAGTCACGATGCCAGGGGATAGACAGACAAAAGAAGAACGTGCAGCTGTCCTGTAATATTTTATAGTTGACATGCCAGGCAGCTTGAGCAGGAGCACTGCAAACTCCTTTTGCATCTCCAGTAAACCTGGCACAAACTGCAAATATAGTATTTCAGAGATAAACACTTGCTTATCCACTCTAATCTTAAAGATATATTTATACAGAGATATATTTTGGAAAGCTACACTCAATTTCAAAGTGGAAAACCAAATACTTCTGTTTGAGATTCTTGAAGCTAAATATTTGAAAGGTTAATCATTGTCTTTTCAGACCTTACTGGTGGAAATAGTTGAATGAATTTGATTGGAATTCACCAAAATGTTTGGTATGTTAAAATAAATATGTTTAGACTTAAACCTTTTTGTTGGAAGTCATCTCGTCCAGTTCCACACATGAAAACTGTATTATTGTCTAAAATTATTTTTTTTTCATCCGATCTATTTCATATTTCATCTCCACAAACCAAGTCATGCTACTGACAGCCTAAGATGGGTGACAGGTTTGATGGAGGTAGTGACTAGCTAGAAATTTGTAATTGTAGTGGATGTGTTCCTTTTTGGTTGTCTCAGTGTAATAAACCATTTTGCTACCAGTTAGCAGAACATCTCTCACATTTCCTAGCTGACTGGCCCCCAGCACCCTGACTGTTGCAATTCTGATGGTCTCAGAGTTCAGTGGATGAGTTTCTTTGACTGCCCTCCTTTGTTTCATCCTCTCAGACCCACACTACCTGCTGATACAGTCCTGTATTTTCAGAACTTCATCAGAACTTTTCTAATCCTGACTCTTATATTCCCATTTGTCCTTATCTCATTGCAGAAAATATGGTCCATGAAATCCCCCCTCTGATAACACCTGACTGAATCACTGACATAGCTTGACTTCACCCCATGCTTTCTTCTTCACTGCCACCACAACCTCCCCAGCTATCCCAGTCTCCAGAGAAATAGTCACAGAATCACAGACTCAGAGAATGGTTTGGTTGGGAAGGGAGCCTTAATGATCATCCATTTCCAACCCTTCTGCCATGGTCAGAGACACTTCCATGAGATGAGATTTCTCAAAGCCCTGTCCAACCTGGCCTTGAATACTTCCAAGGAGGAGCATCCACAACTTTCCTGGGCAACCTGTTCCATTGTCTAACCATCCTCACAGGGAAGAATTTCTTCCTAACATCTAACAGAAATCTACTCTCTTCCACTTTAAACCCTTTGCCACTCCATGCCCTTGTTAAAAAGGTCAATCTAGTTAGGTTGTTTATTTTTTTTTTCTTAAAGGTCATCTAGTATAGTCCATGCATAATGCATGAGGACTTCTGGCATCTCTGTGTTAATCATCTTCATTCTTTTTCAGAAAACATGATTGCCAGGCAAGGGACAGCCCGCCCTGTCTGTGGATGACAAAAGTTTGCACGAACCTGTGCTTGCACGGTGGAATACACATACTGATCTGAGGCCCTTAACTATCACCATTCTTTCCCTTTGATGTGTTGCTGTACTTGTGTTATGGTAACCATCAATGCTGTTGACAAGAAGAGTAAAATAACGTTACCAAAACTTCCCCAAAATAGCCTCCTCTCCATCACTTTGAGAAGCCCTTTTTCAACACCAGCTGTCAACTGCCCACAGCAGGAAATGCTTCCTCCGGTGTGTTTTCCTCCTGAGGGACTGTTAGCCCTGAAACATGCCATTGTAGAAAGCATGGATTCAATACACAAAAGGCTAAAAACTGCACAGCATCCTGTCCCTGCTACTCATAAAGTGGAGTCCTTCTCCCACTCTGCGACACGGTGAGGCGCCAAAAAGAAAACCACGGGTGCCCAACCCAGTAATGCCGTTGCTGTAGCAGGGTCACATCCCCGAAGGCTGGACCCTGTACAGGGGAGGGTTGTGCAAAGGCTTCACTGATGAAAGAGGAAATAATTTCTTGATGCATGCCAAGGTTATAATCAGGGGGATTTGCGCAACTGGGAAAAACCGAGACTTTCTTCATATCTCATGAGGAAATTGAGAAGCTTGGTCGCCAAGTATCTGTTGGGAGAATCAAGAGGAAGCAGAGGTGTTTATTCACTGAAGGAAATGGGAGGGCTCAGCGACTGCAGCATTGACATTATCTGAGCACGGGGCATGTACGGGGCCGTGCTGGGACTCTCATCCTGTTGCCCTGGTGGAGCAGGAAGCTATCATCCCCAAGCCCTCTGTCCTGACAGTGCCCACACTAGACAGAGCCTCATGGGAGTCACAAGCCCCATGGGATTTTTATTTTAACCTCTGCTTCAAAGGCCACGTGTTTTTCTGTGTATCTGTGAGACCTGCTTCTCATCCATGCCCACCTCAGCCCTCTTACTTAGTTTTTCCTGTTGACTTAAGGTTTGATTCTACTCCGGAGGGGAAAAAGAAGCCAAAAAACCAGAAATGCCTCCTTATGCATTTCACCCACAGTCTACCTCAGCTTAATGGAAATGGCTCTGTGAATTTAGTGAACAGTGCTGCTCAGGCTATTCTAATGTCTGTAGTTTGGGCGTTATTCTATTACACTGCTTTTATCTTCCCAGGAGCTGTACATGATTCCAGGAGTACATTAAATCACAATATTAGTATTTGGTGCATGTGGTTTGGTTTCCCTTTCCCAGATGAAAAATTACTTGTGCAATTCTGTGTTTTGGTTTAGTCCTTTCAGGGTTTTTGGGATGCACTTTTTTTTTTAACATCCTCATTCCTCTGTGTGTGTATTAGAGGGTGAGAAGGTACAATATAGCCCACGGTTTCTGTGGGCAGATGATTTCATGGTCTGGAACCAGCTTCCAATGCAACCTTTTCTCCTGAACAGTAGAATTTTTAATTTATGGGAGGAAGTTATTGACAGTGGCAAAACCATTCTCCACCTCAAAGCCTGAGGCAATTTTTTTAGAAATGTTGGGCTCCGGCCTCTGGCATGTCTGTGGCAGCTGGCACTGCAGAGCAGAGCTGCCACAAGCTTTCTCTTGCAACTAGCATTCCCATGGACTGATGGCTTTATGGTTTTGCTGTGGTCTACATGACAAGTGAGGAAGCCAAGGGAGTGGAAATGGCCATGTCAGAAAAGAATGGCAGTTCCTAGAGAAGAGAATCTGAACAAAAGTGTTGTTTATTGGTACCATTGTGCAATACTTCATACACATGGAGGACTCCCCAAAGCTGTGGGCTAAATGAATCTGCTGCAGTTGTCCCAGTTTGCAGCAGACAGTCCCAAACAACTGCAGAAGAGCTGCAAATTCTTCCAAATGCTTGCTGCTCTTGAACCAGCACTGCCTTCACCTTCTACTTTGGCATTGGGTCAGAAATGGTGCTTTTAGCTGGTTCTACCTGTCCATCTGGTCTGAAGAGCAACGATAATTACCCATTATGGGAACACCTCAAAGATCTGTTAAATAAAGTATAAATGTTAAAGAAAAGACAGACAGTGATCTGTCATCTTTTGTTGGCCTAATGATCCTCTGGGAAATGTCAGTGCTCTGTGAGGACAGAAACAGAAAGTGTGAGCATATGGGGTATGATTACCCTCCTGTTGAATGGGGAATTAGAATGACACAGTCTCTGTGGTACTGGAGGTATCGCATCAAAAAGCACATCACCAAATTGCTGCAGATGCACTTGGTTTTCATGTTTTTTCTCCTGGGCCATCCCAGCATTTGAAACCCATGAAACAGCACAGAGGTGGTGCCCTGACAGCTCATGCTGGAACGGTCTGTGTGAAATGGGTGATTCCTGAGCGGCCTGCCCAGATGAGCAGTGCCACAGTCATCTGAGGAAAAAAATCCCACAAAAACAGCCTGTGTGTCTTACACCCCTTCTCGGGGCTAAACCACTGCCTGGCACAGTCAGTGGGCAGGTCACCCCTGAGCTCTGTGTTTTTCAGACAAGTCTTTGGGTGCTCTGGATCAGAGGCTTTTTTCTTCACATGTGCAGGCAAGATGTGTTGCCTTTCGTCAACTGGCCTATGCCAACTCCTACAGAGCCTTTCCAGGAGAATCAGAACAGGCTTTTCAAGTATCTGCCCATTTACACAGTAAAAACAGATTAATTATTGTAGTTCCTATCAAAGCCCAGGGAGTATGTCCATAGAGAAGCATGGTTTGTCCTTTAAACAGGAGCCCTTTATTAAATTGAACAATGCCGTAAAGACAAAGTCCATTGTAAATAATTTATTTTACTTGGGTAACGATGGGAAAGGAGAAAGCAGAGCAGGAAGGAGAGGGTACCTGCATTTGCAGCCAGCAAGATTGGTATCAGCCCTGGAAAAGTATCTGAGTAGGGATCAGAGAAAATCTGACAGTGATTTTCCCCCATAATAAAAGGGGGCATAAATGCCTTCCACAGTAAACAGCAAACTCCTCTTATTTCAAGACACAGATCCATGTGGCCAGGGATGGCAGTAGCCTGTGGCTGGGATGGTGGTGAGGAGAGGGGCAGAGGGTGAAGCTGGGTGTTGTCACCGTGTTGGCAAGGAGCCACACACCCCTGGAGCTGCCATGGCTGGGGCAGGACAGTGTCAGGGCGCAGGGTGGCAGGGAGCATTCTCTGGCCTGGGAGACACCCCTGGGAGAGGAATACCTTTCAGTACAGCCACGTTGCTGTCAGAGCTAGCAAATTAACAGGCTTTCTGACCCAAAGAGCTCCACATGCTCTCTGAACCCTCCTCCCATGCCTTGAGCCCCAGCCCCCCCTGTGCTGGGGGAGGTATCCCACAGGTCTTCCCAGGTCTCCCCATACCCATAGATTACCCCATACCCTTTAGGTCCCCCCAGGTGAAGTTCCAGGCACTTTCAGCATTGCCCACATCAGTTGCCCACAATCAGCTGGGCTTGTTCATGTCAGACACTTTGACTTCAGTGCCAGTAGCGCAGTGATCGTGCTCTTCAGTGGCTGGAACAACCCTCTGGGCCAATAACTTCAACTTAAATCAAATCCAAAAGAAAGTTAAACCCAGAAAATTTGGTTCTAGCCTCTTCCTAATGTTTGACCCTTCCCTGCTCCTAGGGACACTCATCCCACCCTCTTCCTTTACAAACCTGTCACCTGTCACTTCCTTGTACTTGCCCATCCTCTTACCTCCCACCAGAAAGGGGTTTTATCTCTGAAATACCCTTTTGATTCCAAGCTCCACCAATATGTAATTTTCAGTGCACTGGAGACAAGACCTTTGAACCCAACAGCACTGCTTTTAATTATAACCCTAAATCAACTTAGACAGAAAATGGGTAGGTTACTCCCTCGTTTATGTTTTCCACTTACTCCTTTAAATTAAAATACACAATAGCTGGACCCTGGTAGAGTTCATACAGTTTCTCTGAATAACCTTCATAAAGTCATTAAGTTTATTACCTAATAATATATAGTTGGGAGTCATAAAATTTGTTTACATTAGATAGTTTTCCAGCGTAAAGTAATTCAGCACCCCCAGCCTATGTTCTGATAAGGTCAGGCGGATTCCTTAAAATACAGAAAGTTCAAAAGCAAACCAATTTTTTTTTTTGTTATTCAATCAAAGTAATTTTCCTGCCAGCTCCGAGATATTTCTCTGCAATGTGTTGACTTTCCAGAATAGTGTACTTTGTTCCTTTGTTCCCGTCATGCTATGATAAGTGAAGCTGTTCATGTTTTAGTTTCTTCTTGGACCGGAACAAGTCACCTGAGACTCAACAGCTGGCAATCATTTTGGAGATGCAGGGAGCTCTTGGGAGGATGGGGGTGACTGAGCACTGAAGTTCACACTGTGCATTGGCATTCCCTCTGCTGTGTGTCTGGACAAGTCCTGAAGTCACCCTCAGGTCACAGATCACCTGTCAGGGGCTGCATGCTGCAAAAACGTGCCCTGGAGCACCCAGGAACACCCAAGGGAAGGAGGGACCCTGGGAGACATTAAGGATGCCTCCCTTGGCCCAGAAGGGACTCCAACCATACTGGGTGTCACTCCTGCACAGGGGAGGCAGAGCAGAGCCTGATGACATCTCATCTGGTGTTGGGTCACCTCAGGTTACTGTCTGAGTATTACTATTCTAAATTCTTTGGCTTTTGGTTGAAAGAAAGGCTTTGTGAAGAAGACAGTTGCCTGGAAATCAGCATCTAGATTCAGTTTTGAGTTTAGCCATGGACTTCCTGAGATAGCGTGGGAAAGTGACTCCATCTTGCTGTGCAGCACAATGTCTGTCTGGGAAGGGGGAAGGGAGAGATGATCTCTAATTTCTTCCTTCCTTTGTTCATCTTGTCCTTTAAGGCTGTAACTTCTGAGGTTAATGGCTCTTTCTCATAGCATGTGTGAGTATCCTGAGTTTCGCCAGGGCCTAAATTAGACTGTATAGGCTATAGACTCCTAATATAGGTGCTACTCTAATACAGGCAATAAATAATAATAATAGTAACCATGAAATCACTATCACCAGATATGAACCAGAAAGAACTGAAATAAATGGCATGCAGCTGAGCTTCACCAGTGGAAAATTTGCTAGCTCCCTCAGCTGTGTTGAGCTCCTATGGCAGGCTCTTGTAATGGCACTAAATGTTTCCCTTTTTTTTTTTTTTTTTCTGAGAATTTCATGTCATAGTCAGATGGCTACAGTTGAGTCTCAGCTTCCACTGAAAAACAAGTTTCTCTACTTCTAATGGCCCAGAGAAAAGCTTTAAAAATATTAAACCTGGAGGAAGAGAGAGAGAGGTGGAGAGCGAGAGACAAATAGGAGTGAAGAGGGAAAGGAGAGAGCTAAGGAGAGAAAGAAAAAGGCAAAAGGGAGAAAGAGAGAAACAAAGATAGAAAGTGAAGAAAGGGAAGGAAAGGAAGGAGGGAGGAAGAGAGGAAGGGAAGGAGGGAGGGGAGGAGGGGAGGAGGTGAGGAAGGGAGAAAGGGGAGGGGAGGAAGGGAGGAAGGGAGGAAGGGAGGAAGGAAGGAAGGAAAAGGAAAAGGAAAAGGAAAAGGAAAGGAAAGGAAAGGAAAGGAAAGGAAAGGAAAGGAAAGGAAAGGAAAGGAAAGGAAAGGAAAGGAAAGGAAAGGAAAGGAAAGGAAAGGAAAGGAAAGGAAAGGAAAGGAAAGGAAAGGAAAGGAAAGGAAAGGAAAGGAAAGGAAAGGAAAGGAAAGGAAAGGAAAGGAAAGAAAAGAAAAGAAAAGAAAAGAAAAGAAAAGAAAAGAAAAGAAAAGAAAAGAAAAGAAAAGAAAAGAAAAGAAAAGAAAAGAAAAAAAGAAAAGAAAAGAAAAGAAAAGAAAAGAAAAGAAAAGAAAAGAAAAGAAAAGAAAAGAAAAGAAAAGAAAAGAAAAGAAAGAGAGAAAGAAAGAGGAGAAAAGTTCTCTATTTTCTTCTTTTTAAGGTCTCATGATGTTTATTCCAGTCTTAATATCTCTAGTGGCCTGATTTGTGGTTTCTGAATAGATATCTTTGGCAGCACAGGAATCTCATTTAAGACTTTAAACAATTATGTTTTCAGTCTTTAAATAAAATGCTTGTGCTTTAACAACAGTGGAAAAGTGAAAGGTTTGGCTTCTTTCCCTTTTGGACCAGCAATGGAATGAATGGAAAATTGGTGCTGTGTACTGCACTGATATAAAAGCAAATAGATTTGTTTCTAGCAATGCTGGAGCACATGACCTAGGAGGACCTAGTGTATAGTTCATCTGATTCTACTGGTCTGTGGACAGGTTGTGTGGTTCCTTCCAAAATGAGTAGTTCTTCTATAAGCTAAGGGAGATCCTACCCTCAGTAATGTTGAAGACTCTATCTTCTTTTTGATAGGGCTGTCAGACATAGTGTTGCAAGATGTTGGGAACAAAGATGTCCCAGAAATTACTAAAAAACTCTGATGATAAGCATCCTCTATTAAGCCCTCCTACAATAGAATTAAGTTTAAAGAGTAAGTAACAATTCCTATTTAAAGTACAAATCTGCCAGGTGGCACAAGTCCCTTAGCCCAATCCCAGTGCCCTGGCCAATGCAATAAACATGCTCACCTCAATAGGACATAGCAGTGGATGTGCATTCACCCTCAGCTAGATTAGAACAAATCCCAGTCCTAGGCATAGTTCAGTTACTGTGTGTGGGGTAGAAGTCACAATATCTTTCAAGTAGACAGGGCTTTGATCCCCACAAGCAAACCTGCTTCAGTGGGTACTGTTCAGCATAAGAATTAGAAAATTATAAGTCTGTCTGATTTTAGAGCTTGACTGCAAGGCCTTCTGGTCATACCATGGGAATCAGTGAATGCTAAGGGGATATTTTGTGTCCTGCTCTGCATCATGTGTGCCCCAGTTCCAATGATAGCAGCTGTTTTGTTAAGAATCCTCATCAGACAAATCCATGAGTTTTCCACTCTTCAATTATGAATATGAACTCTAGTCTTGGGTCAGCTTTAAGCCGCAAACCAAGTCTAAACTTAATCTGAATGCAGACCCAGCCCCTTCCCTTGTTCAAAACACGCAGGAATTCCAAAGCTGAATTTCGGAATTTTCCATGGTTTGTGATAGTCTCAGTGGAGCAGTGTGTGGGCAAAGCAAGCACGTAATGTGGCTGTTGAGGGCCAGATGAATGGAAGTGGTTGTTTGCTTTGTGGGTAATACCTTGGAGGTCAATGAGGCTGCTCTCTAGGGAAAATATGGGAAATCAATGGCAGAATCTGGCTCTGCGTCCCTGACCTTCTGTAATTACAAGGTTCAGCAAATGTGCAAAGAGGCAGAGTTCACAGGGAGCTCTAGAGGGGCTTCTGCTAGTCCACTGCCAATCCATTTTCTTCAGGTTTGAAACCTTAGGGGAAAAAAAAAGAAATTAAATGTTAGCCTTTTCTGAGATCCCCATCCTTTAACTGTCCACCTCTAGGAGAATTTGCCCTGTGAACATTTGCCAAAGTGGAGCAAAAGTACAAAGTCAATAAAAATTTTGTCTTGTTCAGAGGTTTTGCACAAAAGGCTTACCCAACCACTGGAGCTCAGCAAGCCCCTCTACTTGAGCCCTACTAGCTGGGCTAAGTGACTGGCTGGGTGGGCACAGGACTGCCTCACTGCTGCAGAATTCCTGTTACCCTGTGAATGCTCAGCTCTTTGCAACCTAAATGCCACTTAGAGTGGTTTTTCCCAAACATATTCTTGTCGAACTGTGAAACTTCAGCCATGCAAACGTGTACAAAACCCAGTGGTGGAGTTGGTTTGGGAGACACTGGGTGAGTTTGCCTTAGCAACTGTTTCAGACATATATTCCAAATAGACAGCACAAATATTTGGATTCCATGGCTGCTTTCTGTAGTCTCAAGCCTTTACCTCAGCTTCAGATCTGGACCAGACCAGAATTGCTTGCAAGTTATATTCCCTTATCAGCTGCTTTACAGATGGTATGTTACCAGTCCAAGCTGTATATTTACTTTGAAGATCAGAAACTTCATCTTTTAGATAAGGTTACTCTCCTACAAGTAAATATTGGGCAGAACACAAGGAAGGGATGAAAACTGCGGACAAAATGAAAAGGAAATGGCTGATCAAGCTATTAGATAGTTCAGGTTGAAGTACCTTTGGAGTTGGTCAGAAAGGAGATTAGAGGGAAAAACAGCTCCTTGCTTTGTAGGACCAAATGCAATGCTCCACATTGGCTTGTGGACCTTGCTAAGTATTAACCTGGCAAGCTCAGTAGATTTAGACACTGAAAGTTAATTCAGAAAGAGTTTGAAGAGACAGTAGAAATACTATTCAGCTAAATGTGTCTGCTCACTGTGACATCTGAAGTGTGTTGCATCCTAGTTCAAACTCTTGAAAGGGAAAAGGAAAGCCCTGTCTAAACCCCTTTTTGCTGTGGAGGGGATGCTGCACCACAGAGTAGCAGGTGGCAGGTTTGCCCACTGCTCCCTTGAGGGAGCTTTCAAAGGAGCAAACATTTGTAACAAGCTCTTTTGGAGCAAAGGCCTTGGGAAGGATCCCAGAGTGGGGAACCTGGGAGAGAGACAAAATGATGATGAGCTGCATCAGCTTCAAACCTGGGCACTGCATTTCCATGTGGTGCTTGGCTTCCTTGGTGACAGACACATTATAAATACCTCAAGAGAGACCCATTTTGGAGGGGTGCCTGCAGCTGTGGGGAAGCTGCAGATTCGAAATTCCAACCAACTCATCACGGGCACGAAAAATATTTCCCAATGCCTCTCCGCTCTCAGGGGGCTTTTCTTAAGCACATGAGACTTCTCTAACCTCATCAAACTGTTGTTAGAAAGGCTTGTAAGAGCTGCATTCAGCCCACAGACTGATTATGGCTGTTGTCAAAGCCAGTGTGATATAGTGTTTTCCCTTGGAGCAAAATAATAAGACTAAGTGGAGAATTGATTGTAGCTGAAAAGGCAAGGGCTTGAGATGCCTCCTTAATCCCATCACTGAGTTATGAAATGGAGGGGGCAGTAGCAAGACCCCTCACACCTAGCCACAAGGTCATGAAGGTCAATATGTTCTTGTAGGGCTTACGTCACCTATGTGATGTCAGACAGAAGACTGCTGGCAGGATTATGTCACTAATTCTATCCCAACATATATTCAGGGAGACCAAGTGTCCATCTTCAGTAGCATGTTTTAAATTGTCTTTGGTATTCATTACAATGTCCAAACCATGCTTTGCATTCCTAAAGAAGTGACTGCTACACAAAACCTACCTCATGGTAGGTGGTCCATGTAGGTCCTACCTTATGGGTGGCAGAAATGTTGACAGCATGGTTCACTGCACAGGTGAAATGCGAGACAGATTTTATCCTGAAGTATAAACCTCCCATATCTAAAGCCTTTCCAGGATAGACTGCTACTACTGCAAAAGCAATTGTGAAGACTCTTAATGGGCTGAAAGCATTTTCTTTTTCAAAAATAAGCATTTATCATTCTGGCATTCCAACGAGCTCAGTTCCAGGCAACACAATATGCAGGACATAATCGAGGCCTCACTCCTGCGCTAACAACGGGAAGCAGAGGAAATGATGCGAGGCACTCTGGAGTGTGCACCTTCCCTTTCATGAAGACATGAATGAGAAATCACCAGGTTGAATAATTTCTTTCTGATAAATGACTCGGCATTAATTAAACCTAATCACTCTAGCATAATTTCTTACACAGCTGTTGATTGTTACCAGCTTACTGATGATCATGTTTACGAAAAGTAATTGAGCTACCTTCGTATTGGTGTTATCAGAGACTTCCACCCATCACTAACTTGTTCCTTCCTCCACCACAAATCCCTTCTATGTGCCAAATATCAGATTAACTATTTATGGGACTGATGTCTGCCTGAAGAGGACGAAATGTCCAAACCTAAGAAAGAGGCAAGTGCAATAATCATTTTTAATTGACTTTTCCTCCTTCTTGTTCACTGCTGATGCTTATCAGAACAAAGAAACAGAGAAGATTGTAATGGTGCAATATTCCTATGTTTCCCTGTAAGTTCCATTTTCCTGCATTCCCACAAAATTCCTCCTGCTCAGGTTGATATTATCATAAGGCTTGTAAGTGCTCTTGGGTTCCTGATTTCATTTATCACCTCCTCTTGCCAATATGTAATGTATATATTTCTCATATATATTTTATGTGTTCATAAAAATCTATAATCCTCTTGACATCTGTTATCTGGACTAAGGTTATTCATTCAGCCAGCCAAAAAGGGACGGAAATGTGTGGAACATTTCATTTGTCGTAGTCCACAGATTACGATCATTTATTAGGTTGCTAATGTGAAAAAATCCAGTAAAGCAAAAAATCAGTCTATGGACTTACATAAAAAAACAGAAAGGGGAAGAAATTCCTGGCCCTCCTATTTATTAATTTTGTTTGTGTGATCCTGCAGTTGAAAATATTGCCATTACTGAGCAACGGATTTATCAACTATACCTTTCAGTAAAGAGATGAAAAAGTGAAATGCTTTGAAGGTCTCCTCTGACTTCAAACACCTGAACTGAAAATGGTCAGTATTGAGACAGATCCTAATTGATACATGTACTGGAATAATGTCTAGTAATGTCCAGAGTTATTTCCACTCTACTCTTTTACAAGTCATGTGATTTTATTACTCCTGTATCAGTTCTCTAGCAAACTAAAATCAGGCTCATAATCATACAACCTATTTTATTACACTGCTACTGTTTGAAAAGGAAGGCTTCAAAGATTAAGCAGTATTTTAGATGAGAGTGACCGAACCATGACTATTTCAACAATAGCAACAAAGAGGGAGCATTTAACTAAATGATTGTGGGAAAAAACTATTTCATATAGTCCAAATGCAATTGGATACATAACATGGACAATATGCTGATGGCCCTGAAACTTTAATTACCTTCTGAACCACAGAATGCATTATGCAGCCTCTGATCGCCACAGAACAAAGTTTATAGGCTGGATTCACTGTTGGCACAAGCAAATAGAGATATCTTGGCTTCCATGCAGTTGCCATTACTTATTCCAGCAGTGATCTTGGCTCACCAAACCTGCAGCGTGGACCCAGAGTCCTTTGAAGTCAATGGAAAGGGCCCATGACTTCGAGGGACTTCAGATTACATCTGGTGCCAGCTATTTAGTTATAGAACATATCACTAGGTACATACATATTCAGTGTTGGGACAGGCCTCACCTGTCAGTGGGACTGGAAATGCATCCCTAGCAGCAAATACTCTATTTTTGTAGCTCAAGCTCACTTTTGGAGTTGGTCTCTTCACATTTAGAATATTTCCACTCAGTGCTCAGCCACTTAGTTTATTTGAATTCCTTACAGCATGTTATTCAACCACCCCCTCAAATCACGCAGTAACTGCCTGAAAATGGAAGATATTTTAGGTGAAGCTTTGGAAAAGGTGCAATTATAAACTAACATATTCTTGCCCTGCACCAGCTGTCTGTTCTTTAAACCTAGCTGTGAATATAATTTTCCCAAGAAAGCTCTTGGTCAGAAGTTAGGTAGGATAAGGATGACAGAGACCAGCATCATGCTTTTTAACTCCCAGTTAGAAGCATTATGTTGCAGATCTTGTTCTTATCTCATACCCTCCAGCCTGGGTACAGAAGGTTAATGTCAGCAATGCAGTGATTCCAGGTGTCACATAAGGAGAAATCTTATCACTCTCCACAACTACCTGAAAGGAGGTTGTAGAGAGGTGGGGGATACATCCATCTCTTTTCATGAGTCACTAGCTGTAGGACAAAGGGAAATTGCTTCAAGTTATGCAAGGGGAGGCTTATGTTGGATATTAGGAAAACTTATTTACATAAAGGGTCATTAAACACTGGATCAGGCTGTCCAGGGAAGTGTGTGAATCACCATTATTGAATGTGTTTAAAAGTCATATAGACACAGTACTTAGGGACATGGTTTAGCAGTGTGGTGGTAGAGTTAGGTTAGTAGCTTTAGGATAAAGGTTGGACTGGTAGATCTTAAAGGTCTTTTCCAACCTGAATGAGTCTATGATTCTATAACTAAAGAAATGTAGAGAAACTTCAAAGAAACACAAAGCCCTTCATAGGCTCTGCTTTCCAATGACTTGGTGGGATATCTCAGATGCTATTGTTAGATAGATTCAGGATGCATCGCCTGGGAGACTCTCAGTCCATCTTTTCTATTGACAGGCTGAGGGAGTAAATGGATTTTTCTTTGTCCATTTGAGCACATCTAATGTTTGTGAGAAGAGGCCAAGAAGGGAGGGAGGCTGAGAAGACATACCAAAAAATAACCAGAGAGGCTGCCCTAACAGGTAGGAAAAGCACCATGGGCTGATCAAGACAGCTGAGGAGGAGAACAAAAATTATGCCAGTAACAAAGGTGTCTATCTCTATGGAATTCGAGCTGTCTTCTGAATGACAGGAGGATGAGATAGAAAATCTGACACATGCCGCTTCTTAGGTAGCATCAAAAGTATTAGAAATGTTTACATGCCTAAAGTAACCTCACTGAACTAACACCTAGGTCTACAGCTTTGACCTGGTGGGTTACACTTGCCATTTTGCTATTCTGTGCCACATCTTCTCAGCTATGAAGCAGAATGGCAGTAAATCACATTGGCTGCTTTAATAAAACATTAAAGAACCTCAAAAGAGGAGCAAAATCAAAACAGGCAGTTATTATTTAGCAGCTGTATTCAGGTATGTGACAGATACTTGGTAATGGGAGGGTGATATCAGATAGCAGGTTTAAAATAGGTCTTTGAGAACATGAAAGTCCACAGAGGAACTTGTGAAATACCAGTTCAACACTGACCATGGATTAGCAGTGAAGTCTAAGTTCAAATTCCAGCTAAAAAGCCAAATTTAGGGTTGGAAAATATAATGTTTAAGCAAACTTGTATCTGACAAAACCAATCATCACAAACTAGAATTACAGCTGACTACAGTTCTTCTGGGTTAGCGTTTAAACATGGAAGCTTAAAGCTTTTTCATGTTTTGTCACAGTCTTGATAATGGTCTTATTATGGGGGTTTTAATATTTTGTTACAGCACATTCATTTCTTGAACAAAATGAGGCTCATTTTTCCAGTGGAAACAGCCTGGTTTTGATGATGCTTCTTTCTGCGCCAGAGAAAAGGTTCAGCTGGCTTCTTGGATCAGCTTTACAGCCTCTTTGCAACACCAGGCTGCTGCAGAAAGGCAAATCGTGGAGCCAAGAATCTGGCCTCTGGATTTCAGTGACATTAACACCCAGAAAGAATTGCTGGGAGAGACCACTTCCATAAGAGAAGCTGGAGCCATTCCTCACAGTCTGGGACTTGTCTGAACATGAAAATAAATATATCTGGAATAAAGAAAGCTGTAATCTTAAAGTGGGAGAGTGGTAAAATGGACTAAGTCATGTGGCAATGTGATTATTTCTTTTTTGTTCCTAATGGAACCAGTCATGAAAGTCAGTGAAGTTGATAGTGGGTGCAAGGACACCCACAGTCCAGTCTCACAGCACCCACATGTACTATCTATTGTTCTGGATGGAGTTGGAGCTGTTAAATGATTGCACTGGAATAAACCCCTGTGCAGACAAACTCTCATTTTTCTGTAGAATTGGGGAATGGCAGAAAGCTATCAAGGAATAAATTCAGCTTGCTTATTTCCTCTCAGAATGAAAGATTTGCATAGGTTTGTGTATAAAATAGATTGCCAGGGTAAAGCAATCAGTGTTTCACTAATAAACATTTCATGGACGAATAATTTTTTTTCAATGTATCAGCTGAAATACTCAACCATTCCTGGTTTTCAAAACCTAATTTTTGAGAGTCTGTTCTAGCTTTTAAGACTTTTTTTTCACTTTTGTTGAAGGAGAAAAGATCAGCTATCATGTTCATCCAGATATAAGTCAAAACATGGTTTTAGGACAAAAATAAGTTTCAGTTCCAAGTGCTACACACTTGTGAGAAGGTTTTTGTGTGTTTCTCTTTTTCTTGCCTGTCTTTTGGTAAGCATATTCCCCTATTTTTTTACCAGCCATGAAGCATCACCATATGCACCCAGGTCTGCAGCCTTCAGAAATGTTTTGTGTTCATACAGTCCTTGTAGGGGTTATTCACTGCTATTTCAGGGCTCTTGGTGCACAGAACAGATCCTTTCAAAATGAATTCATAGAAGAGAGGAGAGGAGAGGAGAGGAGAGGAGAGGAGAATGAAGAAACGGGATCTCATTGGGAATTACACTTAAGTTTCATTCTGACCTTCCTCAGATACTTGCTGGTACTGCACTGAGACTGAAGTGAGTAATTCTGTCACACGAAGGCCAGTTGGACATATTTTGGGAAATGATTATTGCATAAACCTTTGTTTCTCACAGGAAAGCCCCTACCTGCCTGTAGTTTTACAATGATAAACTATTCTGAACTACAACAAGAATAGGCTGCCGTGGCATATACTGTTCTTTCCAAATTTTGTTTACCATTAGTGTAGCATTTATGATACTTTTTTCTAAAAATAACAACCTGTTTTTTTCCAATAACTAGCAGATTTGTCATTTAGCATGAATCACCTAATTCATTCCAGATCTTGGACTTTGATGTTTATTTTGAGATATTTCTTTTTTTTGAGCACAGGAAAGGGTACATTTCACAGACCTTTTTACTAATTTCATTGGGTAAAGAATGAATAACAATTCTCTAACTTGAAAAATGTTGTTTAACCGCAGTAGCTAAGTAAAATCTTATTATGCTTATGATTCAGGTATATATCTTTGTTTTGAAGGAAAGATAAATAAATTATAATCCTAACCAATATTAGATAATTAGATTCTTGATACGAACAGTAGAAGTGAAAAGACCTTGAAATACCTCTAGGGGAGGTGAACAATTTTTACTGCAAAAGCCATTAATGAGTACAGCAGCCATCTGACCTCTGTTAAGTCTCTTCCTCAGGTAACTCAGTTCTTTTTAATGTACAGTAACTCAGACACATTGAATTTTATTTTGAGGCTGGCGTGATCCTGAGAAGAGTAGATATGTAGTGAGGGTGGTCAAAGACAGCTTTATACTGCCACTCCCATTGGACACTTCTGCTCTGCATAAAAGTCAGCAGAACAGAACACATGCCTTGCACCTCCACAGTGCAGGGTCTTAGCACCAATTGACTTCCATGAGCTGGTTTGCATTTAGTTGGAGCCTGAAACATATTTTGAATAACATTTATATCTGGAACATCAGCAGACTCAGGCAGTGCTCCATTCCGCTGTTGTTCCTGAAGATCCTGATCTTGGGCAAAGGAGAGGAGCAAGCAGGTAGGGCAGTAAATCTTTGTCTGCTGTGAAAGAAATGGCAATGTGTCTGCCAGAGACATAAATCCTATGTCCCTAAAAACTTTCCTCCTCTCAGTATCACAGGAATCACAGAAGCCACCGTGTGTTAAGGGTTGGAAGGTACCTCAAGACATCACCAAGTCCAACCCCCTGCCAGAGAAGGATCACCTAGTGTTGGTCACACAGGAAAGCGTCAAGGTGGGTTTTGAATGCCTCCGGAGAAGGAGACTCCACAACCACACTGGGCAGCCTGTTCCAGTGGTTTGTCACCCCCACAGTGAAAAGGCTTTTCCTTAGGTTTACACAGAACCCCCTATGCTCCAGATTGTATCAATTGCCCCTTGTCCTATCATTGGTGATCACTGAGAAGAGCCTGACTCCATTCTCCTGACTCTCACCTTTTTATATATTTCTAAACATTAATGAGGTCACTCTTAAATCTCCTCTCCTCCAACCTGAAGAGCCCCAGCTCCCTCAGCCTTCCCTCATAAGGGAGATGTTCCACTCCCTCAATCATCTTTGTGGCTCTGCACTGGACTCTTTCAAGCAGTTTCTGGTCCTTCTTGAGCTTAGGGACCCAGAACTGGACACAATACTCCAGATATGGCCTCACCAGGGCAAAGCAGAAGGTGAGGAGAACCTCTCTCGACCTACTAACCACACCTCTTTTAATGAACCCCAGGATGCCATTGGCCTTCTTGGCCACAAGGGCACATTGCTGGCTCATGGTCATCCTTCTGTCCACCAGGACTCCCAGGTCTCTTTCCTCTATGCTGCTCTCTAACAGGTCAGTTCCCAACCTATACTGGTGCCTGGGGTTGTTTCTACCCCCTTGTCCTTGTTGTATTTCATTGAATTTCTCCCTGCCCAACTCTCCAGTCTGTCCAGGTCCCTCTGAATGGCAGCACAGCCTTCTGGGGTGTCAGCCACTCCTCTCAGCTTTGTGTCATCAGCAAACTTGGTGAGAAGACACTGTCTCATCATCACAGTCATTGATAAAGATGTTGAACAGGACTGGACCTGCACTGATCCCTGGGGGACTCCACTAGTTATAGGTGTCCATCTGAACTCTGCACCATTGATTACAACTCTTTGAGCTCTATTCTGTAGCCAGTCCTTAATCCAACTCATTGCCCTATCCCTAATGGCAGTCATCATGTCATATTTTGTCTGGATAAACATTTACAGGGGACAATAAAAAAAGGAATTAATTTAACAGTCATGAGACATGGTGAGTTGCACAGTGACCATTGAGGAATTGTTAAGAGGAGAAGCAAAAAAACTTAGCATGTTCTGCTCCTTCTGGAATTACGTTGTTTTACTGTGTGTACTATGTGCTCACACAAGACAGGGCAGCTCTGAACAGTTTCTTCTGAGGGAATGTATGATGTCCTGGAAATGCTCCAAAAGCTCTTTGAAGCCGTTTAGGTACAGGATGTTTAATCAGCACCTACTGCATTAAAAGGGCTCTGTTCTGTTAATCTAATATTTGCAGAGAGTATCTGCTGAAGGCTGATCAGGCAAGCCAGGGTAACATTCTTTTGTTCATGTAATCCCAAGAACATGAGGGTTACCAGGACATGATTGCTTTGCCACCAAACAGCATATTAGCAATGAATAAGCAAGAACTAGAGCATATACTATGCTTTTTTAAGCTTCTCCCTGTTGCAGATTTGATAGAGTTGTTACAGAGTCTAACATGTTCTCTTTCAAGATCAGGCAGTCATCAGACTGACAGTGAGCAAACTCATTCAAAAGTCATCAGGAACATTTATTCAAATACAGAAACTGCATGGACTTTTCCCAGTCCTTTGAGTCATCTCAGTAAATCTGAGAGCTGCTTGTTTTGTTTTGTTTTGTTTTTTTAACCTGACATCCTATGGAAGTGGCAAATGTTCAGCCATATGGATAAATATGAGTGTGAATTATTATTTTTTATTCTCTCTGTTTTTCCATTCTGCTTCCCTTCCCCAGTATATTTTAGACCTAATGCCTACTTGCTCTCCTATCTCTATTCAGAAAATTAGAGAACCACATTTCCTAGAGAACCACTATGCTCTCCTGTCAGATTCCTGGCTTTCCACATTTTCAGTTTGGAAAATGAAGTGAAATGATTGTGAAGAATGGTGGATGTGACTCTGGAACAGTCAGACTGCAGACTCTGGGGATTCATTTCTTTCCCTCTTAAGTCATTACAAGGAAGCAACAGAAGTGAAATTATAATCCTTAAATCACCTAGCTCTGCAGGAAAAAAAAAATAAAAAGAGGGGGGAAAAAAAAGAACAATGAAGTACTGAAGACAAACCAAATAGTTTAAAACCCATCCATGAGCTGAAACATATTCACATTCAACTGTGTGCTGTATAAGTCCAGATAATTAAAATTACTCTAAAAATGTCCAGCTCACAGATACCAAATAGATAAAAGGAAAGATAAATGTCATATTCCTCAGCAACTTTTTAGAAGTACATTTTAATTTACCATGACTATGTTCTTCCGAAGGGTCTAATGATACATATCCACAAAGGGACATGGAACCCCACTGCTTCCTTTAGTCCCTGCAATTTTAAAATCAGATTTAGTTTAAATTTATTCATAAAGATAGTACATTTTAGAGACTAGTATAATCATCCAACTCAGTGATTCCCAAAATGGTACCTTCCTTTTGTGGTGCAGGGAGAGGAGTGAGAAGGTGCTGCTTCCAGCTGCAAAGGGACCTGACCTGATGGAGCTGTGCATGCTCTGACCTAACACATGAGATAAGCAATTGGCAGACAGAAAGGGTCTCACATCCTCAGTCACCCTCTGTGCAGGGCAGTCCTTACTCACAGGTAAGGCAGCTTTGGGATGGCCATGGAACTTTTGCTTCCTGCTTCTCCATCCAGTCAGTCCTCAGATGAGGCAAATCACCATAGCTGTATATATACAACCAGAGGAGTTTACCACAAGCAGTGGGAGGTTGTGGTTTGCTGGTGATTCGTATTAGATCCAGATGTCATGGCATTTTTACGCTGATGTTCAGTACTCTGCAACTAAGCATGCTGGCCCAAGGCTACTTCTGCTCTTCTTAACTTGCAGACAGAGCAATGGGAGTTATGGATGAAGGCACACAGGAAAAATGGAGCTTCTTGCAGAGCCAGGCTGTGTTCTGAAGCTGGAATCACTGAATAGCAGTGCGTTATTTATTATAAGGTATGAACACAATACTAATGTACAGTCTCTCACTATCTGATGAAAGTTTGCTTTGACTTTGCCAAAGATTTTTTGTTTTCTTTTCTTTTTTGAGAGACTCATAAGACTGAAATTTTATAGAAAATAATTTCTGTGATACTTTTTTGATGTTTTTTCTTCAGGATAACCTAATGACTAGGATGGCCTTGTGAACACAGAGAATGAGCCTTGGGATTGTTGTTCACAGGGACCTAAGTTTCTGCTTAGTTCCTTAGCTCTCAAAGTGAAGAGCTTAAAAAATTCCTGCTTGGCAGCTGTCGAAGCTTTCAGTAGCCTGGTCTCCAGGCTTCTAACTGGCTGCCACAAGTCCCCAGACAAGTACATTGACACAGCTGGGTACCCACAGGATATCCTAGATCTGAACACTCAAGAAATACCTGATCCCAGTGGGACTTAACATTTGTACACCCTACAGGGTATTTCTGGAGAACCAACTCACTCACTGTTGATGAGGCTGTTTTACAGCCCCTGGCTCAGCTGAGACAATGAGTTCAGGAATGATGTGACCATTTACCCACATAAAAAAGAATAGGAGTGTACATTTGGTTATCAAAACATGAAGGCTAAGGCTTGGCAGAAGAAGGGTTAAAACAACTGTGCACTTTCACCAGAGCATCCCAAAGCAGTGTTCTTTGAGTTGTGGTCCATGAACCTCAGGTCTACAATGTGACTGTAAAAATCCATGGAGCACACACACTTCCTTGTAATGAAACATTGTCTGATCATTGTCTGAAATGATCAGACAAAATGAAAGAAAACTGAAAATTAACAATCAACAATTTAAACATTACCATCCTTCATATGTGGTTGCAAAAGAAAACCTGTGTGACAATAACATAATACCACCTGGAAATTCTTTCAAAAAATGCTAGATGCATCCTGCATCCTTATTCACATCACAGTAAGTAGAGCACCTTCTTGAATTCATCTAGGTCTCTCTCTTGAGACAAATACTTGGAGCTGTGACTAATCATAAGGAGAAGCTAACCACTTACCAAAACAAGCAATTTTAAGTCTCTGATGCCCTTCCATATCACCATCACTCCATACAGTCTATGCTCCCCTCTTCTTGATATTCATTATTGGTGCCACAAGCACCTCCATGCTCAACCTACTGCATGGCTCTTTAAGCACAAAGCTAGATTCATTTATTGTATAGAATAATGTATGGCAAACTGCAGGACTGCATTCCACAAGACCGCTTGGTGCCAAGAAGGTAACAGTAAGTGCAATGATGCCAAAAGTCCTTTCATCACATTGGAGGCCCTCAGGACAAGACCTGGCCCACAGACCCAAAACTTGTACTTAATACTGCTTTTCCTTGCCAAAGCTTTAGAGAAGCAAAAGAATTAGTCAGAAATTATTTCTAGGTCCCATTAAAAGAAGCTGACCTATATATAATAGGCACACTATGCGGACATCACTGCTACCTGGCAGTGCTACTTTTGCTACCCATAATCTGACTACTTTAGTGATCTGCTGAGTTCCTGGGTTGTCTGCTGAATGCAACTGTCTAGGCCAAGCACCCAGATCTTTCAATATCTCCAACTTACCATACCATCTCCCCGTGTCACAAAAAGATCAGGAGCTGCTCAAATTAAATTCCTTTATTAGTGGAATGGTTTTAATAGACCAAAAATGACATGGATGAAAGGAATGGCTGTCCTTTATGGATGCCAGAAAAAGTAAATATTGTCTAAAGACATTATACAGCTTTCTTTTAACCAAAATTAAATAAGGTCCGTAGCAAAGCAAGCTTTCTGTAGAAACGTATTGTTATGCTGCTATTACAAGCTATTTACATTGGATAAAAAACAGGTGTTTCAAAGCCAGCTTTAATCTTAGTTGATTACCGTTATGATTCTGTGTATCTTTCCCCCATCTCCCCTTCTTGCTGTTATATATGTCAGGCATTAACAAAGTTAAACAAGTGAGCAATGACAAAATAATCACAAAACAAACTCTGAATGGCAAAGACAGAGTGTGAGCTCCCTACCTCACCACCCAGCACAACTGCTCTGTCACCCTTCCTCAATATTTAAGGAGTTTGTCACCTCCCTGCAGGCTCTTCCCACATCCAACCGTTTGTTTCTCCAGTCAGCTTCCTTTCAGTGAGAAGAATCCCTGCAAATGCAATACCTGATACAAGGATATATATTTTAAATACACACATTTTAAAGGAGCATATTTTCTTCTAGCTGTACTGTGTGCTTTCTCTGCAAATGCATGCTCACAGTAAAAACCACAACAAATAAATATGTGAAGGAATCAGAACAGTGCATCCAGTTTCACTTTTCAAACAGAAAGCACTGTGTCTGCTTTTTATGGTGGTATTAGGCAGAGACTTAATGCAAATACAACTTTGCTAAGTCATGACCATGAACAAGAAAACCTGCCTAATTACAAAATACTTAACAACTTAGCCAAAGAAAGGGATAGGCTTACTATACACCAGAACTATCTGATGAAAAGGACTACACTGCTGGTTTCATAGCTGACATGCAGCACAGTATTTTTTTCAGTTTGCCAGAAGAATTAATCACAATTGCTTGTCCATTCAATCAAACATTGCTCTGCTGTAACAACATTGTTCTCAGTTCCCTCTCTCTTTGATCTTCCTGCCTGTATTTCTCCTCCAGTTTCTGTTTTTCAGAGTCCACGCTATAAAAAGTAGAATCTGTGCTTCTCCTGATCTTCTCAAACTGACTGAAATCTGCAACGTACTTTCCACTTGGAGAGAGAGAAACCACAGGCATGAATTCATAGCCCCAGTGGATCTCCTCAGGGATATAGGAAGTCCTGCTTTGGCAGACAGCACTGGTGGACTCCACTGTGGCGTTCAGGAGCACTACAAGCTCAAAGTCCTTCTCTTTGAGATTTTGAGGTGTGAGATCTCTCAAAGGGCTGTTTTCATCCAAAATATGGTAGAAGGTTAAAGGCAAAATGAGAAATGGACTCTCTGAAGAGGAGTCAACATTGAACTTGACGCTGGCTTGATTCAGCAGGATCTGCTCCCCTTCTTTGGTTTCATATGTCTGAAGAAGCTTCCCAGAGAGCTGACACTGTATCAGAAGGCTCTTCCTCATGTTTGCCACTCTGATCACCAGACAAAGTTCTCCGTTGTGTTTAGTAATGACAGCACAGTGGCTGAATTTAATAGTCTCTGCCCTTTTTTTAGGTCTTGCAATTTTGGCCAGAAAGGTACCTGTGATGAAGATTTCAATCAAGGTGGTGATGACCAGTTGGGCCACAAGTAAGAAAATGGCATGAGGACACTCCTCTGTAATGAAGCGGAATCCATAGCCAATGGTTGTCTGTGACTCCAGGGAGAAGAGGAATGCCCCAGTCAGGGAGTCTACGTTCTTGACGCATGGCTCGCGCTTGGGGGTAAACTTGTTTATTTCTAAATCACCATGAAGAAATGCAATGGCATAGTAGATAACTCCAAAGAGGAACCAGGTCATAACAAAAGTAGCAGCAAATAAGGTGAGTTTGTACCTCCATTTCATGTCTATGACAGTAGTCCACAAGTCTTGAAGGTAGAGCAGGTAAATGCCATCAACTTTGTCTATCCGCACATTGCTGTGACCGCTTTTGGACATCACACGGGGCTTTTGTGCCTTCAGCATGGCAGTGTTGATGCCTCCATTAACCAGCGGGACACGGGACATATTAACCTTTGTGGTTTCCATTCTTACTGCTTCAGTCCTAAGGAGAGAATAAAAGAAGACTCTTATTTTATTAATCAAAGCACATGACTGATTCTGAAAAGCATTTGTAATTTCTGTTGAAATGAAAGCACAAACATAATCTAAACATAGCAGCAGTGAATAAAAACTGTTTGAATAGAAAGCTAACATCATGCAGTATCTGACATTAAAAACAATTTTATATTCTGGTTTTTTCCAGGGAAAAAATATAATCATTCTTTGATTCTGGTGACTGCCAAATACAGAGAAGTAGGTTTCTTTTATGATAGCCTGCAAAAGAAATTCAAACAAGCTGAAATTTTATATAAGTACTTTATTTCTGTAAAATACATTAAAAGTTTTTTCTTACGTTTCTCTAGAGAAGAGGCTCTTTTTGATTACTGAGCAGGTTTTCTTTAGTGCCCTGAAGAGAGACATCTGATCAAAATTAAAGTCGCGTCAATGCTTGGTTTAGAACGCAGATCCAGCACACCAGCTCTGTCTCTTCCTGCGACAGAGGCAAAATGAGCCAAACCAGCTTTCACTGTGAACAATTAACTTCCACAAGTGATTTACTCAGTCGGATCTGGCTCTTTGTTACAAACCTACAACTAACCTAGAGGGAAACAAAGCAAACCTGAACAGATCAAAGTTGAGTTTTTGAAAGGAATATTTACACCTGAAAACACTTCAAAGTTGTTTGCAGAGTACAGTGCTATGACTTTAAGCCATTTAAGGGAGGAAAAAAAAAAAAAAAAAAAAAAAGGATGCAGATCACAAAATCAGCATTGTAGCTATGGGCCCTGACCTGCGCAAACCCAGCAATCATTGGACAACCCGACTCCTGAAGTTTGTTTACTGTGCATCAGTCCGGATGGAGAGTAAGTGTGCAGACATTCAGGACTGAACAAAGCCCACAGAGTGAAGCAGAACGGTGCCTGTGCCAGTTTGATGAGGCAAATAACAAGACCCAGCTAGCAGGACCAGATAGTGATTACATAGAGCAAGGACAGTGCATGTTATAGTCATTTCCAACAACAAAACTTCCTGCTGACAAAAACAACAAAGAAAAAAAACATCCTATGCATCCTTTGTGCTTTGGCAAGTCCTACAAAAAGCATTGTTTTGTTCCATTGTTTTCCTCAAAAAGAGCCTCAAGTAAGTGAATCATTTTCATGAAGCATTTGAGGGGAGGAGGGGAGAGCAGGGGTGGAAAGAACGTCTTCCTTATAACTACTTAAAAGAATTCTGCAGGAAGTACAAGATATATTTGTAGTACACACATGTGCCAGTCCAGGACATCAGCGTAATTGCTCACTGAAGTACCTTTCCTGTTGTGTTAATTAAGGAGAATTTTTTTCTTTCCTACTATACCCGTCACAGAGTTGCAGATTTTCTGGGAAAGGACAATTAAACTTAACTCCTATTAACACCTGTAGCTCATTTCAATCTTGGTTTATCACTAGCATTTCTTGTTCATAGCCTAGGAGCCATTCACATATATATATTCGAAAGGAATGCACCAGTGATCCCAGTAGGAGATTCCTTAAGTGACAGTCAAATCAACACAGAGTGCACAGCATGTCCGGATAGTAAACAGGAAAAAACCTTCAAGTGATCTGTAAAAGAACAACGGGAGGAAATGGGGGGGTTGGGAGGGGTAGGAGTGGGAAGGAGCATACATGAAACCACTCTTTAGGCAGTCAGTCAAGTGCTAGTGCCAGTGCACAGTACATATATATAATCTACATACAGTCTCTAATGGGGAACCTTTTAGGAACATGCATATCACTTAGTGAAGAGGCTCCATTCCCCACATTAAACCTCACCCCAAATGAGCCACAGTTATATACACGTGCAAAAATCTGTCTCAAAATAAGTACCTTTCTTCCTCTCAAGCACACGTCCCTTTAGCCATTACTTCCAGGCACAAACACTGTGCTGTCAGAACAAATTTCCCTGCTGCAAACTGCTAGGCCAGGAGATAGCTGGCCTCTCCAATCCAGTGTTGGGGACATGTCCCCATCCCAACCCCCTGCTCAGCCTAGCTGGATGTCTGCTCCTGGGAGCAGCTCCCCAGGGCTGCCAGCTCCTCCCCTGGAGGACAAGAGGATGGAGACTGCCAAGGCTCCACCTTCCCTCCTCAGTGCTCCAGCTGGTGGGCAGAGAAAGAGCTTGTGGGCTTGGTAAAGAGCAGACTTACCTGGTTAGGGTCAGTGAGGGCTTTAGGTGAGCAACATGTGGCCACTCGGCACACCACACTCAGCATGGTCCTACCGTGCCCTAGAAACACTGGCTTCTGTGCAAGTGGTTGGCATTTGTCTAATAAAACTGGCATATCTAATAAATCTGGCATGTTTGAGATGCACTGGGTATGTTGTGCAGAGCAGCCCTGCCTTGCATGCACTGTGGTTCTGTTACTTCCTTCATGTGCCAGATTTGGTACACATATGATACACATTCATCTCCAGACGGGTCCACAGTTTCAACCCGCACAAAGGCCTGGTAAGACTTCTTTCCTTCTTCTCTGCTCTGCCCTGAAGCACATTGTTCCCTGTCCTGGAGCTTCAAAAGGAGAGCATTCTGACACTGCAACCTGCCACATTTCCAGCCCTGGCAGAGGACACCTAACATTACAGATGTACTGAAATGCTGTAGCAGAAGAGTTCCTCCCACAAGGCAGTAGATTGGAAGGTAATTGCATGGTACACTGTCTTCCCTGGGCATCATCAGCATCATCATCAACAGAGGGATAGGCACAAACCTGATATTTCAGGCTTAAAATGAGAAGTAAATTTTGGCTGTAGCCCTAGGCAATGCTTAATATGTTCCAGACTGTGCTTCAATGCAAACAAAAGCCATTTCTCACTGTACTGTCCCCATGTGTAAAGTTGATCTACACATGCGAGGTCAACATGGCAGAGCTGTTAGTTTTGGAGTCTGCCATAGATGTATGAGGCTGTATGAGAGCCCTCCTGTCATCTTTTGTGTCCTTCTTTGATTCATATTTCTGTATGTGACAAAGTTACTCAGCTTTACAGTGATTTCCTGAAATGGATCCCTGCCAATTTCTGATGCTTTTTTTGGTGGTAGGGTATTTTTTGTGTTGATTTGCTTCCTATTTTTTTTTCCCTTACATCACTTTTTCCTGTGTGATCCTGAATTCCTCCAGTGTTCTTTTCCTCTCCAGGGAAATTCATCTTGGTTTCCTTTCCCTGAAGAAATACTTCCCTTCTTCTCCACCACACTGATAACAGGAAGAAAACGTCTGCCACACCACCTTGGAGCAGCAGTGCCTCCTCTCCCCTCCTTTATCACTGGCAGCAGTCAGCAGCAGTCATGTAGGGGAACAAATTCTGATAAAAATAACAATGGAACAAAAACAGGCTTCAAAGAAGGGATCTCCCCTGTCCCCCATTTCCCCACAGCTTCCTGTGTGGCGCAACCAGTACAGTATCCCGCAATAAGTAATTCGTGGGTATATATATATATATATATAAGAGCTGCATTACTATTTCCCATCTTATACCTTATATAGACACCTCAGAGACTCACCCTGACCATCATTCCCAGCACCTCAACCAGAAGATTTTGGTTTGTTTGGTTTCTACATCTTTCCCACTAAATCAAAAAGCATGTCTATCATAGTAAGTTAATACAGGCAAACAAGCCTGAATAATAACAATAGTAATTTTAAATACAAAATATTCTACTGTCCATTAGCTAATTAATTTTACACTGATAAAGAATTTTTTATTACTGAAAAAAAAACCTACTCACACTGCAGCTGCAAATAGAAGTGAAGTGCAGTGCAGTTAAGGAAACAGATACCTCAAAAGGGAAGAAAATTAAAACAACTCAGACTTGTCTAGCACTTCAGTGTCCTATGAATTACCTCTTTTCCTCACCCTGGAAACAGCCCTCTGGAACAGCCAAAGGAGACTCCCCATCAGAGCGTATGCTGGCAAGGAAGTTTAGTGCAGACAAAGTCAATAAAACACAGAGCTACATACCATACCACCAACCACGAATACCTTGATATTAAGGTAATTCCAGCAGCCAGGGATATAACAAGCACATTAACACTGCTTCCAGAGACCACATTATCAACAAGTAGAAGCCAGCTTGCATACACACAAGAATGTTCCTGTTGCATGAAGCCAGATTTGCTTGTGCAAGATCTCTTTTGGCAGACACAAGAAGTGTACAGGAGCATGACTTGTCCAAATGGCCTCAGCTGTTTGCTTTTTTTCAAATCAGATATGCTTTGCCCCTTGAACAAACCCTCACCCACGCTTCACTGCCACTCTGATACAGGGGCAAAACCCAAATTGTTTTTTCAACCAGCATAAACCATTAGCAGGCCTGGAATTAAAAAAAAAAAATAAATCATGGGTGAGGAAAGAAAACATTAAAAAGAACAACATAATCTTCAGATCTTTCCTAGGTCTGATGTGGTTCAGTAGGTTATAAAAGTCCCTCCTGAATTCTCAGTGCTCTGCCTAGCATGAATACCCTCCTCCTTTTGGGCTATGCACCAGGTCATTCCATGCAGTTGTCAGCTAGCAAAATCCTCTGCAGCTGAATTATGGAATACAAAATGAGAGAGCAGATGTAGTAGGAGGAAAGTAGTGGTTGGAAAAGGATGCTTCAGTTCCACCAGCAGCTGCAGTATGCAGTCATCATACAGCTGGACACTGCTACCCTGAGCTTCAGAAAAGGGTCCTTCAGTGCTAGGACTAATCAGAATTGAAAGTGGTGATAGGCAGTCTGGCAGTCAGTTATGTTATGAAAGATGTTGCATTAGAGAGCTAAATTAACACCTTTTCTTTCACAAAAGGACTGAGCCAAGATAACTGTAAATACCCCAAGTCAAAATCAGTTCCCAAAGCTCTGCCTTTAGTTTCCCATCCCTCTGCAGAGCCCTTTATCAGCTCTGAGCAGACCTGTGAATGGTGCCTCTGCCCAGGCTTGGTACCCACAAATGGGTAAAAGCAGAGGCAGGGCCTCCAGGCAGGGCAGTGCCCAAGGGCTGTGGCACTGGCAGTGCTGGGGGGGGGGGCAGAGGCAGGTTTTTCATCCCTTGTAGCAGGGCCAGGGCAGGAACCATTTACAGAAATGTGTTAAGAGACTAAAACCCAACTCCATCATTGTCTTTCCAAGGCTGCCCACCTGACATGTGGCCATGGAAGATGAAGAAAAGTTGGAAAAGTCTCATGAGGCATTGGTTCTGACAAAGATTTCTACGGGAATCTTGTTCAAGGGCAGGATAAAAATCTCTGCAGAAACTATGACTTTATGCAGATGAGCCTTGGAAACCAAACAGATGCAAGCAAGTAGGAAAATAACCAATCAGGCAGAGAGAAGGCAAAAGACGACTCAAAGCTTATTGAGGTTAATGGAGAAGCTCCCAGTGATTTCACAGGTCTCTGGATCAGGCCTCCAAGTAGAGAAAAAGCTCATATAGCCAGTGTCTGAGCAATGCAAGTGAGCCATCTGACCTTTCAAATCCTGACCCCCAGCCTCTACCCTGGGCTCTGTGGATCAACAGGAAACTTGGCTGTGCAGAGCCTCCAGTCCAGAACCTTTACATACACCAAACACTTCTTTCAGAAAGAAGTAAGTCAGCTGATCAGCTTCTGACACTCTTCTTTTTGTGTTGGGTAATATGGTTTATATAATGCTGCTGGAAAAGTAGGTTCCCCAGAAACCTGTCCTGTTCTGCTCTGCTCTTTTATATTTAGGAATTGCTTTTCTTTATCAGTGCAACATTCAATACTTGTGAATGTCTCCCTAGCTGCTGTGTTGCTGCTTCAAAATCTTTTCATTCTTGAACACTTCATTAGCACAGTTAAGCATTTAAAATCTGCCTCTGCTATGATGCTTTCCCCACCCACTAACCCTTTCCTTGTTCTTGCTGTACAAACCTTACCTGCCTCTTTCAACACAGGCAAGTCCAAACACACTCATGAGAGCTTGTCCTTTCTGTTTGTGTGGAGCTGGGTGCCAGAACTACTCTGCCAGCCTGAAAAGGACATTATTGCTTCATTATGTTTATCAAGACCATACCCTGCACTTCCACTTTTATTTATGTCTTTGACCTGCTGTAGGAACATTAGTGGTGCCCTCACAGTAGACCCCTGACATGGACAAACATCTCAGCAACACCACAGGGGCAGAACTGAGCTAAAGGAGGAGAGGATGTTAGCAGTGACTACTAAGGCCAGGACTAGACCTTGAGATATCTTAATGCCTACTGTTGTCCTGATTTGCAGTCAGTGCCACTATTTATTCACTCTTCCCTTCCCTCCTAGAATGTCTTTGGGGGCTTTTTGTAGCTATACCCTGAACTTCTATCTCCCTTTCTCATTTCCATGAGGGACTCTCTGGTCTGCTTTCCCCCATTTTGCTTAGTCTTCCATTCTTCTCCCCTTTCCCACTCCACGTAAATTGAAAGATCCAAACTAGCTGTGCTTACCACACAACCACAGAAGCAAAGTTGTTTCTCATGAGACTTGACACTGGTTTATGTTCTGCAAATATTCTAATGTAGGTTCACAGTACATATTCTTGACCTCTTCTTTATATGGCTCTGTTTTCAATGGTTTCCAATTTTGCAATGGTTAAACCCGCTGGGTTGAGGTTTTCCTCAAGACTGATCAAAAGCAGGCATACTTTTTCATTCATTTGTTTACTTAATGTGTCGGTCAAAACAAAATAGCCATTTCTAAACTCAAAGCCAAGAAAACATGTTCTGTGGTGTTTCTGCATTCATGTTAAGACATTTTCAGTGCCTTTTCCTTCAGGAAGCAAGGTATAAACATGCAAGCAATTGGTGTAGAGACTGAAGCTCACACTCTCCATGTCCATCTGAGCACCCTAACTGCTTGGCTTTAGAAGAATGTCAGAACTTTCTTGTTTTCTGTCCTTATAAATCCTCATCCATAGAGTGATGCAACTTCCTTAGGAAGTGCAGGGTCTTCTCTCTCCATGTCCCCAGTTTTTTATCGGTGAACTCACCTAAAATGGTGGATATGTGGGAACAAATCATTTCATACATAGGGAGAGGTCTCACCTCTACCTCTTTTGATGGTCAGATTTGGAAACAAAAATGGCAGCAACCACACAGTTCAGGAAGCACTGTTATACAGAAGGGAGGTGGAGAAGTAGAGAAGGGGGCATGTTTGGAGGTTGAAAACAAGCCAATGTATGCCACATTTTTGGCTCCTATTGCTTAGACACGAGATAAACTGATCCATTTGGTGTCTTACTGGGTTCTTTGTGACATGTTCAAACACAGAGCTGTTGGGCGCCCAGCAAAAGGGTCAGAAGTGGAGACACCTGCATATGTCGAGCACTTCCAGCACAAAGCAGTAGCTGGGCAGGGATTTTCTGCAAAATTGTTTTTCACTTAATCAACTAAGGCCTACGTAAGTCCTACTTAATTCCTTTTTGCTGGCCCTTTGCCAGCTAGCTGCTCTGACTGCTGTGAGAGCATCCTGCCACCCAGCTCCCACTGCTTTCCCCATCCCAGCACCAGGACAGGACACTTCACCAGGATATGGCTCCCATGGGAGCCACTGGCAGGCACAGGAATCCAGAGAGGCTGTGCTGCTCTTTTCTTCTTTCAGGGCTGGGGTTGAGTTGCTTGCCCAGAGGCATAGGTTACCTCTCTTGATGATTATTTATATACCGGCTGGTATAATCACTTGGCTATAATCTGACCGCATGAGCTCTTGTGCCAAGAGTTTCATGTTTCTGTATACTACTGTGGGATGACTCTGCTTCCTTCTAGTATTTTAGTCACATGGTAGTGGCTTTTATAACTATATAGAATATAAGGCATCTGAACCCACCTATTGTTCAGGTTGTTAAGTTTAATAAAGTTTGCAGGGAAGAGAGTCCCCTCCCAGGTCACTGTGGAGCACAAATTCTCAGAACTGGGCTGCTGCCTAAGGTCTCAGGAACAGTCATTCCCTCCTCACCACAGCTTGGTTGTATCCTTGTTTTCCCTTCTTTGACAGCAGGTGAAGGACAGCACCTTGGTTTTAATCTCCCCAGTACTCACCCGTCACTTCACAAGCTGGCAGATGCCTACTCTACCACTTAGTAGTACTACTAATAAAGTTAAACTTACAGCAAGTGATTTGCCCATCTGCTGTTGGTTTGGCATTATTTGCTTTTGTTTCATACCTTAAGAAGTGTTAGTGGGACAGAAAGCTTGCCTGATTTATTTTCTTGTTTGTTTGCTTTTTCTTTTTTTCCAAATTCATTTCTTAAAAAAATCTGCTTTCACTTCAAAATGAACAAGCAAACAAAACCAAAACCAGACATTTATCCTAGATTTTCAAGCTAAGTTGTCAGCAGGTGGCCGAAAATGAATATTAATACTCTTAGTCACGGTTATAAAGAGGCAGGGAGAAAAGTTAGCACTTTGCTGATAGTTCACAAAAGCTGTCTAAAATAGTCTTGACTTCCCCAGGGTCACTTCTCCCTGTTTCTCTGCTGCTATGGCTGGTAGCTGAAAGATGTTTATCAGGCAGCAGTGGGATATTTCAAGTAACTTCAAGTGGTTTGAAAGGAAAGTTTTTTCCCTTTCTTGGACTACAGATACCCTGAGCCTCAAACCCAGCTCTGGATACCAGGTCTCAGCATCAGCATGGTCTCATTCTGGTGAACAGGGACATCAGTTCCTACCTGTATATCAGTCACACAGTATGAACACATCCAGTTGCTCTTTTTAATTACCATTTGCAATGCCAATTCATAGCATGATGTGTGCCCTGTATCCCAGCCAAGTTGGGTTTTGTTTTCAAATTAGTCATTGCACACCAGGGCTCTCATAGCTCAGTGTAGGTGTGGCTGGGAGGTGAGGCTCCCTGCAGGGTGTCAGGCCTCTGCTGTGGCAGAGTTTTTTAATACGCTCTCTCCATACAAAAGCTGCGTTTCCTGTAAATAACAGCACTGCTTTAGCACATAGCACAAGACCTTAGTTTTGTACACAAACATCCCAGTGTACAAACACTTTCACAAACACTTCCAAAATAATCAAGTTCATAATTTGTCATCTCTATGCAGTCACTAAATCTCAAAACTGAAATACCAGTCTATGAAATGAGTTTTCCATAAAGAAAGTTTCTGTATCTTTTAAATATGTACAAATCTCAATAATGTTGAAAATAATGCTAGTAAAGCAAAAGGCAAGGAAACTGGAAGAGGAAAAAAATTTTCTTTAAACTTCTGTGTATTTGTAGCCTTTTGTTCATCTAGTCCCTAATGTAGACAGGGTCAAATCTAACTGGGGAAATAGTATTCCTTGACCCAGCAGGTAGATGGACCCTGCTATAGCAGCAAAGTTTTCCCTCTGTGAAAGTTTCTGGGTCTTTCTTACATCTATGGTGTGGCTTTTTTGCTGCTTCATCTAGGCAGAGTGACAATAAATGCAGACTAACTTGCTAAATAAGCCAAATGTATGGCTTTTCTTCATGGCCAAGACACACTAGTGAATTTGGCATTGTGATTTTTGCAATACTACAAAGCACATTTCAAAGGAAGAAGGATAGGTTTGACTCGGTTTCATCTTAAAACTTGTTACAAAATGATTTTCTCAGGAAGTTATTTGGTTATGAAGAATTGCCCTACCTGTGTGAACAAGTTCATACAGTGTAAAATGTTTTTTCACAAAGTAATTCTGCGTTCATGGTACCAAAATGCAGCCTGTAAGGTGAATTATCCATTTCCCTCACCCAAACTCAGTGAATTTTAAAGTAGATGTCTTCCTCTATCAGGCAAAGAAAGCACATCTGATGTTTCTGCCACAGCAAAGACATATATAGGTTACTTATTTTTTGGTAATGAACTACTTCATTGTGAATTACAGTGTAAAACTGGCCAATATTCTTTTTGAGGGACACAACAGCTTCAAAAATGTTCATTCCTACACCATTTTCTCTGCACTAGATTGTCAGATCTGATAAAAAAAGAGCAAGTTCTACTTGATCTCAAATATTTGGTGTCTAGTGATAAAACAAACAAACCAACATTAAAACTTCCAAACGCTGGACAGAAATTTCAGTAATTTCAAATAAAATCAGGAAAATTTGCAGACGAACATATATATATATGCACTTACCTAGAAACCATAGGTTAATTACTATTTAACATGTTACTTCATGGTATGTGTGGTTTCATAAATGATGCACTGCCTATTCTGTAAAGCACAAGCACTTTCAAATGCTATTAAAGTGGGAGACTGGGTGTTTCTAGAGTCAGTTGTGAACACAACCCTTACACATATTTCGCTTTGTGCCACTATTGCCCTTAATAAAGTCTCTAGACCTTGACACAAAGAAATTTCCACAAATGCAACTCTCAGACACATCCACAAAGACCAGTAACCACAAGAATCAGATCTACCCATGAGCTTTCCCAAAGCACTGTCCAAGTGGTCACAGCACAGTCCCTGGAAGGTCACTGGTGTCCTCCCAGGGCTTATGCACCCTCTCTCTATCCCCATCTCCATTCCTGTCCTCATTCCCATTCCAGCCCTTCCTCTGCCCCCAGCCAAGTGCTGCCTTGCAGCAGAGGGTGTCCACAGCTCCCAGGGGGGACAGAAATGGGCACAGGGGTCCTTTAAACCACTAAAAGGCTGCATAAGGGTGTATACTGGGGCCTTTCACCTGGCTCTTTGAAGTGGTTGGGAAAAAAATTAAAAATATCAGTGACACTTTCATATTGGTGTCGGGTTGCTTATTCTCAGTACTGCCCAAGAAAACTCTTTCAGGGCAGTTTTGTAATTTTTTTTTTCCTGACCAATCCATAGATGTGGTTAATTTAGGGTTTAAAAGGCTTTTTCTCACACATACACACACACACACCCATATATGTTTTCCACTGAAGTCTGTGCTTTTTCCTAGACCCACCCAAATTCCAGTACATAGCTCACTTGTGTGCCAAACTTTCATACTCTCCATGCAATGAATGGAAAAATGCCTTTTTTCTTCTTCTGCATATTTTGGGGAAGGAGGGGGAGCATGTAGAGGAGATGGCGGAAAAGCCTCCAGAGGATTTTAGTTATACCTGTTATTTCAAGAGCAGAAAAACGAGAGATCCAGTGCTGTCCATAAGAATACTTTGTTTCTGACTATGGGTGGAGGTGCATGCAAGGGGCCTGAGCCCCACTGTTTGCTTAGGACTCTGAGCTGTATTTATGGAGTGCTAAGGAGATTTAAAAATTAATAATTATAAAGTAAAATTAGCGTAAGGTGCTGGCTGGAATACTTTTCCATTCTGCTTCTATGAAGTAGTTCAGTAACACTCTGTAGTACATTATGATTCTACGAGAGGGGATTTTAAAATGGAAATGGTAGTTTCCAGCTCTGCCATTTTATGCTCCCATGAATAAGGTATTTCAGGCCACAAGCATCTTGGTGAAAGGTGGTGGACTGCGACCAAAGGGTTCCTCTGTGTGCAGTTCTGGTACCCCCCAACACAAGAAGGATATGGAGCTCTTTCAGAGAGTCCAGAGGAGACCAAAGAAGAGGTTCAGAGGGCTGGAGCACCTCTCCTGTGAAGACAGCCTAAGAGAGTTGGGGATATTCAGCCTGGAGAGGAGAGGGCTCCAGGGAGACCTTATAGCAGCCTTCCAGTGCCTGAAGGGAGACTACAGGGAAGCTGAGGAGGGACTTTTTACAGAGGTATGGAGTGGTAGGACAACAGGTAATGGCTTTAAACTGGAAAAGGGTAGATTTAGGTTAGATATTAAGAAGAAAATATTTAATGTGAGGGTGGTGAGACACTGGCACAGGCTGCCCAGTAAAGCTGCGGCTGCTCCCTCCCTGGCAGTGTTCAAGGCCAGGTTGGATGGGGATCAGAGAAACCTGGTCTGGTGGGAGGTGTCCCTGCCCATGCAGGGGGGTCGGAAATAGATGAAGTTCCTTCTAACCCAAACTGCTCTATGGTTCTATGGTTCTCTTATCACAAACAGTACCCTGGCAGAGGGAGGGATGCAGGACCACAACCTCTCCACTCCTGCCCAAGCCTTCCCTCCTACAAGAGCTGCCATTGTTGCCCATGGTGATGGCAGGAGTTTCACAGGGAAGGAGTCAGCAAAGCTCCTTCTGTCCTGCTATTGCATCTCCAGGGTAAACCCCAGGACTGAAAAAAAAAAACCAACCATGCAGGCCCTGTCCAAATTGTTTTCCATTGCACTTTCCTCCATGTGGATTCTCTGATGTCTGGTTAAGGCTAGTCTTCGTTGATTTCCTTTTCTCAGTGAAGGTATTAATAAAGCCTCCCTGAGTTACAGAGCCACCTAGTTTCATGAAACTTGTTGGAATGTAATTTCTGGAGCCTCTGTTCACCTGCCAAGTTAAGCTGAAATTAGCCTGTGGATTTAAATTTGTCGGCTGTTTTGTATCTCTTGAGCGAATGGAAATGAAAATATGCTAGGTTAATTATTTATCCTTTCCATCATCAAAATTCTATCATTGTACAGAACCCTATTGTCACTCTTATAGTGTGAAAATTGGCATAAAAAACAATGTATGGTGTTTAAGTAAAAGTTTTTTTCCTGAGTTTCTTGACTGGGAGGCTACACAGCCCAGGATTGTATGTCTTCCAGATAAACTCCCAAGGAAACAGAGGGAAAAGAATATTTGTTTTCCTCATTGCTTTCCCAAATTGCTTGATCCCTGCCAATTTCCATGACACAGACCCCTCAGTCTGCTGCAGAGACTGTGGCTTCTGAGAGGGAGGAAATAGCACGAATGTACTGATGCACATCAATGTTTTTTGATTTTCTTGCCAAACCAAAAATACCAAAACAAACAAAAAAATGAGAAAAAGAAGTTTCAACTTTTCTGGTAAAAAAAAAAAAAAAAAAAAAAAGTCATTCTTGATTCTGTTTGTTCAAACCAAAACTAAACATTCCACTTTGCTCTGAAGTTTGTGTAGAGATGTGTATGTGTCTAAGTTAAATCAGGTGAGGAACAAAACACTGATTGAAGTGACAAATCACAACATCTAGCTTTCACAAAATCAAAATGAAATTTTTTACTTTTCAAAATTGTGTCCGGACTTCTTCAGTCTAAGCTGCACTGTCTTGTTCACACAAATTCATTATATCTTTCATCTCCACTAAATCTGAATTTTCAGCACTTTCAAGACTCCTGGATAAAAATTCTCACCCTTCTGTAACTGTAAAGACAACCTGAGTTTCCTGGCTGGTTCATTGAGTGGTGATGTTTGTGCACTGAACTGCTGTTCCTCTTAGGAGACAGTGGCTCGAGTAATGCCTGACCCCTTTGTTAGGACCCAGGGACACAACTCTTTGACTCACTATTCATTTTGGTTTGTCCTATAGTTTCTTGGGAACCTCCATAAAAGCTCTGTGGTGCTCTGTGGTAACAGACTGGAACAACAACAAGAAAAAAACCAAAAAACCAAACAGCAAAAAGCACACACAAAAAAAACCCCCAAAACAGCAATAATGTGCCCCAACAAGAAAAAACTCATGCTGTTTTTCAAAGTTATCGTACTTCCTTTTACTCAAAGGTTATTTTTCTTATTTATTTACACATACCTTATCTCCATAAGTGTTCCTTTATGATTCCATGTCATCTCAAAAGCTCCACAATCTTTTACAGTTGGGAACTCAGGACGGTCCAGCTTTGATCACTGAAGTAATTAGACTGAATAGAACATTGCTCAGGTTCTGCTGAGAATAGTTTCCAACTACATTCAGAATACCGCAAACTATTTTTTTTTTTTTTTAATTCTACAATATTCAGCAAATTCTATCTTGTTTTTTAAAAGTTTCCTGGATGCCATGAATGTCAGAAGTCACTTTGATGTTTTCCAAGCAGCCTGATTTATGAGAACAAAAACCACCACCATTAGCCTATTACTTTCTGCCACCTTGTTATAAGGTTCAGTTGATACATCAATGGAAATATAGTCTGGCTGAGGAGTTGAGGCATAAACAATAACTGGGGTATGAGGAAATAAACTACATCTCACACAAGAGATCATTATTTCAGTGGAAAAGTATCAAACTCTTTGATATCTAACCCTCTGTACTTTTCCTGTAATATTTAATTTTAAAAGGTCTCTGCTTTCATTGGAAAATACACTTGATGGGAAATGGGTGATTAGACCTAGTAAATGTTAATGTTATTTTAGTGTTATTGAACAGGATTAATATTCTGTAGACAATTTCCAAAGATAAGTAGCTGCAAAAACTAGCTAAGCAGGACTATGAATGTACCAAATTTCAGCAGCATTCTTCAAATAAGGTTAAAATAGTGTCATTGCTGGAAAGCCCCAGAGACTGTGACTCCATCAGGCAAAAGACAGCTCAATGGCAATGCAGAAAAGCCTTTCATCAACTGCTCTCGTGACAAGCTGTAAAACCCAGTCTTTCCCAAAAGGACAAAGAATTGTAGAATCATTTTGTTTGAAAAGACCTTTAAGATCACCAAGTCAAAATGTTAACCCAGCACACTGCTAGGTCCACAACTAAACTATGTCCCTAAGCCCCATATGTCCTGTTTGAAAGCACTTCCTCTGCTCCCCTTGCAGTATGATTCACACTTCTTATCTGTCGGTAGCTTGATGCCACATCATCTCCAAAATCCACCTTTTCTTTAAGTCCAGAATTTCATTTTATTAACTAATCATTTCCCAATGCTCTTCTTCTTCACAGTCCTTCTCACCTGTGTCCAGTTCTGGGCCCCTCAGTTTAGGAAGGATATCGAGGTCCTGGAGCAGGTCCAAAGGAGGGCCACCAGGCTGGTGAAGGGACTCCAGCACAGATCCTATGAGGAGAGGCTGAGGGAGCTGGGGGTGTTCAGCCTGGAGAAGAGGAGGCTCAGGGGAGACCTCATCACTCTCTACAACTCCCTGAAAGGAGGGGGTAGCCAGGGGGGGGTTGGTCTCTTTTCCCAGGCAACTCTCAGCAAGACAAGAGGGCACGGTCTCAAGTTGTGCCAGGGGAGGTTTAGGTTGGACATTAGAAAGAATTTCTTTACTGAGAGGGTGATCAGGCATTGGAATGGGCTGCCCCAGGAAGTGGTGGATTCTCCATCCCTGGAGATATTTAAAAAGAGACTGGATGTGGCACTCAGTGCCATGGTCTGGTAACTGCAGCGGTAGTGGATCAAGGGTTGGACTTGATGATCTCTGAGGTCCCTTCCAACCCAGCCAATTCGATGATTCCATGATTCTACCTGTCCTGTGGCCAAATCACACAAACGTCTAGGGTAAAATCTTACTTCCTTTCTACTATTTTGACTCTAATTTTCCCCTTCATTAATGCAAATAGCACTTTCATTATTTCATACCTATAAACTTACAGCCCAGTCTCTCCACAGCTACTGCCTTGGCCCCCATAGCTGTGCTTTCTTTTGCTCTTTGTTGGCATGTCATTCCTCTTTCTCATTAATGTCTATTCCTTCTGATTTTTTTGTTCCCTTCATGTTTTAGACATTTCTGATGCTGTTAAACAATAGTTTCCCTTTTGACACAAATGAAACTCACCCCTTCACTATCTCCCAGCCAAATCCTGAAAATATACCTGCTTTAAGACACATTACAACTTCAAAAAATATCTGCTAGCTGTGATGTTTGCTTAGCATGTTCCTCTGTGTTACATCATGCCTCATTTACTGTTAGATCATTTAGAGCAGATCTAACAAAATTGAAGATCAGAAGTGATTTCTGTTAATAGCAACAGGAGTTTTAGGAACTCGGCAAATTCTGAAACTTTGACCACTGTTTTGATACCTTCTGTGGCTGGAGAATGAGAATGTGGGCCTTCTCCTATTTTTTTTTTTTTTGCAAATTTAAATGTTAATATTTGAACCTACATGCCATGTATTATTAGCAAGTTACTTAAATCTAACTTTCTAGGGAGAATACAAAGGTTATTGACTTCTGTGACACTGTCAGTCTTTGTGACAGCTTGGGTAGTTGACAAATTTCTTAAAATCATATAAAGCAATCAGAAACTAAATCTTTTCCTTCATTATGTAATCATTATTTATAAAATCTACAGAAGTACTGTAGCATTTAGAGACATGCTGCCCTCCTCTAACAAAGGCAGATATTCCCCACACCAAGGTGCAGGAGGAGGATATATCACTGGTATTGCTCCACTGAAATGTTTTCTTTGTTTCAGCACCTAAACACTAAGAAATTATCTTAATATTTTATGTTCTTTATCACCTGAGACCTTACAAAAGCGAAGGAGATTTACTACCAGTAAGTATTATTCTGGGTCATGATCAGGTTTGGTCATTTTACACTAACAGGAGAAGAAATCATCACTAAATTTTAGACATTGTAGTTCCAAAAATATACTTTTAAGGGTAAGTACATCTTTTTTATTTTGCTAGGGTTTTTTTTAGGTTTTGGGGGGCTTTTTGTTGTTGTGTTTGTGTGTAGTTTTTTGGTTGGTTTTGGTTGCATTTTTTTTTTTAACTGAAGCAACAGAATGGAGTAGAAATTAACTTCAGGGACCAGGTGCTCCTCAAGACTTGGGCTGAAGCACTACTGATACTGTTATTATCTGTACCCAGGAAAGAGAGTGAGGCTTGTAGCCCTGTGAAGGCATTATTAGGTAAAGAGCAAGGATGTCAGGATTAGTATTCCTGACAGAATCCCAGACCTCTAGACATCTGCAAAGCTAACTGAAGTACACTGCAATTCTTTGTATTTTTCTGACTTCTGATCTCAGAAATAAAACCAAGCAGACCTCAAGTGGAGCTCATGCTGTGATGCCGTCAGATGACAGACCCTTCTGGTCTCTACATTTCCCACAGCAGTGTAAAAGAGACAAAGTGTAAATAAGAACCAGGCCTGAAGCCTTTTGTTTGTTCATTGTACACAGATTAAAAATATTTGTTAGCTTTCCCACACCTGCCCTTGTTGTGTTCGTTCACCTCTAGTCTTGTGGAAGCCTTTTTACACTGCAGGTCATTTTAGTCTTTGAGTCTTTTGTGCCTTGACAGGAGCTTTCAGCACCTTTCACGTAACACATTTCACAACAGGCATCAGACATATGGAAGGGCAGTTCCCATGAGCTGACATTTACTATAGAATCACAGAATTTTTAGGTTGGAAGGGACCTTTAATATCATCCAGTTCCAACCCCCCCTGCCATGGGCAGGGACACCTCCCACTAGATCTGGTTGCTCAGAGCCCTCTCCAGCCTCACCTTAAAAACTTCCAGGGATGGAGCTTCCACCACCTCTCTGGGCAACCTGTGCCAGTGTCTCACCACCCTCATGGTAAAGAGCTCCTGCCCAACTTCCAACAGAAATCTACCCTCCTCTAGTTTAAATCCATTCCCCCTGGTCCTGTCACTATCTGGCATCCTAAAAAGTCCCTCCCCACCTTTCTTGTAGCCCCCTTCAGGTACTGGAAGGCTACAATGAGGTCTCCTCCGAGCCTTCTCCTCTCCAGACTGAATCACCCCAACTCTCTCAGTCTGTCTTCATAGTAGAGCTGCTCCAGCTCTCTGATCATCCTCGTGGCCCTTCTCTGGACACACTCCAGCACATCTATGTTCCTCCTGTAACAGGGGCTCCAGAACTGGACACACAACTCCAGGTGGGGTCTTACAAGAGCAGAGCAGAGGGGGAGAATCACCCCCCTCTACCTGCTGGCCACACTTCTCTTGATGCAGCCAAGGATAGGGTTGGCTTTCTAGGTTGCAAGTGTACACTGACAGCTCACGTTGAACTTCTCATCCACCAGCATCCCCAAGTCCTTTTCCTCAGGGCTGCTCTCAATCCTGTCACTGCCAATCTTCTTGGGATTGCCCTGACCCAGGTGAAGGACCTTGCACTTGGTCTTGTTGAACTTCATGAGGTTGGCATGGGCCCACCTCTCCAGCCTGTCAAGGTCCCTCTGGACGGCATCTCTTCCCTCCAGTGTGTCAGCCACACCACACACCTTGGGGTCATCAGCAAACGTGCTGAGGGTGCACTCAATGCCACCAGCCATGTCACCAACAAAGATATTGAACAAGACCAGGACTCCACTTGTCACTGACCTCCACTTGGATGTGGACCTGTTGACAGTCACTCTTTGGTGTGGCCATCCAGACAGTTCTTTATCCACTGAGTTGTCCATCCTTCAAACCCATATTTTACCAGCTTGGAGACCAGGATGTTGTGTGTCATGCAGGAGAGTGTCAAAGGCTTTGCTCAGATCCAGGTAAATGACATCAATTGCTCTTCCCTTGTCTATTGATGCTGTGACATTTTCATAGAAGGCCACAAGGTTTTTCAGGCACAATTTACCCTTGGTGAAGCTGTGCTGATTACACCAAATCACCTCTTCATTAGTCTTCTGCTCCAGCACTGCCTCCAGGATGATCTGCTCCATGATCTTACTGGGCATAGAGGTTAGACTGACTGTCCTGTAGTTCCCTGGATCATCCTTCTTTCCATTTTTTGAGAGTGGGGGTTATGTTTCCCCTCTTCCAGTCAGAAGGGACTTCACTGGACTGCCATGACTTTTGGAATATAACACACAGTGGTTTAGCAACCACACCTGCTGTTGTCCTCAGTACCCATGGGTGTATCCCATTGGGTCCCATGGACTTGTAGACTTTCAGGTTCTTCAGATGGCCAAGAACCTGATCTTCAATTACAGTGGAAGAACTTCCTTCAGTTCTTCCATTACTATGTTAATTTCAATGGAGTCCCTCATAGCAATTGACTTTCTGCCTAATTGTAGGGAAAGAAGCATTGTCGTCTAAGGCCAGTAAGTTGGGAACAGTCAATAGACCAACAACCATGTACCACAGAGGTCACCCAAGTCTACCAGTTAATGAAACTCGATATGGTAATAAAAGAAAACATTATCTTTAATTTTTTTTTTTAAGTTAAGCTTTTAGCCCCTTACCTTATGCTAATACAGCTTTGGTGTGTGAATGAAGCCCAACCTGGCTCAAACACTGTGAAAATCACAGAATGCACATCACTGTCTTCCTTCAGCTCATATATCCATTGCTGCAGTACAGAGCTGTGGTTTGGCTTTTTATTGTGGAGAGAGGGGACTGTTGATAGGTTTGGTGTTGAAGTATTAGAGGAAGGAAACTTTTTGGGAAGCATTATTTCTGGATAAGGTAGCAAGAAGCTGAAGTCTTTTTGCTTGAGTGAGAGGCTGGAGGAGATTCAGAAGAGGACAGGTGGCATGAAAGTTTCCAGGTGTAAGGGTAGGCAGCACTGAGTGGAGTTTTGCTAAGCAGAAAACATGGGGGCAGTTTACAGACAAGGTCAGAAGATTCAGACACTTTTTTTTATTAATATATCCTTTTGCACATGTTGAGTGAAATAAAAATTGTTTAAGCAGGAAGAATTTATCTACTGTTCAAAATTTTTGAACATCTATTTTATTATATGTATTTGTCAAGCTGTGTAATTCTAGAAAGGAAAAGAGGGAATTTTGATCATTATGTATTTTTCGCTTTTCTCTTCATCAGTTTATGCTAAGAATATACCTTTAAAGTCATGTAAGTTCATGTGTTGTTATGTATATCACCTCATTGCAGATTAGGGTAATTTATTCAAAAGATAAACATTTCTATCATATAGCCTCAATGTAGAGGTGATAATTGTAGATAAAGAAAAATTCATAACGTAAAATCAGAGAGTTATCCTGTAAGCTATGATCTCACCAAGAGTGAATCACTTCAGTTAAAGCAATGGTGATTAAATTAATCTAATCAGGCCATACTGTTTTTCCAGTCAAAACTTACTTTACTTTATCACTTTATCTATTACTTTATCAGAAGGGAAAGTGGCTTACCTGGGCTCTTTAAGCATAGACAGATCTAGCTGACAATCTCCATGAGAAAAACAAACCAGTAAGGAGTCAAATGAGGTTTTAAAAGGCACCAGGCTTTAAACCACAGAGTTTAGACTCCCTCCTCCACCTTAAAAGCCAGATAAAATGCAGTATGCCCTGAAGGTCAAATTGCAGGGGCTACTTTGAACCAAGAGGAAGACAGACATTTCTTAATCAAGAAGCCCTTCTGGGAGGCAACAAAAAGGCAGCTGGCTCTTGTACCTCAGCAGACAGTGCAGGAAGGGAAGGGGGTTTGCAAGTAACAAAACGCTCACCACCAATATCTGCAAAGTGAGCTAGATGTCCTCAGCAAGATAGCCAAGGGCATTCTCCAGCCTTGGTGACTAAAAGCTTGCAAGGCTTCCCAGTATCCCCAGGGGTGCTCTGCAGACATAGGAAAGCTGCATAATGCTGTGGTACTCCCCTGAGATACACACTGGGTCCAACCAATGTCCCAGCAGTTCAGTTTCAACCTTTCACCACAGGCAGCCCACGGTTTGCAAAGAGATCTGCTAGAAGATGAATTTTGCCAAACACCTTTCTCCCTAGTGGGTGAAAATTACTGCAGATATGTTACCCCAAAACATATTCCTATCCTCTCTATGTCCAAGCATGTATTTTGTCCAGTAAAGGATGACAACATTTAGAGCATTTACTTCATTGCCTACTCCTCTTCTGCCTGACCATGAACTCTTACTTGCTGTGAACCTCAGAGCATCCTACTCATGCAGTTTCATACACTTAGAATGAGGGGAAGATGCTATGGTTCTTACTTGACATTTTTCTTCCTTCTTGCAAAGCAATCAGTAGTGTAGCCACTGGTTTTGCCTACAATCCATAGTAATTTCACATGATTCAGACTAGATGATAGGTTTAGAATGGGCAGGAATTTCAATTCATGTACAGCCAATTCAAGGGAGCTGCTTTTCCCAGATGAGCCCTGTTTATGCCAGAACCATGCACATGCTTAATGAAAAGCCACTTACAATATTAATGATACAAACAGATTTGGTGCTAAAATGATTCTCAGGCCTGTATTAACTCATTCAAGTAAGCCATAAATATTCTCTCATCCCAAGGGGTAAGGGACAGCTTGGCAGGAAGGTAGCTTTCAAGTATTTAACATTTAGTATGTTCATTTGCACAAAAAAATTGGATTTTAACTTCTTGATGATCCAAACAACGTTTTTTTCCTAATTTTCATATATACAGTATAGCAAATAAGGTAAAGACTGTTCCCTCCATTAAAAAAGAAAATTAAAAAATCATCCCATAATCTGCTTTGTTTTTCCTGGAAGCAAAGTGAATAAAAATTTATTTCAAAATGTTCTGCGGTTCAGTGTGCAAAACAGTTAAGTTTCTGTTTTTCTTGGCCCCTCACAGGAGTACCGCCTGGTACTTCACAGCTTTGGTCTCTACCTGTTCCCAAAGAATACAGCCTGTCTGTGTGAACTGTGTGTCTTAGGAAAGAGAGAGGAGGAGGGAATAATACTCCAGGCTGCTTTAATGACATCTGGGCAAACAAAAATTTCAGCTCCAATCAGGGTTGTGGGATGATGACTTGTTTGTTTCATTGCATGAGGAGCCAGGATAAAAAAGAACTATTTGATTTCATTTGAAATTCTATAAAAAGTAACAGGATTGAAGTATTATATGTATGTTGTGAGACTCAAGCCCAAGTCATCTGCTGCTGTTTTTGTCTCTAGGCCATGCCTCATTTACTGGGATGAAATTCTTGGGGAAGTTTTTTGGTCTCATCTACACTCCACTTTACAAAAGCGATGTCAGTTTCTATTGTACATCCAGCACACAGTTACGTTTCAGGCTTGTTTCCCCCCTGTCCTATAAACTGATTATTAGAGAGTGCAGAGAGCATAGTGACATTTTGCAACCAAGGAAATAAAGAAGACATTTCTGCAATAACAAGTTGCCTCTTCCCTCCTCCTCCCCCTCCCCCCCCCCCCCCCCCTCAATTTTTAAAGAAGAAATAGCAACTAATAGCAGACTATATGTACTCTGGCACTGTGATCAGAAAGACCCTAGGAATGCCTCTAAATCCAATACATCCAAAGGCAAGTGAGGAAAAAAAGTTAGTTAAAAAGCAATGTAGATCCTCCTGGTTCACAAGGGAAAGCCAGCTTTGTTCCTTTTAGCAGCCAGTACGTCATGGAGAAAAAAGGAACTTATCTGTATATCTCTTTACAGTATGATCCCTGTGTGAAAATAAAAAGGAGGCAAAGGCAAGCAACACTGAAGTAGAGGGGGATTTGCACCTCAGACTGGGACTGTGATTACTGAGGACAAGCCAAACCAGTTGTGAACAAGTATATGAAGACACGTGCAAAAGTTGGAACAAAATGCATAATGTTCTCCAACTCAGACCTGTTTACATTTTTTATACCAACCAGAGAAAATGTACATAATCTTTTCTTATACAGATAGGTAACAGGAACTGTATAAAGTTCTAGGCAAGTTTTCCCACTGTTAACTAAAACTGATTTCTGCAATGAAAAAAAAAGTATAGCTATCAACTGAAATCTATGTTTCTAAGAGCCTAAAAAGCACTATGTATTTCTATAAGAAAACGTCTCTGGCAGGCAAACATGTACAAAGATAGGTTCATTATCTGCTCCCCTCCCCAACATATAAGTGTATCAGCCATATACATTAGAAACCTCACATTCAGAAGCTTGCATCAGTGGAAAGACCAAACCATGTCAGTTTTTGCTTTATCACCGCTAAACTGCCTGCATCTCAGAGTTCACAAAAAGGCATAATCTTATAAACATTTTTTCTTTTACAGACAGTTTATAAATCCTTAAATTACTAAAATGAAATAAAAATAGGAAAAGAACCTACTCATTAGCTTTCAGTTATGCAGAGTTTCCAAAGCACTGTTAAGCATGTATGGATTTTTGACAAATACCTCTTACCTGTAAAAGAGCAATGTTCAGATTCCTTACTAGATGTTATCGTCATGACAAGTCAAGCAGTCTTTTTTTTATAAAAGGTTGGTTGTATTTTCAATAAAGCATTTGTGCACATTTAAAAAAAAACAAAACAAAACAACAACAACAAAAAAAAACCAAACCCACAACCTAAACACAGCCCTCAGTCTCCCTTCACTCACTGTCAGTCAAAAACAAGTTGGAATGAGTCTGACTTGGAATTACCTGAATAAAGAAACTGGAGAGAGAGAGGGAGGAGAAGGAGGGAGGGGGAAAGAGAGAGGGAAAAAAAATAGTCCGAGAGGAGACTCAATGATGTCAGCAGTATGTCTTAAGGAAATCTACAGCTGAGCCCGGCAAACTTTATAACTACAGAGCACTCGACACCCAGTTACGTGGTAAGCAAATACCTGCTTAAGAGGAAACTGATGTACTTTTAAAGAACGTCAGTTAATCTTTGAAGAAACTTTAGCCAGACTGATCAAAGTCCCTTAAAGGCCTTATTGCCTAAATAAATAAGGTTACAAGTGGTTGTATAATGCTAAGAAAAGAGTAAGAAGAATAAAAAGTCAACATTATTGATTGCCCCTTTCCTGTTGGCAAAAGGGAGGCTGAAATTCATCTGAAATATATTCATACCATGGTTGTAATACGCTGTGCCTGTAGCAGCCACGGATGCAGCTGAAATCCCTGACCACCAAAGTTTCCAATCTGTTTAGCCACAACACTCTTTCCCTTTGATGACTTATTCTGGGTTTGCTTCAAGTGCCTTTCTGCTCTTCTTTCCTAGATGCAATAAAACACAAAAAGTGTTGATTTGAATTGGAGAAAGTCAGGTATCCTGAGCACAGAAAGGAAGAGGTGTGAATATCCGACATTTTTAAAGCCTTTATTCTGCTATTGTCACCTATTTTGTATTTGATGGGATTCCCAGAACTCAATGAAAGCTGCAGCAGTGAAAGGGAAGTCACTACATCACTAGAAAGTCTAGTATGAGAGCCTTGAATACTATTCTTCTGTGTCCATATTTTGCCAGGGACACTGCTTTCAGGAATTACACATCTCAGCAGTCTGGACCAAAACACCTGCAGCTCAGCATCGCCTGCAGAGACATCCCAGTGTCCAGCTGATGCCAGGTTAACTTCATTCCCTTTTGCTTGGGGGAAAGAGGAGATTAACACAGAGGATCAGTGGTTTACTAATAAAACTGTGCCCACCTCAAATTCCCAGAGAACTCATCAGCAAAAGAAAACTCTCTCCTTTCCACAGCAGTGCTGGTAAACAGACATTTAAATGTCATTAGCAGGCATTAATAATGTCATGATATGCAGACATAGGAAAGTAGAGGCTGGAATTCTGTCAAGTATGTAGGCATTCAGGCAGTGCCAGTAGGCAGCAGCTGTTTTACATTTAAGAGGACAACAGTTAGATGTGAGTTTTTTTACTTTGCCAGAGACTAAAGAATTTCACACAACTTGGATTGTCCCCTGAAACCAGGAACCTGTTGCACTCATATCTCTTTACCTATATTTACCATAAGGGAGATGGCAACAGCAGCTATCAATTTTCATTGTAAAAAAACATGCTTGTGAATGTCTTTTTCTCCTTTCACATAAGCTCTTCTGTTTTCAGAGCCATCTACAATTTCACAGGATGAAGCCCCTATACCAGTGTTCTTTTCACTATTCAATTATCTTTAGCTGTCACTGAATTACACATCAAAAATCCCCAATTACACTTACTTTTCTATCCTCTTGCAAAGTTTTGGGAATTGCCCAAATCATAACTGAATCTGAATCTTCTAATACACTGGTCACACACACACACATAATCTCAAATCATCAACAGTGATAGCACAGTGCCTGTGAAGTCAGCTGTGGTGTGAATGGTCATCATGAAAACACAACATGAGGATATGCTCCAAATGATGCACTTCACAATGTGTGCAAACATGCTACAGTCTGTTTTTTAATTCCTGTACTGTTTTGGTAATATCCTGTGGAACCTTGCCCCATTCCAGCTGATAGACCAGCAGAACAGAGGGGTAGAATTCATGTTGCATGGGCATTCTCCAGCTTAGCAGGATTGACTTGTAAATACCTTTTTTCAAACACAGCTTTCCATTCATCTATTTAGGAGAGACTCCACAGATAGTCAGGGCTCTTAGCAGGATATGATGAGTACAAAACCTCTTTTCCAAGAAGCTATGGAGAGGCTCCAGAAGATGACTGAGCTGACTGCACTGCTTATAGCCGTGTAAAGAGATCTTCCAATTTCTCATCCCTCATTCTCCCTCTGCTTTAACTGTGCTGTCCCTCCCCTATCTTTGGACCAACTCTGGTGCTTGTCCAACCCTCAGTAAATCCCATCAGCTTGCTAAATCAAAAGGAAAGTGCCATGTATCTGCAGGGTTACTTTTCCACCAGACAATCACGCCAGGGATTAGAGGCACCTCATCTAGAGGTCACTTGAGTTTGAGAGCTTCTACAGAGGAGCAGGGGGAGTGCATGTTCAGCAGAGGAAGAGTAGGACATGGGTTACCACAAGTCAGCTACCTGCTCGTAGCTGTCTGTGCTCATCTCTTACTTCTCCTTTATTACAAATGAACTGTCTTAAACAAGCATTTTTTCCTGGCAGATGACCACATATTCCTAGATTGTTCCCATGTTGCTGCTGAAGTGGGCTAAATGGAGGAGCTGATTTGTTAGTTCATACCCTTTAAAATGCGTAAGCTCACGTATTGTTTTGTCAGCTTTACCTCAGTACTGAAGTTCATAAGCTGATCTTCTCACAGCAGCAACAGGTAAGAGTTCAAAAGTTTGGGCTAGACAAGCTGAAATACTTTAACAAAATTCTTCAATCAATAAGCTGAGCTTGAAATCCCAGCATGATAAAAGGCTTTTTAGGGCATTTTAAGCTCTCATATTGGTTCTGGTTGGAGCTAAGCTGGGAAAAGATGCAATGGAATTAGAATCATATCATCACAACTATTGAATGGTTTGGGTTGTAAGGGACCTTTAAAGCACATCTAGTCCACCCACTCTTTGATGAATAGGGACATCTTCTACTAGATCAGGTTGTTCTGAAGCCTGTCCAGCCTGACATTGTATTTTTCCAGGGATATAGCTTCTACCACCTCTCTAGGTGGTTCAACCTGTTCCAGTGTTTCACCACTCTCATTGTAAAAATCACTACAGGCCTTGCTAAAATATTTGTCCCTCTTTTTTACAAGTTCCTTTTAAGTACTGGCTGGCTGCTATACAGTCTCCCCAGTCTTCTCTTCTCTATGCTGAACAAACTCAACTCTCTCAGCCTGTCCTCATGTGAGAGGTGCACCAGTCGTGTAGGTGCACCTATACTGCTTTTATATTTCAATACTAAAAGTGCAAGAAATTATTTTTTTCTGCATTTACCAGCTGGCTTTCTACCATAATCAATACAAGCTATTTTTTCTGGTTTTATTGTAGGGTTTTGGAAAATTGTATCAATAAGGCCAAGGTCTTCAGTTAGTACAAGTCTTAGTGAAAGGCTGGTAGTAATAGGAATTCTTACAAGGGCATGTAGCAATAGGACAAGGCTTTAAACTGGTATAGGGTAGATTTAGACTTGTGTGCAGTTCTGGGCTCCCCAGTTTTAGAAGGACAAGGAACTACTGGAGTAAGTCCAGCACAGGGCCATTAAGATGATTAGGGGACTGAAACATCTGCCTGATGATAAAAGGCTGAGAGAGCTTGGGATGTTTAACTTTGAGAAGAGGAGGCTGAGGGGGGGATCTCATGAATGTTTATAAATATCTAAAGGGTGGGTGTCGGTAGGATGAGGCCAGACTCTTCTCTGTGTTGTTCAGCGACAGAACAAGGGGTAATGTTCTTGAACTGGCACACAGGTGATGTAACCAGAATATGAGGAAGTACTTCTTTATTCTGAGGGTAACAGAGCACTGGAACAAAATTCCCAGGGAGGTTGTGGAGTCTTCATCCCTGAAGACATTCAAAACCCACCTGGATGTGTTCCTGTGTAATCTACCCTGGGGGATCCTGCCCTACCAGGGAGGTTGGTCTAGGTGATCTCCAGAGGGTCTTTTCAACCCCTATCATTCTGTGTGTGATTCTGTGTGTGGTATTAGGAAGAAATTCTTGAGTGTGAGGCTGGTGAGACACTGGCACAAGTTGCCCAGGGAAGTTGTAGAAGCCCCCCCACCTGGAAGTGTTCAAGACCAGGGTGGATGGAGCTTTGAGCAGCATGGTCTATTGGAAGGTATCCCTGCACACAGCAAGGGGGATTGGAACTAGATGATTTTCAAGGTCCCTTTCAACCCAACCCATTCTATGACTCTACAAATGCTGCCTAAGTTGTCAATGGATTCATTAGTTTAAAATACATCTTGGTTTTAAATCAAGTACTATAAAACTTATGCAACTGAAACTATCCACGTCATACTTACAATAACAAAATACACCACACAATGTAGAATTATGTTTGAAGACCATTTCATCAAGCAATATTTGAATCATACCTAGTCATTCAGTACATTCAGTACATTTATTTGTTAAAAATAGTCTAAAAGCCCACATTGCTGTGCATATGAAACAGTTTAATTTTAAAAGTAAGAAAATAATCTGAAATTTATTTTCCTATTCATAATTTTTTTCATAGAAAAAGATCTTATTAGAAGATCCCCTGCAGCTAAAGTATCCCTGACTTTCTTGTATGGAAATGGAAATGTATACTTTCCAAACCAGAAAACCTGAATATAAGACATTCAAAGACCTTAATGCAAAATTGGTTCTTGCTAAACACAGAGAAACCTCTCAGTGACTGAACTTTCTTTGCCATATTCTTTCTTTAATTGTTTTTAAAGCTTCCTACTTTTTTTATTTTTCCTCTGTGCAGTTACCATGTTACAATATTCTTCTCAGCTGTAAACCAAACCACTCATCTGCTTCATATTGATGAGGTTCTGATTAAAAAAAAAAATAAATTGAAAGGGCTAAAATTTATTACACATACTCCTATGAGACTGAGGACCTGGAGGTTCTCTAGGAAAAGCAGTTCTCCAAGTGTAAGTGTGTGAGTCCTAATGCACCTATGAATCTTCATATTCCAAAGAAGTCAGAAGTCATATTCTCATTGCATGTGTGTTCTCTTAGGATGGTCGACACACATTTTTCCATCTTCCTTCTCTTCTGTCAATGTCTCTTTGTTGACACTGCAACAGCAGCTGCATCAAGGAATTCATAGCACACTACCTACCCTGCTACAGATTAAAGTGGTGGTTTGTGTACAAGCCCTCCACCATACGTTCTTTGCATTATGAGAGGTTGTGGCTTACATTGTCATTCCTAAGGGAGATTTGTGCACTTGAAAAGCATATAATTGGAATGGGATTTTATTCCACTTGACAAGCTTCACATGGAAGGATATAACTGAGGAGGGCTCAGTTCTGTTTTCAATGAAGCGAGCAGTGACCTTTGTAGAAACCCTGTTTCCACAGCAGTTAATGCTTTCAAAAGCTTCAAATTCATCCCAAGTAATTTGGCTTTGCAAAAGTTGCAATTACTGAGATGTATCTTATCTGTTCACATTGGGGAGGATGGTTGTTCTTCATCCAACTGGCTCAAAAGAAAACCTCTGTAGGGCTACAGGAAGAACTTTGATGGCAAACCTCAGCTTCCAAATGTAAACTCTTGCCCAGAGGTGTTGCTTTTTGTTGACAGAAGTACTGACATGTTATCACCCAAGATGTCAAAAAGATTACCATGCGGCAGAAAGCTCTGGAGAAAATACAGCTGCCTGAGACAATCTGTACATTCCCAGGTGTGTTTTGCAGCCTTGTCCCAGGCTGAGGCCATCAGCATTCTCTGCTTTTGGTTCTAGCCCAGAGCCAGCACAGCTTCACAAGGAGGAATTAAAATTCTTACTGACTTTCCACACCAGAATGAAAATTACAATGAGCTTCAGATCCAACAGGGATTTTAATTTCTGCTTCCTCACCAATCAGGTCAAAATGTCCAAAGCAGGCAAAATTCACCTCAGATTCCTGGAACTGGGCTACATGTCTTTGCTTTCTGAAACCCTGTGGTGGGTTCATTGTCAGTTTGCCACATCATGAGCCACCAGGATGCATAAATCTTTCCGCTATTATGATCTGCCCACATTGCTGGTAGAACTCAAGCAGGCAAAGATGCTTGCTGTAGCACTTCCATGCTCATTCTTATGAAAGAAGAGCAGAGAGCTCTGCAGATCATTGCTCTAACATAAGACTGGTTTTGTTTCAATAGAATTAAATCCACAGTGATGGAGAACTACATTCTGCGGACTCCAGTCCTGAAAACCGTTCTCAGTTACAAGCAGAATATCTGGCCTAAGAAATGGCCAAGGGTTAGGGTCCAGAAGATCTGCTCCAGGAGATGCTAGAAGAAGCAGGGCTGTAAGAAGTCCAAAGGTCCAAAGGAGGGCAACCAAGCTGGTGAAGGGACTCGAACACAGATCCTATGAGGAGAGGCTGAGGGAGCTGGGGCTGTTCAGCCTGAAGAAGAGGAGGCTCAGGGGAGACCTCATTGCTCTCTACAACTCCCTGAAAGGAGGAGGTAGCCAGGGGGGGGTTGGTCTCTTTTCCCAGGCAACTCTCAGTAAGACAAGAGGGCAGGGTCTTAAATTGTGCCGGGGGAAGTTCAGATTGGATATTAGAAAGAATTTTTTCACGGAAAGGGTGATCAGACATTGGAACGGGCTACCTGGGGAGGTGGTTGACTCTTCATCCCTGGAGACATTTAAAAAGCAACTCAATGTGGCACTGAGTGCCATGGTCTAGTGACTGTGGAGGTAGTTGTTCAAGGGTTGGACTCGATGATCTCTGAGGTCCCTTCCAACCCAGCCTATTCTATGATTCTATGAAGTTAGCTGGAAGAACTACTGACCACAAGAAAGGGAGGCAGCTTTCTCTGATCGTGTTTTCCTCCAGTTGATCCATCATGGTCTGTCCCCTGGTGTTTCTGTGGCCTCTCCTCAAGCCATGGTTCTGGGCAGTGTGAATTTCCCTGGTCATAGCAACCCTGGTGATCAGAAATCCTTCTGGGAAATGCTGGACAACCACAGCTTCTCAGCTGCTGGATCCCTCCTTTTATAGATGTGTTTTCTGTGACCCAAAGAACATTCCTCAGTCAAAGGGAAACTTGCATGTTCAATACCTCCTAGTTAAGTCCCGTCACCTCTCTTCACTAGCACATCTGGGAGAATAGCAAGGGGAAGGGAAATATCTCACAGTCAGATTTCAGTTTATTGATGTTGCTGGATTGGAAGAGTCCACTCTGAATTCCTTTGCAGGAGGTCACAATCTCTAATTATCAGACATATTTCTTAGCAGGCTCCAGCAGGCAGATTAGCTTTTTTCTTACCTTTAAAACTTGGTGATATTTTAATGGAGTTGTACTTTGGAGTAATTTGAGACATAATGGATTACTTTACTTGGAAAATTATTTTCATGAGCAGCAATAAGAGCCTTGTGAAAATACCCACTCTGGACTGTCTTTACTGAGTTGTATAAGCCTGTGACTGTTTGGGACAAATATGTAACGTTGCCATTACCCATTTCAGATGCCCAGACTAGATGGTTCTCAGGAAAAAGTACTAAAAAGGCAGAACAAATGAAATTAGTACCTTTATGTATTTTAAATGTGTCTTCCTGGAAAATAACTTCTAGCTTGAATGAAAAGAACTGGTGTGTACTTTTGCCATACTTTATCAAAGAGGATTATGAAGTGAGTCTACAGAGAACTATTGAGGTTGACAGAGCATATGACGCTACTGAAAATGCACAAAAAGAGGGTAATAAAGGGGTGGGTATGGAGTTTACAGTACAGGGTGTATGAACAAATACTGCCTCCAGGCTTACTATTACCAACACAAATCATGGCATCCTTACTACAAAAAGATCAGGAAAGTAATCTTCCAAAAGCAAAGTTCAAACCTTTGTCCAGGCAGTGCTAAAAAGACTCAGCTTGAAGATCAAATTTTGTAGAAAGTAGAGCTGTCATCATTTGTCTACAGAACTCAACTTTGAGAGGAAGTAAAATATAATCCACGATACAACAGGGGAAAAACATTATTGTTTCGTGACAAGAAGATAGCCCAGGGGTGCTGGCTGCACCCATTGTCACTGTGATTGCACCACAGTTTTCATCGTAACCTCCTATTTTCATATGCCATAAGCATTGCAAAATGATGACCTTTGGGGCTGCATTTTTCCACGCTTGCTCACTGCCCTTAAGGTGAATTCTTTCAGAAATTCTGAACAAAACCATTTCAGGGGCCATGGCTACTATTTGTCAGTAATAGCCATTGCTGGGACAGCTTGCCTGGGGCAGATTGTACAGCAACTGCTTTGTTCCTCTGCTATATAATAAACCCTGCCATCCATCATTTAAAACAGAAACTTCAAAGCATGAGAAACAAATCAGACCTCTCCTGATTTTAATGTTTGCAAAGAGTGTTTAGGCTTGTAAATGGCAGCAGGTAAAGAGAAGAGAGATTTAACTGGGAGATAATGACCTGAGAAAAATTCTCTTTTAATTACAATTGCCATCATTACCATATTCATGCCAGGAACTCTAGGGTTACATAGACAACAATTGACAAGTGGTGTTAAAATTGTCCTAAGACACAAGCCACTTGACAGGACCTTAGGTCTATTTTGTCCCTTTGAGAGACTATTAGATGGGACGCTTCCTTTTCTCAAGCAGTTCACTAAGAAATGAAACGGTTCTTTCCATCCATTGCTACAAGTCAGATGGATTCTATAAAGGCTGGGTAAATTACTGCCAAGGACATTAGATGCTCTGAATTTTTCCAAAGAAGGACTTTGAAGGAGCCTTAAAACATGGATATAGATACTGAATTACAGGTACCCATGACTAGAAAATACTTTTCTAGGGCTATAAAGACCACAGGCCATGAATTAAGACAAATATTATGAGCAGGACACAATGCTAAAAAAATCACAAAACAAAACCCCATGTCAGTTATTAAGACATAGCACCCAGGTAGCCTCATATACCCCCACACATTCTCCTGATTTTATCATTCACGGAAAATATGTCTGAGAGATACTGCACAGACAGGAAAAGCCAGTCTCCCTACAGGCCCCAATAAAGACTAGAGCTGTCCAAAGGTCTCTGGGAGTGCAAATGTGTTTATTTCAGTAGGTCTAGTTTATGAGGATTCACACCCTCCAGATTACAGCTTCACTTGGTGCCAAGGTGAGAGCAGAGAAAAATTTGATTGCAATATAATTTTAATACTACTGAACAGTTGATTTGTATTCAGTTATAAGGTCATCTCCCATGGACTGTTCTTTCAGTGATTTCAGTCAGATTTAAGGCACAATCTACGTGAAAATCTGAGATAGGTTTTCTAGAAACAGATAGGATAGCTTCAGTAAAATATCTCAACCAGCACAGAGGACACCATAGACAAGTTACAAAGAGTCCTTAATTTATGCACCAACAATATCAATCAACTCCTGCAAGCAACAATCTCTTTAAGTGCCACTTCTTCTGTGTCTCTGAAGCTTTCAGCAGTTGCTGGGAGCACAGCAGCATTGCTGCTTGTGTCTGGCTGGGGACTTGTTTCTCTAATAAGTCCAGTTTGACTACATCCTTTGCCAGCCCACTTAGCAGAACCCATTCAGACCAATCCATTCAGTCTATTTCCTGTTGGAATGACCTTGGCTGCGTTTGCATGACTATCTCTGGCATTCTGTTATCTGTTTGATTTCTGCAGTATTATCACCTCCATAATCTTTTCAGGTTCAGTCTTTCCCATGCCTTGATTTCACCTTCCACCCTCCTCCCTGTTTCCTCATTTGTCTTCAAATGACTGCACTTTATATCTACTATTGTTCCAACTTCAGCCTTTGAGTGCCTGTACTTATGTTGACTACATTGTTCAGTCCACAAAAATATACTTCAGAGAATCACAGAATCATAGGGACTGGAACGGACTCCAAAAGATCATCAAATCCAAGCCCCTGTTAGAGCAGGATCAGCTATTGTTGGTCACACAGGAAAGCATCCAGGTTTTGAATGCCTCCAGAGAAGAAGACTCCAAAACCACACTGACCAGCCTTTGCCAGTGCTCTGTCACCCTCACAGTGAAAAGGTTTTTCCTTATGTTTACATGGAACCTCCTTTGCTCCAAATTGCACCCATTACCCCTTGTCCTATCATTGGTGATCACTGAGAAGAGCCTGACTCCATTCTCCTGACTCTCACCCTTTACATATTTATAAACATTAATGAGGTCAGTCTTAAACCTCCTCTCCTCCAACTTGAAGAGCCCCAGCTCCCTCAGCCTTTCCTCATAAGGGAGATGTTCCACTCCCTTGATCATCTTTGTGGCTCTGTGCTGGACTCTTTGAAGCAGTTTCTGGTCCTTCTTGAGCTGAGGATCCCAGAACTGGACACAATTTTCCAGATGCAGCCTCACCAGGGCAAAGTAGAAGGTGAGGAGAACCTCTCTCAACCTACTAACCACACCTCTTCTAATGCACCCCAGGATGCCATTGGCCTTCTTGCCACAAGGACATGTTGCCGGCTCATGGTCATCCTTCTGCCCATTGGAACTCCCAGGTTCCTTTCCTCTGTGTTGCTCTCTAACAGGTCAGTCCCCAACCTACACTGGTATCTGGGGTTGTTCTTTCCCAGATGCAAGTCTCTATACTTAATCTTGTTTTATTTCATTAAATTTCTCCCCACCCAACCCTCCAGCCTGTCTAAGTCTCACTGAGTTGCATCACAGACTTCTGGGGTGTCAGCCATTCCTCCCAGCTTTGTGTCATCAGCAAATTTGCTGACAGAGCACTTTGTTCCCTCATCCAGGTCATTGATGAATATGTTGAATAGTACTGGTCCCAGTACTGTCCCCTGAGGGTTGGTAGATGACAGACACAGGCCTCCAACTAGACTCTGTCCCATTGACCACAACTCTCTGACTTCTTTCCTTTGATCAGTTCACAATCCACCTCACTGCCCAATCATCCAGACCACATTTCCTCAGTTTAACCAAGAGGATGCTGTGGAATACTTACTCATGCGCTTTCTTTATGCGTTTATATTTGACATTTAATATAACACTTTATTTCTTTTTTTTTTTAATCTCAAACACAACAGAATGCCCAGCAAAGCTTAAGTGTACAAGGAGTACAAAGTGATCTGGTTATATTATAACCTCCTTTTCTCAGCTGCAACTAATTCATCTACATGACAAGTGTTGTTGAATGATTCCTCCAGTTTTGTGTGCTAAGAATATCCAATTACACCTCCACATGAATCTTAACATCAGACCATCAGTGGCTTTGGTCTTCATGTTTAAAATACCTGGTGTAAAGCAAAAAGGTGAAATCATACCATTTTGGCATTTGTTGGATTTTTATATGAAGCAATTGCTTAACTTCCAGAATTTCTTATGACATTGGAGATGTAAGAGTTCAAGCATAGCCTTTATCAGGGCATTTCTGTGGAGCTCCCTGTTTCTTCTGCTTGCAACAGTGTGTCTCAGCTGAATGCTATGATGCTATCAGAAACATGATGAATGCTATCAGAAACAGTGGGAGTAGAGTCACCATGGAGTGGTTCAACTCTAATTTTCCACCTACTGCTGGAGTATTGAACTTCACTACTTCAACAAACCCTGATTTGAAATCACACTGCTGCCTCCCCCTGCTCTGCAGCTAACTGGAGCCTGTTGACAATTTATTTCATCAGGACAACGAACTTATACCTCTGAACTGCTTGGGATGAAAGGAAGTCTTTTCCTCAAGGCTCATTCAGATATTTTTTTTTTATTATTCAGCTACCTTGAACCTCCACTTACTCCAATATATCTTTCGTTAAAAGTTTTTTTTATTCTTTGGCAGAATTTGTTCCTCTAGCCCCTAAAAAGCCCATTATGCTGTTTTGTTCTTCCTCAAGGACGTGTCCTCTAACTCTTTATTGGAGCAGAGTCTTCTGATGAAGGAACTGAGCCCATTCAAGAATGTCTGCTGTGTTTGCATTGCAGGGTGGACTGCAATCTTCTAAATCTGGCTAAGGAAGGATACAAAAACTATTTCTGCCATATTTACTTCACCTTTGTGGTATGTGGTTCACCACTCTTTTTTCCCCCTAATTGTTGGTATTATTGGCTCAACTTTATTTCCTCAGAAATGAACCTTTCGCACACAGCTCTTGTGCCTTGCAGTTTTCATTTTTCCTCAATTCTTTCCCTGCTTGCCCAGCCCCACAGTGATTTGCTCTGTTTTCTGCAAGACACTTTTACTTCTTTTGTTTCCCTTCAGCCTCAGCTTGTTTCCATTTTCCCCATATTGCCTTGTTTTATTGCTCAGCTAGACCGCTGTTAACTGTGTGTACTTTCCAATAACTTCCTTCGCTTTGTTTTATATCACTTCCTTGAATATATCCCAGCTGATCTGCAGTGAGATTTCTTCACCCTTGCAAGTCAGAGGCCTGAAAAGGCACCAGAAAGCACTTCAGAGGCCTCTATCAAAGACTGAATGGTGGAGATGGGCTTGCTTTGGACAGCAAGAGGACATCTGTTCTTGGCCACACGGTGAGCCCTGACGTGGCTCCCTTCCTGCTGGGCAAAACAGCCTGGCCAAAAAGGCACCCATTCTCTCCAGAAGAGTGAAGTGAGCCACAGTGATGTTCTCTGGAGCTCTGCCATAAGGCCTAGGCCATGGAACAAGCTCTGGATTTCCAATAAACTGAACCTCCAGGAATCTGGAGCTATCAAAACTGAGCAAGACAATTTAATTCCAGCATTGGCAAGACAGGATTTGGACGCAACATATTACAAGATGTCCTGCCAGTTCTGGTTTGGGGCGCAGTCTGAAGCAGGTGAATCCTTCCTGATTTGAAGTTCCACAGCAAATAAATCATTTCCCAGAGCTCTAACAGAGATGAAACTAGCCTGCTGCTAGAAAGAGAGGGCTGAGAGAAGTGGTCTGCCTCAAAAGATCTACTCTATATGTTGCCAGCAATTTCTGAAATTAAATTAAATTAAATTAAAATTATTGTGGTCTATATCTGCATGGAGACAGGTATCTCTGTGTAAGGTACCTGATTTTTTCTACACATGGTTACACTAGATGGCATATACGTTTTGCATGTGAATACACAGTAGCAGAGGTGCTTTCTAGAAGTGAGCTTTTCACACTTTTCTTGTCAGACCAGACCACCTTCACCTCCTGTAACCCCAGATACCATGTTGTTAGAGAAGGAAGGGGTCCTTTGCTACTCCTGGGTTCTGAAACCACTTCAGACTCTTTCTCATTTTTGTATCTGTGCTCTTGATACATTTGCCAGTCAAAGTACACCTCTGTCTCCTTCACTCTCCTACTGTCATGCTAAGAGTAGGCCAAGTTTTGTGGACTTTGGCAATTGAGTCATTAAAAATGAATCTCAAGAACTTTATTCTATAATAAAGAGGGCTGGACTGAATGGAGTTGCCAAATTTTGCAAAGCTTCTGTAAAAATGTGTATTTTCCTATAGTGTTACAAAGCCCATACTTACCTAATAGACTGTCAGGAGTCCAAAGGAGCTTCTACAAAATTTCTGGTAAATAGTATTTGTTTTAAGAATTTATATGCATGCCAAAAACAATGTACTGCATTTATCAGCTTGGAGCTATTACAATCTTTTCAGTAAATAATATTCTGGTTTCTGAAAAAGACTAAAATGTGAATCTAATCCAATTGTGTCACCTCTCATTTCCTTCAAACAGGGGGGAAACTGCAAAGCTAAGTCTGAAATTCTGTTTTGAATTAACTGCCACTTTATCTCTAAGTGACCTCCTTGTGCAAAGCTATTACTTTGAATACTGTTTCTGAGATCATTCAGTCATCTCCAATCCCTGCAATGCATACCTACAAGGTAGTTAATACTATCAGCTCTGTCATCTTACATTTGTACAGGGTTTCTCATCCAAAATGTCCTAACTCCTTGCAAGGAGACCTCTCCCTGGGGACCAGGCTGCACTCGTACTCTGTTAACTCTTGCAAAGGGTTTGTTAGCTGGGAGAGGAGGGGGAGGTGATGAACTTTAACTGTATTTCAATATGCCATTATTAGAGCAAATAACTCTCCCTAAGCTGAAAACCAACAGCAAGTGGTCTGCAGTGCCATACAGCCAGTGAGAGAAGGAAATGAATATTCTGGGGATTTTCTCAATTCCAATGAGTTCTTTTTAAATCTCTCTGGCAGTACAAGGAGACCTAAGTGTAAGAAAAGTTCAGACACTCTAGCAGAAAATGAAGGGTTTGAAAGGGTACTTATACAAATAGATTTAGTTATTCAAGCTGTGATAGGTCCCTGATTCTAGTCAGCACATTCTAGTGTGGCATTTCTTCATTAGAATAAAGGCAATTTAAACTCATTACACTGCTCCTTGTCAATCATTCCAGCCCCTTGCTTTCTCCATTCAGCCATGCACCCACAAATACCTTTTCCATACCATTTATTCCTGGTCCCTCCTCCTAGCCTTCCTTAGTAGACCGGAGCTCCTCTTCTTGATGGCATCCCCAGGGTGTGTCAGCAGCCAGTTCCTGAGTACTCAGGAGCTAATTCCACCTCTCTTCTGCTCTGCTGGTTACTGAGACTCTGTCTATTCCTCCAGTCAGACCCGTTCCCGACTGCTCCTGAAGCTTCTCTGCTCTCAGCTGCTGGAGAATATTGAGGTGGTGAGCTGGAGAGCAAAGAAGAAAGAAGAGGATTTATACTTTGGTATTTTGGAAGCTGGAATCCAGAGAGAAGCTTAAGAACGTGACTTGAGGCCAAAATGCTTGGCTCTCCAGTTACAGAGGGGAGTGAGGCAGGTTTATTCCTATCGCAACACTGTGGCCTATGTCTTGTCGGGAGCTGCCAGCATCAATGATGTGTGATGGATTCAGAAGAACCTTTCCTTCCCTTGTCTCCTTTCTGCAGTCCTGTGGGAGGAAAGGGATAATAGAAGATTTAGTAGCACTGAGAAAAATATGTCTGAGATAGAGTGGTCTACTGTGGAGCATAATACATACCACATTAGGAGACTGGGTGCCTGGGAGTTATTAACGGGACATCTGGAGGTTACAATTCCTCCTGACACTGTTCTCCACAACTGTCCTCCCTTTCCCTCATTCCAGCAGACTTGTGGCCCTTAGACTGTTAATTTGGTCTTTGACTACCATTTCATTTATCCCAGCTGCTGGGTTAGGAGGAAAAAAAAAAAAAAACCAAACAAAAAAAACCAACCAAACAAAAAAACAAACAAACAAAAAAAAAACAAAAAAAAAACCAAAAAAAAACAAAAAAGAAAAAAAGAAAAAAGCATCATCTCACAGAAAACAGATGCTGCCTCTATAATAATCAAATAAATTAAATGCATGAAGCACGGGTTGTGTACTATCTTGATTCTTTGTAAAGTTTTAGTGTTTTTATCCTTGATTTTAAAACTCCAGGCACATTGTGTCACTTTGGTTTTGGTCCATCTGAATTAGGGAAATATCCCATCAGCTTTTGTCATGAGTACTGAAAATTAAATGGTCTAACAAATTACAGTAAGAGAAAAAAAACCTCACTGACACATTTTCACTCCTATGAAACATATACAGCTTTTGTAGCCTGAATTTCTCCACTGTCACTTACATTTTGATGTAATTTTTGTCTGCACCTATATGCATTATTTTAAAACAATGGAGTAACTCCCCAAACAAACCTGCATACACACACATGCACAAGTAATGCAACTCCGCACAGAGATGGTGGGCTAAAGCAGACCTAGAACAGTGTCTTGGAGTTTTCTGGTTCCCCAACAAACAGAGATGTATTCTGCTACCTAGTTATCAGAACCAAGACACACGCTTACCTTCATTTTAGTACTGTGCAATAATCAAAACTGACCTTATATCATCTCAGGTAAAAATCATACTTTTTGTTGGAAACACCTGATTGGTGTTGACAGTTCCATGGAAACACAACAAAGTGAATAGTGCAATAATTTTGCAAACTCGAAGGAGATATGCCTGTGATTTTCAGGTGCTGAAATTAACCAGCGGATGATATTCACAACTTCTTTCATCTACTGAAACATGCTGCTCTTAGGAACAACAGTCAAGGATTTTGGGATCTGTGGGGTCCAGCAGAATTCAGATTTTGTAAAAGTTTCAAAGATTTTGTGCCTCAAATTACATTAAACAGAGTATGTATACAAAAGCATATCACTGTGTACCTCGATGTGTGCTGATTTCCATCTCAGTAATATAAAAAAAATAAACTACAATGAAGATGGTTTGGCAGCAAAGCCACCTTCAGACATAGTTAGGGAGATGTGAGTGGAAGAAAGAGCTAAGGTCAAAGCCAAAGTGCTGCAACTGCAGAATTTCATGCACTAAATGTTTATATAGGTTACCATCTCCTTCTTCCTCCTTTGGCACTTGTGATGTGTCCCTCAGGCAGATCCAAGCAAGATGCCAAGACATCTTGTCACTCACAATGTCTGGTGGTCCAGGTTAGGGTATATGTGATCTTTTTGTTTAAATTTTCTGCACACAACTTGTAGAGCTCAGTCACTGTTTTGTGTGATTTCTATGAAAACTGTCTAAACAGAAAGATATGAAAAGGAAAGTCTCCTACACTCCTACTTCTCACAACATAAGATGTGGCAAGATTTACCTTTTCACTATTCTCCTTGGAAATCAGTTGTAAAAGGGAGCTACATCCTTGAAGAAGGCCATTTGGCTAGTTTTAATTTTGGTGTGGGCACCTGGCTTTCTGTGTATAGGCAAAACTCTGAGATCATGCTTGATACTAATGTCTGAGAGTTCAGAAAAGCTTCCAGAGCTATCCCTTCAATGCTGTCTGATAAACTAAGGGTAAAGCAACAGAAGAGAGCAGGACTCCCTGATCTTTAGGTTTCCTCTTGAGCCAAGTGCCTAAAATCTGGAAGTCTGGTGCCATCCAGATCCCTTATGGAGTCACACCTGAGTATCCCCAGTTGGAGACCAGGGCTTCCTCCTATGTTCTGTTGCTTTGGTGTTCTGGTGTACTGAATAGCACACAAGAGTGTGCTTATGGGGGCACTCAAAATTTAACCCTTGGGAACACAGGCACATAGATGTTCCCTTTTGCAAACCTCTTCTGAGCACAGTTACCTACTGTTTGAGGGAACTAGGTCAGGCTTCTGCAGTGGTTGGAGATAGTGTCTATGTTTTATACAGTTATCAGCTGATTTGTACTCTCCCCTCCTGAAGTAGAATACCTGAATGGGTCTCCCCAGTCATAGAACACTTTCCTAAGGAGTAATCCCAGACCATGCAGAAGCAGGCTGAGTGCTGAACCTCTGTGTTCCTCCCCCTTGAACAAGCTTGATCTTGAAAAGAAAACCGCCGTATACGAAAAGAAAGCATCACAAGCACCTCTTGCAATACGGTCTGATTCTGTCAGGGTGTCACAAATGTCCCTGAAACACACTGACCTGGACATTGACCTTGTGGCAGCGTAAGTAAAGAAATTGCCTAGTCTGCTGTTAGTCTGGCCAGGAACTGAGGGCTTAGATGATTACAGCACGAAAACGCTGACCATTTGCAGAAGCAGAGCTGTGTGGCTACTGAGTTGCTCTAAACAGATCAGAATTGCAAGCCTAGTTGAGCATATGGATCACCAAAGCAGTGTTTGCATCCCAGTCAGTTCAAAAATAACGTTTCTTGTTAATGCACCTGTACTAAGGAGGGAAGACAGACTGCCAGGAAAATGATTTCCTGAAACTTGCTTTGTGATAGTCTGACTCGTGAGGGTTTGGAAAGGCTCAGTTGATCAATACAGCTTTTATATGTGAAGAAATTGATTCTTTCCCATTTGTATTTGAACAATTGCCATTGCTTTTTCCACAGATCACTTAGATGTAAAATCAGTTGCTGATTTATTGTATTCGCCTTGTCACTGTCACAGGGCAATTATTTTCAGCTAAAACTCCATTAAGTGATGCTATAGCTATAGCATAAAGAAACTCTGACAAATCTATTAACTGTGGTAGCAGTTATAAAGTCCCTTCCTTCTGCTTCCTGTGAAAGTTAAAAGACATACTGCCAGTATGACTCCCTAGCAGGCACACTCATTAATCCAATGGAGGCTTTAGCAGACAACTGAAAACTTGCAGTGTTTTAACAGACAAAGCTACATTCTGAAGAAGAGAAAACCATGGTCATATTTTGGAAGGCATTACGCCAGAAGTAAAACTTATCACTAAAAGCATCTGTCAAATCACTTTTGATATCACGATGGCCAAGATTTAGCATTTATTTGTCAGAAAACCTGCAAAATGCAAATAGAAATGCTGCCTGGGATGCAACAGGACCCACTGCAGTATCGAATCTTTGGTTCAAGAAAATCATCTTCCACTCAAGGTATTAAATCCACTTAAGATATAAAATCTTCCAATGTTTAACACATCAGGACAATTCCTATTATGTAAGAACTGTATTCTGGCTAATTTTTACCATTTCCAGTGAGCAAAATCCAGAAAAATATACACTGGAGTGAGTTGTTAAGTAATCATGGCATGAATTCCTACCCTTAAGTAACTGCCCTCATGGCTCCTACATCCTTCTTCATCAACCTAAGGTCCAGAGGTTAACTGAGCAAATTCTATCCACTGACATGCCTGCATGAGTGAATCTGTCAGGATCTGCCCATTATCAAAGGGAATGAATGAACAGTCACTCAATTCAGCTGGGAGAGAGCAATGTTATATAAGAAGGTGCTGAATAAGGCCTTCACCTCAGACTAAGTTAGCACCAGGCAAGGGAGTTGGGGAATGCAGTTACCAGTTTAAACTGTAGTGTAACTTTTATTTAATTTGACAGCTTTCAAACTATACATCCTGTAACCTTTTGGAAAAGCAAAACAAAAAAAAAGAAAAAAAGCAAGTCCTGACTGTCATACAGGGGTCCTGGAAACGTCTTTCAAAGAATGACAGAAACAATTAGAAAGTTTAAAAGTATAGTTCGTACTAAGAAAAAATAAATTAGGTTATAGTGATCAGATTTTCTTAGTGTCAACATGAAGATCAAGGTCAGAAATCTGAGTCAAACATCCTTAGCTATCTTTTAACACACAGGCCTCTTTTCCTTGTAATGCTGCCATAGCAAAACAGATGCTAAAAATTCTCACTCCAAAACTCTTTGCTTTTCATCCAGTTTTAAAGCCATGGTGACGTTCCAAGTTAAATTCACAAAGGAGAAAGAAATATGCTGGTGTTTTCATTGTAATATGAATTTTCCACTGAAGATGTGATTGAATTAGCAGTTCATTTTTTAACTATTACTTTAATTTGCTCCTTGTGGTCAATCTATTTTTTTCTTTCTATAAAAGTCATGCCTCAGCCCTGTGCCTTTTGAGACACCTCAACATAAAATGTTTTAAAGGGAAGGGAACTGTCTAATTATATGTCTGTAAAGTGGCTTGAGCACTTCATTTGTGTGGAGTAAAACAAATAAGAGAAAATGTGGAAGAATGTACTGCTGAATGAATGTGGAAATACCCATCTTGTTCCCATACACAGGCAGTAATACAAAGGTGTTGGGAGTGATTCTGAGTCTAGACATCCATTATCGGCTTTGTATTTTCAACCCCTCTTTTAACTTGTGCCTGGAGTAACTGATGCATTCACACACTGGGACAGTTAAAACAAGGCAGAAGGAACCTTTTTTTCCCCTTTTTTTTCCCCCTCCTTAGAATAGGTAAAGAGATTTTTGTGCTTTTTTATTGTAAACTTCCCTCATTTTGTTTACCTCCCAGCTGCTATGCTTTAAGGGTTCTCCAGTCCTGATAAATAGTGGGCTTTCAGAGCCTGGGATGCAGAACACCCATAGGACATTTTAAACTGTGGACCATTTTGCAGGAGGCAGTTCTTGAGGAATTCAAGGCTTGTGAGTTGTCTTTAGCTGGACGTTCAATATAGAGTTTTAATCTCAGTGCCAGTGGCATACTGGTGAGAGAGGAAGCTGGCAGTAGGAAACACAGAAACAAGGCAGCCAACTGAGACCCCTGGCTTGAAGATAAACAGGAAAGTACTGACTTTGGCTCACTGAAAAGATGGAAAGACTGTAAGGCTGTGTGGACTCCGAAAAGCAAGGAGAAAGAGCTTTGCAAGGAGCAAAGATGAGTTTTCCCTCTGTTTCTAATAATACCTCCAAAGAGAGAAGTGTTAGACAGAAGCTGTACTTCAGCTCCTTCCAACATGTCACATCCCAGGATATAGCCACTATATCTATATTGTATGCCAAGTCAATAGGAAGAAACCTCAGGTGCCCTGTGCAGACTCTGATGGAATAAACATTTCAGCTACATTCACTGAAGCTAAGGGTGTTTAGAAACAGCAGCAGTTGTTTGAAGACTCAGACTAAAAACACAGGCCAGCAAACCTTAGAAGTGCCCACTGCCTTTCTCCAGGGGATGCTTTCCCCAGGCTGCATTACTGAAGTTAGGCTGTAACTAATGAATCAGTATTTTTAGTGATGGCTGGATAAATATGTAAGTTGGGGGGTTCTGTTTTCTTGCCTGGGTGATGTGAGTGGGTATCTTCACAGGTTTGGGTTCTTTTCAGTTTGACTCAGAGTCTACATTTTACAGGTGTTTAAAGTTTCCTGCAATATGCAATACTACTTCAGGAGCTTTCTTCCCTAAGTTGTGTTCAAGTTAGCTTTCCTTAGCTTGACTGAACTTGAGTTCTTAAAATATTCTTAAATTCAGCTTGTGCTTGAAAGTTATTTCCCCTTTCTCAGTGTGCAATTGTCAAATAGGAGTGTGAAGAAAGAGCCATGTAGGGGCCTGACTGCCCTTATGCTGTGTCTGAGCACAGGAGTTAACAGACTTCTAATAATTTACTACATAAGTGCACAGCACTTTTTCAGCCACTCGTGATACAATATTTAATCTTGGAAGAAACAGGACAGTATTCCAACAATGTAATAAAACCCTGCACAGTGCAATAATTCATGAAAAGCAGCATTGCCAGGTTAAAAATACACTTTGCAAGACAGACATCTGCTAAGTCTTCTACCATCTATTCTAAGGGTGAAGGTTTCTGGATTCATGTCTGCATATATAGGTATATACGTGACCCTAACAAAATACAGTCTCTTGCTTTTCAAAACTTTATCTATCTTTCATGCTAATACATATTAATACTATTTAAGTGCATTACAAATTAATCTAAATTCTGTCAAATACACTTACTGTATCAAAATATGCCTTGATACAAAGAAGTCAAATAACCTAGACTTCTGAATGTCACTCAGAAGTCCTTCAGTACTCAGAAGTCACTGATCCTGCAGTCCCCGTTTAGTTTCTGTTGATTCTTGACAGCTAAGAAGTAGATTTTCAAAATTTATTTCTGAAGAGAATCCTTGATTTCTGGGACTGGGGGAGTGTGTGAAGGATAGCTGCTCTTCTGGTGATGCCTCTTCAGTTATATTCCCTACCCAGGAATCCTCCTCTAACCCCTTTATTCTGCAGGTTCAGCTCACAGCCCTCTCCTTACTGTATTTTCCCCTAAAGAAGCTGAACTTGAACCAGATTCTGTTCTATTTTAGTGTAACTCTTTGTATAAGAGTGATCACGTACAACTGTTACAACTAGAAGCAAACAGTGTCTTCAAGACTGGTGATTTTTATATTATTTGACTGCAATAAACACAATTGCACTCAGGGAGTAATGACACATCTCACCCCAGATAAAGTGGTTTCCTGTAGAAAGACAGGCTCAAGGCTGAGCTGTAGATTTTCAACCAATAAGATCTTGATTGGGCACCAAATTTAAGCAGTTACTTCATGTTCACTTAACACGTCACCTTGTTTAACAAGGCAGAGAAGTTTGCAAGCCTCTCCATTGAGACTAATTCCATAGAAATATATGCTTAAATGCTTTGCTGCATAACTGGTCTTCCATATATTCTCCTATGTCCATCCATATCTGGACTCTCTGAGCTGTAGAAAACAGCAGCCTTGCCTGTCTAAAGATCTTGAGGTTGCTCACATGCTCCCAGTGATCCATGTAAGCCAAAAGCTAACAAAGTTTAACAAGAGAGAGGCTACTGAAGCCCTTCTTCCCCTGATTTCAGCAGGCTGTCCCAATAAGCTTCAGAATCCTATTATTTTATTTGTGTTGAGAGAAACCAACACCCCCACATGTCAGTGAATAATATGCCCTGCCCCTTTCCCTTTGCCACACAAAAGAAGATGACTGCATACCTACCACCCCTGGGGAGCTTTTTCTTTACCAGCTTTGAGCTTGGATGTTGTTGAGGACTTCTAAGAGGCTCTGAGCAAACCTGACTCCCCCTGAATTGAAGCCACGTAGTCCTGTAATACAGTATGGCCATTGCTAGTCACAGGCCATGAGCAATGTACCCAGCCTGCAAAGCCTCAGGACTGAGGCTCCTCTCTGGCTTGCTCAGCCTGAACTGCAGCATGACCTGTCTGCAGATTTCTTGTACTTGGTTTAACCATGGCAGCAGTTTTTCTGATTGATCATGTGTCTATGGCTAATATGTTCTACTTTTTTTTTAATCTTTGTATAGTACAAACACAGTTTTAGATAGATAGTCATAAAAAGCAATTATTCTATGCATAATGAGGTGTTTTTGACCCCAAAATTATGATGCCCTGTAAATGCAAGCCTGGTATTACAGCAGAAGTAATGAGAAGTAGAGACATAGGATACAACATAAACAAGTACAGGTATGACATGGCAAGACATGGGACACAGACTTGGTACTGGATGTCCCATGACTGCAAAACCCTCATCTGTGGTCAGTTGAAGACATTCCAGACTTGGACAAATTCAATTTGAGAAGTGACAAAGAAACAATATCTCACATATGTAAAAGATACTCTCTATATAGTAAGCTCATGTGAAACATGGGGTTGCAGAACAACAAAGTCAAAGGTGTAGTATAATGTCAGCAGACGCTGAAGTGATCCTAAGTGGATGATCCCAGAGTAAGGAAGAAGAAACCATCAGCATGAACACCACTTTTCTCCCACAGAAGACTTGGCATGCTGACAGCTCTCCACCCTCACTGCTACACCAATAGACCTGCCTATCTTCATATCTACAGGAGCAGGGGAGGGGTGAGCATAACACCAGAAACTAAGAATTGTGTGGATATCAATTTGAACTAAGGAGTTAATATTTCTTTTTCTTTAGCTATTAGGTCTGGATGAGTTATTATCAGGTTCTTAAAATTTCAATAAACTTGTGCCTTTATTGCTATGTAAGGTGTGCTTTCCTTAGCCATAAACAAGATTTTAAGAACAACTTTGGCAGCTTTACACATCTGAGTCTTTACTCCCAGCATATACCTCAAGTCACAAAGCACTAGAGCTATGAATGTTGATATGCATTTCCAGTTTTATGGAAAACAAAGGGACATATACATGCATATAAATACCCATGTTTAGATCAGGCCTGGGTATGAGTGCTTTTCCTAGCAGAGGTCTTAATGCAGCATTAGGTCAGAGACTCAGTGGTACATGCTATGAAAAGGAGACAGGGCAGGGTTCAGCTCCAGCACCATCCAGATCCTGTGCACTGAGCCCACACACAAGGCTTGTTTTGATTGAACTTTCCTTTACACAGCCCACCCCATTCCCTTCTTTCTCACTATGGTTCAGTGTCTGCACAGCTGAAACTGCAGCAGAGAGGGCTGTGCAATTAGAAAGGCCCAACAGAAGCAGATCAATAGCACTAAACAGTCCACACCAGGGTCCTGACTGTCCCTGCCACTGTTTTACTTCAAACTATAACTAAACCTGGGTCTGCAGGGCAAGCACCATCACTGACTGCATGCCCAGAGCACACCTCCCAGGCAGGTGCCATGAGGATCCACTCTGGTTTGTTCACTCTGGCCCCTACAAAAGGATGGGAAGTAGGAGTGCCAAGAACATCATCCACACCATGCTCCTGGAGTGATCTAAAATGCCCATGCTGGCAGTAGGAACCCCCTAAATAGTTATTTTACCACCATGATAGTTTTTCTAAAAGAGTTACCCTTTTGAACTCCTCCTGGGGTGACCACTGGGCTTTCCACTTCTTCTTTCCAGTTCTTTCTTCTTCTTTCCACTTTCCACTTATGAACTGACTTTGAGGTTGCAGTTCATATCTGTTCAGCCTCCTTCCTTCTCTAGCCTCTAACTCCTCAACTACATACACAAGCTCCTAGGGTAGTTATTTTCCTGTTCCAAGAGGTCCAGCTTGAAAGGGTTGATTTTTGGTGATTCCTTCTTTGCTCAGAAATGGAGAGTCCGATTTGATTTATAATAATAAACGGTTTTAAAGGTTGAGAAGCATTTCACTTGCTATGAGAAGATCATGTGCAGCATTTTGGCAAGCAGTAAACATAAAATATTTATATTTTTCTAGAGTTTAGAACACTGACATAAAGTTTAAATCAAGCCATCTCTGAATCAACTTATGGGGAAAATGCATTCATTTTAAACCTCTGTATCAAGTGAATATTCTACTTTAATCTGAAATACTGCTTGAGGACGAGGTTGTGTTTAAATTCCAGGTAGGTGAAAATTCATATCCTATGTTTGAGGAGAAATCAGCATCACATTTTTTGTGTAGACCACTTACCAGTAAGTCTAATAAGGAACTGGGAATTTAAAACACAAACCAAAAGAAAGAGACTTAAGAAGGAAGTGAGTTGACCTTCATAAGGCATCATTTCAGACAGAAAAGCCTAGTCTACAGAAAGGCAGAAAGCCAAAACCATGTTAATGTTACAAAAAAAATCAGTCTATTGGTGATTTGTGATTAACTAACTGAGCACAGAGATTTACAAACTCAGCAAAAAAGCTGTGGTTTCAGAATATCCGATGGGGCAGTTACTTTCGTTCTCCGAAAGCTGCTGATTACAGCCTGGATAATTATTACCCACAAGGCTCCAACAGTCAGCATGGGAACAGGGGATTAATGGATGGACAACCAAACGTGCTAGAGCTCCTGCTTAGTGCCATGACCCATCACACACCAAGATGGCAAAGGAATGTGGGACTGGACTCATAAAATCCTTATTCCCTATCTTGTGCTAAATCATGTCTCAAAGGACAGTGCAAAGGGGACTGGCTGGGTTACCTTTTGCCTCGTTGAAAGATGAGTTCAAGGCAGGTCTCTGAAACGAAGCCCATTGCCTTGTATTTCCATTAACTTTTCTGTGTGCTTCAGTCATAGAAACTGAAAGCTTTCAGCTTTTAAAGTTCAGAAGTAACTGTATCAACAGTGGTGCTAACATCACTTTGCTGTCATTTAGCACTTATTTCGATAACTTCTTTCATCAGCTGTGGAAAAAGTTAGCTTTAAATTTTTCCTCACTATTTTTTTTTTCTTATTATTTATTCCTTTACTCAATGGCAGGTCCAAACAGGTCCAGCTAGGCAGAGATTGTGACTTTGTCTTGAATCATAGGTAGTTATTCATCAGGCTATTTCAAACTGGCCTTATTCTAGCTAACCCAACTCAGCTGCATCATAGTCCATGATGAGTAGAGCAAACATAGTTCTTGTCCTGAAGCTATATGAGTCCTACCATGCTCATGTCAGAGCTACTTGAATGGCTTCGTGGAGATATTTTGTACAATTTACCTATAGATTTATTGAAGGCACGATTAAGAAGAACTCTAAACTGACAGTTAATTATGATGAAACTTTAATATAACGAGTCAATCAGCAAATATTAGAGGAAGGAAGTAGTAAAGACAGGAGGGGAACCATGCTCCTCTCAGTTAATCAACCTATAAACACCAAAGTGAAGGCACAGCAATTGGTCTGAACCAGAATGTGCCAGGGAATGTTATATTTCAGCCCAAGACTTTTCTAAGGCTAGCTACTTTTACATGGAAGAAACCAGATTATTTGCTAGAAAGCGTGCATTAGTTAGGTTTTATTTCATAATTATGTCTTCAAATTAACTTTGAATTATTATTCAAACTTATTATTTGTATTTAGTTTTATGCTAGCTTCAAGATAATGAAATGAAGAGTCTTTTATATACATAGTAATTCTGGACAAAGCAACAAAAAGGCACCAGAAGAAGTAGAATGTCATCTTAGAATTAGAAGGATTTTTTCATTATTTGTGGTTAATTATTTCTGGAACTGACAGATCTATGCCACTTGGACAAAGAAGTGGAAATTTGTTTCCTCTTCCATGAAACACTGCATTTATGCCTTCTGAATATAGAAACAGGTTTTGCAACCCTAATTATAAGCAATTCTTTATTCACATAGCATGGGAACAAGCAAGAAGAGTTAGAGACATGTGCATGCCTGCAAGGCTACAATGTTATGGGCATCTCTGAAACATTGTGGGATGACTCCTACAACTGGATGGGTACAAGCTCTTTAGGAAGGACAGACAGGGGAGAAGAGGAGGACATTTTGCCCTCTACATCAATGACCATCTGGAGTCCATGGAACTTTGCCTGGGGATGGATGAGGAGCTGAAGATGTTATGGGTAGGGTACACCTACAGGGGTAGGTGATATTATAGTAGATGTCTGATACAGGCAACCTGGCCAGAAAGAACAAGCAGATGAGGCCCTCTATAGACAGAGAGGGGCAGTTTTGCATTTGCAGGCCCTGGTCCTCATGGGGAATTTCCATCACCCCGGTATCTTTTGGACAGACAACACAGCAAAGCACCAGCAATCCAGAAGGTTCCTGGAATGCATTGACATCAATTTTTTTCTCCTAGTAGCAGACAAAAAAAAAAAACCAAAAAACCCCAGCACTATCCTGGACCTGTGCTCACCAACAAGATGGTCTGGCGGACAGTGTGAAGCTTAAGAGTAGCCTGGGCTACTCTCAATGATGAAATGATGGAATTCAGGATTTTTTTGGCAACAAGAAGCAAGAAGCTTATGGCAAAGCAAGCTTACTACCTTGGAATTCAAGAGAGGAGGTTTTGTCCTCTTTAGGGATCTGCTTGGGAGAGTACCATGGGATAAAGCCCTGGAGAGAAGAAAATCCAAAAAAAAGCTGGTCAATATTCAAGGCTCACCTCCTCCAACTTGGAAGCAATTCATCCCACCTAAGAGGAAGGCAGGCAAGAAGCATAGTGAAAATTTCAGTATTAATGATAGAACAGAACACAGTAGACTTTGATTGTGGAAGGGAAGTCTGACACTGGTATCCTGGATTGAATGGTATGCTATACTTTTTAGAAGATAACTTGTATGCTGTGCTTTAAGGTGATGCTCAAGTCACTAAGAAGGAAATCAGACATCAGAGGAGAAGGTTTCCTGCTAAAATGCAGGAAATTAAACTACTCTGTATTCTTTCTTCTTTTGTTTTTATTCTCCACAAGAACTGTGGTTTTCACCTTAAACTAAGCTTGCATCAAGCAATATTTTTTTATTATTTACCCCAGAAAATGTTACAGGTCATACAAAAGTTGGGGTTTACAGGTCTTTGAAACCATGTATCAGGAAAGCTAGTTGGTCATTTTCTGCTAGCAACATACTTCTGTGGGGATTACTTAATTTTCCTGATGTTTTTTTGATTTCCCAGCAGATCATCCCAAATTAAATGTTTCATTGTGGGTGACCATGAGTTATTTGGCTACAAAGTAAACACTTCTGTGTCAGCCATGTTTTGGCTGTGGCCCAGTCTGAGAGGGGTCTGGTCATGCAAATCACAGGTGAGGTGAGTTAGAAAACAGCCATCCCACCTGTGAATAGCCATGGGATAAGTGCTTAGACCCATAGAGACTGCACAGGACCTTCAAGCACCAAGGAAGCATTTTTGTCAGAAATTTCAGCATTTCTAAGAGCAGGCTTTAATGGGAAGGGTTTCTGGGGGTAAGATAGGCTCCTAGGCTATGGTACTTGTCCTGCTGTAATACTCCAACCCTAGGTGACTTATCCCCGCTGTCACACAAGAGTAGCATCAGAGCAGAAAGCAGTTTTCCTGATATATACTCCAGTCTCTTACTACTAAACCGTTTCTTTTTCACATATTTCTCCCACTGTTATAGAAAGCAAAGAGCTACATTTGTGTTTTTATGTAAAAAAATGGGGGACAGAAGCTTTTGCTACTTCTTAGAGAAGGAAATGCCCTTCTTTTCCTTTTTTCTCCTTTTCTTAGTCATGTCTCAACACGAGGACTACATAGGTGGGTGTCCAGTCTTGACCCCATACAATGATGATGCAACACTTTAAAAAATAGCATCTTTTCCCCTATGATTCAGATTAATTCATACAACAGTTTGCAAAAGATAAGTTTGCATTCAAAGAGTAATTGTGACTTTCCAAATATTTGCTGCCTGACTTGTCTTCACAAATCTCTCTGTGTAAGATGGTTCTACCAAAGGGATGTTCCTCATGAATGCAAGAGCTACTCCATAGCCCACATTGCAACAAGCTGAATTTCCCTGATGAATTTTAAATTCCAGACCCTTCCCACACCAGTCATAGCAAAAGTTTCCTTTTGATGTGACAACAGACATTGTGATGGTAGAAAGCAACTCCTTTGCAGGAGTTCAGCAAGGCATGGGATTCCCCAGTGTCTTTCACCGTCTATAAGTTGTCAAAACCACTGCTCTGACTTGGTATGTTACCAAAGTTCTCCTCCATTTTGGACACAATGGCAAAACAGAGTGTGACAAGTCACAGGCTCTAGTATTAAGGTCTTAGTAGCATATTGTGTAGAATTATATTTTATGCTGAAAGCTTTGTCAGTCAGAGAGTACCTTTTTGTTCTGCTTCTGTGCTAGTTGTTCATTGATAAAAGTATCAGAATAGTCACTACAATTTTATTTCTCTTAACCTTCTGAATAATGGAGACTAAAACCACTAAAACATTTATCTGTCCCATCTACTTTTCAATGCAAAAAATAGCATCATGCTTAATAATACCCAGCTTAGTTTGATAACACCTTTTATCAACATCTAGTAAAAGCATTATTACAATAATCCAACTTACTAAAATCTTAATAACTCCCAAAGAAATGGCTAAACATTTTCTATCAGAAGTTACCAACAAGTAAGCGTGCCTCTCTACCACTGTGTATTCCTTAAGGGCAACCTGAATTTTGCTTGAGCCCCTTCTGCCCCTTGTACCCTCTTCCAGACACCCCACTTTCCCTTGCTTTTTGTGGGCTCCAGCCTTTGCAAGAGGCTCTGTCCCTTCCTTGGCAGTGCTCATAGCTCTGCTTTTAGCTCTGCAACTCAAGGTCCTTACACTTTCCCTTACAAACTGGTTGCTCTGTCCTTTTTCTTTGTGTTTGTTGTTTGCTGGGGTAGCCCTATGGAGTACAAGTGAAATTACGTAAAGTTTTTCCCTCTTCTTCTAGTTTTGTTTTAATTTCTTCTGTATAGTAACATTCAGAGGCTTCCCCACGCCAGGCTTGCTGCATCTATGCCATCTTCTGGATGTTCAGTGAATCATATTTATCCCAGAGCATGTCTGGCAGTTGCATGTTCTGACCAATGTTTAAATCTCTTTAACAAATGTTACCACTTCCTGAAATCAGTAAAGGACAGATAAATTATACTGGGAGGGGAACATGGTTTTAGGGCCAGGGTCACAGCTTCAGGTGTGTTTCCTTTGTTTACAGGCTGTACACTAGGAAAAGTGATTTCTCTTTTGCTCAGTAAACTCATTTCTATGCTAAGATCAGTTGCTGAATTTAGCAAAGAAAATCCTCTCTAAGAGGGAAGCTGTTTTCACTCATTTAAGCATTAATTAAATGCTTTTAAAAATGTGTTTAGAATTTTCTCATTTATTTGCTGAAAAAAAAAAAAATTAGAATTTTATTTCTAGTAATTGTGTACCTTTTGTGTCCATGTTGCATGCTAATATTTCACCAAGTCCTATAGTTAGAATTTTTTCAGCCCTTTAGGAACAATTGTATCTGAGTGTTTTATAATTCATGGATTTCCTGGATAATGAAGGAACATCCTCATTTTGGCCATTCTTGGACCATTATTTATATATAAGTTGAAATGAAAACAATACCGTGGTTTTCTTTGATGAAAAGTAGCTAGAATTCTTAATAGTCCCTCTTATATGGAGTCCAGAGTTAGTGAGGACTTCAGCCAATAAACTAATTCTTTCTTGCATATCTAAACTTTAGCAACATGCTTAATGATGTGATAAATCATGGACTGAATAGCAAAGACTGAGGGAGATAATTTCAGCTTTAGACAGAGAGACAGTGAATAATACTCATTACTTAACATTTCCACTTAGTCTCCTCCATTATCTAAAGAAGTACAAATAATTCACTGGAAAACAAGAGATACACAGGCTATTTCATTATTTTCAGTTCTGCATTTAATAAGCTGGCAATTCTAGATTGATCAGTGAGGTTGGGCTGCTGTATAATAATTTCGTGATTTCAAAGTAAAAAAACTAACCAGTGTGGTTTTAGAAATTCATATCACAGTTACTGCAAAGTGAGACTTATACAAGTTGGCTATCTCAGCTATTAAAAAATAAACATATACAGAAATAAAGCCAGAAAGCTACTACTGTTGAATGGTACTTTCACAGACTGATGATTCTTACAATCAGCTGGGGAAAAAAATCATTTTCATCCACTCATAAATTCAGATCATGGCCAGGAATGAAAGTGATGGAATTCCTCTGAGAGTTACTCTTTTTCCCAGATTATTAGAAGGAAAGAACATTGAGATGTTACAGTCCCATCACTTTTTTTTTGTAGATGAGGGAATTCAGGAATATATCAGAGACTGTAAATTTCAAAACTTCCAGGGACTTACACAGCCAGAAAAAAGGTTGAAATCTTTTTGACTTCATGAATGAAGTGGAATGGAAATGGAATGGAATGGAAAATTTCAGCTTCAGACACCACAAGGGGTTTTTCTGGTCTCATTTGACTTCTAAAGGAACTCCTGACACGGAGATGGCAGAACACAGGCAGAGCCCTGGGACCACTGAAATAGGGACCACTGGGACAGTCCTGGCAAGTTTTATGTGCACACCCTTGGTTATTAATCTGATCCCTCTTCTCCTTCTGTGTTCATCATGGTTTCTTCCTAAACACGTTTCACCTTCTTGTCACACAAATTCCAATGCAATGAGAAAAATTCATATTCCAGCTCATGTTCACCTGGACTCAGGATCCTATATCCTATTTATTCTACTCCACAGATGAATGTATAGATGTGGAAATAAAACCACTCAAATGTGTGGCTGGACAACTACAAGCCTCACGACCATCAGAATGATCCTGCTGTTGTCAAGCTCATGTTACCTCAAGCAAAAGCCTCCCTCCAAGGAGCAGTTTGACAACAGGCTGATCTCTTACACATTTTCCTTATTTGTTTTAATAAGGAGTTTAGCCATGGTGAGATAAATCAGGAGTAAATATTTCAGATATTTGGCTGCAACTCCTAACATGCAAATCTCCAACCATGCTAAATCCCTCCTAGACCAACTCCTGGTTACATCTCATGGTATTAGGACTAGAACAATGTATTTTGCAGGAGGTGCTTCACCTGCGAATCAGAGGGCTTACTAAACTGACATATATAACCTAGTTAGTATATTGCCAGCACAGGGAACATCGGTTTGTCGCTAGCAGACAGGGACATAATGAATAGACATACACAGATATGTGAGAATGAAGATGAAACTGTTTGGCTGTAGCACATATATTTAGGATTTCAGAACACTTAACACACTCTGATATAATTATCTGACAACTGGAGATGGAGACAACAGATAGAGGTTAAGGTCAGCGTTTCTGAAGTGTTTGCTTCTTTTTACAGTCTCATTACTTTTCGAGCTCACCTTTGGGTTTGCATTCCAGGCAGCTAGACTGAAAAGTAGATTTAAGCATATTATACAACTGGTTTTCAAAAAGGCTGAACATCATGTTTTCATTTACAGAGCACATCATCACCATTGCGCACTCTCCCTGAAGAACAGATAGCTCCATGGACATTTTAGAAAGGTGAAGCATGGTGTTGTTTCACCACCCTAGCAAAGTGTAAGCAAGAAGGGTGAGCAATTTCCCCTTACAGTCTGCACCAGGGTGAGATTCATCTTACCTAAAATATCCTATTAACTGCATAAACTGATGATCTTTGCTCTGCCCAGAGGCAGTGCCAACAGGGAGCTCCAAGGGGTAATCCACTCCACCTAATTAAGACATCTACTTCAGCAGGAGTTTGCCAGCCTAGTCTAGAAGCTTGACCAGTGGTTGGCAAAAGTTAGGAGGAATGGGACTTACCTTGCACAAATTGCATCTACAGATTTGGTTTGCACAGATTAAATTGAGAAAATAAAAGAATAAATGTCAGTGCAGCTCAGGAAACTTATTACACTTTCAAGGCAGTCTGGAGAACTCAAAGACAGACAAAAAGAGAGAACCCTCACCTTCTCCTCTGTGAGTGAGAAATGGGGAGGGGACAGATACAGCAAAAGATTCATCAGACAGACTGACTATACCTCTAAAAGAGTGCCAGTCCCCCTGCTCGGAATTACTTAATGTCTTTGCCTAAAGTGCAGCAGTCCCAGCTATAGGACTCCAAATCCACCACTATGATTTGTATTGCTCTAAGTGTAAGAATAATCCACTTCACTGCAAAATGAATCATAAACTTCCGACAGGAGGACATGGTAAACAGGACTGTTCAATATTCAACCCTCTTCATTGTTCTATAAAGAACTGTCTCTAATCTAATTATCTGGTCTAGCATATTTATGGTGCTTCTCCTGAATCCACTTGTATTGCTAACAGATTTTTTTCCATCTAAGTAGAGGGGCTGTCTCTTGTTCACTGCTTATTCATTATTTCTCAAGTAATTGACATTAAACTCACTGACTTTTGGATGAAAGCTCTGATAGCTTTGCTCTAGATTTGCAAGCATTATAATCCCTTGAATACTCTTTTATTTTCAGCCTACATGAAAGAGCTGTGCACCTAACTCGAAGTATGTTACACAGGAGTTATTAAGACCCTTGCAGCAGGCATCAGGCTGATCACAGCTGACTACACCCAGAGGATCAAGTGTCTTGCCCAAGTTTCCATGCTAACAGCCAGATCCTTTGAGGAGGCAGGCATGCCTTCACATGCACTGCAGTCAAATAATGCACACACTATGCTTAAACAGAGGCTCAACCCAATTTAATCTTTTTGGGTTAAAATGGCCGGAGTGTCAATGGGCTATGGGAGAGTGAAAAAGTAAAATATACTTCAGTGACAAATGGAGATTCCCACTCATAGAAATATCTGTGTTGTATCTGGTTAACCGATGAAATCCAAGTCACATTAAGCAGCCACTGTTCTCTAAGAAACCCAAATTCATGAAGGGGTTTCTTGCATTAGCTGGAAGGGAAGTTTCGGGTGTTGTGTAGTAAGATAGCTCCTGCATCATGTCCTCATTGCTCTGTTTCTCAGGGAACCATTTTTATCAAGGCAATACAATTTGGTAAGGTTGGATGCCTGCTTTGTATCACGGAACATCAGATAAAGCAAATGCACAAGAGAGAAGCTGATCTAATACCAACTTCAAGACACCCTGATTAACAAGGAAAGCTTCATCCTCATGAGTGGAGCCAAATGGCAAAGGCAGTTCTACACAGAGCAAGTTTGTTCAGAAACTGCAAGTATTTGGTAGCAAACGTAGGGGTTAACAGTCATACTGCCCTTAGTTCCAGAAGTTGAACATTTATATATGCAAACTGCTTAATACATCTGTGCTGATAAATTCAAATTGCCCAGGTCTGATCATTGCCACCAAGGCTAAAAGACAAAGAACAGCCACATTTGTACTAATGAGCTCTCAGCCTCTCTGACAATTCATAGAATCATAGAATCATAGAATTGGCTGGGTTGGAAGGGACCTCAGAGATCATCAAGTCCAACCCTTGACCCACCACTGCAGTTACCAGACCATGGCACTGAGTGCCACATCCAGTCTCTTTCTAAATATCTCCAGGGACGGAGAGTCCACCACTTCACTGGGCAGCCCATTCCAATGCTTGATCACCCTCTCTGTGAAGAAATTCTTTCTAATATCCAACCTAAACTTCCCCTGGCACAACTTAAGACCATGCCCTCTTGTCTTGTTGAAAGTCATCTGGGAAAAGAGACCAACCCCCACCTGGCTACCCCCTCCTTTCAGGGAGTTGTAGAGAGTGATGAGGTCTCCTCTGAGCCGCCTCTTCTCCAGAATTCAGCTGCATGCAAACCATTTAGTGGGAGCTGCTGCTGGGCCATGCTAACTCCCAAGCAGGGACTAAGACATTTGGAAGAGTCCTATCTATCTGAGATTAGAACCATATTAGAGACCGCTCTAAAAGTTACACTAAACAGAAGACAAATTTACAACAGCTGAGAATGTTTCCTGGCACTGTTTAATTTACTGGAGTTGTAGCCTCTATAAAAAGACATGACTTGTAATCTAAGCAAAATGCACCCCACAAATTTAATCTTACAGAAGGGTTTTCAAAAAGAGATAAATACATAGCAGGAGTGACACTCAAAATGGATTTGAAGGGATTGTTTTCTGCCTCATTTTTAGCTCGAACATCTAGTGTCATTTCCTTTCAATGATTTATTCTTCACATGAAAGATGAGATTCTGGCTAGAAGCCTGTTGTAACTGGAAATGAATTTTATATGCTGCAGCACACTGAAACCTCTTTGACTGTTCAGTCTAGATAAAGAGAAAAAGAAAGATACCCAGCTCACCTTGGCAGCTTCCAGTGTATTTTCCTCTAAGATTTGCAGACTTGGCTAGCTGGCCATCCAAGCTGCAATAGCTACACTGTGTTTAAAATATCTTCCCATTTTCTTTACCCACAAGGGACATAGTTATTAATTACCTGGGTCTGCTGTGCTCCTGGATGTATGGTTCCCAGCTTAAAATTCCATTGGTTTACTGGGATTTGGAACAAGCCCTGCAACAATAAAACTGGGAGTCTAGCGCTCCTCTTATCATGGGGCAGACTTCTAGGCAGTCACAGAAAAAAAGGGTGGCATATTTAATGATGAAAGACTTATAATTCAGCATGCAAAGGTGAGGTTTTATTAACACTGTCAACCACTGGGTAAGACCCAGAGAAATTCCAATTTGACAGCTATAGGGCTAAGGCTCCTGAGGACTTTGGGTGAGAACAGGCTCTTAAAGCACTGATATTCCATTTTTGACATGGTACACGGTGCCAAAAATGACACAAATGTTCTATGCAGAAGAGCATCTGGACCTTCCAATGTCCTTCCTCCTTCTTAGCTCTGCTAGGTCAGCAGGAATCAGAGCAAGTCTGATGGATGAGGCATTGATATTATTTTTATTCTAAAAGCTAGCTACTGACTCATCTTTCTGTAGCGAGTGTAAAAGTCTGTGTAAACTTCTGGAGAGCTGAAAGTTTCATGTTTTACTAAAAGTGCTTTTCTTATCTTTTTAGTCAAATCATCTGGAGGCTGAAAAGCCTGCTATTTCCATAACAGTTCCATCCTTCCACATTGACTAGTAGCTGGAGGATAAGATTATTTTTTGCATCCATTCTTAAGAATATATTGTGGAAAAAAACACACAGACATACAGATAATATACAACTTTTACACACAAATACACCTTTCAGTGGTCAGGAAAGGTACAGAAATACCAACAGGACCATTTGCAAATTTCAGAGCAGTTATTTCTCATTGACTGGGGTCAGAATAAGGCCGTGAAGTGGCCCTACACAGCACCAGCCCCTGCCAAGGCAGTTCAGTGACTTTGTACAAAGCCAGGTGAAAGTTCTCTGAAAAAGTTCTCAGGGACTACCACCATTTCTTTCCACCTTGAATTACACCTGTGGAGTTGCAATGCACTCAGCAAGGACCCTAAGGGCTAACCAGAGACAGAAATTAAAGCCAGCAGACTCCCTCAGTGACACATCCATATGGAAGCAACAATGTCCAATGTTAAAAATCATTGTTATGCCTTAGTTGTAGGAAACAGAACACACTTTTTAAGCCAATGGTATTTGGTGACAGTGCTCTCTTAGCAAATTTGAAGCAAGAAAAGCAAAACCTGCAATTGTTTTCAATAAAGTCTCATTCCATTTTCTGCTAAATCCCCTGCTAATTCCAAATTGCTTTTTTTATCTGAAAAATAAAATAAATTCACTGTGCTTTCTTCTCAGCTTATTTATGTACATGAAACAGGCCGAGGATGAAAATATTATGTGCACCACCCAACTGCTGTTTTGGTTGCTATTCCAGGGCTGGCAGGCTCTGAGTTGCTGCTGTAGCCACTGGCAGAACTCTTAAAAAAAACAGGAAAGCTTACTAATATTAAAACAAAATCTGTAAGGTAAGACAGTCTTCTCAGAGTGCTTAGATAGCACTCTTCACCTCTAGGAGAAAGCTTCAAAGGAAAGTTATGACAGCAAGCTGTGAGACTGAGGCAAAGAATTTGGTTGTTTTTGAAGTTTATATAAGACACAGTGAGCAGAAAAGTAGCCTTAGTTAATCAGCAGTGGCTGTAAAAGTGGATGGGGCACCAGCTGGTGAAAAATGTAAGTCTGTGAGGCATTATCACGGACTGCAGTGCAATGGGAGCAAAGCAGCTGCTGTTGAAATACTCCAAATTAATGAAAATTTCAGCATCCATGTGCAGCTTTTTGTTCCATAGAGCCTGCTTTAACAGAGAATTTGCCGTTGCCTTGCGGGTGTTGTTATTGCTACTGCTACTTTGCTCCTTGGGTCCTGTGCTAAGGATTTGAAGCAACACCTCATGGCAACTCTTCTACCCGGTTACTGGTGAGCTGGACATACTGGACAGAACCATACACATGACTCAGGCTGCAGAGCATTTTGACTTGCAGTCATTTTGCAAACTCTTTCCTTGTTTTGTCAACATCAGCAATAGCAATAATGAAAATTGCTCCCTTATATTCATGCCCCAAAGTTTCTATAGAGAGGGGGGGGGGGGTGGAATGTCCACTTCTTTTGCCTTATTATTTTTTCCCCTTCTGTGCACAAAGTATAAATGATCTGTTGTTATATAAATGATCTGAAAAACATCTTGGCAAGTTTATAGCTAGGCCAAGCATTGATCTGCTTTCAGCGGAGAAGGAAAAAGAAAGACCAAATGAAACAGCCACAAAAGGAATAAAGAAAAGCTGTACTATTGCAAAAGCAAACAAAGCAGGCTGAGACAAGCTTTTTGCTGTCCAGACAAAGAGTATAAATAGTACCTCTGACACAGAAGGAGTCTACTGCAGAGTCAACTGAAGCAGGCATTGAGCAAAACAAAGTTCTTAAATGAGAACTGTAAAAAGAAAAAAAAAAACAAAACTTAGGTCTATTTGCTCTTGGAAAACACCCCACCACTGAGAAGGATACAGCATCAGAAATCCCTCATTTTCCCCCAATTCTAACATGTCCTAGCTATTTTCTTTTCAACAGTTGCTGACAGCGACTTGGTTGAATCACTTGGATGGAATCTCACCCCTCACAACAGCACTTAGTAACCTGAATACTTTTTCTGTCTTACTTATATTTACATTTAAACATTTCTTCTCCCCCCGTTGTGGGGAAGCCAGCTGCTGACAAGTTATGTCACTCTGTGGTGCAGCTGGTTTCTGGAGTTTTGCTAGTACCAATAATAATATAGCCTCACTATGGGAGATGAGAGAGCAAGCAGATCTTTGGCTGCAAGCACCATTTTATGCCATGGGGCACCATATCCATACTTAGAAAACATTTGAAGAATCATATGAAACACCAACACTCTCAACTGCAACCATGTGGTCAGTAGTTCATGTGCCTTAGGAGCTATGGCTTTACCACGAGGGAGAGGTTCCAGTGTGAGCAGCAGTGGATGACTTTTGCAAAGTTTCTTCAGCACAGATGGTACTCCAAGGACCTGAGGAGGTCTTTCATCACCAAAATATACTAAAATACGGAGATCATTAGATAGTTGATCAACCTGAGAACACAGGGGGTAAGTTATACAAGAAACTTTGCCATTCTGAAGACATAAAGTGCCTTTAATGTTTTTAATTGCTCACCCCCCCTGGTGGGATCTATAACCCTGGTTTGGTATCAAGACCCTCCCTAGAGAAGGTCAAGAAGTAGAGTGTGGTTGAAATGGACAGTTTCTAGTGTCATGGCCTCACAGCAGATGGCCCCCAAGTCCTAGCACAAGGAATCTGGAGATCTGCCTCTTGTGTAAAGCAGCAGAATCAGGTCAGTTACCCCACATCCAGGTCCTCTGCAACTCAGATCAGCAAATTTAAGCTCTTGGTGGACTAAGTTGCTGGTAGGCCGAGCTGCTCTGGCACTGCATAGGGATGAGGCACTCGAGTAGCTATTTATAGATGAGGGAAGAGCAGCAACAGGGGAAAGGGAGGAAAAATGAAACTGACAGAATGTGTGAGGGACATTTGTCATTTTTAAATTATATGTCTCAGAATGTGATCTGAGGATGTGATCTCAGTGATCTACCCATCTCAAAGTGATCTCAGTAGCTTGCAACTCACATCCTATTCTCCAAACATCACATTTTATCCAGAAGTTTTAAAGACATTATAATCCCTTCATCCACAGTTGTGGATTAAGAATAAATACTAAGTGTGTACATAATGCTCTGTCTCTTCAAAGCCATTGAAACTGCAGTGATGTAGGAAGTGATCACCAGTTCTGTTTAATGATCAAGAATCTCATGGACACAGTTCTGGCCCCAAGACCAACTCTCACATCTTGGGCCTTCAGGCACTGACAATATCCCTATGAGCAAAGCCTGGGTTTCTCTAAACTGAAGTCAGTAAAGCAGTCTCCCAGAGGCTGACCTGGAGCAGCTGAGGGAAAAGCTGAACTCCAGTCCAAGCTTTAGAGTCACTCAGTGGCTTCTGATATTGCACCTCATCCCTTCCACATGTATCCTACCCAAAGGGGTATGGAAGCATATCCCCTCTTGCACCCTGACCAGTGCACCACAATAAGGAGCCATATACCCAACACTTCAAGTATAATATGGAGATAAATTTGGGCTTGCAGGCATCACATTGTCAACTGTTAACATGCTTTGATAAAACAAACAAATGAACAAAAAAGTGCAATACTGAGATACTGATGTAAGGGTGAAATCGACTCTCTACCCCAATCCTATCTGCTCTAGGTTTGGAACAGGGCTCATTCCCAGCCAGCCTGAGCATCTCCATATTTAAATCCATCTCATCGTATAGACCTTAACTGTCACCTTTTCTGAGAAAATGGGCTAATCATTTGTTCCTTTTGAACCTCTTTCACTTGTCATCAGCTCAGAGGGACCAAGAACGAGAGGAAGGGAGAGAATGACTGCCTGTGACTGAGACTGGACTTGCCCAGGACTTTCCAAAGCAGGGCTCCTCTCCCAGCCCCAGGTTTCAAGCACCCCGAGTATGATGAATTTACAGCACAACTGTAAGCAGTTCAAGAGTCAAGGAAACAAAAAGTCACTTTTTTTTCCACGCTATTAAGGACTTTGACATTTGAGGACCCGTTCCGCTGTCACCCTGTGTCCCCAGAGCAGGGCTGCGTGTGGCGCAGGGGGTCAGCAGAGGGCATCTCTCGACTGCGGTGCCAGGGGACGATGACAGCCCGGGGGACTGCCACGGGATTCCGTCTCCTCCTGCAGAGAAATTCATCAGCTGGCTCCACTAGATGGCATCTCCGTCCTGCGGACACCAGCGGCTCCCGGAGCGTTACCTAACCTGCCTGGATTTACACGGCTCGTACTGGCATTTAGCAATTAAAGACAGGGAATATTTCGTTAGCCTACATCAATTTCTGTTCCAGGTTACCACCAAAAAGAGCCCCAGGCTAGCAGCTCGGGGCCACCTTCCTTTCAGACATCCCTTCCAAAACATTGGTACTACTCTAAGTGATCTCCCAAAGACAGAAAATTTGTCCTCTCAGTACTTCAGCACATTTCCAGTTCTAGTTGCTGATTAGGTCAATCTGTTTAATGCTGATAGCAAAGTTTTTGAGATTTTTCATGCTTACGGGCTAAGCTGCCAGGTCAAATTGTAGCAAAACAAGGTATTTATTGATGCTGCAAAATTCTGTCTGTGAATTATAACATGTGCAAGCTACATAGTTCAGGCTCTACCTGGTTTTGAGGACAAAGTATCAGCTGTAGCAGATCCCTCTAAGCCTCCTGCACTAAGGCTTGCTTCTTCAGAACCTCTGTTGTCTGGTACTCATAATAAATGCCCAAATTGATGTGTCTTGAGGAACAAGGCTAGCTCACTGAGACTGGATCTGCAACAGCAAGTCTGCTCACTTCATCTGGAGGGCTCAGGAGCCTTCTTTTGGTTATCTGGGTTTGTCAGAGTACCTGCAGCTCTGCTGCGTCTGATAGACAGCACTATCCTGGGGACAAAGGAATATGTTTTGGGGAACACTCTAAAGAACACCAATGGAATGTATGCCTGCCACTCTTCTCTATCACATTATTTATATCCTTTGGGTACAGTGAAGTACACCTAGACCAAAAGAACAGAAGCTGATCCAAAGAAACTTGAAACAGATTCATTAAAATGAACTGCTGATGTAGGAAAACAGAGGCAAACAAGGCTCCATGATGCCACACAGAACTGCTCTTCAAGAGCAGTCCTTCTCAGCAGACTCAGGGGTTCTGATGTTAAAATTGCATTTATATAATATATATATATGTTTACACATATACATATAAATATCCCATCCTATTAAGTGTATTTTGATGTGGGTCCTAAATTACTCAAACTGACTCCCTGCCTGGAACTTTCTAAGTGGAAGGATAAAATTTCTGACTTTTTTAGGCAAATGCGCAAGAAGAAACACCAGGCATCAATCCAATAGCTGATGAAAGAAAGATATATTTGTGCATAGGGAATTCATCTGTTTCTGCAGCACTTTCTGGGATCACTGCAGCACCTGTAACTGGGAAACCGTGTCAGAGATCCGATTAGGTTGGCTTCCAATGGAAGGCACCATTAAGGTGGATGTGGTGCTAACAAGCAGACAAGTCCTATCTATTGAGGTTAACATATTATTTTTACAGAACAATTTCCCCTAATAAGCTGAACACAAGGAACACTGCAAATGCCATAATAATGTTATGCAAAAAAGAGTTTAAACTGTAACTTTCTCCATGGCCATTTCATGGCTAGGCAGTCAAGGAGACAATATAGATGCAAAAATATAACACTGTGGTCATGGATGGTTGGGCACAGATTATGAACTATTGAGCTGAAATACAGGATAGATGCCATTTGAAACCATGGCATTTCCAGTGATTTGAATATTGTGCAGTATGCAAGAACCCAAGCACCCTCAACTTCCTTCTTAGACATTATGAGTGTGGCAGCAAAAATATTATGAGGACCAAATGGTATCCAAACCTCAGAAGTCAGATGACAGCCTGATCAAGCACCACAGGTGAGTTACTGCAACATCAGGCTGAAAGGCTCAGGGCCCATGTTTAAGTTTCTGATGTGCATCTGTCAGATCCTGTCCCCTCTGGCATCTCTTTATACACCTCAGTGCTGTGGTTTCCAGCAGTATCCGGGATGCCCAGCATATCTCAGGACCTAAGTGTGACCCTCTTCTGATCAATGCCTCTCGTACAAGTGAGGCTGTCCTGCAATTTCTCGGAAATTAGAAATTTCTCAGAATGCAGTTTCTCAGAAATGAGGCACCTGCATCTTCAAGTGCAGAGGGGACAAAGCTCACACAGCAACAAGTCGTTTTCTAATTGCAATCTCAAGGCTCATGGAGCATGTTACTATTCGTTCCCACAGGCTCACATCCCCAGAAAAGGGGGAAAATTATTCTGCCAGCTTGGTGCTAAAATTTTTCATCACTTCTACTGCCTCCAGCAGGGATCCAGTGGATTAAATATAAAGAGAAAAACACATCCACAGAATTTACAACCCCAAGGGCCTATCTGAGTTTAAAATCCTGTCACATATACTCCATGCTAGTGTATCAATAGCATCACTGGTCAAAGAATGTTTTCTTCAAAAATGACTTTCTTCTGTGCAGATCTCTGTTGTGATGACAATGTTCATTTGATACAGTTAAAAGCATAAACACTTCCTCATTCATATGCATATTTCTTATAAATAAACAATATGTCAGGAGATTTCAGGTATTTTCTTCTGTGCAAAAAAATTGTGCCCTAAGCCCACTGTGATTGGTTTGACTTTTTTACTTGGGTAGTCAATTCCTTAGAAAAATTAGAAGTATAATAAAGGAAAATGTCACCATCTGTCTGAAAATCATGTACAGAGTGAAATGATTTAAAAATGCATATTATTCCCAAAAGTAATTTATCTTATTGATCCAAAGATAAAGAAAAATTACTATGAGCCCAGCACTATGCTAATCACAAAATCTGTGTGCTCAGAGGCTTTGAATTTTTTTGGTTTCTTCTAGATGTTTGCCAGCATCTGCAAAGAATAGAGCAAGAAACAGATAAATCAGAAAAGGTGAAGCAGTACATGGGGAGCCTGAAACTCGTAACTCTTAGGGTGACACTGGCACTTCCCCTGGAACACATCCCCGTACAAGCAAGGTCTGCATGCAACCTGCTCTGGGATGATTTGCGTGGCCCACTAAGCCCAAGCAAGCTGCAAAATGGAGGTGGTATTTTTGCAGTGAAATCATGATTGTAGTTAGGGAAGACAAAGAAGTTCTAATCAAATAAGAAGAGCACTTCATAGCTCTCCTGCCTTTTCTTCTCTGTTCAGTGCAGTAAGTAGGCTTTGTACTTTTGCTTTTTGCCTTCTTCTGATTACAGCCTAGCTGAAGTAATAAATCTCTCTGTGTGAAAGCATTGCCAGGATTTTTCTGTCCTGTCACTAGCAGCACAACACATTGCCAAAATTATAACACATTATGTGGGAACTTCTGTATTTGGAGAAGTCCTTGGTCATCTTCCTGTTAATTCATGGGATCACATTTGATTTCTTCAGCATGCCAGGGTTCCAAATGTCTGATGCTAGAAGCCATTTCTAAGAATAATGCCTTAGAAAATTATTTTGTTTTGTTTTGTTGGCGTTTTTTGTTTGTTTCTGGCTACATCAAAAGAAGTGTAACAGGTCAAAAGAGGTGGTTCTCCATGTCTACTCTTTTCTGATGAGACCACACCATAAGTACTGTGTCTAATTCTGGAGCCCACAACACAGGAAGGACTTGAGGAAAGTCCAGAGGAGATCCACAGAGGTGGTCAGAGGATTGGAACACCTCTCCCATGAAGACAGGATGAGAGAGTCAGGGTTATTCAGCCTGGAAAAGACAAGGCTGCAGGGAGACCTTATAGCAGCCTTCCAGTACCTGAAGGGGCTATAGGAAAGCTGAGCAGGGACTTTTTGCAAGAGCATGTAGTGATAGGACAACAGATAACGGTTTTAAACCTCAAAAGGGTAGAATTTAGTTAGACATTAGGAAGAAATTCTTTCCTGTGAGACTGATGAGACACAGGTTGCCCCAAGGAGCTGCGGCTGCCTCAACCTTGGAAGTATTCAAGGCCAGGTTGGATGGAGCTTTGAGCAACCTGAACTAGCGGGAGGTGTCCCTGCCCATGTCAGGGGGTTTGGAATTATATGATCTTTAAGGTCCCTTCCAACTCAAACCATTCTATGATTTTATGTTTCATTTCAGGTGTGGATTTGTTAGGAGGAATAGTCACCATTCTTTGTGTTGAGACACATAGAGTTTCACACACGAGTTGTACATTCAGCTTTGCCACATGTCACAAATGCATATGGTGATCAGCCCGCCAATTTTGTCCATTTTACTGAAGCTATAGGCCACAAGCAAGTTATTTTGGTACTGTCTGGAGTGTCTTGATTCCACAGAGACTCCACTGTTTGAATTTCTTCCCACTGTTTACTTCTACATTCTGAAATTAGACCTAAACACCTATACAGAAAGGAAGAATTATAAAACAGAGATTAATATTTTCACATTCAAATTCCTGCCCACTCACAAATCCCACATTACAACAGAGACAACAGTGGGAGTCTCAAGAACCATAGCACTCATATATATGGTGTTCAATATTCACTGAGCTTTGCAAAGGAGGCAAATTTAATCCTTGGTGTTTTATACATGAAGAAAGTATGGAAGACAAATAACTTACACAAGAACACACAGCACTTAAACAGCAAAAGTACATTTCCCACCAACTCGGTCCTGGCAATGTATTGTGCTCCCACATAGATCCCATTGAGCTCCAAACACCTTCACAGATTAAAGATGACTGAAGGTAGTTATTATAATTTATCACTGCATGAACATTTTCTTTCTGAAAACAGGTTTTCGGTCATGCATAATTCTTTGATGCTTCATCCTTTGTGTCCATTTTATTACAACTCTGTTCCTGATTTGTATCAGTGGTTATATTTTGTATCAGTGTACATCTGCCATCCATAGGGAATTTCGCCACAGATAATTTAATTTACATTGCACCTATCAAATGGTTGGATGCTTTCTAAAAAGCAAGGGAGCTAAGAGAAATTGCAGCCAGTGGGTGGGAAGGGTTGTTTGGCACACAAGCTTACTGCAGCCACCTTTTCTGCCCTGAGGACACCCCATCTAATGGGCTGAGTGGCCCATGGTGAATCCGAGGTGTCAACTGGGTGCCTGACAGTCTGTCCCACATGGCAGAGAATGACTTGTACCAAGAAAGAGATGATCAGGCCCATTTGACATCTAAATCTGCAGGAAGCTGGTCTTTGCCACCACTCAATTGTGTCATGAGAGAACTTTATGCCTTTATGATCAGCTGGTTCCCTTGCACTCTCTTGGATTGCTGCTTTGCTGCCAAGATGTTGAATTGCTTTAACCAACTTTGTAACAGACAATATGGGTGTGCTCTCAGAGGACTCCAGGCTTGTCCTGCCCTAGAGCAATCGCCTGCAACCACAGCAGTCAGGCACCTTAGGAGAAGAACTGGGAGTAGATGGCTTTTCCTTGGCAGTTTGTTAAGGCAATAAGGGAGGAGGGGTGGAGGAGAGGGCAGGACTGCACTTTCCAGAAAGAAGCAGTAGAGGAAGATACACTCTTGTCATTACCGTGGGCAGAAGTTTTAGAGGTTTAGAAGAGCAAGGGAACAAATCCAGTTCTAGCTGCTTAGAATTGCAAAAAATTTCTGCAACCAAGCAAGGGAGCAACAGAAGCTGGCAGAGGATGAATCATTAGACCCTTGCTGGCTTCCATCCAGGTGGCCTCACCTCAAAATCTGCCTCTAAAATGGGGCCCATAGAACTGGGACTGAGCACTGGGGGGCTATCAGTGTTTCTTCCAGTTTTTCACCTTACTGCTGTGCCTGCTTGTGGCCACTTACTGTTGAAGCAAGACTCATCATATTAGAAAGCAAGCAGGTTCTCCTTCAGATATACACTGGAAGGTGTAAAGAAAGCTAATGCAGGCAGATTATTGCAAGGCTTCACCACTCACACCATTCTATTTCTCATTTGTTCCTCAGGTCCCAAAACCTCTCTTCTGTCTTCTTTTCTCAGCACTCCTTTGAGAAAATCCATCTCTCTACTGCAATGAGTTTAATGTTACACAGGACAGATCTATGAACCCTGCTGACAAGCCTGCTGCTTCCCTGCACTCCCACATTTGAGCTAAAATCATAGCTTGCTCTAAAAGGTGATCTTTAGCTAAACTGTGAGCAAAGCTGAGTCTCAGGTTGCCAGCTGGGAAACAGAACTGTCCATCCAGAAATTTAGTGGAAAAAACACAGGATTTGCAATTGCCTTTTCACTGTCTGCCTTAAGATCTCAGTTCAGCAAATAATAAACAGTAAAAACAACATTGATGAGCAAGGATATATTTGAAATTGACTCCCAGGATGCTGAGATTATTTCTACATTACTTTATTTCCAAAAAAGGCTTGACATAAATTAAGTGTGGAATTAAAATAAATAAATAATCAAGAGATATTTACAGGAGAGAATTCTTTTGTCTCATACATGACTTTGTTATGAGCACAAAGGTTTTGCTCTGTTATAAATCAGATTTGATCCCCAGATTAATGTATTAAAACACATCTTTACATGAACAGCTCCAGAGAGGTGTAACCATTTACAGACCTTGAGATGGGGAGTTATAGGGGATTATGTTTCTTCATTGTTTGACAGACTACAATAGATTTGGCAGGAGGAGTCTTAACAGACTTTGTACAGCTTCTGAGGATGAAAGAGAAGAAATCATAACTGCTGGGAAAGGAGTCCAAATTCTTCAGTTATACAAGAACACTGGAAAGGTATTTCAGAGGCAGAAAAATCACCTGTTGTTGTGGTTGACCTCATCCAGCTGTTGGCCATCTACCCAGATGCTCTCTCTCACTTTGTCTCCTTCGTCTATGCCCTTAGCACTGCAGGATTGTTTCACATATATTTGTGGGGTTTTTCTTACTCCTCTCTCCCACAACTGCCACATAGTGGGGTTTTTTTTTAATCTTTCTTAATTATGTTTTCACAGAGGAGCTGCCAGCTTGTCTGATTGGCTTGGTTTTGGCTGGCACTGGGTCCACTTTGGAGCCACCTGAAATTGGCCGTGTCTGGCACGGGGCAGCCCCTGCACCTTCTCACAAAGGCCGTCCATACATCACCCCTTGCTTCTAAAACATGCCACCTATAAACTCTGCAGATCTTAGATACACTCAACAACAGCTGAATGGATTTCCAATATTCTCTTGTATCATATATCTCTCAAAGTCCTGTATCAAACTAATCCTTTGCTTCCCGGTATTCAGATAACTGAAGCTCATGTGTACAAATCCCAGCACCCCTGCACAGTGCCAGGGTGGAGCACATCACCCTCCAGCAGCTGACCAAGAGACAGTCTCAGTGTTAACCAGGTGAATATATGGATCACTGAGCTTTGCAGAGCCCGTGCATGAGCACTTGTGCACATTCACACGTTTTCTTCAAGGAAGCCTAGGGTTTTTAAACCCTAGGGAAGATAATCACTACAACTAGGGGTTACTCTGTGCTATGAAGTGGAAAAGATTGCTGGAGATGGCAGCACCATCCAAGCTGCAAGATCTGCTCTCTTAAGAGACACTGTAGTGAAATTCCTGCTCAGCTTGCTGATTTACAAGCTGGTCCCATGTTCAAGCAAATTTAATCTAGAGTTCATTTTAGGGGAAACTGACCTCATCAAGTGAGCCGTGTACAATAAAGCAAAAAGTGGAAAAGCAATGAAAAGTTATTTGCCTTGATGTTCAGCAGCCTTTTTCTGACCTACTGAGATGAATTGACCCAAGTTAAACATGAGCATGGGCAAGTCCCAGGGGATAAGTTATACTGCACAACTGCTTTGGGCAGATAATTGATCAGTCAGGGATGATTAGCCAGATTTCTTATGAGAATGTCACTCCTAGATATTAAAATGAAAACCATGCAACATGAAACAAAAGGGTACAATCATGTCTAGTTTTTGGCAAAAAATACAGTCAGATATGTGCTTGGAGGTGGGTAGCTGTCTGTGAAACACATGGGATTTTGCACTCTCCTTGGTGTTTCAAAGCCTTTTCCAGTGCAGCAGAGTCCAAGATCTGCCTCTGTCTGAAGAGCAAAGTGGGACTAGAATGGTGGGAGAAGAAAAATATGACTTGTCCAAAGGCCACCCAGCTTCTTGGCTGTCTTGGGTCAAGCTTGCAGCTTCTGCTAGTAGGTTCTGTCCTGTGCTCTGGCTCCTGTGCTTAAACAGGGGTAAAGTTCAGTGGGATACCATTATTATTTAACTCTCATTTCAGTCAAGTGTGACTTCCTATTAACGTCATATAAATTACCAAGATCTAAGCCAGATAGCTCTGAAATAACTCATGAACTAAATTCTCACGCTGGACCAGAAGGTTTGTATATAATACAAAAGATTTTAGGAGGAAATGAGGTGATTCCCTAGACAACAGATCTGGATGTAAACCTCTTTAAGTTCAAGATTACAATTGTTTTCTTAATTTTTATTACTGGCAAGTTCCAAGAAAGTAAAGGGACTAATTTTGTGAGGAGGGAGAACTTTACAGAACTATTTAAAGAAATATGCATAATCATATGAAAACTGACATAATTAAATTGTACTGCGTGCTTCCTTGGCTGTTATCTTTTATTGGCTCCCTTTCAAATTTTCCAGATTTCCCAGAAGAGAGTGTGTTTGTTTCTTCTCTCATTTTCTGTACCAAAAAAAACCAATCAAAAAATCCAAGCAACACTTGGAGTGAAAGAAAACTCCAAAGTCAAGCTAGGAACATCCTGTCCTTCCACAATCCCCAGACTAAAACTCTTGCAATTTGTACTGTGGGAAATGAAGCAAGTTTCTCCAACATTGTTTTCCGTACAGAGGTGACTGTTTTCTAGAAAGGTTGGGCCCAGTGTTACTCTAGAAAACTGTTATTATTCTTGGAAATCTAAAGACAACCCCCCAAATTGGAAGCTTAACACAGAAATTGATAGATGCCAAAAAATAGAATTAAAAATTCAGTTTTTTAGCTGACTATAAATTCAAGGGGAAGGAGGGGAGAAGAGAGCAGGGGAAACAGAAGAAATCCTTGTTTGTCAGCATTTTAATACAGGATTTTAAAGAACAGCTGAGCTAGGAGGTGTTACAATCAGCATTATCCTTAAACTCCAATGCATGCTCAAGTGCTCATAGTGCCAGGACAACTTGGACCTTGCTCTAGGATGCTCCTTTGCATGTTGGTGGCACAAAAGGAACCAGAGCTCCTGGGCCAATAAGAAATAGCTCTATTATCACCTCCAGATTCAGGGCTAGGAAATACACCTGCACAAATCACAGCTGAGCACAAACATGTCTCAAAAGATAAGCTGCCCTCTCCATCCATCTTACAATATCTCACCTAGCTGTATGTAAAATTATCTGATACCTTCTCTGGTTACTCTACAGACAGGACCACATTTAGAGATAGATTAATTTAATATGGTTTTCTTTAAAAGATGGGGGAAATCTCACTGGAAATTATCATTTCTCTCTCATGGAAGAAACTCAGATAATTTCTTACGTGAAATATCTACCTTCCAATCGGATGAGAAAAATCCCACTGCAATTACAATCTTAAGAAGAATTACAGAAAATCTCCACCTCTCTTTTGGGATCCTCAGGTGTAATTAAAACCATTCCTTGTGGTTGTGGGAACAAATGTTTTGTCCTAGAGAAAAAAAAAAAAAGACACTCAAGATGCACAGCTAATGGATATGTGTAAATCACTCACACACTGTGGCCAATTCAATTAACCATGTAAGTCCTTGCACTGACAATACAGATTTTCATATAAGGACTTGTTTAAACAAGAACACCACTGTGAAATCAAATATGGCTTGAAGAGCAGAAGCTATGTAAAGAAACTATTTGCATATAGACAGCTCTTCCTGCACTTTCAATAATTTAAAAATGGTTGTATTTTAAGCCCTAATTTTCTGCATTCCCTGGGGACTATGAACACATTTTCTAGAATTTTTCAGGAAAAAATGTGAAGCCATGTGAGTCAAATTCAAACTTCAGTTGATGTTCACTTAACTCAGTGTTCATTTGTGAAGTCTCAGCTTCTTAGCACAGCTGGAGGGAAGGTTGAAAGCAGCTGAAGACCACAGTTAGGGCAGCTGGGCTGTGATTTGTTTCTATCACTGTGTTATTTACTTGCCAACCTCAAAGAGGCTGGATTTTGTAGCTGTGTGACTGGTTTGTGTCATGAAAGAGGTGTAAAGAAGCAAGAAGATACCATAGGGCTGTCTCAGAGCTTCTGTGGAAGATGGTCGCAAAGGTTTATGACTCTCCTAAATCCACAGTCTTGAGGGGACTCCAGGAAAAACGTGGCACAGGCTCAGATTTATCCAGAAAACAGGCTCTAGTGTCACTGCAAATGTATAGATTTGCATAAGCTTTAAACCTGCATGCAACAAACTCAGAAAATATTTTTTTGTCTCAAGCAGATAGCTAAAATACTTATTTATTTCTTCCATTTCCTAAAAGAAAGACCATGGTAGGACCAAGTAATCTGCTTAAAAGCAGCCTGAATGGCTCAGAGAAATATGGTACCATGGAAGAGTAGCACAGTACACAGCACAACATTCAGGGGTGCAGCTTTCATTGAAAAACTACTGAAGCAGTGACAGAAAGAGGGAGAAAGATCTCTTACACTGATCACAAGAGCTGTGTATGGAGGACTGATTTTTTCCTTTCAAGTCTGAGCCCCTTAATGGGCCAACACTGTTAACCACTTCAGAGCTGGTAGCATGTTACGTAAAGATGACTGAAGTCTTTGCCCAAGTCTTCGGGTCTTTGAAGTCTTTGGGTAGGACTTGTCTGGGAAGGTAAAACACCCTGAGGAAAAAACTAATCTAAACTGACTCCTGTTTCAATCAGTGGCAGAGGAGAGGGGGAGAAATGACAGCAGAGATGTATACTGGTGCCACTACAGAAAGAGACCTGACTTGTTCCACCCTAAAATCAAGGTGCCATACGAGACAGAGGGCCTAGGAGTGGGGGATGTCAAGATCAGTGAGTGTGGTAGATTTTCTATGAATTCTGCTTAGCCCACTGGAAACTGTACTTTTTAAGCAAGAGAAGTGGGACATAGTTTGATTTTATATAACAGATAGATAGATAGGTATATAGATAAATATATGTGTTAAATACAGGAGATTATGCAACAATACATTACTTTTTACATACTTGATTTAATCCTGATCTGTGAGCAACCAGCGGGGAGAAAGCATCATGCTCTCCTGCAGCAGAGCTGAGCAGAACCAAACCCAGAGTGCTCCTTCAGACTGAGGGGTAGAGGAAAATTGAACATGTTTTCTCTGAAATATCTGCATTGTCAGCACTAGGAAATGCTCGGGACTTCTAAAAGTAGATAGTTTGACCAAAGCCAGCACCTGAAAGACAAATTACCCTGAATAAATAGACACTGTCCTGAACCTTCAGACTAGCTTATTCCCAAGAAGCTGATAGATAATCTGAACATCAGAGCAAAACTAATAAAGGTGAAACTGAGTCTTTAACAGAGGGTTTGCACAGCAGCTGTATGGCACAGCCTCAAAGCAGGGATTAGACAGGGCTTAAGAAATCCATGAACATGATGCTCTGTGTCTGCACAACTGCACATTTCTCCAAGAGCAGGCTAGCATTAATAAAAAGACAGCCTAAGCCCCAGCTAAGACAGTAGATTCAAGTACTGCAGTAATTCAGCTTTTTATATACATAATTTTGTATGCCTACTAGCTCTGTTTAAACCAAGGAAACAAAGCAAAACATGTATTATCAAGTTGCTAACTAAAGTGACCTGATATTCCTTGTGTGACCCAGCGTCCAGTTTTTGTAGCAGTTTGGTTGTACATAAGTGGATTTAATGGATACAGCCTCTGTGCTGACAACCCCCTTAAATGAGTTCAGAAATATATATACCTGTGCAACTACTGCAGTCACCTACAGCTACACAACTGTTACCTCCCCAAACCTGCACCATTAATACTGCACTTGTATAAATATCAATAAATATCTATATACTTGTATCTATATATGGCATCTAAAAGCATTATGATTTATAAAGAACTATCAGTAGGGTGTACCTAAACTTAGTCAACTAAACTAACTCCAATGAACATTCAAGGGTAACATGTAAATTGAGAAAGGTAAAGGCTATTTGACTTTTTCATTTCTACTGCATTCAAATAATCTTTTCTTTCCACCATCTTCAGTGGTGAATCTTCCTATTTCTTCCCTAATTTTGTTACCGCCTCCTGTGCCATCTGAGTAGCTCCTGCTCTCCACTGAAATATCTTTTAGAGTTCCTTTATTTTTCCCTATATCTAGGTACTCCAGAAAGCCATGCAAATTGGTTTTATTCATGAAGAGTGATGGGAAGGTCTAAAACCAGCAATTAAACCAAATCCAAACCCACAATTTCACAACAGGCAGGAAGCAAAGCCAGAAAATCAGAGTGTAGAGAGCAGAGGAAGCCCCAGTAGCACCTGTTCAGTCATGTTGCTTGCCTGAGACAATCAGTCAAACCCTCAATTATGACATTCATCTTGATGTGCAGCACTTATGTAGTTGACTTTTGAAGTAGAAGCCACCAGTTCTAATTGTCAATAACAATTTCCTGTAGATTACTATATCTTCTTTGCTCTGATGTTTTGAAATTTGGGTTGTCCTAAACATCATAGTGCTTACTTGCACAATCCATATTTTTTTATGCTTTTCAAACACTTTTCTACTTTCTTTTGGAGAAATATGTGGGGTTTGGTACCCCTATATTACACAGTGGTGTGCTTCTCAATCTTGACTTCAGAGAAAACAGGTCTGGATATTGATGCTGTTATTTGTCTACTAAGTAGCCATTTAAACCACAAATAAGATCAGCTAGGAACCATGATATATCTATATTCATACTATTTCTTCAAGGATGTTTCCATGTTTGATGTGGTGCCAAGCAACTGGGCATTTATGCCAGATGGGCAGGTAGGTTTTACTTAGAAAATATACACAAATCTTAAGTGTACAGCTAAATCCATGTTCTTCAGTCACCCTCCTGGCCTTCATGTTTTCACTCTGATGCTAGTCAAAAGAAAGCCCATGAGTTCTTCAAGCAAAGATTCCCAGCTAGGGGGAGGTCTGGGGTTCTGCAGGGCTTGCAGCTGAACTCATAAAAAGTGTGGTTGTTGATGTCTTGAGTTATAGAGGTCTCAGGCATTAAACCCAAAGTTGCCAAAGTCATTTTAAGTGCAGTCCCAATGGACTATATAGGACAGATGTCAAAGATCATCCTGACTCTCAGTGGCACACAGATTGAGCCAGCAACAGCTTTGTTTGGGCAAAATGAGCCCCTCTCTCTCCCTCTGTCCCTTTAAACTCCCACCACAATTTTGAACAGCTAGGTGAGAATGATGGGCAGCACACGTGTGCTGGCACTATCCTGAGCAAGCAAGCTCTCCCCTGGGAAGCAGAGCCAGCTGAGCTCGGGTAAGAGCAGTCCTCAGGCTGCTACAACCAGACACAAATCTTTCATAATTGGCTTCCTGGCAACTCCAGCCCCAGCTGACCTCGGCTGCAGCAGAGACTCTGACCTCAGATGCTCTGTGATTCCCAAAGTATTTCTGAAGCTAAAATAGTTTCAGGTCTCATTTTCCACCATTAACCCATTCTTGCAGAAGGAATCGCTGTCCAGGCTAAG